>NC_138769.1:146323268-146983268 GCF_965119305.1 Pelophylax lessonae | reverse complement strand
ATATGAGCTACAACTGCATTTATTGAAATTGGTTGTGAGCCAGTTGCAGGGTGGTACTGCCTAGCAAACAAGATAATGAGAATAATTTTTGCCGCTCTGCATTGCAAAGCGCTGCAGCATATGTGTACATCCCATCCGCTGCCTTTGCCACTTAAGGGGGAAAGTTTGGAGGGGTAGTTTGCCTTTTCTGCCTCCTAACTAAAAGTGTAAACTAGGCCTTTCTCAGGGTTCACAGGTTAGTAAGTAACGCAAACTTTGGAAGTCAGTAGCATTAATGGGGCCCATCTTTCTCCAGTAGACTGCAATCAAAGAAAGACATACCTCATTCATGTCTTTTCACTTCAGCTAAAGAAATCATGATTTCCACTTTAACCAGATATATGACAAATTGAAACGTCTTGTGTATCTTGGCAATAAAGTTATTTGTAGCCGGTAAGAAAAAAAGTGATGGCGGTAGGGCTTTCTTTGATTGCTCTGTATTTATATATTTGAGGTTTGAGAGGCAACACGGTGAGGTGGGCTGGCGACATGATGGGGTCAGTTCCAATCTACCAGTCATTGGCCCACAATTGACCAGTACATTGCAATTCACGGGTTGCTGGTCCCAGATTAAAACATAGTTTGTATGCATGTGTTTTGCAAGTAAGGTGTTACGGAGAGAGCGCATGCACCAAGAAACACCCTAATATCAGCAGAATAAAATTCCTCACTGGATTGTGCCTAAAGATTCTGTCACAACCTGTAACTGGATATCTCCAGGCAGTCAATGTGACAATAAAACAAATTCCATGATGTGGCATGGTTTAGAATTTCTGCTGAAGTGTGGGAAATTTTAAGCAGGCTGTCAAAAAATGACAAATCAGAAATAAATTAGATTTGCATAACCTGCTCATTAACTTTGTCTACTCTACATATCTCCTTTCACCTAATGTACAGTACAGTATCAAGGCTCTGAAGTATTTGTTCCTTGTGTATTTGTTTGGATACATAGGAAGGAAGCTTTGAAACCAGATCAAAGATTTTAGCTGGCATTTGTACAGTTTTTTGAGTACTTTTGATCTGTGACTTATTAGTCAGTTCAGAAACATTTAAGAAAAAGGAAGGAATTGGCAAATGATTTCTCTGGTAGAAAGCCTGGGAACAACGTGTACTAGAACCACGGAGATGACTGATCAGCTGGAGGTGGCATCATGCAGACAACTATAGTCAGATAACAATTTAGAAAGAGGTGTTTGTGTTATATTGCATAAATCATAGCAGGCTTCTACAGGGTAAATTAAACTTTGACAGCTGCTGTAGAAGTATAGAGGGATTCCCTTGTTTTGCCTGTTTCTCTGGAGCTATGAACTCCAATTTAACTGCAAGGCTGACTTCCAGTGCTGGAAACTTGCAACATTCCTAGTGAGTTATCAGAGATAGAGGTGGGATTGAATGTAAAGCTGGCTGATTGAGTGATCAACTTTGGTACAACCAGCCTGCCAGATTTTATAGGTGATTTATTGCTAGCAGTTTCCTCCACCCCGCAACCCCTCCAACTCCCCCTAAAGAATGCAATAGCTCTCCAGGAGGTATTGCCTAATTAACATTACTGTGTTGATGGGGAATTGTCTATGGCCGTCTGCAGGAAATCTTACTTCCCCTGTAGCAGACTGACCTTATTCTCCTAAGATACTCATCTTATACCTAGGCACAGTCATTTTGCTAGAGCTGAAGGACTACCTTTTTAAACCTGTTCTCTTTCCCTCTCTCTGTAAGTTAGTGTATTTAAACCCGAGCGATAAACTTATCTTATTTTGGTCCGTAGTAAATTCAAGCCGGTGTTGTCTATAAATTTGCAAAATCCAAATCTTTAATGGCGCTACACTGGTAACAAGCTAATGCGTTTTGTCTGACAGCCTTCCTTATAGCACCTATCTTATTTTGGTCTGTTAAATATACAGTTGAAAGTATTTTGGTAGTGCTAAACAATTAGAAACGTTGCTGCTTCTCCATAGATAAGGTACAGTGAGCAAGTGTTTCACTCTAGGACAGTAAGTGCATTACTGGCAGGATAAAAAGGTAAAAATAAAGGAAGGAGAGGCTTAAAAATGAGAACTAATGCAATCACCACATCTAAGAGCTGGCAAGCTGCAGTATGTTTTGGTTTAGATGCATGTTAAAGTGATTGTAAACACTCAAGGCTTTTTACCGTCATGCATGAAGGTAAAAAAAATACCCCACCTCTATGCAGCAGCCTCCCCCCGTTCCTGCAATGTGCCTCGACTATCTCGGGACTCTCCCTCCTCATTGGCTGAGACAGCAGCGGGAGCTATTGGCTGTCAATCACAGCCAGTGAAGACAGAAGGATTAGGGCCGAGCTGTGGCTCTGTGTGAATTGACCTGCAGAGCAGTGGCTTGGGAGCGCGAGCCTGCTCTGGTGCCCCCAGTGCAAGCAGCTTGGGACTTTGCAGGTAGGAGGAGCCAGGAGCACCGGAGAGGGACCCAAGAAGAGGAGGACCGGGTCTGCTCTGTTCAAAACCACTGCACAGAGCAGGTCAGTATGACATCTTGTTTTATTTTTTTTTGTTTTTTTAAACAAAAACAAATCATCTTAATTATCACTTTAATAACAAAATAAAACTTGTAAAGCATAATATATCCATATTTTGTGACATGTTAGAAATGTATTCATTCAGATTTGTTGTCCACTTTAATGCTGTAGTAACTGCTATGATATTGGTAAACCACTGAAGCAGGATATCCTCTGAGCTGTGACCCAATTGCTTAGATCTCGTCATTAGAAGCAAAAAGTACATACAGATCCTTCTCAAAAAATTAGCATATTGTGATAAAGTTCATTATTTTCTGTAATGTACTGATAAACATTAGACTTTCATATATTTTAGATTCATTACACACAACTGAAGTAGTGCAAGCCTTTTATTGTTTTAATATTGATGATTTTGGCATACAGCTCACGAAAACCCAAAATTCCTATCTCAAAAAATTAGCATATTTCATCCGACCAATAAAAGAAAAGTGTTTTTAATACAAAAAAAGTCAACCTTCAAAAAATTATATTCAGTTATGCACTCAATACTTGGTTGGGAATCCTTTTGCAGAAATGACTGCTTCAATGCGGCGTGGCATGGAGGCAATCAGCCTGTGGCACTGCTGAGGTGTTATGGAGGCCCAGGATGCTTCAATAGCGGCCTTGAGCTCATCCAGAGTGTTGGGTCTTGCGTCTCTCAACTTTCTCTTCACAACATCCCATAGATTCTCTATGGTGTTCAGGTCAGGAGAGTTGGCAGGCCAATTGAGCACAGTAATACCATGGTCAGTAAACCATTTACCAGTGGTTTTGGCACTGTGAGCAGGTGCCATGTCGTGCTGAAAAACGAAATCTTCATCTCCATAAAGCTTTTCAGCAGATGGAAGCATGAAGTGCTCCAAAATCTCCTGATAGCTAGCTGCATTGACCCTGCCCTTGATAAAACACAGTGGACCAACACCAGCAGCTGACTGAAGCTGACTGTGGGTACTCTACACTGGACTTCAGGCATTTTGGCATTTCCCTCTCCCCAGTCTTCCTCCAGACTCTGGCACCTTGATTTCCGAATGACATGCAAAATTTGCTTTCATCCGAAAAAAGTACTTTGGACCACTGAGCAACAGTCCAGTGCTGCTTCTCTGTAGCCCAGGTCAGGCGCTTCTGCCGCTGTTTCTGGTTCAAAAGTGGCTTGACTTGGGGAATGTGGCACCTGTAGCCCATTTCCTGCACACGCCTGTACACGGTGGCTCTAGATGTTTCTACTCCAGACCCAGTCCACTGCTTCCGCAGGTCCCCCAAGATCTGAATCGGTCCTTCTCCACAATCTTCCTCATGGTCCGGTCACCTCTTCTCATTGTGCAGCGTTTTCTGCCACACTTTTTCCTTCCCACAAACTTCCCACTGAGGTGCCCTGATACAGCACTCTGGGAACAGCCTATTCGTTCAGAAATTTCTTTGTGTCTTACCCTCTTGCTTAAGGGTGTCAATGATGGCCTTCTGGACAGCAGTCAGGTCGGCAGTCTTACCCATGATTGTGGTTTTGAGTAATGAACCAGGCTGGGAGTTTTTAAAAGCCTCCGGAATCTTTTGCAGGTGTTTAGAGTTAATTAGTTGATTCAGATGATTAGGTTAATAGCTCGTTTAGAGAACCTTTTCATTATATGCTAATTTTTTTAGATCGGAATTTTGGGTTTTCATGAGCTGTATGCCAAAATCATCAATATTAAAACAATAAAAGGCTTGCACTACTTCAGTTGTGTGTAATGAATCTAAAATATATGAAAGTCTAATGTTTATCAGTACATTACAGAAAATAATGAACTTTATCACAATATGCTAATTTTTTGAGAAGGACCTGTACTAGTTCAATAGCTTTTACTTTGCATTTTCTGGGTTGCCGAATACCATCGATAACAATCCTGTGTGTAATTTATGAAAATATTTTAATGCGTTTGTTACCCCTCTAAAAACACAGTGCTTGTGCCGTATAATTTGGCCCCCTGTAAAACCTGAAATTGCTGGCTGGTCCTGCCAGGTTCTGCTCTCCCCCTGTAAACTGACCACGGTGTATCATGGCTGCTGAGCCCTGACACCATGGTCCGTGTACGTGCCGCCATCATCCACAGCCCTGCTGTCTCCCTCTGTTCTCCTCCCCCCTCCCCTCCCTGCTTTCTGCCTCTGTGTCAGGTGCCCGCTCCCTCCCCTCCTGCTGCCGAAATAACTTTTATTATACAAACCCAATTCCAAAAAAGTTGGGACACTGTACAAATTGTGAGTAAAAAAGGAATGGACTAATTTAAAAATCTCAAACTAATATTTTATTCACAATATAATATAGATAACATATCAAAAGTTGAAAGTGACACATTTTAAAATGTCATGCCAAATATTGACTCGTTTGGTTTTCATGAGAGCTACACATTCCAAAAAAGGTGGGACAGGTAGCAATAAGGCCAGAAAAGTTAAATGTACATATAAGGAACAGCTGGAGGACAAGATTGCAACTTGTTAGGTCAATTCGCAACATGATTGGGTATAAAAAGAACCTCTCAGAGTGGCAGTGTCTCTCAGAAGTCAAGATGGGCAGAGGATCACTAATTCCCCCAATGCTGCGGCGAAAAATAGTGAAGCAAGATCAGAAACGAGTTTCTCAGAGAAAAATTTGAAAGAGTTTGAAGTTATCATCATCTACAGTGCATAATATCCAAAGATTCAGAGAATCTGGAACAATCTCTGTGCGTAAGGGTCAAGGCCAGAAAACCATACTGGATACCCGTGATCTTCGGGCCCTTAGACGGCACTGCATCACATACAGGAATGCTACTGTAATGGAAATCACAACATGGGCTCAGGAATACTTCCAGAAAACATTGTCGGTGAACACAATCCACCGTGCCATTCGCCTTTGCCAGCTAAAACTCTATAGACCAAAAAATAAGCCATATCTAAACAGGATCCAGAAGCGCAGGCGTTTTCTTTGGGCCAAGGCTCATTTAAAATGGACTGTGGCAAAGTGGAAAACTGTTCTATGGTCAGACGAATCAAAATTTTGAAGTTCTTTTTGGAAAACTGGGACGCCATGTCATCCGGACTAAAGAGGACAAGGACAACCCAAGTTGTTATCAGCGCTCAGTTCAGAAGCCTGCATCTCTGATGGTATGGGGTTGCATGATTGCGTGTGGCATGGGCAGCTTACACATCTGGAAAGGCACCATCAATGCTGAAAGGTATATCCAAGTTCTAGAACATATGCTCCTATCGAGACGTCGTCTCTTTCAGAAAAGACCTTGCATTTTCCAACATGACAATGGCAGACCACATACTGCATCAATTACAACATCATGGCTGCTTAGAAGAAGGATCCGGGTACTGAAATGGCCAGCCTGCAGTCCAGATCTTTCACAAATAGAAAACATTTGGCGCATCGTAAAGAGGAAGATGCGACAAAGAAGACCTAAGACAGTTGAGCAACTAAAAGCCTGTATTAGACAAGAATGGGACAACATTCCTATTCCTAAACTTGAGCAACTTATCTCCTCAGTCCCCAGATGAGTTTGCAGACTGTTATAAAATGAAGAGGGGATGCCACACAGTGGTAAACATGTCCTTGTCCCAACTTTTTTGAGATGTGTTGATGCCATGAAATTTAAAATCAACTTATTTTCCCCTTAAAATTATAAATTTTCTCAGTTTAAACATTTGATATGTCATCTATGTTGTATTCTGAATAAAATATGCAAATTTCAGAATTCCACATCATTGCATTCTGTTTTTATTCACAATTTGTACAGATGCTTCAACTTTTTGGAATCGGGTTTGGATAATCCTTGTTTTGTAATGATAGGTGCTCCTGCATAGTTACATAGTTTGTGAGGTTGAAAAAAGACATCAGTCCATCCAGTTCAACCTATGATGTGTGTGTGTGTTTGCTTTTAACCGTACATCGTATACCCCTGTATGTTGTGGTCTCTAAGGTGCCCATCTACTAGTTTTTTTTAAACTATCAATGCTCCCTGCTGATACGACTGCTTGTGGAAGAGAATTCCACATCCTTACCGCTCTTACAGTGAAGAACCCCTTACGCACTTTAAGGTTAAACCGCCTTTCCTCTAGTTTTAGTGAGTGGCCACGTGTCTTATTGTATCTCCTTTCTCTGAATAGTTTGTTCCTTATGCTAGGGTCGCCAGTACAGTATTTGTACATTGATATCATATCCCCCCTTATTCGTCTCTTCTCCAGAGAGAATAGGTTCAGTGCTTGTAGCCTATCCTCATAGCTGATGTCCTCCATTCCCCTAATCATTTTTGTTGCCCTTCTCTGGACTTTCTCCAGTTCCAGCACATCCTTCCTGAGGACCGGTGCCCAGAACTGGACAGCATACTCCAGATGTGGCCGGACCAGAGTCTTGTAGAGCGGGAGAATAATCTCTTTATTTCTGGAGTGAATCCCCTTTTTTATACATCCCAGTATTCTGTTGGCTTTGCTTGCAGCGGCTTGGCATTGCATGCCACTGCCAAGCCTGTTGTCTACCAGTACCCCCAAGTCCTTTTCCATCCTAGACTCACCCAGAGGTTCCCCCCCTAGTGAGTAGCTTGGTTTCTGGCCCCCAGGTGCATTACTTTACATTTTTCAACATTAAACCTCATCTGCCATGTAGTTGCCCACCCTGTTATCCTGCCACTGTGTTATAAAAAAAAATGCTGGCTATACATGTTTTCAGAGCGCCCCTCAGGGGTCATGTGACCAGCCGGCTCTCTCCTCCTGATTGATGTCGGTGGGGGAATATTGGCCCCGCCCACAGCTGTCAGGCAGGGAGAGGAGAGTGGCAGAGGGTCACGTGATGGCTGATCGGCGCTCTGAAATCAGGGAAAGCCAGCATTTTTTTTTTTTTTCCATCGTTCAGTATATTTTATTGGATTTTCATAGAGAACAACAAGAACAGAAATTGCCAGTGATAATGAATGTACAGGTGAAATGGGTAAGATGCATAACTTAATTAACTGTAACAGCAGACAGGAGACTCTATATCTATTTGAAGTAATGGTGAGTACTGTCGTCTACTACTGGGGCGCTAAACCCACCCCTGACACCCCATCTGGGAGCACAGCTGCGCCAAGGGGGGATCCATAGCACAACCATCTGCAGCTAGACCCAGTACCTGTATCTGCGGAGCACGATAGCACTCTTGCGAGGAGAATAAGGCACGTGCCGCGCCAATCCGGTCAATAGTAACCGTTACAATAAATGGCAGGCTCGGGACGCCAAATTCCTCAGCATTCTCAACCAAGTAGTTCTCAGGATTTAGAATAAAGAGACATATGGGATAACATACTTTTTTTTTTTTTTTTTTTTAAATAGTGACAGGAGCACCTATCATGAGGAAACAGAGGATTATATAAACTTAGCAGTGTGGGTTAACAACTATATTAATAACTTTGAAGATTCACTGCTAATCTAGGTGATTAAGATTGACCTCTCTAAAGGTAAAATTGCATCAGAAGCAAAGAAAATACTAATAGACCTGGCTTCAGGTCCATATTGATGATGGACAATTCTGCACCTTGAGAAAACGCAATAAACAAGTGACCAAAAAAAGACAGTTCTAAGCAGCAGTAGGGTGACTGTAACTGACAAACATTATTAATTTTCCCTAAGTTCTTCAAAAGAACATGATACCCAGGTGCCCTTTTTTTTTTCCTAAGCAACATTGCACTGAGCAGTTTTTGTAGCAATTACTGTTCTCAGGGGAGTTTTTGTTCCGATTACACGTTCAGCTGCAGCATTCACAACAATCCTTTGGCAAGCTCTGAGGACCAGGTGCACAAACCCCCACTGATAAAGGTTGAATTATACCCTTTTCTTTGCCTGACAGGTATATTTGCCTACTGCTCGCTTTAACTCTTTCCTGTGCACTGTTCTTCATTGTATATACCTGCGGCCAAGTACGCACTCAGCCTAAAGGGTGTTTTTTTTTTTTTTTTTACGAAAATCCTGGGCTTTTATATCCAGGGGTTTGGAGCGTTCCCAACCAATCTGCACTAAATTTATACAGCAACCTTTTGTTTCCTAAGTCTTGTTTTAGTGTTTTAAATGAGCAAATATTTGCTTCTACCTGGAAGTGTGGAAAACCAGTACTGTTAGTCCCCTTGCACATGGGTCTACCCATTGTGCGTGTGCAATCCTGAATTTTAGTGTGCCTGGGAAGCACAGGTGCAATATCCAGTATCAATGCCCACAACCTGAAATACGCATGGCAGGGCTGAACACTGTACTTGGTAGTAGATGTGTTTCAGGCCCTGTGCATGCAGGGACATATGCCCAGAACTTGGGCATTCTCGTTTTTTTGGATTCTAGAACCTGTATGGATTTGGCTACTTTTAGACGGTAAAATGTAGGTGCACGGTTTCTCACTCCACTGCAATGATGTTCCCATCATAAGTAGGATTAGATGCCAGAGCTTCTTAAAGGAACGGTTGTACCTGTGCCAACACTTTGGATGGCCAGTGTTTCCTAGAAAAGCACAGCGCTCATATGCATGTTTCATAGTAGAGAAATAGATGTAATAATTGTAGAATGAAGAGATTCTAAAGCCTGTAGACACTGACCACCTCCCATGGATGCCAGGCATGGTCTTCATCAAAGTTTCAAATGCTGTATTGGCAAGGGATAGATGGGGACAGCATAGAGGGTCCGGATTTATAAAGTGATGTAACTGCATTTACGCTTTGAAGGGCAACTCCACCTAAAGAGGAAAAAAAAATTGGGCTTTTGGCAATATAAATTGCAGGCTTGTTTATTGCAACTGTCTGGAGCCCTTTCAAAGTTAAGAGTTGGTGTAACTTGATTCTCCTTAATATAAAATAGTATAGAGTACCATCCTCTTTATGGCCTTATAGGCTGAATTTTATACATGCCATATCGCGTGACTTTTGCCATAAATTATTTTCTGTTTGAATCTAAACTTGAAGATTGCTTGCCTTTTTGTTACATGTACAGCAACATTTAAAGTCGGGGGTGCTCAACCTTTTGAAGAGCACGGGCCATTTAAGTGATTTGGTAACCGATCGCTGGCCACAATGAATTATGGGCATTTTACCACCCCCTAAATAGCAAATGTAAATGAGCCCTTACTGTTCTGAGTCCCCTATAATGCTACTTTCTCACTAATGTGCTGTTTCCTCACACCCCAGGTGCAGTTCAGGGCACCAACGGCTTTCCTGTGGGTTAGCTTCCCTGACCCCCAGACTTCAATTACATCTTGCGAGTGTGGTACACTTTCTGAAAGTGCACCAAAACTCCTGCATTCAGGTGTTTTGGCGTCCTTTCAGAAAGCACACCATACCTGCACGATAGAATATAAGTCTATGGATCTGTGCAGCTAACCTGCAGGAAACCTGCAGGTGCACTGCACACACGGATCAGTGTGAAAGTAGCCTGATAACATTGCAAAAATATTAAAATATATCTGATTATGCTCATTGCTGGGATGCCCAAACTGTAATTAGCATAAACTGACTTTCTGCATCTGCAGGAATCGCTGGCTGTAGAATGTCGCTGTTCCAGGCAGCGTGCATTTGGTATTACTCCGTCTGAGACAGAAGCCAGTGCTTACATACATAAAATACTGTAGAATACTATGTTTGCACAATTCTTTATTTCGTTTCCTGGTACTTATTTGTCCTCTTGATTTGTTTTTCAGTTGGACTTGATCACGGATTTGTTGGGAACACCGTCACTTGAAGCAATGAGGACGGCTTGTGAAGGCGCCAAGGCACATATACTCAGGGGTCCTCATAAACAGGTAATGCAGCCATCTGGATGAATTTACTGTAGAACTAAAAATAAAAGCATCACGCAAAAGCTGAAAACCAAGGTAGCCATACATTTGAAGTGACTGTCCTAAAAATGTCCTAATTGAGTGCAGGCATACAGAGGTCTGCACAAAGCACTTTATAGTGACACTAAACTCTGGTTTTAGGAAGACATATTCAGTATGCATTCTTAACTCAAGGTAGCTTCTGTTGCGCTCAGCCTCTTCCTGATCTCCAAATTCATACTACAGTAATCAGTGCTAAAAATATGCACTGTTACTGTACTAATGACACTGGCAGGGAAGGGATTAACACTAGGGGTGATCAAAGGGTTAAATGTATGCCTAGGGGATGTTTTCTAACTGTAAGGGGGGTGGGCTTATTGGATCAACACAGGAACCTGTGTTCCTAAACAGAAGTAACACAGGAGCCCTGTGTTGATTGCGACAGAACAACGGTTTGCCGTGTTTATAACGGCAGACAGCGGGTTCTATCTTCCCAGGGAGTGATCGCGGGTGGAAAAGACAAAAAAGAAAGAGAGGCGCACTGACCTAGAGCATTACCATAAAACCATTTATTTAAAATATTAAAAAGTGTACGAAGTACTCACAAGACTGGTGTGATACAACACACATCAACATAACACATGCAATCTCCAAGGTAGCCAAGGTCCCAAATGTAGCGAATGGACATGCAGATGGTCGCATGGGGCTGCTGTGGCTAGGCTGACGCGTTTCAGGGGCGAACCCCCTTCCTCAGAGCCAGAAAGAGTGCTGCTAGATCACATGCCGGACGGCCGAAGACCAAATGGGAGCTGGCCCCACCCCTTCCTGCTTCGCCCCAAACCCAAAGGCGGGACAAAGGGGATGGAGGGGAGGGGGAAAAAAGGGAGGGGAAAGGGGAAGTGGGGCTCATAGGATAGGAAGGGTTACAAGAAAGGAAGGGGGTGCTGGGACAGGGAAGGAACATGGACGAGGGGGGGGGGGCGGGGACACTTGTCCAGCCCGGGCCAAAATCGCCCACCTTCCAAGGCCAGCCCGGACTGTGTGTGATCAGCAGCAAAGTATACAGCACATGAAACACTTGTTAAAACACAAAAGGGAGAATAGAAAACCAAATGTGATGAATAATACATTGAGAAAATGCACAATCAGTACCTTAAATCTTAAATCTGATTGTGAATTTTTTCAATGTATTATTCATCACATTTGGTTTTCTATTCTCCCTTTTGTGTTTTAACAAGTGTTTAATTTGCTGTATACTTTGCTGCTGATCACACAGTCCGGGCTGGCCTTGGAAGGTGGGCGATTTTGGCCCGGGCTGGACAAGTGTCCCCGCCCCCCCCCTCGTCCATGTTCCTTCCCTGTCCCAGCACCCCCTTCATGTCCCTTCCTCCCCCTTTTTTCTTGTCGCCCTTCCTATCCTATGAGCCCCACTTCCCCTTTCCCCTCCCCCTCCCTTTTTTCCCCCTCCCCTCCATCCCCTTTGTCCTGCCTTTGGGTTTGGGGCGGAGCAGGAAGGGGTGGGGCCAGCTCCCATTTAGTCTTCGGCCCTCCGGCATGTGATCTAGCAGCACTCTTTCTGGCTCTGAGGAAGGGGGTTCGCCCCTGAAACGCATCAGCCTAGCCACAGCAGCCCCATGCGACCATCTGCATGTCCATTCGCTACATTTGGGACCTTGGCTACCTTGGAGATTGCATATGTTATGTTGATGTGTGTTGTATCACACCAGTCTTGTGAGTACTTTTTTAATATTTTAAATAAATGGTTTTATGGTAATGCACTAGGTCGGTGCGCCCCTCTTTTTCTTTTTTCGTCTTTTCTACCAGTTGGTTCTGGATACCCTTGATCCTGAAGGGGGCGGCAAGACCGATAGCTCTTTCAACACCTGAGTTTGTAGTGCACCTCTTTTCACTCCATCAGACCGCACTCGAGCGCCGGAGATTTTGTTTTACTAAGTGATCGCGGGTGCCCAGTGGCAATGGCGGCCACTGGCCCTGCAGATCAGCTTGCCCCCACGATCGCTAACGAGGGGCGACGTATGGGTACAGCGATTTGCGCAGCCGAGCCACCTTGCCGCGGTATATCTGCGGTGGGTGGTCGGCAAGAGGTTAAAGTCTTACTGTTAAATAACAAACATGTCATACTTGTCTGTGCAGTGGTTTTGCACAGAGCTGGTGCAGACAGCATGATGGGGTGTACCTTACAGTGTGTTTTTACACTTGTGGTGCAGCTTCCCTCTCCATTCATGGAGTCACTGAAACACGTTTCACCACCTGATCCGCTATCCGAGAATGCCAGGGCCTCTGGGGCCCCACAACTGGCTGCAATGAGGGCGGTCCTGGAGTCCTTTGGTGTCCAAAGTGGATTTGGTCCTGGGAAAATGGGCTACCAAAAGCGTCCCCCGCCTTTACCTGCTTTCTCTGTCTCTTCATATCCAGGATCTGAATCGGCTACCATGGATGCCAGTATTCAGGGTCTGCGTCCACGCACCCCGCGTGCTCAGATAGGGAGGATGATTCCTCTAGCCGCACATAAAAAGGCGCAAGTGGATGCACTGATTGTATCTGTGTGGGGAGCCTTATGTTTGGAAAATGTGACTAATGCAGCATCAGAGGCGCGGGTCACCTTTGGCATCCACAAGTCCTCCAAAGCAGCAAGGTTGTTCCCCTTTCCCGCCTTCTTTGATGATATTGTCTCAAAACTGGGTGGGTCCCCAAAACGCACCTTTGCAATCCCTAAGCGTTTTGCAATGCAGTACCCGTAGGAGTAACAACTCCTTTTAAAAAAATGGACGGTTCCTCCTGTAGTGGACACTCCGGTTTCCATGTTGAATAAAGCTACGGTAATTCCTGTAGAAGTCTCCGGTCTTCTCTGATTCGGCTGATAGGAGGTCGGAGGCCTTGACCCGCCATATGTTCACTGTGGCTGGGTCGGCACCTAGGCCGGTGTTTACCATCATCCTGGTGTCACAAGCTATGACTGAATGGGCAAAGGTTTTACGCCAGAACCTGGAGGAGAAACCGCTCCCTCCTGAGTTTGTGGAGCGGGTGGATCAATTGGTCAAGGGCTACAGTTGGTCTGTGACGCCTCTTTGGATGCCGCTTTCTTGCTCTCTAGACTGTTTGTCTCTGCGGTGATCCTGTGGCGCATTATCTGGCTGAAGTGCTGGTCTGCGGACCAGGCTTCTACGAAGGCCTTGTCCGATCTTCTTTTCGTGGGAGATCACCAGTTTGGAACTTGCTTGGATGTCATCATTAAAGGCCTCACAGGGGGAAAGAGTAATCTTCTTCCTCAGGCTTCCAAGGTTAAGGAGTCCAGTCGCAGACGAGGACCCTCCTTTTCTGCTCAAAAGCGGCCTTTTCGTTCCTCTGGATATCAGGACAAGGATCAAAACCCTTCAGGGCCTCCAATGGGGGTTCCAAGAAATCTTGGTCGGGCAAACCAAGAGCGGGGTCTGCCAGGCCTGCGGACAAAAACTCCTCCACATGAGGGGACGCCCTCACCCGTATCAGTGGTGGGGGGGGCGTCTTTGCTGTTTTCTCTCGGCCCTGGCGATTTTTTTTTCCACATCTGTTAGCCTCACACTCTTTGGTGCATACTTTTCTCCAGGAAGTGAGACAATTGTCTCCTCTGGTGCAGTCTCAATTGCCGCTGTGGGATCTCAATTTGGTCTTGACAGTTCTTCAGAAACTTCCCTTTGAAAATATTAGGGAGATTCCCCTGCTTAGATTGTCCCAGAAGGTGGCCTCCTTGGTGGCTATTACTTCGGTACGCAGGGTGTCTGATCTGGCGCCGCTGTCTTGCTGTTCACCTTTTCTAGTTGTTCACAGGGATAAGGTGGATTTTCATCTGAATGAAGACATTGTGTTGCCTTCCCTGTGTCCTAAGCCTAAGCATCTTAAGGAAGTTGCCTTGCATTCCCTGGATGTGGTTTTGGCAATCAGGGTGTACCTGGCAGCTACAGAGTCATTTTAAAAGTCAGACTCGCGGTTTGTCCTCACTGATGGACCTCGCAAGGGGCTGGCTGCTTCTGCTGCGACCATTTCCAGATGAATCAGACAGACTGTGGTTCAGGCTTATTCTATTAAGGGTCAGGTTCCTCCTTTCTCTGTCAGGGCACACTCTAATCGGGTGCTTAGTGCCTTCTGTCATCAAGTGCCAGTGGTGCAAGTTTGCAAATGGGCCACTTGGTCGTCTGTGCACACATTCACAAACTTTTAGTAGATCTGTTGGCATCTGCGGATGCCTTTTGGCCGCAAAGTGTTGCAGGCTGCTGTTTAGAGGATCTGTCCTCCTTTGAGGGTGTTTTTTTTCTGGTGAGCTCCAGTTCTCAGTTGAGCTCCATGTAACCTGGTTGGCTAGGTTTAGCCTTTGGGAAGTTTGTTTTCTGCTGTTCCCACCTCTCATGTTTGACATTGCTTTGGGACATCCCTACAGTCATGAAGATATGGGATTTCTCTTTCGTTAGTTGACGGACACAGCTCCTTATCGTCTCTGACTCTTGTGGTATCCTTCTCTCCATAGGAGTAGGACTAGGCAGAAACAAATTTGACTATGCCCCTAGGGCAGTCCTAGGGGGTATACTTCCTGCTATAGGACTTCAGTTTTTCCTGCCTAGTCAGGAGTAATGACCTGTTTCTTGCTGGGATCTCTGGTCCTGGCATTTTCTTCATTCCTTTTTTCTTCTTTCCTGTGAGAAGTATAGTCAACTGCTGGACTGGGCGACGCACTGGATAGCGTAAATCCTTAGGGTGTTCCCAGCCTGGCCAGTTAGCAAAACCCAACTTTATCTCCACGCTGGGTTGTCCGTGACATAGCCCCACTGGATGGAGAATGCCCAGTGAGTGAAACACCTCGTGAGGACACATAGCCCTGGTCACGACCTGAGTAGCAGTGTACCTCTGGCCCACAGCACCCTCGTTCCAAGATGGTGCGGTGGAATGCCTGGAGTGGTGCCTGCTCGGTTCCCAGGTGTGGTGAGTAGGGCCACCCCCCCCCCCTCTCCTGTGGGAAAATGTTGGGGTGGATGCAGGCCCTTCCGCAGAGTGGGTCCAGGTTTACCTCGGGGATTACCAGGTGGGAAGAAAGGGCACATAGGGGGGGCCTCAGGTTGTAGGCCCCCCCTATTTGCCCTTCCTTCCCACCTGGTAATCCCCCTCCTCACTAGTGGGGTTCCCCTGCACAGGTCACCTTCCCTTAGTCCCCCTCTCCCGGGCTGGCCTGGCTACTTTCAGGGTAGGGGTCACGTGGTGTTGGGCTGGAGGGGGAGGGAGTGCTCAGCCGGCGGCTCACAATACAGTTTTGTGGCAATGTCAGGATGGGGGTCCCTGTTAGGGCCCCCCTGGCGGACTACAAGTACCTGGTGGGCCGTTGGGGGTCCTGGGTGCCCATTTCCCATTGACATCAATGCGGCGGCCCCTTTTCTTGTAGTCTGTGAGCGGTGATGCTGCAGTGGGCCTCTAGCGGCAGTGACAGCGTTTCCTCCTCTCTGATCGCCGCATGGCAAGCAGCTTGGCCCTCTGTATCCTTCCCCAAGTCGGTGATGGCGAGTCTCCCTCTTTCTGCTATAGCAGTGCTGCTGGTGCTCTGGGACTTGTAGTACCACTGCTGCAGCGGTGGGGGGGATTATTTTAGCAATTTGTTTCACATATTTCGGGCGGACCCCAGGTTAAAAATTGAGTCCCTGGAGCATGTCTCACCGCCTGACCCACTCTCGGAAGCTTTGGGACCCTCTGCCCTGGCAACCATGATGGTGGTCCTGCAGTCACTAGTGTCAAAAGTTGATATGGCCCTTCAAAAGTGGCCTAGCAAGAAGCGCCCCCTGCTTTCACCTGTATCCTCTGCCTCCTCGGATTCAGAGGTGGATTTGGCCGCCGTGGATGTGAGTCAACCCACCGGGTCTGTGTCCACTCACCCGGAGTGCTCTGACAAAATCCTCTTCCACTACAGCCACGCATGAAAAAGGCGCTTGTGAAGGCACTGGTTGTTTCAGTGCGGGAAACATTAAAATTAGAGGACACAGCTAATGCTGCGTCGGCACAATTTGGTACCCGCAGACCATCCAAGGTGACTAAGGTGTTCCCCTTTCCTGACTATTTAGATGAGATTGTCGCAAATCAGTGGGGATCCCCGAGACGCATGGTTGGGAGACCTAAGCGTTTCGCTAGGAGGTATTTTTTTGAAGAGCCCCTTTTGAAGAAACGAACAGTTCCACAAGTGGAGGATTCTTAGGTATTTTTTTTTTTTTTAAAGACCCGGTGGACAAGAGAGCTGAGGCTCTGGTCCGATACCTTTTCACCGTGACAGGTTCAATTTTGAGGCCGGTGTTTGCCATCACCTCGGTCTCCCAGACCTTAACGGAATGGGCAAAGCTTCTGCGCCAGGATTTGAAAGGGGGTTAACATCCTCCTGAGCTGATGGATCAGTTGATACAGGGGTTACAGTATAGCTGTGATGCCTGTCTGGATGCGGCCCTTTTAGCCTGCAGAGTGTGTGACAGCTGTGATCCTTCGCCGCATGATTTGCCTGAAATGCTGGTCTGCGGACCAGGCTTCCAAAAAAGTGTTGACTGATATCCCTTTTGTAGGAGACCACCTGTTCGGAGCTTCTATGGAAGAGATCATTAAAGGTCTTACGGGGAGGTAAGAGCAAAGAGCCTCGTTGCAAACGTGGTCCTTTCTTCTTGGCTCACAAACGGCCCTTTTGTTTCGCGGGCTCGCAGGACAAGGGACAAAAATCCACCCGTAACTTCGGATGGTTCCAAGAGGCCCTGGGCTGGTAAGTCAAAAGTGGGTTCCACTGGTTCCACAGACAAGCCTTCCTCTGCCTGAAGGGGTGTCCTCACCCGTATCTGGGGTGGGGGGAGGTCTTTGCTTCTTTCCAGACCCGCAAATCTTTCATTCAAGACAAATGGGTCCACGAGTTGATTCAGTCCGATTACAAGATTGCGTTTCGGTCCTTGCCTCTGGCAAGGTTCTTCCCTTCCAACTTGCGCCTGCCCCCTGATCGGCTGCAGGGCCATAACGGGGCCGTGCAGGATCTGCTATCACAGGGAGTAATTGTGACGGTTCCAGAGTTGGAAAGTTTTCAGGTATTTTATTCAAATCTGTTTACAGTTCCCAGGAAGGAAGGCAAGGTCTGTCCAATCTTGGATCTCAGGGCCCTAAATCGCTTTGTGCAGGTTAAGAAATTTCGGACGGAGTCCGTTTGCACTGTAGTGGCATCCCTTCATCAAGAGGATTTTCTGGCCTCTATCGATATCAGGGACGCTTACCTTCATGTCCCAGTATGTCGGGCACCAGCGTTTTCTTCGATTTGCTGTGGGAGAGGAGCATTATCAATTTGTTGGGTTACCCTCACTTCAACGCCTCAGGTGTTCACAAAAGTGTTGGCCCTGGCGTAAGCCTTGCTCAGGCAGGGGGGGATTGCAGTACTGGGGTAACTGGATGATCTCCTTCTGCGAGCAGAGTGCGAGTCTGTCTTAAGAGACAATCTGGACATCACTGTGCGAATTCTGCAGGAGTTTGGCTGGAAACTGAATTTTCAGAAATCGGCTCTGAATCCGTCTAACAACCTGGACTACCTGGACCTGACTTTGGATTCAGGCTCAGCCAGGGTGTTTCTTCCGGAGGTAAATCTACTGAAGTTGCAGCATGCGATTTGGCTCCTGTTTAACAGTCGGTCGTGTCTCAGGATTTGCATGCAGGTGCTGGGCTTCATGGTCTCCACCTTCGAGGCGGTTCCATTTGCTCAGATCCATACCAGGCCTCTGCAAAAGGAGATTCTTGCCAAGTGGGACAAGAATGCTCAATCCCTGAAAATCTGATCCTGTTGAGCCGGGGTGCGAGTGGAGGGGGACTTTCTGTCCCTGTGGACTCATCGGTTGCACCGGTTGTGCCCGGTAAGGTTCATTCAGACAATGCCACGGATGTGGCATATGTCAAGGAGGCACAAAAAGTGAATGGTCTCTTCACCCGGAAGTGTTTCAACAACTGTGTCTCCGGTGGGGGAAACCCGGATGTGGACCTATTAGCCTCTCGTCAAAATAGTTGCTCATGTTGCATAATCCCATGAGTGCCACATCCCAAAAATTAAGTACAAAACCAAAAGGAGTTCCCCTTGGGTGGGACTTTATAGGCACTAACTTAACACACACTGAAAAATATGTAAAAAATATGAAAACTTTATTGAAAAATTTATACAATTTGGATAAAAACAGGCAAGCTGCATAATACATCACATGTAACATCACATGTAGCATTCCATTGTTACATGTGATGTATTATGCAGCTTGCCTAACTGTTTTTATCCAAATTGTATACATTTTTCAATAAAATTTTCATATTTTTTACATATTTTTCATTGTGTGTTAAGTTAGTGCCTATAAAGTCCCACCCAAGGGGAACTCCTTTTGGTTTTGTACCTATTAGCCTCTCGTTTCAACTGGAAGGTTTTCAACTGGAAGGTTCAGAGATTTGTGGCAAGGTCTCAGGATCCATTTGCCGACGTCAGACGCTCTGGTGGCCCCTTGGGGTCCGTATCGTCTGATTTACGCTTTTCCTCCACTACAAACTCTGCTGATACTTCTGCGCAGAAGGGATTCCAGTCATTCTGGTGGCTCCAGACTGGCCTCGTCAGTTTTGGTATGCAGGCCTAGTAAGGCTGGTAGCCAATGCTCATTGGAGACTCCCTCTCAGAGAAGATCTTTTGTCTTGAGGACCGATCTTCCATCCTGCTTTAAGGTTGCTGGCTTTAACGGCTTGGCTATTAAATGCCTGGTACTGAAGGACTGAGGGTTGTTGGATTCAGTGATTCTTATTTGTGATCGACGGATATCGTTTTTTTATTGCTGATACCAATATTTTTTTTTTTTCACAGGTACTCTGGTGGTGGGATCAGGGGGTCTAAAAGACCCCAAACCCCTCCTCTCCACTTAAAAGCATTCAAATGCCAAGTTTGGCTGTTTTGAAGGCTCGCATTTTTTTTTAATTTGCCGCCGAGTACCCGGTAGTGATGTCAAGACCTCACTTCCGGGGTCTTTTACATGGAGATCCGATCAGAGCAGAATGCGACTTTGATCGGGTCTTCTCTTCAGCAGCTGTGCAGGTAGGTGGGACGGGTGTGCAGGCATCACTTGGTACAAGCACTTTCCCAAAATATCGGTAACCTCAGGGGCCGATTTTGATATATCGGGGAAAGTGCATATCGGCCCCCGATATATCGACATTGCCGATAATTGGTCGATCCCTAATTCCTACGCTTTTAATTTCCAATATTGTTTATTAAAGTTTTTTGCAAAAAGAAACAAAGTGTACAACAGTGAAATTTACACCCATAAGGCTTAATCATATATTTCAAAGATAGCATAACATCCCATAATATAAATCAAGGCACAACTGATACAGATATGGCCGGTGTAAAATAAAAAAAAAAACAAAAAAGAATGCAACAGAAACAGAATAATACTAGGAATGGCAGCCTGAATCGGCCGCCAGGTTGGCCAGGGGCCCGAGCCCCCCCCCTCCGGCGCCCCACAAGGGAACACGCTGCGCTCTAGGAGGGAGGAGGCCCCAGACCCCCGGCCCTGGCCCCCCTATTCCTACGCTTTTAAAAGGTAGAAAATCTACTTTAAGGAAGATTTATCATCGCATTTGGTGGGCGTACATATCTTGGTGTGAGTCTCAGGGGTTTTTTCCCCATTTTCTTTTTTTGGTGTCCGTCTGCTGGAGTTCCTACAACAGGGTGTAGATCAGCGTTTGGCTCTGGGCACCATCAAGGGCCAGATTTCCACCTTGGCAATTTTTTTCCAATGGCCGTTGGCTGCAGTTTCTTTGTTTCACACTTTTTTGTCCAGGGGGTTCGCCACTTGGCTCCCTGGTGTCTTCGCAAGACCTCAATCTGGTACTGTCGGTTCTTCTAAAACCGCCTTTTTGAAAATATTTGTGAACTTCCTCTGCTTACTCTGTCACAGGTGGCCTTCTTGGTGGCTAATACTTCGGCACGCAGGGTGTCGGAGCTGGCTGCATTGTCCTGTCAGTCACCTTACCTGGTGGTTCACAGGGACAAAATGGTGCTCCGTCCCTGTCAGTCGTTCCTTCCTAAGGTCGTCTTGGGTTTCCACTTGAATGAAGACTTTGTGTTGCCTTCCTTGTGCCCTAAGCCTAAACATCCTAAATTGCTTTACATTCCATTGATGTGGTTCCTGCAATCAGGGTGTACTGGCGGCGACTGAGTTGATTCGGAAATGGGATTTCTCTGTCGCTCATTGACAGACGTAGTCCTCGTTGATTATTAACATCTCGGGTTATACTGCCCTCTACAGGAGTAGGACTAGACAGGAAAGAAAACGTTCTGGCCACACCCTAGGGGCAGTCCCAGAGGGTATATCCTCTCACTTCCTGCTACAGCAAATCAGTTTTTTTCTGTCTAGTTAGGAGTAAGGACCTAGATGCCTTGCTAGGATCTTCGGTCCTGGCAGGATTTTTTTCTTAGAAAGATTTTTTAGACCGCTTTTTTCTCCAGTGTTCCTGTGAGATCTTCAAGCAAGAAAGCTGGAACTGGGCGACGGGCTGGATGTTGAGATCCAGTGGTCACCCCAGTTCAGCCTACGAGCGCGTGCAGCCCATAGCTCCGTGCTGGGTCGGCCGCGACATAGTCCCACTGGACAGGGACTGACCCTGCGAGTTAAACGTCTCGCTTAAACGCCAATGACCATGAGTCACGGCGTCCGTATTGGTCGACAGCCCTCCCACCCCGGTGGAGAGGGGTACTGTCAGGAGTTGGCGCCCGCCTGGTTCCAGTATGGTGAGTAGTATGTTCCCCCTTTTCCCCCTGACGGGTTTGTGGTGAACGCGGGCCCCTCTCTGAAATGGTAAGGATGGGTCTCCCCTCTATCCTATAACATGTCACAGATCCCCCTATTTGAGTGTGATTTTTGTGAACAAGAAACCAGGAGGCTTGGTTTGGGAGCTGACAATCTAATGTCATTTCAAAACTGTAAAGATGACTGAAGTCAGTGGCAGTACTAGAATATTACTGTGGTAGCATAAGGTATCCTACCTGTCAGAGGTGTTCACAGGGCGATGTCTATGCATGTATAACTGCAGTCCAGATCGCATTCCTCCAGCAAGGGCAGGCTGCCTTCCGACGGCCCACGGACCGCATGCGGCCCGCCAGGGTCCGGTACCGCCGGCCAGGCTGATCACCATCCAGGGTGAAGTTTGGGGGGCCGATGTACTCCCGCAGGCCGCTAGGCCGAATACATCATCCCGCAGGCCGCTGCTAAGCCGCCGCTATCCTACAGGCCGCCGCCATTGTCTTGCAGAGCACACGAGGCCGCCATATTGGCGTAGCCTCGTGTCTCCAGCATGGGGCGGCCATGTTTGAGGTGACCAAACACCTCGTGGAGCCAGAGGGAGGCGCCGGAAGGCGTGTTAAGGGGTGGAGCCACCTCCTTTACCCAGGAAAAAGGGCCAAAGACTTCCTGTCTGTAACAAGACAGCACTGAGCAAGCTGATGAAAACTTCTGTGCATCAGGGATGAGCCTTGGGGTCTCTCTCTCTCTGTGGGGTCCAAAAAGGCAGGTAACACTGAGGGGCGCTGTTGCGACTGGGGGATACAAAAAAAAAAAAGTTTTTTACTTTGTCATTTTTTGTCGCTGCCAAATGTCTTGTATAATCATTGACCCTGCCGCATAGGTATCCCCACCTGATCCCCTCAAGGTGGCCGCAGGACCCTCCAGTACCCCACTTGTTTTTAATGCATTATCGGCAGTTTTGGAGTCTTTGGTATCCCGGGTGGAGGTGGCCTGTCAGGGACGGGGGTCAAGAAGCGACCCCCGCCTACCCCTATTTTTTATCTGATACTTCAGATACGGATTCGAAGCTGGTCAATGCAGCTACAGGTCCCTCTTATGGGGCTGTTGTCTCAGGTAATGTCTCCTCAGCAGTGAGGAGAACGTTTCTGCCTCCGCCATAGCACAAGAGTGGTGGATGCACTAGTTGTGTCCGTCCGGGAAACCTTTAGTCTTGAGGTTACACCGGCAGAGGTAGCTGAGACTGAAATTCTGTTTTTGTACTTGTTAGCCTACCAAAAGGGCGAAGGATTTTCCTTTACCCAAATGGGGTCGTTTTGAAACGAACCCCTGTTATTTCCTAACGCATGGCTAGGCGCTATCCGTTTGAGGAATCCCTCTTTAAAGGATAGACGGTATCACCTGCTGTCTTGCCACAGACTGTTAGGATAAAGAGGACCTCGTAACCAACGAGGACCTTCCCTTTCTGCTCATAAAGAGTTTGTTCGTTCCGCGAGGGCGGGTGATAAGGCGAAACCCTCCAAAGCCCCTTCAGAGGGTTTTCAAAGGGCGCTGGTCGGCTAAACAAAAAGTCCGGCTCAGCCAAGCCTGAAGAATACAGCCTGATGCGCCCCTACCCATCTCTGGGGTGGGGGGATGTCTTCACCGGTTTCCGGATCCATGGCTTACCAGAACCCCGGACTAAGGGGTTCGCGAGGTCATACGGTCAGGATACAGGATCGAGTTTCGATCACTTCCACCGGTACGATTCTTCCCTTCTAACATTGAACGGTTTCAGGGGTTCTATTCGAACCTGTTCACAATGCCCAGGAAAGAGGGCAAAGTGCGTCCAATTCTGGACTTGGGGAAAGATGGAGTCCATCCGAACAGTGGTGGCCTCCCTGCATCAGGGGGAGTTCCTGGCGTCCATAGACATTTAGGATTCCTATCCTTATATCCCCATCATCGCAGGACATCAGCGTTTTCTTCGCTTTCCCAAAGATCATCCCTGGTTCCCACCAGGAGACTGAACTATCTGGGCCTAATGTTGGATACATCCTGGGCAAGAAAGTTTCTCCTTGCGGAGAAACTCCAGAAGGTTCAGTCAACGATTCGGATGTTGTTGTCCGTCAATTGGCTGGGACTGATGGTGGCCTTCTTAGAGGCAGTACCGTATACCCAGTCTCATACCCGAATTCTCCTGAAGGAGTTTTTTTTCTAATGGAATCAGAATTCCGATTTCCTGGACAATCGGATCCGGTTGAGCGAGCGGACCAGGAAGTCTCCGATGCTCAACCAGGGGAAGTCATTCCTTCCGATAGCATCCAGGTTACCAATAGGGTATCGGAACTGAGAGCGATCAGATTTTGTCTGATTTACTGGACCGAGCAGCTCTAGAGCAGCCCGATTCGGATCCAATCGCACTATGCCACGGTCGTGACTTATGTCAAGAAAGGGGCACTTAGAGTGTCCTGGTGGCCATCGAAACGACTAGCATCTTTCATTGGACGGAACGTTTTTTTCCGGATCTCCCCGCAGTGTTCACTCCGGGGGTGGGAAATCGGCAGGCAGATTATTTCAGCCATCAGATTCTGGATCAAGGGGTATGGCCTCTTCATCCAGAGGTTTTTCACTAGCTGTCCCTTCATTGGGGCACCCCGGATGTGGATCTGTTGGCACCTTGGCTCAACAGAAAGGTGCGGAGGTTTGTAGCTCGCACCCGCGATCCTCTAGCGGACGCAGCAGAAATGCTGATCGCCCCGTGGGAGCAGTATCAGCTACGGCATGCCTTCCATCCTCTCAAGTAACTGCGGGAACTTCTTCGCAGGATAGAGGTGGAGGGAATTCCAGTTATTCTGGAAATTCCGGACTGACCTCGTCGAGCCTGGTACGCCGACTTGGTGAGGCGAGTCGCGGACGCTTCTTGGAGACTTCCTCTCAGGGAGGATTTGCGGTCTCAGGGACCGATCTTCCATCTTGCTTTACAATCGCTGTCTTAATGGCCTGGCCATTGAGACCCAGGTACTGAAGGACAAGGGAGTGTCAGCTTCAGTTATTCCTACCTCTAGTTAAAGCAAGGAAAGCGACTTCCAGCACATGGAAGTCTTATATGGCGTGGTGTGAATCTTTTGGATTTCCCCCACATACCTATTCGGTGACCCGAATCTTGGTCTGTCTGCAACAAGGGGTTGAGCAGAAACTGTCCTTGAGCACTATCAAGGGTCAGGTTTCAGCGTTAGCAATCTTCTTTCAGAAACCTTTGGCTAATCATTCCTTGGTGCGGAATTTCATCCAGGGGGTCCGACATCTGGCTCCGCCAGTGCGCGCACCCTTACCGCCTGGGATCTTAATTTAGTGTGGTCGGTTCTTCAGAAACTTCTCTTTGAAGATATTAGGGAGATTCCCTTGCTTACATTATCCCAGAAGGTGGCCTTCTTGGTGGCCATTACTTCTGCACGCAGGGTGTCAGAACTGGCCGCATTATCTTGACGTTCCCCATATCTGGTGGTTCATAGGGATAAGGTGGTTCTTCTTCCAGATCCATCCTTCCTTCCTAAGTGGTTTTCAGAGTTTTCATCTGAATAAAAATATTGTGTTACCTTCCCCGTGTCCTAAGACTAGCCATCCTTGGGAGTTTGCATTACACTCCTTGGATGGGGTTCAGAAGGATACACTTGACTACTACGAACTTGTTTTCGTAAGACGGACTCACTTTTTGTGATCACGGATAGCCCTTGAAGGGGGTTGCCTGTGTCTGCCGCGACCATATCTAGATGGACCAGTCAGACGGTGGTACAGGCTTATTCTATTAAGGGTCGGAATCCTCCGTTCCCTGTTAAGGCACACTCTACTCGGGCGCCTAGTGTCTCCTGGGTCTTCCGCCATCAGGCGTCAGCGATCCAGGTTTTCAAGGCGATGACTTGATCGTCGGTTCATACCTTTACAACATTATATAAAGTTGATGTGATGGCATCGTCAGATGCCTCTTTTGGCCACAAGGTTCTGCAGGCCGCATTCTGAGGAGACTGTTGGTCTACCTCAAGGGTTTGTTGGGTGTTTCACTTAGGTCTCATCTTTTTGCACGATGAGTCCTTGATGCTTCTGGTTGGCTCCGGTTGGGCCTTCTGGATTTTGATTTCTGTTATCCCACCCCTCATTTGTGGTACTGCTTTGGGACGTCCCGAGTTGTTAATAATCAACGAGGACTACGTCTGTCAATGAGCGACAGAGAAAAATGGATTTTTGTAAAATCTTACCGTAAAATCCTTTTCTCTTAAGCTCATTGACAGACGTAGTACCCGCCCCTCTGTTTTTGAGTTGGGTTGGGTTAAATTCTCTAAACACTGCTTTGTGACATAACTGATTTGCTGTAGCAGGAAGTGAGAGGATATACCCTCTGGGACTGCCCCTAGGGTGTGGCCAGAACGTTTTCTTTCCTGTCTAGTCCTACTCCTGTAGAGGGCAGTATAACCCGAGTTGTTAATAATCAACGAGGACTACGTCTGTCAATGAGCTTAAGAGAAAAGGATTTTACGGTAAGATTTTACAAAAATCCATTTTTCTTGTTTGTTTGTCCTTACAGATGGATCTCGTAAGGGGCAAACCGCATCTGCTGCGACCATTTCCAGATGGATAAGGCTGAGGGTGGTGCAGGCCTATTTAATAAATGGCCAGGTTCCTCCTTTCCCTGTTGAGGCACATTCTACCAGAGGTGGGGGACTTGAGTCACATGACTTAAGTCCGACTTAAGTCACCAGTTTGAGTACTTGAGACTTGCTTGACTAAAATTAAAAAAACTCGACTTGACTTTGACTTGGTAGTCATGACTTGAGACTTGACTTTGAGTTGAGACATATGACTCGAAATGACTCTACTTTTTTAAGTTATTAAATATTTGCATTTTCTCAAGATGTGTTAAAGCAAAATGAATGTGACTGTTATGTTTCTGACACCACAGTCACTTAAAACACCTCAGTGTGTTCTGATTTTTAGGACACTTACTGTTTAACAATGGAAATCGTTTTTAGCGACTGTGGTGTTGAAACATGACCGGGCGAAGGATTTTGAGCTGTTTGGGCATTCAAAGTGTTTCTTAAATATGCCAAGAAAAAAGCACTAACCAGTTTTGTTAATGTTGAAAATAAGACAAAACCTTTCCTGACCACTGACTTTTAACTAATTTAAAGGTGAAAATTAGGGTAGATCAGTATTTTGACTTGATTTGTGACTTGACCAAAATAAATGACTTGACTTGCTTGACTTCTAGCAGGGACTCGACTTGACTTGCTTGCTTTTCACCACAGTAACTTGAGACTTGCTTGTGACTTGCACATGTGTGATTTACTCCCATGTCTGCATTCTACATGGGTGCTTAGTGCCTCCTGGGCCTTCCGTCATCCGGCGTCAGTGGTCCAGATGTGCAAGGCGGCCACATGGTCATCTGTGCATACATTCACAAGGTTTTACAAGGTGGATGTACTCACATTTGTGGATGCTGCGTTTGGCTGCAAAGTTTTGCAGGCTGCCGTTGCATAGGCTCAGGTCTGTTGAGGGTGTATTTTTTCCTGGTGGTAAGCTCCAGTTCCTGGTTGAGCTCCTTGTTTACCTTGTTGGCTTATGTTTAGCCTCTTTTGGGAATTATGTTCACTGCTGTGTTTTCCCACCCCCTCATATTGACACTGCTTTGGGACGTCCCCAGGTTCAAAGAAGATATGGAGGTGTGTCCATCAATGAACGAAAGAGAGAACTGGATTTTTGGCCTACTGTAAAATCATTTTCTCTGATGTTCATTGACTGACACAGCACCCACCCCTCTGTTGAGTTGGGTTATATATTCTTCTGAAACTGCTTGTTACAAACAGTCCTATAGCAGGAAGTGGGAAATATACCCCTAGGACTGCCCTAGGGGCATAGTCAAATTTTCTTGTCCTACTGCTATGGAGAGTAGCATAACCCAAGGGTCAAAGAAGATGTGGAGCTGCGTCCGTCAATGAACATCAGAGAAAAGGATTTTACGCTAAGACACAAAATCTGTTTTTTTTTACTTACCGTAAAATTAATTTCTCTGATGTTCATTGACTGACACAGCACCTGCCCCTCTGTGGAGTTGAGTTTTTTTTTTTTCTTCTGACACTGCTTGTTAGAAATCTGAATACCTATAGCAGGAAGTGGAAGTGTTCCCCCCAGGGACTGCCCCATAGGCATGCTCAAGCTTTTCTCTGCCTAGTGTCCTTCGCCTGTAGAGAGGAGCATTATTCCAGTGACCATAGTTTACACCACTGCAATAATTTCATGTGCATTTAAAAACAAAAGTACAGCATGCTGCATTTTTCCACACAGCAAATTCACATAAATGCATGCAAACATGTGTAAATGCCGCTTAATAAAGAAAAGTGAAATAGATTAAAAAAATTTATTCCAGAAATGCACTGCAAACGTACACACATGCAGAAAAAGGACTGTGAATGTAGAGATTGTGGTGTTAATGGTCAGACTATAAAATTATGATGTTTTCTGCCCTGGTATCTCTGCTTTTCCAGGGACCCTATGGTTAGAATCCCATCCTGGACACTGTATACAGTGTGCACATTCCTTCTGTGTGCCTGTGTGGGTTTCCTCCAGGTACTCAGGTTTCCTTCCACACTCTGACGACATGCTGGTGGATTTTAAGCCTTCTGTTTAAACTGACCCTAATATGTGTATGTATGCATGTACAATAGGATCCTTTGCCTAGTAAGCCAGAGGACAGAGACTGATGTAAAAGTATAGTATGTAAAGCGCTTTGTAAATTTTAGGCACTAAATAAATGCCTGTAATTAAAAATAATCAAATACCTGTTAATTCTGTCATTAGAACTATTAGATGGGCACTGCTTTTGATAGGGTGACAACGATCTTTTTTTTGCAATGAAATTACTGCCACATTGTCACATTTGCTGCTGCTGTTTCTGTTTGGATGCTGGCATCGTTGATAGCCCTATCAGTGGAAACCATGGCTCCCTCTGGCCACAGCTAATTATTCTGAGATTTGCCAACTTGCCTTGTGACCATGCTTATTTTTCATTTTGAAAATGAAAAATGTAGAGGGCTTTAAATGGACCATTTTGTTCAGCAAATAAAAAGTTCAATAAAAATGTCTAGTTTTAATGTCACCAATTATCGCTGGTGCCCTAGCAAATCCTCTATAGGAACATATGGAGAATGCATTCTAAGGACATGATAATCTCGGCTTATGGCAGTGCCCTGGTGTTAAGGGACAGGCAGTTCTGACAGAGGGTAAACATATTTTGCCTATGGTAACCAAAAATAAAACAAAGAAGAAAGTTTTGGTTGGTGTCCCACATTTTCAAACCATTAATTTTATACTCCAATCTTCTATCAAGATCTGACTGTTTACTGTCCCGGGCAATTTTAAGATCAGTTACCCTCAGTGTGTACCTTGGCGTGCGTACCCACACCAATTCTTTGGAGCTGGCCTGTAATGTTTCCTTCAAGATCTTGATACTTCACACCAAAATTTTTAATTGTGGACACCCCAACTGTACTCTGTTTGGAGTACAGCACATGCTCCTCCTCTCTGCCTTGAACACTCCTTTTTGCTTGGCATAGCTAAAGAAGATTGTACAATCAGATTATATAGTGTACACTTAGCTTTAGGCCGGGTTCATACCAGTGCACTGCGGTTTGGGTGCAGCGCAATTGTATCTGCGTTTTACATGTGCTTTTATATGCACTCCCATTGACTTCTGTTTTACTGTGTGTTTAAGATGCAGCATGAGGGTGCACCTAAAACCACATGTAAAACGCACAAATCTTGCTGCACCCAAACTGTAGCACACTGGTGTGAACCCAGCCGAAGACCCAATTCACACTTGTGCAACTTGTCATGCGACTTGGACATCAAAATTGCATGACAAGTTTTGCCTCGTGTTTCCCAATGAGGACTATTCATACATGTGCACTGCTTTGTTCAACTTTCATACAACTTGAGGGTCATAGACGCCAATGTTAAGCCTCAAAAGTTGCATGAAAGTCGTACCTGCATGTTTTATATGCAACAGTGGGTCCGACTTTGCAGAGGGACAATGAGTCACATCCAAGTGGCACCCATCTAAAGTCTCATCAAAGTTGCACCCCAAAGTCGGGCAAATGGAGCCTAAATGAGAGAACTGCTGCTATGTATATCATAGGCTGCCCATGTGCCAGGAAACCAAACAAATTGTGTACTAGTCGTAAGCTGTATATATTGAACAGTAAAAATGTAATACATTTCTTTTAGGTGTCAAGTAAACATTCAAAGTAAAGTGCAGTTCATTTGAGTTACATTGGTCAATACTTCATCAATGCTTTTTTTTTTTTTTTTTTTAATTGGGCTGTATTTTTGTCTGTGTAGAAGTGTTAAGAATATTTTTATTGTAAAGTCATCATTGGTTTATTTGCATAGCAAGTCTGATAATGACGCTTGTTAAATGCTACTCCAAATTCAAGCTTTTAAAGGCTGTTCCATTTCAGCACTAGAGCATTTAGTATAGCCAGCCATAGTTTATTTTTCTCATAAGTATAATGTATTTCATGCATCTTTGTCCCGATGTAAAGGAAGCTAGATATAAAGTTTTGGGTTGCGTAAAGTCTTTATTGCTTGACAGCAGGCATTGCCTTTGGTCAGGTAATTGACATTTAAAAACAATCTGTTTTTTAGGGTTGGCGATCACTAATCATATTTTCATTTACTAAACCTTTAAAGCAGAAAGGCAATGTATGGATGTCTAAAGGGGCCCTAAGTAGTAGTTTTTTTTTTTTTTTTTTATGTTGTCTTTTAGCTGACCTAGTTGTGCCTCTCCGTGGAATGCATCGTGCTGTCACTTTCACTTATCCTGATCTGGTTCCATTAATGCTCAGACAGGACAGATAATGCAGGACATCAATTTGGCGCCTTGCCCAAATGACAATATTCCCTGCTCTGTAACCAGAAGCCTTGTCATAAGCCGAACACGGGTTATTCTGCAAACAAAAACATGGTTTGGGGGTTGGGGGGGAGGAAATAATCCATTTCCCAGCAGGCAACGCAAGTCTGAGTATTACTAACCCTTAAGCTACAGTTCCCATCTGTCAGTCCTGCGGAGCTGAGGTAGTACACACAGACCTTCAGTAGAGGAATAGGTTCACAGAAGCCATCAGAGACAGGCAGCTTGATGTCCAGGAGAGCGATGCCTACAATTTAATCAGTGAGCACAAGAAAGTAGAAATTCAATAAACCAGTTACTTTCACTGGGACGCAAAAACGGTCTGTTACTTTAGCCGATTACTGCAGCCAGCAAAAAGAAACAAGTCTATTATACTTCCAAATTGAACGGGTGTATATTATAGCTGTGCGGAGCTATTACAAAAACATAAAACCTGGATAATGGGAAAAAGAGAGTTCTACATGGAATAATAAATATCATTTGGTTGATTGAGCCAGCTAAATACATTCTTCACTGTAAAAGCGTGTGCTTTTAGCATATAAGCGATATCTTTTAGTTCATAGGCTGTTTTCCCTAAGACCCACGGGTTCACTGAATAAAGTAATGTACTGTAGCCCATAGCAACTGACTGGCAACATCCTTGTTTATACTGCTGAAAGGGGTGAAGATTCTCTTCTTAGTAATTATGTAAAGCTGTTAAGGATTGATTGATTAGTTGCAGTTATATATCATATTCATATTTAAAATTAGACATTGGACAGGAGATGTACCAGGGGATTGGAAGAAAGCTAACGTGATTCCGATATTCAAAAAGGGCCAGAGGCATATCCCGGGAAATTATAGGCCTGTCAGTTTGACATCAATAGTATGTAAACTTCTGGAGGGGATGATAAGGGACTATATCGTAGAGTTTGCTAAAGACAACAACATCATCAGCAGTAATCAGCACGGGTTTACAAATGGGCGTTCTTGTCAAACCAATCTCTTAGCATTCTACGAGGAGGTAAGCTGTGAGCTAGATAGGGGGAGACCAGTGGATGTGGTGTACTTGGATTTCGCTAAGGCGTTTGATACAGTTCCCCACAAGCGCTTAATTTATAAAATAAGGTCTGCAGGCATCGACCGCAGAGTTAGCTCTTGGATACGGAATTGGCTTAAAGGGCGTGTCCAAAGGGTGGTAATAAACAGCGCATACTGAGACTGGTCTGAGGTTGTAAGTGGGGTGCCCCAGGGCTCAGTCCTGGGACCAACCTTGTTCAATTTATTCATAAACAGCATTGAGGACAGGATCAGTAGTGCATTATCAGTTTTTGCAGATGACACAAAATTGGCCAGGGCAATAACTGCACAGCATGAAGCAGATATCCTACAGAATGACCTGGACAAAATTACAGAGTGGGCAACGACATGGCAAATGAGGTTTAACGTGGAGAAGTGTAAGGTTTTGCACTTGGGGACTAAAAACCTAAAAGCACAATACACTTTAGGAGGGGAACCCCTGGGGGAATCAAAAATGGAGAAGGATCTGGGAGTCTTGGTTGATGATAGATTAGGCAACAGCATGCAATGTCAAGCGGCAGCTGCCAAAGCCAGCAGAATATTAGCATGCATAAAGAAAGGGATGTATTCCAGAGATAAGACTATAATCCTTCCACTTTATAAAACTCTGGTCCGACCGCATCTGGAGTATTCTGTCCAGTTCTGGTCGCCAGTCCTCAGGAGGGATGTGTTGGAGCTGGAGAGAGTCCAGAGAAGGGCAACTAAACGAATTAGGGGATTGGAGGACCTTGACTATGAAGAGCGTCTACAATCGCTCGATTTATTCTCCCTGGAGAAGAGACGTCTGAGGGGGGACATGATAGCAATTTATAAATATCTTAATGGGGATCCCAGCTTAGAAAAAAAGCTGTTCATTCGAAGGGATTGCATGAGGACTCGAGGGCATACAATGCGATTAGAGGAGAAGCGTTTTAACCTCAGGCAACGTGGGGGGTTCTTTACTGTTAGGGCTACAAGATTGTGGAATTCTCTACCACAAGAGGTGGTTTCTGCGGGTAGTATAGTGGCTTTCAAAAGACTCTTAGACTTACATCTCAAGGATCAGAACATTCAGGGGTATGTGAGATGATTACAGCCACACACACCTACACAGGTTGAACTGGATGGACTATTGTCTTTATTCAACCTCACCTACTATGTATGTAACTATGTAACATTTTTCTCACACATTTTCAACACTTGATAAAATAGTATCTTTTGAATCTTCATGCCGTGCCTTCTAAAAAAAAAAAATACTCTAAAATGTTTAAATAAAAACTTTTATTTTTCATCTAGACTCCTTCCCTATGTTGTTGATCCACAGCCTAGATATACAAATGGTCATTCATTTCTTGCTAGGGACCCATATGGTATTCATGCAGAAGTATTCCCCGTGTTTTTGTTTTTTTTTCACTTATACATTTTTTATTAAGGGTTTGAGATAAGTCTGTACAACAAAAGTATACATTATAATCATGTAATTTAACAATGTAGGAAAAAGTAGGGTTCTTACATCCATTTTTAATACAAATATATAGCAATCACAATCTCTTATCCCAATTTATCTGCAGTACCCTACTTCTATTCCTATACAGCCAACTTGTCTTCATGATAAAGCTACACCTAGTGCAGTCTCTTCCCACCCCAATTTTTCTTCTTTTATACCTACATAAACAACCCTCAAAACCCCCCAAAAAAAAAAAACAGAGGGGAAGGAAAGCGGGGAAAGGGAAAGAAAAAGGGGGGGGGGTATTGATCCCTTCCATTTCCTGGCGTGCAAATGTTACCTCTACCCAAAGAAAAATACTCAACGCTTACATCATACTTCCATTCAATTTTTCAATCTAGTAGTGCTATACCTTCTCTCGATAAGATAAATAGATTCCATGCTCCCCACGTCTCTATATATTTTTCCCTCTTATGTTGAGCTGTCATTACTAAATCCTCCATTTTGTTTATTTCCTCTATTTTCCGAACCCAACCTGCTATTGTTGGAGATGTTTGTTTTTTTCCAGTTAAGGGGTATACAATGTCTGGCCGCATTTGCAAGATGACATATTACCGATTCTCTATATTTCCTCATTGATGAGTTATTTAGTTGTAGAAGAAAAAAAAATGGATCTTCTGGAATCTCAACTTCTGTAAACTTTTGCATGATCACTCTAACCTTTTTCCAAAAGTCTGTCAATTTGGGACAAGACCAAAAAATATGGATTAACGTGCCAATTTGGTTGATTGAGCCAGCTAAATAACTTCTTCACTGTAAAAGCGTGTGCTTTTAGCATATAAGCGATATCTTTGAGTTCATAGGCAGTTTTCCTTAAGACCCACGGGTTCACTGAATAAAGTAATGTACTGTAGCCCATAGCAACTGACTGGCAACATCCTTGTTTATACTGCTGAAAGGGGTGAAGATTCTCTTCGTAATTATATAAAGCTGTTAGGGATTGATTGATTAGTTGCAGTTATATATCATATTCATATTTAAAATTAGACATTTTTCTCACACATTTTGAACACTTGATAAAATAGTATCTTTTGAATCTTCCTGCTGTGCCTTCTAAAAAAAAAATACTCAATGTTTAAATAAAAACTTTTATTATTCATCTAGAATCCTTCCCTATGTTGTTGATCCACAGCCTAGATATACAAACGGTCATTCATTTCTTACTAGGGCCCTATATTGTATTCCTGCAGAAGTATTCCCCCTGTTTTTGGATTTTCTTTTAATCCATCCATTGCAGACAATCTGCAAAAGAATGTAGTCTACACAAACCACTTCTCAGAATTTAGGATAATGCCTTTAGCCTAATGAAAACTGATCTCTGCTAACTATAGGGTAATGTAAACCTGCGACAAACCTGGGCACTTCAGATTGCTCATCTGATGGAAAAAATGCATAAATGGAGGAAAACCATATTGCAGTAAATTTAGAAATTTGGCAGCTGAATATATGTCTCCTTCGTCGTCTTGTAAAAATATTCACTTGCCCTCCCCTTTCCCAACTGGTCTACTGTAATTAACCAATAATGTGATGAGCAGTCTCCCTGACCTATGGGGAAAGGTGGTAGGTGGGATTGATTTTTTTCCAAGGAAAGTCGAAGTTTGCATGTAACTTCAGGTGACAGTATTTCCAGATCTACTAAACCTTGACACGTGGTTTTTACTGAATAACGTTCTGCTTATTTGTTTTTATTGTATGCTCAGTTTGAATTATCTGGGTTTGAGACCAGGTTTACGTTGATACTTGACTTTGTATTGTGTTGAAAATACCTCCCCTGTGAGTTATTCGTTGACCTCTCATAGTTCCTGAATTTCCCTGTAGTTCACTTCCTAAGCCAAAAAGTCAGAATAAGCAGGAACTTCCTGCTGCCGAATTTCCTCCATTTCTAAAAGTAAACTCAACGCAAGGTTAAAAATAAAACCTTTAGATACATGTAGGTAGGCACAGCCTCCAGGCATTGATGCGGTGCATCTAATCATCCAATTCCTTTTATCAGTAATGTAGTGATCTTAAAACACAGCTGCATGTGATGCTGGTACACCCTCCATGCTGCTGCTTGCATATAAAAAGCCTGCTGATGTGTTTAAAAAAAAAAAAGCCATGCCTGCCTTGGAAGTTTGGATGCGATTGTTGATTATAGGAAAGGGGGGGGGGGAGTTAGACAGCACAGGCTTTAGGAGCTCTACTTTTTCCTCCTACTGACCCTGCAAGCTGGATGACGTGGATTATAGAATTATTGTAGTGAAACATTTTAATTTTTCAGCACAGTTTCAGTGTGCCGCAATGCATTGGTAGTTCACTGATTGGTTACCCATGTTTCTTAGGTAGTAACACATTTTAAAAAACACACCCATCTAATTTTCAATTGTTTTCAGATGATTTGCTTCTGGAAACGGGTACAAGTCTACCTTGACAACTGCTTGTATTTAGCTGACCACCTCTTCCTTTAAGGTGATTACAGGCAGACGTTTTTAGCACTGCAATTTTGACAATTGACCATTTTTTTTCCTAACATATTGGATCCACCAGAATACCTTCCTACAAGAGTTCGCTTTGATGAAATGCAGCTTTTTCATGAGACGAGTTAGGTAGCAGGGAAACCCTTAAATTGCTGCTTTCTAAAGGTATTGAAAATGTTTTCTATGTAAAAGTGCACAGCAGAAACTATGCTAATATGTTTATGGTGGAAAAATGTAAGTTTAATGCATGCATATCTATAGAGAATTTTACTAAAGTGTATATATTTTAATTGCTTCTTTCGAGAGTATGTCAACTGTTTTTTTTATCTGTAAACTCTTTACTTTTTTTATATCATTAAAACTACTTACACACGAATACGTTTTTTCTGTGCTTTTACTTTGCTAGAAACACAAAATATTTTTCCTTGTAATCCTATTGGACTCTTCACACTACTGCGCTGCAGGTGCTTTTCAAAACACCAAAAAACGCAGCTCCCCATTGAAATGAATGGAAAACGCATCAAAAACATACCACAGTTGTACCACACATTTAAAAATGCATGTTTTTTTTTTTTTTTTTTTTCCGTTTTTTTTTTTTTCCGTTTTTTTTTTTTTCTTTCGTTTTTTTATGCATTTTGTACATCGGAGTAGTGTGAAAGCACCCGAAGTCCCCTTTTGGTATATAATTTGTAATTGGGGAAATTATAATATTTGTGTTTAGAATGTGAAGAAAGCAATTATAGGAGTCTAGTAAAAGTAGTCACTGCTCCATTTGTATCCATTCTGAAGGTGTTCCTATAATTTTGGAGGAATAGGAATTAAACCGGATCTTCATCCAAAAGGGAAAGTTGTGCTTTTCTGCCTCCTCACCTCCCTGGTTTTTCCAGGTACCCCCACACATCTCCTCTCAAATCACCTTGGCGATCCAAGCAGACGTTTGCCCTCCCTTTGCCTGCAGCCTTCTGAGACACAACACAGATCCCAGAAGGCTGTGGAATCATTCAGAAAAGCGCAGTGCGTCTTGGGCATACACAGCGGGAAGCGGGCTGTGACACTGCCAGCAGTCATATTCGGCTTCCCATACTAAAGATGATGGGGACCTGAAGAACCGGCTCAGGTGAGGATACTGCTGGGTCCCTGGATAGACAAGTGTCCTTTTAATAAAAGTCAGCTGCTACTGTATTTGTAGCAGCTGACTTTAAATTTTTTGTTCCTAAGGTGAAGATTCTCATTAAGCCCCCACCTCCTTTACACACTATACTGTCAAAAGTATTGGGACGCCTGCCTTTACATGCACATTAAAGCATGAATAACAGCACAGTGTAACCTTCTAGCACCTAAAAAACCTGGCGGATCCCACCTGGCTATACACTCCCACCCCTGTAAACTGACCACAGTTTATCATGGCTGCTGTGCCCTGACACCGTAGTGAGTTTACGTGCCTCCGTCATCCGCAGCCCTGTTCTGTCCTCCTCCGTCCTCTCCTCCCTCCCCTACCTGCCTGTCTATCAGTGCCCGCCCCCTCCCCTCCTGCTGCTATAATAACTGATCTGTACCAATATCAGAGGGTCTCCCAGGGCGCTCACATGACTCCTCGGCTCCCTCTCCTCCCCTCCACCCCCCCTCCTCGCTATAGCTGTCACCTGAGCCGAGGAGTCACGTGAGCCCCGGGGGGAACACTCTGACATAGGTACAGATTGGCATATTTTTTATAGAACACAGACACACATAACATTGTTACAGAGGGGATGGGATGTTTTTATTGTTTTGACTTAAAAACCACCTCAGGGCGTTTGTATAACAAGACATTTTGGACAATGTTATGCACCCAACTTTGTGGAACAGTTTGGGGATAGCCCCTTCCTGTTCCAACATGACTGCGCATCAGTGCACAAATCAAGGTCAATAAAGAGATAGATGAGCTAGTATGGGGTGGAAAACCTTAACTGGCCTGCACAGAGTCCTGACCTCAACCCAATAGAACACCTTTGGGATGAATTGGAGGGGAGACTGCGAGCCAGGCCATGCCAGAATTAAGGTTGAAATAAACGTTATACGTTTATATAAATACACTCTGCGTACACCATACCGTGTGCTCATGCTAATGGATCTACTCAAGCACTATGATCTTGTATCCTCTACCGGCATGATTATATATACCATTTTACAGTGAGCAAAATTATTTCTGTACAGATCAGTATCATATTTGCCAAATGAACAGTGGTGAAAATGTCTGGTGCAGCACACCATGAAGGGTCTATTGAGTCATCCTAAAACAACACTGTGTAGCCCAGCAGTTTTGCCAGATCATGCCGGTGTTCTGTGAGAATTACCTACCCGTGAGAAAAACCTACCCTCGTCCCTTCCGGGGCACGGCAGTGTGTGTAACACAGCGGTTACATTAAAACAGCTGTGCTGCAATATGAGTCATCTCCGCTCCTACCCCTGTCACTTCCCTGATCTTGGCTAGTAAATATAAAAGCGGCAGCGGGTGTATGAAAAGATAAATCACGGAGCAGAGAGCCGCTTTTATATTTACTAGCCAAGATCAGGGAAGTGACAGGGATAGGAGCGGAGATGACTCCTATTGCAGCACAGCTGTTTTAATGTAACCGCCGCGTGGGTAGGTTTTTTTCACGGAACACCGTGATCATTTCATACTAGTGCGCATGCACACTAGTCAGCTCCTCAGCTGTTCCATTACGTATCCGGGGCTGTGAGCATGCGCAGCTGTTCCTGGCAGGAAGTGACGAGGGTAGGTTTTTCTCACGGGGTAGGTAATTCTCACGGAACACCGGCTGCTCCGAAGAGTTGTTTAAATATTAAATGTTTAATAACTTATGGTTTTGGTTTTAATGTGAGCATGATATAGAGAGGCAATAATAGTGTTGATATAGACCTAAAAATACCCAGATGCTATTTATTTGAGTAGTTATATCTGAACAGCAAAAAAAAAAAAAAAAAGAAATGTTCTCAAAAAGTACTAATGGCCATTCTCATTGCTGATTGCATTCTCGCTAAGGCTCCATTCACAACAATGCATTTTTTCATGCTTTTTGCAGAAACGCAGGACATTTGTAACATGGATTCTTAGGGAGCACGTTCACACCAATGTATTTTTTTCCCTACGCATTTGTGGAAAGGATCAGTGACTTTTTTTTTTTTTAAAAAACCCAAAACTGTGCTTTTTGGTTCAATAGACCGGAATGGAGAAGCTGCAGAAAAGTATGTAGTGCGGTTTTTAATGCGATTTTGGTGCAAATTGCGTTTTTTTCATTTTTGAATATACCAAACAACAAATTTGCCAAAAGAAAAAAAAAGCATAAAAAATGCAAATTGGGGTACAAAGACGCAAACCTGCTCAAAAGCAAACTGCATATGTGTGAATGGAGCCTTAAACATCAAATACAACTCAATAAAATATTTTAAAGCAACTGAATTTTACTTGATGTAAACAACTTCTAATCTGCACTCAGACTACAGGTATGCTGCATTTGCATGTGCTGACAGGAATTGAGAGCAGAAAAATTATCAGTCTCTTTTCCTGCTCACTCACTGTCCAATCAGACTGGGAGTATGGAGGGGACTTGTGTTCTTAAACTGTAGCAGTGAAAAGTCCATTCTCTTGGCTGGTTTAGTTGTGTAAATATCAGGACTAGATGAACTGAAATACAAATATTTTGTCAGTTTAGACTCCGTACCTGAAGTTTAGCTTTTAGGCCCCATTCGCACCTGTGTGACGCACATGTTTCGTGAATTTTGTGCTTTTTGTAATGCTACAGCCTAGGACAGACTATTGCTTAAATGGGCTACCCTACACATGATAAACACACTAAAGTAGCTCCTGCATCTTTCTTTTTTGGCAGTGAGCCTTTTGTGTTGTAATACATGTTTTGGCACACTAAAATGTGTGTCTGCTAGCAGAGTTTTGGGGTGCAATTAAGAAATAGCAGCACTACATTTCGGCACAAATTCCCTGATCGAGAAGGTGTAAGTGGGGCCCTGGGTTATTTTTATTATTATTTTATTGAATGTGTTTAACCCCTTCCCGACAAAAATATGCAGCCTCACTGGACTGGGCTTTTTTCCATGGGGCCGCATGTGTGTATCTGTCTTCGTGCACAGCACACTCCCAGCACAGAGACCGGGCTCTCACCTGGAGCCCCACGTCACATACAAGGATTCTGATCTGGAACTCCCGGTTCTGAGTCACCTGATAGCCTCTGATTGGCTATCACAGTGATCCGTCACTAAAACTATTTATATCAAGGTTTGATCTAGGTCAGTGCCAGGGTTAGTGTTTGAGTCAAGTAAGGGTCAAAGATCATGGTCAGTATAATTTGCACAGTATTTTTATATATTTTTTTTAAACCACTTCCATGCCGGGCCAATTCTGGTACTTCGCTCCTACATGTAAAAATCATAATTTTGCTTTCATTCGACGGACACAGCGCTCCATAAATCCTAACTAGTGGGTTATATTGCCTCCTCCGGGAGTAGGACTAGGCAGAACAAAAAACACATAGCTACGCCCATGAGCCATCCCCAGCTCGTATATAACCCCCTCTCTGCTCTAGGTAATCAGTTTTAATCTGTTTAGTCAGGAGTAAGGACCTAGGCTCCCGGCTGGGATCTATGGTTCTAGCAATTTTCTCCTTCCTTCCTTCCTTACATCTTTTTTTTTTGTTTTTCTCTCGGGAGATCTACAATCAACTGCCGGGCAGGGCAGCGGTCTGGATAATCTAGATTCAGTGGTCCCCCCAGCCCAGCCAGCGAGCGCATGCAGACCGCAGCTTCGCGCTAGGTCGGCCGCGATAATGGCCTCACAGACAGAGGCTGGCCCGTGAGTTAAATGTCTTGCAGGGTGGCATATGGCTGGGCTTGGGTCTGAGTCGCAGCGGTCCCTCAGCCGACAGCTCCCCTACTTCGGTGGCCCAGAGTTCTGTCTGGAGCATTACCTGCACCATGGAAGGGTAAGTACAGTCCCCCTATCCCCTTTTTCTTTCAGGGGGACACAGGTAACCTTCAGGGACGGTTGGGCCTCTCGGCCCATCCCTAAATCTCTCACTGAGCTGGGCTTCCCCCACTCCTTTTCCCCCTGTCTGGACCTGGAGTCTGGTTGGGGTCGAAGGGCAGAGGGTTCAGCAGAGACCCCTGGTGTCTCCCCCACTATCCCCACTCTGTATCTGGGTCCTGGGATAGTGTGTGTCAGGGGGGGCAGAGGGTGCAGGAAAGATCCTGGCCGTATGCTTCAGTTTAGCTGATGGGGGCCATTTTCCCTTAGTCTACCTGGTCTCCAGTTGGCGGCCATGTTTGTTTAGTCGAATGAGGTCACAGGGGGCCATTTTCCCTTAGTCTACCTGGTCTCCGGTTGGCGGCCATGTCTGTGTAGCCGAATTATATCACAGGTCATTTTCTTTTTGTCTAACTGATCCCTGTTTGGCAGCCATGTTTATGTAAAGGATGACGTCACTGGGATGCTGGAGGCCTCGTGGCGATGCCGACGCTCCTCCTCTTCCTCCTTAGTTGCCTCTTCCTTTGCCTGGGACATATGAACAAGGATAGCATTCATGATGATGCTGGGTTCGAATTCTCGGCGCTCCTCCGGTGGGTAGGATGAGTCTTTGGGGGTCCCGGCTATCTCTCTCTCTCTCTCTCTCTCTGCTAATGGGTACCCTGAGCCTTGGGGGGGGGGGATCCTTTAGTAGTGCCAAAAGATGATTTTTTTGTACTGCAAGATGTTCCTTTCCTTATGGAGCCTCAGGGCCACATCTCCCCCACTGACCCCCTCATGGAGGTGGAAGGTCCCTCGGAACCCCTGCAGTCCTTAGTGTCCCGGGTGGGAGTGGCATGTGGGCAAAGGCCCAGCAGGAAACTGCCCCTGACTTCCCCTGCTCAGTCTGTCTCATCTGATTCTAAGCATGATGCCGCCGTGGACGCAGCGCATCCAGGGGGGCTTAATATCACACCCCCAGATCCATTCGATAGGGAGGATGATGCCCTCCATGGTCGCAGCAGCGAATGAAAAAGCGCTGGTAGACGCACTTATCACTGTAGTACGTGAGACTTCAAAATGGAGGATACAGCTGATGTAGCCACAGACAGGGCTGTGTCGTTTGGTACGCATAAGTCACCTCGCACTCCAAAGGTGTTTCCTTATGTTCCTTATTTTGACAGGTTTTCCTGTAAGGAATGGGAACAACCAAAATGACTTTGTGGTCCCCAAATGTTTTGCCTTAAGTTACCCTTTCGGGGAGTCCCTTTTAAGGTTGAATAAAGCAACCATGATCCCAGTAGAGGAATCCCTGTCCTTTAAGGACCCGGCTGACAAAGCGGAAGCTGTGGCACACAGCATGTTCACTATGGTTGGTTTGGCATTGCGGCAAGTCTTTGCCTCAGCCCTGTTGTCTCAGACCCTAACTGAATAGGCCAAGCTTTTGCTCCCCCCCCCCCCCAATGGCCTGGAGGGAGAGCAGGTCCCCGCTGCTTATGTTAATTTAGCAGGCCAGTTGGTCCATCGGTTGCAGTTTTTGTGATGCAGCTTTGGATACAGGTCCTGTGTTGTCCAAACTTTGTTTCAGCGGCGGTGATTAGGCGCGTACTGTGGCTTAAGAATTGGTCCGCAGACCAAGCCTCTAAGAAAGCTCTCATTGACCTGCCCTTTCAAGGCATCTGCCTTTTTGGGGCTACCCTGGATGACATCATTAAGGATATCATGTGGGCTAAGAGTACCTTCCGTCCACAATCCAGGAAAGGGAAGGAACCTCGTCACAGATGAGGGCCCTCCTTCTCAGCCCATTGAAAATTATTTTGTGCTTCTGGGATGGAGAATAAGGGAAATAAAACTTTCAAATCTTCACTGGGAGGTTCCATGCAACCCTGGCCTGGTAAGCCTAGAGCTAGCTTCTCAGGACTCGCAGACAGTCTGCCCTCACCCATAATTGGGGTGGGGGACCTCTTCACTGGTTTCCGGCCCCGTATGCTGCTTTGGTGAGCGTCTAGGAGATTTGAGAAATCCTGCAAAGGTACAAATGATGTCTGAACTACCTAAGGTTCCCCCTATCCCTATCCATGGAATTGAATTACCTAGGTCTGATTTTAATTCTGACCAGCGTGGTCCTTCCTCTGAACAAATTTCAGGAACAGGCCGTGATTCACTGGCTGCTGTCGCACAGTTTTCTCTCCTGATTTGCATTCAGATTCTGAGTCTAGTGGTATTCCACTTTCAAGACAGTTCTGTTTGCACAGCCCTACATGCAGCTCCTTGAGCAGGTTCAGCTCCAGAGGAGGATACCGAGGTTAAGGCTTCCTCTGGCAGATGCTGTAGGTGTCCCAAGGGCCTCGGTAAGGCCAGCATCATCCTCAGCTCAGGCTTCTTCCGCAGTCCCTGCGAGGAGTCAAGAGCAAGAATCTTCCAATCATCCTGGTGGCTGTAAACATCTCTTGGGGGCTTCCTCTCAGTGAAGACCAGTTTTCCCAAAGGCTAATCTACCATCCTGCTTTACAGTCATTGGTTTTAATGGCTTAGCTATTGAAAGCCAGGTACTGAGGGATAAAGGTTTGTCTGGATCAGTGATCCCTACAATGGTGAAGGTGAGGAAGTCCTCTTCCAGCAAGATATACCATCATATGTGAAAGCGTACATTTCTTGGTGCGAGTTGATTGGTGCTCATCCTTGATCCCTTTCTGTGGCTTGGATCTTAACCTTTCATCAACAGGGCGTTGATCAGAAGTTGGCCTTTAGTACCATCAAGGGCCAGGTGTCTGCCTTGGCAATCTTCTTTCAGCAACCCCTAGCCATGCACTCTTTAGTTCCTACCTTCATTTAGAGGGATCGACATGTGGCTCCACCTGTATGGTCTCTTTTGCCGTCATGGGATTTAAATGTAGTGCTTTTGGTTCTCCAGAAACCTTTGTGAGAATATTTGGGAGATTCCCTTGCCGAAGTTATCCCAGAAGGTGTCATTCTTGGTGGCTATTACCTCGGCCTGCAGGGTATCGGAATTGGTGGCATTATTCTGTCGCAGTCCCTGTTCAGTGGTCAATAGGGATAATGGTTCTCGTCCCTGTCTGTCATTCCTGCCAAAAGTTGTCTGACTTCCATTTGAATGGGGACATTGTGTTGCCTTCCTTGTGTCCCAAGCCGGCTCATCCCAAGGAATTTGCTTTGCATACCTTGGATGTGGTTTGTGCGATTTGGGTGTATCTGGCAGCTACTGAGTCCTTTTGACGGTCAGACTCTTTGTTACAGACGGACCAAGAAAGGGGCTGGCCGCTTCTTTGGCTACCATCTTCAGATGGATCAGACAGATGGCGACTCAGGCCTGTTCCATTAAAGGTCAGGATCCACCTTTCCCTGTCACACAGGCGCTGAGTGCTTCTTGGGCCTTCCATCATCGGGCTTCAATATCGCAAGTTTGCAAAGCTGCCACTTGGTCGCCCATGCAAACCTTCACAAAATTCTGTAAGGTAGATACTTTGGCATCTACGGATTCTTATTTTGGCTGCAAAGTTTTGCAGACTGCTGTTTAAGAGGGACTGTTCCCTCTTGAGGGGTGTTTTTTTTTTTCTTTAAACCTTTTTTTTTTTTCCCCTCCAGACAAGGCTCCTGTAACCTGGTTAAAGCTCCTGTGTCCTGGTTAAGGGCTCTTATCTTTAACCTTGTTGTTTTCTCCACCCCTAATTTTCCTTTTGTCACTGCTTTTGGACGTCCCACTAGTTCTGATTTATGGAGCGCTGTTTCTGTCGAACGACAGAGAAAATAGTATTTTTGTACTTACCGTAAAATCAGTGGCGTAACTAGAACCCTCAGGGCCCCGATGCAAGAAACCATAAAGGGCCCCCCCCCCCCGACGGGGCCCTTCCCTCCCAGCCTGGTGGCGGAACGCCAGGGCCGGTCGCAAGTCCAATGTTTGTGTGGTAGTTCTGCCATTAGTGTCAGTAGTTTTTTATTTTAATTACATTTTTCTAGAATTTGCTTAAGGGCTCTTTCCCACGGTCCACCTCCGTAGGCGGATCCATGCTGCTCAGCGGGGATCGATCCGCCGATCCCCGCTGAGCCGGTGGATGACAGCTCCGTCTCCGCTTGCAGTGCGGAGAGGGAGGTGTCACAGCTCCCGCTGCTCTCTATGGGGGATCGGATGAGAGCGGACCGCCTGTCCGCTCTCATCCAATCCGATCCCTGAACGGATGGAAAAATAGGGTTTCCATCCCTCCGGATTTCACAGACCGGATCGGATACGGATGGCAGCGGGTGTCAGCGGAGGTGTCTCCGCTGACATCCGATGCCCCATAGAGCTGCATGGAGGATCCAATCAGATCCGCCTGAAAAACTGACAGGCGGATCTGATCGGATCGCCCGTGTGAAAGAGCCCTAATTCATTTTTTTTTTTTTTTTACAATATGGATGGTAGGAAGATGACAGTGGGGATGAAGATGACAGGGGGTGGGATGGTAGGAAGATGACAGGGGGTGGGATGGTGGGAAGATGACAGTAGGGATGAAGATGACGGGTGGGATGGTAGGAAGATGACAGTGGGGATGAAGATGACAGGGGTGGGATGGTGGGAAGATGACAGGGGGATGAAGATGACAGGGGTGTGATGGTGGGAAGATGTCAGGGGGATGAAGATGACAGTGGGTGGGATGGTGGGAAGATGACAGGGGGATGAAGATGACAGTGGGTGGGATGGTGGGAAGATGACAGGGGGATGAAGATGACAGTGGGTGGGATGGTGGGAAGATGACAGGGGGATGAAGATGACGGGTGGGATGGTGGGAAGATGACGGGGGGATGAAGATGACGGGTGGGATGGTGGGAAGATGACAGGGGGATGAAGATGACGGGTGGGATGGTGGGAAGATGACAGGGGGATGAAGATGATGGTGGGAAGATGACAGGGGGGATGAAGATGACAGGTGGGATGGTGGGAAGATGACAGGGGGATGAAGATGACAGGGGGATGAAGATGACAGGTGGGATGGTGGGAAGATGACGAGGGGGATGAAGATGACGGGGGGATGAAGATGACAGGGGGAATGGTAGGAAGATGACAGGGGGATGAAGATGACAGGGGGGATGGTAGGAAGATAACAGGGGGATGAAGATGACAGGTGGGATGGTGGGAAGATGACAGGGGGATGAAGATGACAGGGGGGATGGTAGGAAGATGACAGGGGGATGAAGATGACAGGTGGGATGGTGGGAAGATGACAGGTGGGATGGTAGGAAGATGAGTGAGTGGGGTGGTAGGAATTTTACATACACCCCTCCATCTCCATACACCCCCCACACACACACACACACCTCCATCTCCATACCCCCCCCCCCCTGCAAGTTAGTACAGTATTATATTAGTTATAATCATCACAGACCTCAGATCAGAGCGATGTTGTAGAGAGTGGAGAGAGCTGGTCCCGCCCCCTCTCCTCCGTGTACTGGACAGTCAGGAAAAACACAGGAAGGGGGAGGGGCGGGTTCAGTGCTTGTCTCTGCTCAGTCTGCACTCACACACAGGAAGCTGGGGAGAGAGATCAGCTGCCTGTGTGTTTGTGTAACTCGCTGAGGATCGGGGAGCTCCGGTCTCAGCTGCGCTTGCCGCTCTCCTCTCTATACATACAGGGGGCCCTCTCGGGCCCCCTGCAGCACGGGGCCCGGTCGCCATGGCGACCCCTGTACGTCCGCCCCTGCGTAAAATCCATCCACAACACCCATTCCTCTAAGGAGTTCTGATACTTCTAATACTGCTTCCTACTAAACTGATTACCTAGAACAGAGTGGGGGGTTATACACCAGCTGAGGACAGCCCATGAGCGTAGCCAGGTGTTTTTTTTTTTGTTCTGCCTAGTTCTTCTCCTGGAGGAGGCAATATAACCCACAATTTATGATTTATGGAGTGCAAACTCAGAAACGGATTTTAAGAAATCCAATTTTTTTTGCTAGAAAATAACTCAGAATCCCTAAATATGTGATTTTATTTTTTTTATTATTTTTTTAGCAAAGACCCTAGAGAATAAAATGGTAGCGCAGCAATTTTTCAAACACTTTTTTTTTTTTTTTTTTGGAAAAAAGTTTCATGAATTAAAAAAAAAAAAAAAACCTAAAGTTAGCCCAATTTTTTTTTTGCATAATGTGAAAGATATGTTAGGCCAAGTAAATAGATACCGAACATGCGCCCAGTCGTGGAAATGCGCCAAACTTCGATACTTAAAATCTCCATAGGCAACGCTTTAAAAATTTTTACAGGTTATCAGTTTAGAGTTGCAGAAGAGGTCTTTGGCTAGAATTGTTTCTCTCGCTCTAGCTTTTGCAGAGAAACATTTTTCTATCACTTTTTTATTCCTATTACAAGGAATTTAAACATCCCTTGTAATAGGAATAGTGCATGACAGGCCCTCTTTAAGATCTGGGGTCAATAAGACCTCAGATCTCTACTCCAGGTTGGAAAGCCTGTAATCCAAAAAAAAAAAAAAACTATCTTGGCTATGCAGCCGAGACCACAGCAGTATTTACAACTGCCAGACTGGGAGTGATGTCATAATGTCGCACTCGGACCTCCAAGATTTATAGAGACTGACGGGGACCATCTGGTCCTCGGTATTCTCTATGGCGTACTTCTGCCGCCGGCAGATTCCTTCTTCGGCTGGCCGATCGCACGGGCGAGCCGGTAGAAGCATCGGTGGGTGGCGGGGGGGGGGGGTTAATTGCTGTCTAAAAAAAAAAAAATATCTGAATGATGCCTGCCCACTCAAAGCCCAGGATGTTCAGCCGTATGGAAGTGGTCAACCACTTGCCTAGTTTGCACTTAAACCCTCTTCTTGCCCAGGCATATTTTCAGCTTTCAGCGCTGTTGCACTTTGAATGACAATTGCGCGGTCTTGCAACACTGTACCCAAATGAAATTTTTAGCATTTTTTTCCACACAAATGGAGCTTTGTTTTGGTGGTATTTAATCAGTACTGGGGATTTTATTTTTTGCTGAACAAAAAAGACCAAAAATAAGTCTTCATAGTTTGGAATAAAATCTTGCAAACAGGTAATTTTTCTCCTTAATTTATGTGCACTGATGAGGCGGTACTGATGGGCGGCACTGGTAGGCGAGGCTGGTGGGCACTGGTAGGCGGTACTGGTGGGCACAGATGAGGCGGCAGTGGCTCTCTTCGGGACCGATGTCCCTCTGACAGAAGCCGGTGATCGGCTTTTTTTTTTTTTCTCCTCGCGCTGTCAGCATGAGGGGTGGAAAAAGCAGATTTCCAGCTCTCTTTACATCATGTGATCAGCTGTCATTGGCTGACAGCTGATCATGTGTTAAGGGACAGGGATTGGCCCCTTACTTTGATATGTGATCAGCTGGGTCTCATGAACTCGCTGTTTAAAGAGTGAGCTGAGCACGCCCCACAGGCAGCTCATGCAAGGGAGGACGTACATGGACGCCCTCCCAGCAATTTAGGCCCGCGCTGTAGCCGTCTTTTGACAATAGTGCGGGCAGAAAGAGTTTTTAATTTGTTTCCTTGTCAGTGTGTTTGAGCTAGGATAAAAAAAGATCTTTTCCCATCTCCAATATTTTAAGAGTGCATGAAATTCAAAGAAGACTAAAGAGATTGGTGCTTAGGCGACTTTACACAGGCCCATACATTGGTCAATTTGCCATGGAGACTGATTCACTGCACTTACACCAGCTGATCCCGCATGGAATTCACACACACTTTTATTTCTTTGTAAACTGTTTGGCATTCTGTTTCTTGCATGCAGCTTCTGAATATATGGAAGAATACAGCATAGGATTTGCAGCAATATAAATATTACAGAAACTGTTTCTTTTCAAGGGCAATTTAAGTTTAAAATATGATAAGATTCTCAGTGTGATACAGTTCCTGCATTACACTAAATTGAGAAGACAGAAGTGCAGCGTTGGCTTACTGCATGCATCCATCACCCAGATTGGTAATTTCAGTCAGCTTGCATAACAGGAGAAATTTGAGGCTATTCAGCACTTTTTGTGCATAACTCAGGAATGTAACCTCTCCTGTGTGTTTTTTTTGTTTTGTTTCTACAGCCATCTCTTCCTGTCCTGTACACACTGTCCAGCCAGGCCACTCATGAAGCTGTTCATCTACTTTGCAGGATGTTAGTCTTTGATCCAGTAAGTAAAGTGCTTTTTTTTTTTGTTCTGCCACCTTTCTTGTGCCAGATGTGTTGCTTGATGTATTCTTCAGAGGAAACATTTGCATTATTTGCTGTATGTGATATAAATTTACACAGAATTGTCAGTGTGCCGCCTTCAACACTCAGCTTTTGTGTAGAAGCATCTAAAGTGCCACTCCTAAATCCTCTTCCTATGGCTTAAGGAGTTCGTGGTTGGGCAACTACCAGCCTGCCATCTGTCCATGAGCTTTTGTGACCTCTTCTTTCCGGGTCTCTGATAGGCACGGTACCTTGACATGTATGACTTGTTAGGAGCTGTTGACATAGTGAAATAAAAATATTTTATAAACATGCACAGCCATTTTAACCAGACGTGCAGGTTTATGCTTAGAACAGACATCATCAATGGAACACAGTAGTGTGTTTTTTTTTTTTTGTTGTGTTTTTTTTATGCCTGAAACTAGTTGTGCAGAGATCCAGGTGTCAGCTGGGATGTGTATGCATAAATATTTAGTTGCTTCTGAAACCATCCACTCTAGGCCGGATGGGGGGACAATCTCTCGATTTGCTGGAAGCCTAAGACAGCGTATTAATTCAATAAAAGCAAGCAATGAGTTTAGTTTGTGCATCACCTTTGGTAATTAGACTATTTCTTCTATCCTTAAAGTGACTTTGTCAGCACACACGGTCTTGTGTTCAAGTGCATACTTGGTTAAAAAATAAAGGGGAGTAACTTGCCTTTCTGGTAGTCTGCTTCACTGCCTCTCTGCCACAAGTTTTAAATCAATCAGATACCGGTTTCCCCTACCACATGCAGTGGTCTTCTTGCTGACTCTTATGTCCTGTAATAAAGTGGTATTACACCCGTAAGCAAATATTTACTTAAAGTGGATCTTCAGCTCCCCTCCCCACCAAAAAATTAAAGGTCAGCAGCTGCAAATATTGTAGCTACTGACTTAAATATTAGGACACTTACCTGTCCAGGAATCCCGCAAAGTCGGCACTCCAGCCGAATTTTCGATCGGGTCTTGGGTGCCACTGGCAGTGAAGCCTTGCAGTATTACAGCCGGTTCCCTACTGCGCATGTGCGAAGCGCTATGTGCGAATCGCTATGTGCTTTGTAAATAGCGTTGTGGTGGGGGAAGGAGAAGACGGGCTGAAAGTCAAGTCACCTGAAAGTGGGGACATGTACCTGTCAAAAACCTGCTTTAATTGCAGCTTACCAATTTTTAGATGTGGTAACTACATTGTTTTCTTTTTTAGGCTTTCTTTCATGTATTTTCACCTGGTGATCTAGCCAGTAAGGCAGTCCATAAAGGAGTCATTTTTTTGCGAATTGTTACTCCATTCCCCCAATCACACACTCAATGTGAATGGGGAAATCCTCCCTGCTGACCTATTGTGTCCTGAGAGGGTGATCCGCGCCATCAGAAAACACTTTTCTCTGTCGCTCATTGACAGACGCAGTCCTCTTTGATATCAAATTGAGTTATACTGCCCTCTACAGGAGTAGGACCTAGGCAGAAGAAAACGTTCTGGCCACACCTTAGGGGCAGTCCCAGAGGGTATATCCTCTCTCTCTCTGCTACAGGATGTCAGTTTTTTTCTGTCTAGTCAGGAGTGAGGGTCCTGGGACTGATGGTGGCCTCCTTCGAGGCAGTACCATTTGCCCAGTCCCATACCCGAATCCTTCAAAAGGAGATTCTTCTCAAATGGAACCGGAATCCCGATTCCCTGGACAATCTGATCCGACTGAGCGAACGGACCAGGGAATCTCTGGTCTGGTGGCTTCGGTCTCCGATGCTCAGCCAGGGGAAGTCATTTCTCCCGATCTACTGGACGATTGTCACCACGGATGCCAGTCTATCCGGATGGGGAGGAATTCTCGGCAGATTATCTGCTCAGGGGCTTCGGCTCAACAGGAAGGTGCAGAGGTTTGTAGCTCGCTCCCGCGATCCTCTAGCAGACGCTGCAGACGCGCTGGTCGCCCCGTGGGGGCAGTATCAGCTACTGTATGCCTTCCCTCCTCTCAAGTTGCTGCCGAAACTTCTTCGCAGGATAGAGGTGGAGGGAATTCCAGTCATCCTGGTGGCTCCGGATTGGCCCCGTCGGGCCTGGTACGCCGACCTGGTCAGACTGATCGCGGACGTCCCGTGGCGACTTCCTCTCAGGGAGGACCTGCTGTCTCAGGGACCGATCTTCCATCCTGCTTTACGATCGCTGGCTTTAACGGCCTGGCTGTTGAGACCCAGGTGCTGAAGGACAAGGGTTTGTCAGATTCAGTCATTCCTACTCTAATTAAAGCAAGGAAAGCGACTTCCAGAAAAGTCTATCATCGCACATGGAAGTCTTATATTGCGTGGTGTGAATCCCTTGGATTTCCTCCACGTGCCTATTCGGTGACCCGAATCTTGGCTTTTCTGCAACAGGGGGTTGAGCAGAAGCTGGCCTTGAGTACTATAAAGGGTCAGGTTTCAGCGTTAGCAATCTTCTTTCAGAAGCCTTTGGCTACTCATTCCTTGGTGCGGAATTTCATCCAGGGGGGGCGCCCTGGGATCTTAATTTGGTGTTGTCGGTTCTTCAGAAACCTCCATTTGAAAATATTAGGGAGATTCCCTTGCTTACGTTATCCCAAAAGGCCTTCTTGGTGGCCATCACTTCTGCACACAGGGTGTCAGAACTGGCCGCATTATGTTGTCGTTCCCCATATCTGGTGGTTCATAGGGATAAGGTGGTTCTTCGTCCGAATCCATCCTTTCTTCCTAAGGTGGTTTCAGAGTTTCATCTGAATGAAGATATTGTATTACCTTCCTTGTGTCCTAAGCCCAGCCATCATCGGGAGTTTGCATTACTGGATGTGGTTCAGGCGATCAGGGTATACCTGAAGACTACGGACTCGTTTCGTAAAACGGATTCACTTTTTGTGATCACGGATGGCCCCAAAAAGGGGTTGCCTGCATCTGCCGCGACTATCTCCAGATGGATCAGACAGACGGTGGTACAGGCTTATTCTATTAAGGGTCGGAATCCTCCGTTCCCTGTTAAGGCACACTCCATTCGGGCGCTTAGTGCTTCCTGGGCCTTCCGCTATCAGGCGTCAGTGGTTCAGGTTTGCAAGGCGGCTACCTGGTCGTCGGTTCATACCTTTACAAAATGTGATGGCATCGGCGGATGCCTCTTTTGGCCGCAAGGTTCTGCAGGCCGCAATTTGAGGAGACCGTTGGTCTACCTCGAGGGTTTTTTTCTGTTGGGAGTCTCATCTTTTTGTCTGATGAGCCTTTAAGACTTCTAGTTGGCGCCGGTTGGGCCTTCTAGATTGGATTTTGATTTCCGTTATCCCACCCCTCATTTGTGGCACTGCTTTGGGACGTCCCAATTTGATATTAATCAAAGAGGACTGCGTCTGTCAATGAGCGCCAGAGAAAAATGGATTTTTGTAAGATCTTACCGTAAAATCCTTTTCTCTTAAGCTCATTGACAGACGCAGTACCCGCCCCTCTATTATTGAGTTGGGTAAAATTCTCTGACACTGCTTTGTGACATAACTGACATCCTGTAGCAGAGAGAGAGAGAGAGGATATACCCTCTGGGACTGCCCCTAAGGTGTGGCCAGAACGTTTTCTTCTGCCTAGGTCCTACTCCTGTAGAGGGCAGTATAACCCAATTTGATATTAATCAAAGAGGACTGCGTCTGTCAATGAGCTTAAGAGAAAAGGATTTTACGGTAAGATCTTACAAAAATCCATGTATCAGTGCTGCTGGCTATTGGCCCGATCAAGCAGGGAAAACCCGACAGGGCAGTTGTACAGAAGTCAATTGGTAGATGAATTTCTGTACAACCACAGTGCCCATACATGGATTCAAATTTGGCCAGTCCCCACTGAACCAGCTGATTTTTGATCCATGTATGGTCGGCTTTAGTCATTATTAGTGTTAGTGTTTTTCAAAAGAACAAGCTCTTCTGCAATAGTATCAGTTTAGAGTGTTATGTATCTGTTAAGAGAGACAAACCATTTGCCACTGACGGGTGCTTACAATGAAAAGCTTTTTTCCGCTTTCATTCGACTGACACAGTGCTCCATAATTCATAACTAGTGGGTTATATTGCCTCAAGGAGTAGGACTAGGCAGAACAAAAACACCTGACTACTCCCATGGGCTGTCCTCAGCGGGTATATAACCCCCCTCTCTGCTCTAGGTAGTCATTTTAAATCTGGCTAGTCAGAAGTAAGGACCTAGGCTCCCGGCTGGGATCTCTGGTCCTAGCAATTTTTTCCTTCCTTAAATCTTTTTTTTTTTTTGTTTTTTTTTTCTCTTGGGAGAGCTACATTCAACTGCAGGGCTGGGCGACGGGCTGGATAACCTTGATCCAGTGGTCCCCCCCCCAGTCCAGCCAGTGAGCACGTGCAGACTTCAGCTACGCGCTAGGTCGGCCGATACATAGCCTCACAGACAGAGGCTGGCCCGCAACTTAAATGTCTTGCAGGGTCACATACAACCGGACTTGGGTCTGAGTCGCAGATTTGGCTCCACAGGAGGATACCGAAGTTCATGGAGAGATCATGGGTTCCTCTGGCAGACGCCGCAGGCGTCCAAGAACCGCGGTAAGGCCAGTATCATCCTCGACTCAGGCTTCTTCCGCAGTTCCTGTGAGGAATCGAGAAAGGACCTTCCAATCATCCTGGTGCCCCTAAATGTCCCTTGGGGGCTTCCTCTCAGAGAAGACCAGTTGTCCCAAGGGCTGATTTACCATCCTGCTTTACAAGTCGCTGTTTTTAATAGCTTGGCTATTAAAAGCCGGGTACTGAGGGATAGAGGTCTGTCTGGGTCAATGATCCCTACTATGGTGAAGGTGAGGAAGTCCTCTTCCCGCAAAGTAAAACATCGTATGTGGAAAGCGTACATTTCTTGGTGTGAGTCGATTGGCGCTCATCCACAATCCTTTTTTGTGGCTCGGATTCTAACCGTTCTTCAACAGGGCGTTGATCAGAAGTTGGCCTTTAGTACCATCAAGGGCCAGGTGTCTGCCCTGGAAATCTTCTTTCAGCAACCCCCTAGCCACGCACTCTTTAGTTTGTGCCTTCATTCAGGGGGTTCAACATGTAGCTCCACTTGTACGGTCTCTTTTGCCGCCATGGGATTTAAATTTAGTACTTTCGGTTCTCCAGAAACCTCCATTTGAGAATATTCGTGAGATTCCCTTGCCTACATTATCCCAGAAAGTGACATGCTTGGTGGCTATTACCTCGTCCTGCAGGGTATCAGCATTGGCGGCATTATCCTGTTGCAGTCCCTATTTAGTGGTTCAAAGGGGTAAAGTGGTTCTTCATCCCGGTCTATCATTCCTGCCCAAAGGTTTCTCTTTTCATTTGAATGAGGACATTGTGTTGCCTTCCTTGTGTCCCAAGCCGATTCATCCCAAGGAATTTGCTTTGCATACCTTGGATGTGGTTCATGCGATTCGGGTGTATCTGGCAGCTACTGAGTCCTTTCGAAGGTCACTCTTTTTTTGTTACGGACAGACCAAGAAAGGGGCTGCCCGCTTCTTCGGCTATCATCTTCATGTAGATCAGACGGCGACTCAGGCCTGTTCCATTAAAGGTCAGGTTCCACCTTTCCCTGTCACAGCGCATTCTACTCGGGCGCTGAGTGCTTCTTGGGCCTTCCATCTTCGAGCTTCAATATCGCAAGTTTGCAAGGCGGCCACTTGGTCATCCGTGAAAACCTTCACAAAATTCTATAAGGTGGATACTTGGGCATCTGTGGATGCTTCTTTTGACTGCAAAGTTTTGCAGGCTGCTGTTTAGGAGGGGATGTTCCCTCTTGAGGGTTTTTTTTTCTTTAAACCCTTATTTTTCAGACTGGGCGCCTGTGACCCGGTTAAGGGCTTTTATGTTTAGCCTTGGGTTATTTATCCTACCCCTCATTTTCCTTTTGGACGTCCTACTAGTTATGATTTATGGAGCGCTGTGTCGGTTGATGAATGAAAGAGAAAATGGGATTTCTCTATTGTCCATTGAAAGACGCAGCTCCAAATCTTCTTAGACCATTGGGTTATGCTCCTCCCATCAGGAATAGGCCACTAGGCAGGAAAATGCTTTACCACGCCTATGGGGCTGTCCTTGCAGTTATAACCCCACACACTCTGCTACAGCTTCCAGTTTGTTTCTGCTTAGTTTAGGAGTAGGACCTAGTTCCCTGTTGGGATTTCGATCTTGGCTATATAAAAGGGAAATTTTGTTATGTAATTTTTATTTACTAGTTTAGAGTTCCTGAAGAACTACAAGCAACAGCCGTCTGGGTTTCGGATTGGATTATCTAGATCCTTAAGGTCTCCCAGCCTGGCCAGCAAGCGTGAGCAGGTTATAGTCCAGCACTAGGCCTCGCCACGACAAAGCCTGATGGATGAGGATGAACCTGCGAGTGGATGTCTCGCTGGGACAGGATTTTTGTATTTACCATAAAATTCATTTCTCAGAGTTCATCAATGGACACCGCACCCCTCTATGGAGTTCTAATACTGCTTGCTACTAAATTGATTACCAGCTGAGGATGGCCCGTGAGCATAGCCAGGTGTTTTGTTCTTCCTAGTCCTACTCTTAGAGGAGGCAATATAACCCAGTTGTTATGATTTATGAAGCGCTGTGTCCATTGATGTGCTCGAGTTTGGCTTAAATTTGTTAGTGTATGGAAATCTACTATAAAGTTTAAGGCAGGCCATACATTATGCAAATTCCTTCCCGATTTCTGATAAGAAGCAAAGCCCTACCTCTACTAAGATGGCCTTCCCCACACAGAGACCATGCAGAAAACAGTATGGTATGGCAATATTTTGGAAAGGTCTACTGCAGGCAATGATTTTGAAGGACTCCTTTACCCTCCTATTTGCCTATTCTGGGCTCAGCTTCTTCCACATTTTAGGTCCTCTGTAGGACCAGTGATTAGTACCTCCGAGTTAGAATCACTGTTCTACCATAGGGGGATATTCCAAGTTTCCCATTGTTTAGTGTTCTCTTATAAGTATTAGGCATGTGCCACATCACTATCCGGAAAATGTGGTAGAGGTTCCTGGCACTTCTGGAAGTCATGCAAGGCCTTGCCTAAAGACTGCCAGCAATCTGTCCCCCATGATGCCCTCCGACTCTAATTTATTCCTATTTACTATGTATACAGGTTTCACATATGAACTGTAAATTAATATTGTACCGCAGTACATTTAATTCACAGAAATTTTCATTAAATATATTATGATCAGCCTTGTTTTTAGGAAGTAATTGTTAGAGTATTTCTTACACATTTTATACCTTCCATCCAAAAATCACCATACAATGCATCCGGAAAGTATTCACAGCGCTTCACTTCTTCCACATTGTTACAGCCTTATTCCAAAATGTATTACATTTATTTTCCTCAAGATTCTATAAGTACCCCATAATTACAACGTGAAAGAAGTTTGTTTGAAGTCATAGAAAATTTATTAAAAATAAAAATCGAAATAAATCACATGTTCATAAGTATTCATAGCCTTTGCCATGACACATAAAATTGAGCTCAGGTGCATACGGTTTCCAATGATCATTCATGAGATGTTTCTACAACTTGATTGAAGTCTACCTGTGGTAAATTCAGTTGATTGGTCATGATCTGGAAAGGCATACACCTGTCTGTATAAGGTCCTACAGTTAACAGTGCATGTCTGAACACAAACCAAGCCATGAAGTCCAAGGAATTGCCTGTAGTTTTCTGAGACAGGATTGTATCGAGACACAGATCTGGGGAAGGGTACACACAAATGTTTGCAGCTTTGGAGGTCCCAATGAGCACAGTGGCCTCCAGCTGTAAAAAAACAAAAAAAAAAGTTTGGAACCACCTGGACCCTTCCTAGAGCTCGCTCCCCAGCCAAACTGAGCGATCGGGTAAGAAGGGCATTAGTCAAGGAGTTTACCAAGAACCGATAGCCAGTCTGACAGAGCTCCAGCGTTTCTCTGTGGAGAGAGAACCTTCCGGAGGAACAGCCATCTCTGCAGCACTCCACCAATAAGGCCTGTATGGTAGTATGGCCAGACGGAAGCCACTCCTCAGTAAAGGCACATGACAGCCTGCCTGGACAAAAGACACCTGAAGGACTTTGACCATGGGAAACAAATATCTCTGGTCTGAAGAAACAAAGATTGAACACTTTGGCCTAAATCCTGCAACATGCCTGGAAGAAACCAGGCACCGGTCATCACCTGGCCAATACCATCCCTACAGTGAAGCATGGTGGTGGCAGCATCATGCTGTGGGGATGGTTGTTAGCGCCAGGAACTGGGAGACTAGTCCTGATCGAGGGAAAGATGAATGCAGCAATGTACAGATACCTCCTTGATGAAATCCTGATCCAGAGCTCTGGACCTCAAACTGGGGCGAAGGTTCATCTTCCAGCAAGACAATGACCCTAAGCACACAGCCAAGATAACAAAGAAGTGGCAGCGAAACATCTCTGTGAATGTCCTCAAGTAGCCCAGCCAGAGCCCAGACTTGAACCCGATTGAACATCTCTGGAGAGATCTGAAAATGACTGTGCATAGACGATCCCCATCCAACCTGATGGCGCTTGAGTGGTCCTGCAAAGGAGAGAAGCTGCCCAAAAATAGGTTTGCCAAGCTTGTGACATCATACTCAAAAAGACTTGAGGCTGTAATTGGTGCCAAAGGTGCTTCAAAAAAGTATTGGGCAAAGGCTGTGAATACTTATGTACATGTAATTTTTTATTTTTGTTTTGTTTTTTTTTTGTTTGTTTGAAACCTTTGCAAATTTAAAAAAAAAATCTTTTTTCACATCGTTATGGGGTATTTGTAGAATTTTGAGGAAAATAATTAATATAATTAATTTTGAAATAAGGCTGTAAAGTAACAAAATATGAAAAAGTGAAGGGCTGTGAATACTTTCCAGATGCACTGTATCATCAATAAAGGGGAATGCTGGTAAGGGCCCACTTACACACCTGCACCCTCTGTTGTGTTAATGCACATTACTCTAAGGCAGCCCAAGTCAGTTGAATGGAATCCTTTGTGTTATGTCTTTGTGTCTGTAAAATGTGCAAATGCTGGGGTACACCAAAGTATAAGCATTGTGTTTAAATGTATCCAGAAGAGAGGAACGTTTTGGATGTCGAGTGAGGATAGCTCCTCTGCTAATGTCCCTGAGGGTCCACTGAGACCTGCGCATTGTGGTAAATTCGGCATTATGGCAATGCAAGACAATTTGCGTACCAAAAAGCACGGCCATGCTTTTTTATTTTGAATGCACCACAGTTTATGGGAATACTGTGGTACAGTATTGTATATGGGAATACTGTGATACAGTGTGCCTTAAAAAGTAGTACAGGTCTGATTTTTAGATCCCCTGTCAGTATGTTGGCAGCCTATTGAAACAAATACAACACACTGTAGCACTGCATTGGACTGAATAGAGTCTTAATGATATTTGATGTCAGTGGATCAAAACGCAGCTTTTACAGGCATTTGAGCTTTTTTTTCCCTGCATTAAAATGCCTGATGCAGGTAAATGTGTCTAAATGTGCCTAAGTGCTAGGAGTGTTTAGCACTTGAGCGTTTTTTTATTTTTTATTTCAGTGGCCAGAGGCCAGAATAAATTAATGTTCTGGTTAAAGTGCTACTAAACCCAGAACCCTGCATTCACTAGATCTGGTCTCCCACAGTACACCGAACATAGAAATGCAATTATTTTAGCAAATATAAACTGCTAAATGCATTTTCTTATCAGCAGTATATAGCAGTCTTGGGACTCCTATCAGTGTCTGGCCAAGCACTGGTTAAAACTTGGAGGAGTTTTCATTCTAGTGACTGTACTATGAGGCTGCGAGACCCCTGACCCTCTACCTGGACAGTGCTGATTGGCCCTCTGCCGATCACATGCATCCTCCCAAGAAAAAAAAAAAACACTCCCTAGAAGTACACACCAAACTGAGCATGTGCAGAATGCCTCCTATGGCTCTGTTCTATCAGGAGATGGATTGGGGACAGTGAAACAAGGGGAGCATCCGAGAAGACAGGATCAAACAGCCTTTTTACACAGTGCAGGGGATTAACCCCTTAGGTTCCACAGTGAGTATAACAAGCATGCTTTACTGCATATACAGACTGATTTTACCATTGTGGGTTTAGTAACGCGAAGTGATTTCTTGATTCATCAGGCCTGGCAGTAATCGGGCCTGGATGTGCAAAGTGAAATGTAACTCCGTCTTCCAAAAAATGTGGTTAATCACAATTCATTCATGATTTAGCAGGGGGGGGGGGGGCAATTACTCTTTCACATTGGGCAGGTTTGGACAGCTTTTTCCCCCCTAATAAATGAAATCCTCATTTAAAAACTGAATTTTGGATTTACTCAGGCTCTTTGTGTAATAAAAAGAATGTTTAATCTGAATCATATGGTGTGACAAATATGCAAAATAAATAGTGTCATGAAGGGGCAAACCTGTATGGGCAGGTTCTTCACTTTTGTGGAGCGTTTTGTTTTCCTCCAGTTTTTATAAATGCTCCCCCCTTGTATTGAATCTTGCTCTGTAGAAACGTAGTGTATCTCCCATAGAAAATAATGGAACAGGTGTACTGAAGACAAAGAGCCATAACATGTTAGTGTGCCTCTTAAAAGAGGATGAAAGCTTGCTGCTTCTCTTTTTGCCTCTGACTCAAACCTGTTCATTGGCCAGTGAATTTGCATCTCATTGCGGTTTCATTGTCATCTGAGCAGACAGCTGAACAGGGAAATAGTGTTGTCATTTTCCTGAATGCACCACAGTGGAGGTGTTTAAACCACAGGACTGGTTAAGCAAAACTTTAGATCGTTTGACAAGTGAAATAGTTCACATTTTTGTATCTCAACTTAGAATTGACCTTTTTGCCTGGAGTTATGTTTTTAAGTATGAAGATAGTACCGCTGGGCTGAGTCAGTCTCTCAGTTCTGAAATCTTCCCTAAGTTTACCATGCAGAATTCAACATGCATTGTTTGGAGCTAGTGCCATATGAACCTATACATCACGAAGTGCAGAATGTCTAATAGATGAATTGTACTTCAACCAGAGACTATGGGACTGTTACCTGTAGCAACTGTCTTTTCACTTTGTAAGCTGCCCTATAATAGTCTGTCTACAATCACCCTTTCTGTTCAGCATTTTTTTATTTTTTAAAACACCCTGCAAATTAATTGTCTCCTATTTGCAGGTTGTTGCAGTGAGGCCACAATGAACAAGAAGTGAATTTGTTCCCTTTCTAAAATCTCTAGATGTTGCAGTAGTGTCTGAGTGGCACTATGCTCCTTTTGTAATAAAAAGTGGCACAAACTGTTAGGTTGATTTACTGTTATTACGTATGTGCATTCATGTGCATTTGGCTCCCTCTTGTGGAGATGCAGCAATATTGCATGAAGAGCTACAGCAAAGTTTGTTGATCTGTGTAAAACCCAGTTTTTTTATGTTGCAGTCTAAAAGGATATCTTCTAAAGATGCCTTGGCTCACCCATACCTGGATGAAGGTCGTCTACGATATCACACCTGTATGTGCAAATGTTGTTTCTCCACATCTACGGGCAGAGTATACACCAGTGACTTTGAACCCATTACGAATCCAAAATTTGATGACACCTTTGAGAAGAACCTTAGCTCTGTACGGCAGGTGAAAGGTGAGTTCTGTTTTTTAAGCTGGGTATAATGGAAGTCAGGGCAGTTTATTTTTTTAAAAGCTTTTTTCAGAACACTTTGCCACAGCCACTTACCTTTGTAGGTCACATTATGAAAATCTCCGCCATAAGACTGATTCCTGATTTCACTGTGGACAATGGTCCCTCAGCTCATCATTTCTTTACAGATTACTTTTGTATTATTGTATATATGTGATAGTAAGAGATAGATACTGATAGATATAGAGATGGATATATATATAATATATATATATATATATATATATATATATATATATATATATAAAATATATTTTTTTTTTTTTCACACTGCTCAAAAAATTTAGAGGAATGCTTTTTAATCAGAGTATAACATCAAGCCAATTAAACTCCTGGGATATTGATCTGGTTAGTTAAGTAGCAGAGGGGGTTGTCAATCAGTTTCCGGTGCTTTGGTGGTAATGGAATTAACAGGTGCACTAGATGGGCATCAATGAGAACCCCCAAAACAGGAATGGTTTTACAGGTGGAGGCCACTGAAATTTTTTTCCCCTACTCTTTTATTGACTGTTTTTCACTAGTTATGCATTTGGCTAGTGTCAGTGTCACTACTGGTAGCATGAGGCGATACTTGGACCCTATAGAGGTTGCACAGGTAGTTCAACTCCTCAAGGATGGCTCAATACATGCCATTGCCAGAGGGTTTGCTGTGTCTCCCAGAACAGTCTCAAGAGCATGGAGGAGATTACAGGGGACAGGCAGTTACTCTAGATGAGCTGGATGGGGTTGTAGAAGGTCCTTAACCCATTAGCAAGACTGGTATCTGTTCCTTTATGAACGGAGGAACTGGATGAGCATTGCCAGAGCCCTACAAAAGGACCTCCAGCAGGCCACTGGTGTGAATGTCTCTGACCAAACAATCAGAATCAGACTTCATGAGGGTGGCCTGAGGGCCCGATATCCTCTAGTGGGCCCTGTGCTCACTGCCTGGCACCGTGGAGCTCAATTGGCATTTGGCAGGTCCGCCACTGGCGCCCTGTGCTTTTCACAGATTAGCGCAGGTTCACCCTGAGCATGTGACAGATGTGAAAGGGTCTGGAGAAGCCATGGAGAAAGTTATGCTGCCTGTAACATCGATCGTTCTCAGCATGACCGGTTTGGTGGTGGGTCAGTGATGGTCTGGGGAACACATCCATAGAGGGATGCACAGATCTGTACAGGCTAGACAATGGCACCCTGACTGCCATTAGGAATCGGGATGAAATCCTTGGACCCATTGTCAAACCTATGCTGGTGCAGTGGGCCCTGGGTTCCTCCTGGTGCATGACATTGCCCAGCCTTATGTGACGAGTGTATGCAGCCAGTTCCTGAAAAATGAAGGAATTGATACCATTGAATGGCCCCCACCATCGCCTGACCTAAATCCAAAAGAACACCTCTGGGACATTGTTTCAGTCCATCCGACACCGCAAAGGTTGCACATCAGACTGTTTAGGAGCTCAGTGATGCCCTGGTCCAGATCTGGGAGGAAATACCCCAGGACATCATCCGTCGTCTCATTAGGAGCATGCCCCGACGTCAGGCATGCATACAAGCACGTGGGGGCCACACAAACTACGGAGTACCATTTTGAGTTGCTGCAAAATGTACTAGCCTGCAGCATCATTTTTTCACTTTGATTTTTGGGGGTGTCTTGGAGTTTACCCTCTGTAGGTTGGTGTCTTTGAGTTCACCCCTCTGTAGGTTGATAATTTTAATTTCCGTCAAAAGGTGTGGCATCCTTTCCTTCCTAACAGTCCATATCAGTATGATTTTTTTTTTTCCCCATTGAGATCTGATGTGTTTTCAAAATGTTACTTTAAGTTTTTTGAGGTGTGTGTAGATATAGATATAGATATATATATATATATATATATATATATATATATATATATATATATATATATATATATACACACCTCAGCATAAATGAGTGCACCCCAACAACAGATTTGTCAGAAAACCTTTAGGCCGGGTTCGCACTACCATCTTCCACCTTCCATAAGACTTTAATCAATGGGATCTGTCTTTGATTAGACAATTGCAGGCCCTCTGAGTCTGGTATGAATCTTGCAGGCCATTGATTGCAACCCAGATTTGTTAATTTGCACACGCAAAAAGGTATTTTTCCTTACATATCCATTCAAGACCCTGTTGTAAAAATGAATACACCCCAATGAAAGACTTTGCAGCAAAGCTAAATTTTAGACCACAAAATCCTAATTAACTAATTCAACTACAGGTGAGCCTAATTATTCATTAAACAGGTGTCCATCAGATAATGGATTATAAAAGGGCATTACTTGGGTAGGAAAACCCCTTCCTATTTCATGCTGTCAGCAATGGCACCACATCAGAGAGAAATGTCGCAAGGCCTGAGAAATAAAATAATTTCTTTACACAACAATGGTGAAGGCTACACGAAGGTCAGCAAAGCTTTACTTATCAGTCAGACTACTGTAGCAAAAGGGATACAAAAATTTAACAAAGATGAAACTGCAACCATCTCTCAGATGTTGAGGCCGTCCATAGAAGTTAACACCTCGACAAGAGCGTCTTAGGGTAAGGGTTGATAAGGGTTGAGCAAAATCGCCATGGGAGTTCATTGCAGTTAGCTAAAGAAGTAGAAAGCCAAACTGGGATGATTGTTTCCTGTGACACTATACGGCAAATACTGCAGAGTAATGGCCATGCATTGGTGTCATTTATGAAGGAAGCCTCTCCTAAAGCCCATGCACAAAAATGCCCACCTAGAATTTGCCAGGGCACGTGCTGAAAAAGACTACTGGGACTCTGTACTCTGGAGTAATGATACCAAGATACATGTTTTTGGAACTGATGGCTTTAAAACTGTATGGTGTTGCAAAAGTGAGGAGTACAAAGAAAAATGTATGATACCGACAGTGAAATATGGAGGTGGCAGTGTGCTGTTGATGTCAGGGAGCTGCATTTCATTGATGGTATCATGAATTCACAGATTTACTACCCTAGATTGAAAAAGAAGATACTACCATCTATCCATGCCCTTGGTCGTTGTGCGCTTTTGAAAACATGACAATGATCCAAAAAACACATCTATGCCCACTGATGCATTTCTGAAGAACAGGGTAAAACGGATTCATTGGCTCCTGATCTGAACCCAATCAAGAACCTATGGGGATTTCTAAAGACAAGTGGAGCATCACACTCCATCCACCATCCAGGCTCTAAAAGAGGTTGTTCTTGAACAATGGAAAAAGATAAATGTTGCAAACTTGTTCATTCCATGCCTGGAAGACTTGGTGCTGTCCTTACAAATCAGTGGAGGTCATACAAATTACTACATGTAGTAGCTTTTGTTGTGGGGTGGTGTATTAATTTGTGCCTCAAATAATTTGAGTAAAAATTAAAATTTTGTGTTCATTGAGGTATTGATTAAAATTTTACTTTTCAAAAAGGGTGCACTCATTTATGCTGAGCCATGCATATGTGTGTGTGTGTATGTATATGTGTGTGTGTGTGTGTGTGTGTGTGTGTGTGTGTATATATATATATATACATACACACACCTCAAAAATTTTTATTATCAAAATGTTATTTTTATTTCAGTAATTCAATTAAGTAGAACTCATATTATATCATTTAATTAGACACAGAGCAATATATTTCAAGCATTTTTGTTTTAATTTTGATTATTATAACTTACAGCTAATTAGCCACTCAATCACTTCTGTGGGTATCGGAAGGGAGTCCCGCCCCCCTCCAGCCACTGCTGCCTCTCCTGGGCTTCACTGTACGATCGCGGTCCTTGGGAGCGATTCAGCCGGCAGTGAGGGTTTCCCTGTACAAAGAGAGTGGAACTGACGTCATTTGCTTCTCTATAACCCATGAAACCGGGAGTGACGATTAGTTAGTCACTTCCGGTTCCCGTTCTTTGTTTACCTGGCCACTAGTGGCAAGAGAAGCAACCAATCGGACTGATCTCAATCTGATTGGCTTCATGGGGGGCCAGGGGAGAGATTTGGCGTCTAATAGAACCCAAATCTCTCTCTAAAGAGGACCTGTAACGGCCCATGCTTTTTTCCAAATAAAATTTAAAGCGCCACTGTCCCACCGTGCTTGCTTACGCGCAAATGTGAAAGCATACGTTACTCCCGCACGCATAGGTAAACAGTGCTAGCACCACACATGAGGTATTGTCGGGAACGTCACAATAAGAGCAATAATTCTAGCACCAGACCTCCTTTGCAACTCTAAACCTGTAAAGGCGTTTAAAGGGTCGCCTATGAAGAATTTTAAGCACCATAGTGTTTGCAGCCATTCCACGGGCAGGTGCAATTTTAAAGCGTGACATGTTGGGTAACAAAAAAATTGGGCTTACTTTAGTGTTTTGATTTTTTTAGTTCATAAAACTTTTTTAGTTCATAACAAAAAATGTGAACACCCACCTTTTTATTCTATAGGGTCTCTGCTAAAAAAAAAGTGTATGTTTGAGGGTTCTAAGTAATTTTCTAGCAAAATAAAGATTTTTACATGTAAGAGCGAAGTGTCTGGCCTGGGAAGCAAGTGGTTAAACATAGGGGAACAGGGATATATGACCAGAATAAGTAAACCATACATGCTTCAGTGTATCCTAAGTACAACTGAAGGACTCTTTGTTAAATTTACAGATTTGGTTCCGCTGGTTGTAGGGCAGGAAAGTGAAACGGTTACATTCAAAACCTACAATGAATGATAACTGTCACATTTACTTGTGCTCTCAAATGTCTGGTGAGATAACTGATCACGTGCAGCACCATGGCAACTGCAGATCCAACAGGTTAAGATGACTGCTTCCTTAGCTGTAAAGGATAGGTGGGATTAGTTCTACATTAAGCTGGGGAAAAAACAAAAGCTTCAAGCTGATCTGTTGCCATGCACAGCTGCTCCAGTCTTAGTAGATTCCCAGCAATGTATAAATTAAGGTAACTACAATAATAACTGTTAGTGTATTTAATGGAAAATTTGGGGAACAAAATATAGGCTGCTGAAGACCGCTTACAATGCCTGTACAACACATAAATTTGCTCCTGATTCCTGTACATGTCGGAGACCGACATACTGAACACTCCTTCCATAGTGCACTCCCTTACCGGCCACTGCACCTAACACACTGACAGGTGCATGGCTGAGGAATATTTTAGTGCAGTGGGTGGAGCCTAATGGGACTTAGTTCCCCGTGAGGTCCACCTTTGCTGTTAATTGACGGCGCACACATCCATAGCCTTAATTCAGTCCAATGACAGCTTTCGAATCTGCCCACTGCCATCCACTGTCAAAAGTAATGCAGACCTGATCAGGAACTAGTCTCTCAGTTCCCATCAGGCACTGCCCACTTACAGGAGTCTAGTTCTTCTTCTTCATCTCTGCCTCCCTTGTGACTCAGACATTTTTCAAATATGAGCATTGCAAAAACATCCGTATCCCTTGCTCCTTTGCTTATACTCCGCTTTGGCCCAGGCAATCTCCCAGCTGACATCTGAATGGGGCTGAGACTACTGGCCTTTGCGGTAAGCGGTCACAGATATGATGGCTTCCTAGAACAGACATGCCCCATTCTGAGTACTGATGAACCACTGTTAGAATTACCTGAATTTGGCGCATATGTTAGTAATGTTGTGGGACCAGGTGCAAATGGCTGCCTGAATTAGGCACATGCTGTTCTAAAACTACCACCAAAAATATTTCGTAAATGCGTTAAGTTCCCCCCGTTGTCTGCAATGTACATTTTATTGGTTATGGTTAAAAACTGGAATCTGGCCTGACCATCAAAATGAAGGCTGGCTTACTGCACTGGCATTGTGAATTTGTACTTTTCAACTTTATTATATACATAATACTAAGAGTTTTGGGCTGAGTTGTATAGTGTATGTAAACCAACATTTATTTTTTGAGTAGTGTAAGGACGAATTGGTTCTTCTGTCAATTTTTTTGTTGTGGTCCTTCTCTGATGGGGCAGTTCACCCTCTTTATTCCAATTATTAGGACGACAAGGTCTGTGTATAGAAAGTTTGTGTGAAGGTTTGAGTTAAACACATCCGCACATTTAAAATGCAAATCAATATATTTTCTCTAAGATCTATAGTTCCTATATTGTCAGGACCACCTAGTGGGCATAATGGGCTTTATTTTTTTTTTAAATAAATACCTAAACTAGGGGAAATAACACATTATGGCCACTGGGTGGCGCAGACAATATAGGAAGGAACTACATATATTAGAAAAAAATACAGCAATTTTAATTCTAAGGGTCCATGCACACTAGGCAACAGAATAAATAACACAAATGCTGGCCGAAAAAAGCAGCATAGAAAACATTCCTTTGGAACATATTGTGGATGCATTTAGGCACGTTTGCGTTTTTGAACACTGGAAAAAATATACACTTAAAATGCTTGACGCATTGTGTTTAGGTGCATTTACGTGCGTTTAGGCAAGTCGGTTTTCTTTTTTTTTTCATCTGCCCGAAAGCTCCTCTTAAAACACACAGCCTGTAAACACTCCTCTACAGATATGCCTGTAAATGCCCAAATTTGCATGGACACATAGGCTAACACAGAGTTGCTTCTACAGGCTAAAAGAAAAAAAAACGCCAAATGCCTGTAAAAGCAGCATATTTTATGGCCAGTGTGCATGAGGACTAAATGTGCAAATGTTTTAGCTATAGACCCTTATAGGATAAGTTCACCTTTGGGAACATTTTACATGTTCTATTTGTTTTTAGGTTTCCCGCTCCTGCAGCTGCTCGGGGATCCAGGCACCTTGTTTGACAGCAGTACTGGGAGAAGTTTCCAGTACCAGCTCTCATTTATTGAAAAGAGTGCGCCCCCCCCCCCCCCCACAGGGCTGCGGTATTTATTTAGAGTTCTGTGAATAAATCCACTACAAGTACTGACATTAACAGCTGTTGAGCGCTCTGGTAGTTCATTGAATTCCAAGTAAAATTGCTTACTCATACAATGTAGGGGGCTTAGAGCTCACACTGTCAGACTGCAAGAGTTCTGTATGGCACCAGTGATCTGCTGATTGCTGGTGCAATGGTTTCCGGGCTCCTAAAAAAAAAGTTAATGCACGTTTTTTTTTTTTTTCCCCTGCAAAAAAAGTGCATTCATTATTTATTTTTTTTAAAGGTGAATTTAACCACTTAAGCCCCAGCCCTATTTTGGGCACTTTTTGTTTACAAGTTAAAACCAGTATTTTTTCATAGAAAACTACTTAGAACCCCCAAACATTATATTTTTTAGCAAAGACTCTGGAGAATAAAATATCGGTCATTGCAATATTTTTTGTCACGCGGTATTTGCGCAGAGGTCTTTAAAACGCCATTTTTTTGGAAAAATTTTGAAAAATCACATTTCACTGCATTTAAAAAAATACTAAACAGTAAAGTTAGCCCATTTTTTATTGTATATTGTAAAAGAGGATGTCACGCCGAGTAAACAGATACCCAACATGTTACGGTTCAAAATTGCGCCCCCCCCGTTGGATGGTGACAGACTACGGTCAATAGAGATCTCAATAGGCGACGCTTTAAATTTATTTAACGGTTACCAGTTTAGAGTTAGAGTGTAGCTCTTTTTTTTTTTTTATTGCCCGCGATCATGGCGTTACCTCACATGTGTGGTTTGAACAGCGATTTCATTCGCGGCTCGACTTCCGTACAAGTTTATTTTTTTTTTTTCCTATTTTATTTATTTTTTTAACTGTATTACAGATTTAAAAAAAAAAAAATCTGATCACTTTTATTGCTGTCACAAGCAATGTAAACATCCCTTGTGACACCAATATGTAGTGACAGGTACTCTTTGTGGAGGGATCGAGGGTCTAAAAGACCGTAGACCCCTCCACTACACTTCCATGTATGCAAAATGCCAAAAACTGCGTTTTTGCATACAGCCGTTTTTTTAAATTTGCCGCCTTTTGCAGCACAGTAACTCGGAAGTGACGTCATGGACGCCGCCTCCGTGTTACGTCATCGGAGACCCAATCGAAGCCGTTTCCGGCTTTGATCGGGACTCCATGCAGCCGGCGGACGTGCCGGCTGGGTGCTCGGGGCTCCCAGTGGGACGGGAGCCCCGAGCAAAGTCACGGAAGGAGGGGGGACGTCCCCTCCCGCTCACCCGGGTAACAATCGAGCGGATCCCGAGCCGCATCGGTCGTTACCGATGGAAAGCCGACCGTCGGCTGTAAACCTCGGTACCGGGATGGTGCCTCTAGCTAGAGGCATCATCCCGGTATAACACCGCAAAGTTTACCAACGTATATATACGTTAGTATGTGGTAAGTGGTTAAGTAATCAGCCAATATTTTACATTTTTCTTCCAATGGGTACATCTGTTTGGTGTGTAACAATAATACTTCCAAACAGGCTGTCTACTGACCTCCAGAAGGGAGATGCTAGACAAGAAAACCAGCCCAAGCCCCAAATGTAGGTATGATTGGGTGGTTTTGGGCAGGGATTAAAGTGTAAGCCCAGCCAAGATTTCTGCCAATGGGTTTACCGGTTTGGTAACATCGAAGAGGGAAATTTTACCTTTCGTAGAGATTTTCTTTCACTTCCTGTTTTGTCTCTGAGAGACAACAGAATGAAGTTTTAACAGTTTTCCACTGTATCGGACACTAAAAAGAAAAGCCTATACATATACATTGGCTCTAGTATACCCCACTCCCCATTGTGGAGATTTTAATTTGCTTCTTGTGCAATTAATGGGCCAGGAAACTTTCAGGAATGAGGACATGGACAGCATTAAAACTTGACTGATGTACTAAGAATCTTGCACATCTTTTCAGTAAATACTCTATCTGTACAAGCCAATGTATCATAAAGTATTGGTGATGTGTCAATAAGAGCAGAAAAATAAAATGTTGTTTAACAATGATGATGGTTTTTCTTGATTCTCTCTAATATAACATACTGTGATCGGTCTTGCAGAAATCATCCATCAATTTATTTTGGAGCAGCAGAAAGGAAACAGAGTGCCACTCTGCATCAACCCTCAGTCTGCCGCATTTAAAAGCTTTATAAGGTGAGCCACAGATCAACTTTTCTTATGGGAAGCAGCATGGTGTCAGAGTTGTACCTTATTCAGTTGTGGGAAGTATGTGAACTCAAAAGCACAATGCCTATATAAATTAACACCTCATAATATAGATGTCTGCAGCACAGTGAGAAGACTTCAATTATTTTTGCTTGGGTTACATTGGCTAAACTGTGCTCTTGTCCGACATGTTGAAATAATTCAAGCATGTTATGTGTACACAGTTTTTTCACATTGAACGCAAGCTATGTAACTTTTATTTACACAGCAAACTCTTGATTTTAATTTTATAAAAGTTTTTACAGCCAAAATTGTTCTTGTTTTATTGGCACTGGAACTGCTTTAGAATAAAGTCAGCCTATCCCCAGGATTCAGCTGTAGGGAAGGACTGTAGATGTGGAAGCAGTGGTCTCTTAGTAACAGTCCAGCATGCCTTTTGGTGAATAATAGCTAGAGCTGTCCAGTAAGGAGAATGCACAGGCTGTGCTGATTGGCTAGTTCTAGCTTTAAAGAAGAACTACAACGCATCTGAGCACCACAGCTCAAAAACGCAATTTCATTTATTTTTATTATTCAAAGAAAACTTAGCTATCCGTCCACGTCTCAATGCTTTTTTTTGCTGAGAACTTAATTTTGAAAAATACCTAGCATTTCTGGCTGTGGCAATCTTGAATAAGGGCAGATAATTCATGTAGCATTTACTTCCTGGAATCCATCTGTCCTTAGCTCAGGCAGGAAGTTGTGCTTAGCTGAGCAAATCCATTCTCTCCTCAAGATTCCTGGGATGTATTATGACATTTGCCTAGGCCTGGAAACCAGGGAAGTACCTGAGAAAATAGGAAAAAAAAAAGTTTAATAAAGTAAATATACATTCCTATCTATTCACTAATGCTAGAAGCATAAGGATTATTATTAGTATTGATTCAGAAGAGTGAGGTTTGCTTTAATAAAATTGTTTGAGGCTTAACCACTTCCCGCCTGTAGGATGTCATATGCAGCTGCAGGCATCACTTAGATCTTTTTTTTCAAAGGGTGATTTGCTGCAGAATAAAAGCCATCATACGGTCGACGAGCCAGAGAATGAATGCAGCGGCGGTACCATAGAGAGGTCAGAAGCGACGTAATCATGTTACTTCTGGCGCTGGCAGATGTAAATATCTGCTGGGAAGTCTGAGATGTTTTTTTTTTTTTTTTTTTTTTTTTTATCTCAGGCTTTCCAGCATACAGGAGAGATGTGGGGACTTGTAGACCCCAGATTTCTCCGTAAAGAGGACCTATCATGCCCTATTCCTATTACAACGGATGTTTACATTCCTTAAAGGGAAAAAAAGTGAGTTAAAAAAAAAAACGAAAAAGTATAAAAATAAAATCCACAATAAAATTTGTTTTAAAAGTTCCCCCCTGTCCCCTCGTGCCTGCACGCAGAAGCGAAAGCATAGGTAAGCCACGCCCGCATATGTAAACGGCATTCAAACCACACGTGAGTTATCGCAGCAAACCTCCTTTGCAACTCTAAACTGGTAACCTTTGTTGCCTTATAAGTTGTTTTGTAATCTCCATTAACAGCTGTAAATAATATTGTATTTATGAATATATTTCATTTAGCGTTGGAACAATGTGGTGGTGTAATATAGCTTGCCAGAAGACCCGGTTTACAAGATGGGTGAAGTTGCCAGGGGAAATATTCCAATTACTAGCCCTGTATATGAAGAGGCTTTCTTGGACACTCCAGTGCCTAAGCTCATTTATCTAAACAATGGGACCCAAAACTCTGTGTCCTACAGATATTTACTTCAATGGATCCCTTGTTTACATATGCAATGAAGGTGGCCATCTGTTCCTGAATGGACAATTTGCCCAGGATATGACCTGGCATAATTAATTTTCCCCCCAAGAGAGGAGGTTCTAGTGGGTGGCTGAGTTATGCTAAATCTAAGGGATGGGGAAATTGTCCAATCCTGGATGAGATACGCCCAGATGTAGGAGAAGGGTAAGATAGTTGCCCCAATCAGTATGGCCCTATGCAAGTCTATAAGAGATAGGTTTGTATTAGTTTAAGTCACAGTAGAGAATACTCTCGAACACCACACTAGAACGGGGCCCTCATGTGTCGTAGCATGGTAATTATGGAATATACCTCTTGCATTTATATCTAAGTGTTTCTCTTATGTCTTTATGTCTTTTCTCTTTGCTTGTTTGTATTTAGTAATATGTTGTAGCTCTCCTAATAATGTTTCTTGTATGTACCTAGATAGATTGTTTTTTGTTAGACTTTAATACTATTTATCAGTAAATTTATGTTATGTTAAAGCTTTTCACTCATGGTCAAAGAACTCTCATTTACCAAATCATATTAGTAAAATATGAAATAGAACAATATATAGATTCGGGTAACACCTGTAAAAAATCTTAAAGCGTGGCCTATGGAGATTTTTAAGTACCAAAGTTCGGCGCCATTCCATGGGTGTATGCAGTTTTAAAGTGTGTAATAGGTTTGGTATCTATTGACATCATCCTTCAAATTATGCAAAACATTGGACTAACTTTAGTGTTTTTTTAATTCATGAAAGTGCCCCCCCCCCCCCCAAAAAAAAATTGCGTTTCAAAAAAAATTCTGAGCAAATAACGTGTGACAAAAAATTTCAACAACTGACATTTTATTCCCTAGGGTCTCTGCTAAAAAAAAAAAAAAAAGAATATATATAAATATAATGTTTGAGTGATTTTATAGCAAAAAAAAGGTGAATTTTATATGTAGGAGAGAAATGCCAGAGTTGGCCTGGTATGGAAGTGGTTAAAACCCTTTTGGAGGCTTGTGAACATACAAGGACCACATTACATAAAAAGTTATAACAACACTGCCCTAAAGTTTTTGATTGTTAGATTATCTGAGAATTGCATTTGTTTGACTGTTTTGGGTCGGTACAAACTCTTTCTTATAAGAATTCTTCATAATTTTCTTTTGTATTTTCAGTTCCACTGTTGCTCAGCCATCTGAGATGCCGCCATCTCCACTGGTTTGGGAATAAGTGTGGAAGACTTACTACTGAAGGTGTCCTGTAGCTTTCCACTGGAGTCTGGGAATTGCAATTCTGAATTCTGATAATGCTTGTACTGTCATTTTCTTAAGATTTAACTTATCAACCACTAAACGTAAATCTATATTCTATTTAAGACAAATTGTGTTTTAGCGACTTGAAGTCTGATAAATCAGTGGTTGTTTTATGGACTAATTTATCCCTGAATTGCTTAATTTATAAATTTTAAGCAGTTTTAAGGCTCAGAACAAATTGACAATTGCACCAAATTTTGCTAAATAAATTAGATTTGTTTTTCTTTTTTTTTTGTAGAGGTCGGTTTGAAGTCTTTAAATATTATTTTATTTATTTTTTAATTAAAGAGTGTGCAAATTTTTTTATATATACTGAGCCAGCCATTCCTAAAACCTCATTTTTTGTTGATACAAGCAATTATTATGAGGAGTACATACATATTGTCTGTCTGGAGACCAATCATGAAGTAATTCCGAAAAAAAGAGCCAACCGCAGGATGGTCAAGGCATCTAGTGCTTGGGCTCCAACGCTTGTGAAGACAGAAGGTTTGTGGTTAGGAGTGCATCTGTGACTAGAGGGAATGGAACATTTTGCTTCCTTCCCATTATAAATATATAAAAAATATATATATTTAATCTATTTTTCTTAGATTTCCTTTCTTAACTTTTAAGCCCTGGGCATGCATCATTACTCATCATGTATATAATTCCATTGAAGGTCTCATTTGTAAAGTCCCTCTTTATGTCCCGCTGTATAAAAATGCGTTAGCTGGCACATTTTATCTTTTTTTGTTTTTTGTTTTTTTTGTGATCTATTAATTTTTCTTGCACTGTACGTTTTGAACCTGAGAGGACAAAATTAGGTGTACATTTTTCTCCCCTAACAAGAATACCTCCAAATGGGCTCAGTTTGTGGACCTGTTTGAAAGCGCTAGCATGATGTAGACCAAATAGATATGATTGGATGGTTTTGGGCAAGGCCTAAAGTGTGTGCTTGAACAAAACTTTTTTTCTTTGTTTTGGAACATGAAGGGGTTAGAATCTCTGTCTGGTTATTACTACTATCCAGGGCTCAATTGGGGTTTTACCCTCCCTTTCTGACCTGCTGACAAATGTTTTACCTGACAGAAAATGATGGTAATCCCAACAACAACACAGACAGAAATAAAAATATTGGAAGATTAGAACCTCTGTCATATTTTTATTTTTGTCGGTCTGTCGCAGATTTTCTCCTCAAGTTTATGCATGCTGAAACTTTTGTTAGCAGAAACTGAAGATTAATCTATAACCGAACCCAGGATATCTGTAAAAACTTGACAGGAGTTGTAATACTTTCCCAATCTATCAAAGAACCAGTTGACTTGACATACTTTAATACTCAGTTTTTATTATTTTGAACGTTTGGAGGTATGAACAGTGGAGGCATCTATTTTGTGAGTTGGACCAGTAATTGTAAAAGTATAATTAAGAGCCACTGATATCAATATTCAAGAACACAGGTCTCTAGATTTTAATGAATTTATATAATGGATGTTTGCCTACAAAAATGGCTGCCTCCACTATGTTTGGGTGATTGGTACACCTTAAAGCTTAAAATAAGTAGTATCTCTAACCATGTTTGTGTTTTTGGGCAGGGACAGTGTGGAAGTCAAAAAGAAGTGACAGTAGAAAAATATTTTTTTAAGATTTTTTTTCTTCTTTAAAACACTGAATATTCTGTGTATATGTATATACAAACCGATGGCCTCTACCTCCTGGAGTTTACAGCTCAGCTTGTTTCACTCCAAATTATTTTTAGGTTCAGTGTGCAGACTTAAAACTTGAATGTTCCTTCCAACTTTTTTATGTAAACATTACAATACAATAAAACTGAAGACTGCTTTTCACCTATATCAAGGCATTTTAATGGATTAACCTCGTATGAATCCAGGAATCAACATTTTTGGGGAAGACAGAGGTATTTGTAATGGACAATTAATTGTTAAAGTTATTGTAATTTATCTTTAGAATAATATTTTTTATCCTGAATGAGCTGGATTGTAATAGGAGGAGACTACATTTTTTCTGTTTTATTTTTTAAGCTTATGGGAAGTTTAACTTCAATGAAGTAACATTTGCTGTGAAAGACTATGTATATTGGAATTCCAAATTTTACAGATGGTATGGTATCTTTTTTTCTACTTTTTGGTTTTCTTATCTGAAGTGGCTCTTGAAAATCCAATTCCAACAGAAGCTTTGCAGCTAAGGATTTGCCACCAAATAAAACCTATGAAGATGGAACCGGAGACTGGAAAGACTGTATCTTACAGTATGGTTCTATGAGACACTTGATGGTCACTTTGTAAAATGTAGATTTGAAGTAAAGTGGTGCAAACATTAAATGTGACAGTAAAAATTAAATTATGTTGTTTTTATTATCTTGTTTTTATCAGTGTGTTGTCACTTAATGTCAAAATGAATGTAGGATCTAGTCGTACTTTTGAAGTCGTTATAGAATTTGTGGAGCTTCAGAAACTACAGGTGAGAAGTGCCAGAATTTTTACCAAAACAGTTCTTAAAAATGCTATGGTGGGACACAGACGTGGGTAATCGCTCAAACCTGGTGATCTGGAGTGTATTTCTACAATCCAGATGAAGGCGCAACACAGACAACTTTGGATAGCAACATTGTCAATCTGTTGGGGGGGGGGGGGGGGGGTTAGTAGCGTTGTGTTAGGCACACAAGCAGATACACTAACAAATTAAAGTCAAACTGTAGCCAAGTAAGCCGTTACAGCAAAAGTTTTTTTTTTTTTTGTTTTGTTTTTTTATTTTGGGATAAAAGTTTTAAATAAAGGATGCTTATTGTAAACACCCCTGTGAGTACTAAATGGTTTGTCAAGGTGAAGGCACTTTGGAAGAATGGCCCAGCCAGAGCCCCGACCTGAATCTGATTGAAAATCTGTGGTGTGACCTGAAGAGGGCTATGCACAGGAGATGCCCTCGCATTCTGACAGATTTGCAGTGCTTTCGCAAGGAAAAGTAGGCAAAGATTTCCAAGGCAAGATGTATAATGCTCTCACACTATTGCCCCAAAAGACTAAATGCTGTCAAAAAATCAAAGTATTAAAGGGTGTTTTCCCTTTCGTTTATTGACGGACACCGCTCCTGATATTCATATTCATTGGGTTATACTGGCCCCTACAGGAGTAGGACACTAGACAGAAAATAATTCAGGTTACTCCCATTGGCAGTCCCAGGGGGTATACTCCCTTCCTCTGGTATAGCCACTCAGGTTTTTTGTGCCTAGTCAGGGTTAAGGACCTATTTCCTTGTTGGGATCTTTTTTAGATTGAAGATCTCGCAGGAGAAAAAAGTTTCTATCAACTGCCGGACTGGGCGACGGACTGGATAATCTAGATCCAGTGGTCATCCCAATCTGGGCAGTGAGTGCACGCAGACCGCAGCTGCGTGCCAGATTGGCCGCGACATAGCCCCAGTGGACGGGAGCTGGTCTGCGAGTGAAACACCTCGCAAGGTCGCATACAACCAGGTCCTTAAGATGGAGGACGCAGCTGAAGCTGCGACGGAGGAGCAGGTTCCTTTTGGCACTCACAAGCCTTCCAGAGCGGCAAAGGTGTTTCCTTTCCCTGCCTATTTTGACAGACTTTTTTGGTCGACTGACAAGGGCTCGAAGCCTTTCAGGGCCTCTTCTGGAGGATCCAAACGAACCTGGTCTGGCAAGCCAAGATCAGGCTTCTAAAGCCCCGGGGACTAGGCTCCTTCTGCATGATGCTGCGCCCTCACCCATATCTGGGGTGGGGGACGTCTTTGCTGGTTTTCTGACCCGTGGACTTCCCAGGTGCAAGACAAGTGGGTCCACAATGTCATCCGTTCTGTCAGTAAAATCGAGTTTCGCTCTTGTCCCCCGGCAAGGTTTTTTCCTTCCAACTTGCATCTGTCCCGAGCCTGCTTACAGGGCCTGTACAAGACCTGTTCCTTCAAAGGGTGATTGTCCCGGTTCCTACCTCGGAACGTTTTCATGGTTTTTGCATCCAATCTGGTCCTCAAGGCACTAAACTGCTTTGTGCAGGTACAGAAGTTCAGAATGGAGTCCATTTGAACAGTGGTGGCATCCCTGCATCAGGTGGATTATCTGGCCTCTATCGATATCAAAGATGCTTACCTTCACATTCCAATATGTGTAAGTAACCAGCGTTTTCACCGCTTTGCTGTGGGAGAGGAGCATGATCAGTTTGTGGCGTTACCTTTAGGTCTCGCATTTGCTCCTCGGGTCTTCACAAAAGTTAGCCCCGGTGCTAGCATTGCTACGCCAATAGTGAATCGCAGTACTGGGCTATTTGGAAAATCTCCATCTGCGAGAGGAGTCTCCCTCTGCTCTGGTGGATAACTTGAAGATCACAATACAAACTCTGTGGGAGTTCGGCTGGATTAGGAATTTTTAGAAATCTGTTCTGGTTTTGTACACCAAGCCGGAGTGATCCTTCCTCCGGACAAATTCCAGAAATTGCAGGCTGCAATTCGCCTCCCGCTGTCCAACAAATGGTCATCCCTCCGGACTTGCATGGGGGTGCTGGGCCTGATGGTGTCTACCTTCCAGGCAGTTCCATTTGCACAGTTCTATACGAGGTCCCTACAAAGGAAAATTCTGACCAAATCTCAGGGCATGGAGGAGTCCCTGATAAGGTGGCTTCGTTCTCCGGTGCTTCTGCTGGGAAAATCCTTCCTCCCCTTGTATTGGACAGTGGTCACCACGAATGCCAGCCTGTCCAGCTGGGGAGGCGTCCTCGGCAAGAATTCTGCACAGGGGATCTGGACGCTGGAAGAGTCCAGACTCCCGATCAATGTCTTGGAACTCCAAGCGATCATACTGTGTCTGGATCATTGGACGGATCGTCTTCAGGGCTGTCCAGTGTGCATTCAATCGGACAATGCCACAGCTGTGGCTTATGTCAATCACCAAGGGCGCGCAAGAAGTGGCTCTGGAGGTAGCCGGCATTCTATGGTGGGCAGAACGGTTCGTTCCAGCTCTCTCCGCCGTACACGTTCTCGGGAATAAATATTTGCAAGCGGATCACCTCAGACGTTGGACCATGGGGAGTAGTCCCTTCATTCGGAGGGGTTTCATCAGCTAGCTGTGTCTCCGTTGGGGCACCCCCAACGTAGATCTGTTAGCATCTCGGCTCAACAGAAAGGTGCAGAGGTTTGTGGCTCGGTCAAGGGACCCTCTGGCGGATGCCACAGACGCGCTGGTGGCCCCTGGAGGTCAGTATCTGATTAACGCCTTCCCTCCTCTCGAGCTTCTGCCAAGGCTTCTACACAGGATCGAGGCAGAAGGGATTCCAGACATCTTAGTGGCCCCGGAGTGGCCTTGCCGGACTTGGTATGCCCATCTGGTGCAGCTGGTCATGCTTCCTGTCAGGGAGGATTTGCTGTCCCAAGGACCGATCTTCCATCCTGCTTTACAGTTGCTGGCTTTGACGGCTTGGCTGCTGAACACCAGGTGCTGAAGGATAGGGAGTTTATCTGAGTCAGTGATTCCTACACTGTTGAAAGCTAGGAAATCTACCACTAGGAAGATCTACCATCGTACGTGGAAGATGTAAATTGTGTTGTGTGAGTCTCTTGGGGTTCATCCTCGCTCCTTCTAGGTGGCTCGGACCTTGACCTTCCTTCAATGGGCAGTTTAGCAGAAATTGGCCTTGAGTACCATCAAGGGCCAGGTGTCGGCTTTGGCTTCTTTCACTGACCTTTGGCTACACACTCACTGGTGTGTACCTTTCTTCAGGGTGTCCAACATTTGGTTCCTCCAGTGCGGGCTCCGTCGCTGCCTTGGGATCTTAATTTGGTGCTTTCAGCTCTACAGAAGCCTCCCTTTGAAAATATTCGGAAGATTCCCCCGCTTACGCTGTCCCAGAAGGTGGCCTTTTTCGTGGCTATTACCTCTGCGCGCAGGGTGTTGGAACTGGCGGCGTTATCCTGTCCACCTTACTTGGTGATTCACAGGTATATGGTGGTTCTTCGCCTCTGTCCGTTGTTCCTTCCAAAGGGCATCTCTGATTTTCATTTGAATGAAGACATTGTGTTGCCTTCCCCGTGTCCCAGGTCTAAACATCTGAAGGAAATTGCCTTGCATGCCTTGGATGTGGTCCGGGCAATTAGGGTGTACCTGGCAGCTACAGAGTCTTTCAGGAAGTCAGACTCTTCCCTTTGTGCTCACGGATGGACCTAGAAAAGTGTTGTCTACTTCCTCTGCAACCATTTCCAGATGGATCAGACAGCTGGTGGCTCAGGGCTATTCCATCAGGGGTCAGGTTCCTCTGTTCCCTGTCAAGGCAAACTCTACTAGGTAGCTTGGTGCCTCCTGGGCTTTCCGTCAGGCGTCCGTGACGCAGGTTCGCAAGGCGGCCATCTGGTCATCGGTGCACACTTTTACAAATTTTTATAAAATAGATGTATTTGGCATCTGCAGGTGCTTCTTTTGGCTGCAAGGACTTGTGTACGTCAATGAACGAAAGAGAAAATGGGATTTTTGACTTCCCATAAAATCAATTTCTCTGATCTTTGACAGACACAGCACCCACCCCTTTGTAAAGTTATAATTCTCCTGACCCTGCTTGTAGCAAAACGGAGTGGCTATTGCTGAAACAGGGGCGTATACCCCCTGTGTCTGCCCATGGGTGTAGCCAGAATTATTTTCTGCCTAGTGAGCTACTCCTGTAGGGGGCAGTATAACCCAATGGTTATGAATATCAGGAGCTGTGTCCGTCAATGAACATCAAAGAAATTGATTTTATGATAACTCTTTGATGTGTGTGTATATGTGTGTGTATATATATAATATGATCAGACAATGCTGCGCTAAAAAATAAACATTATATTAGGTGACAATGCATATGTCATACCCAAGTGAAAAAATATATAAATGAAAATAGACATGAATATATAAACAGGTTCCAAGGACCTAGTGTGAAAAAAGTTCATGAGATGAAAAGTCCACAGCGGGCCACAAATGGTGTACCCATATAAAATCAAAATTCACAGAGGTGCTTGAAATGTCGATCCATAGATAATGACAGCCACCAACGTGACAATCTTCACCACCATGATTACCTGAGTGTGTGGACCCAAATACCTTATGGTAGTGAGTAACAAAAGCAGGGGTAAATGGACATCACACAGGAAGACAAATCACTCAGGTGTCTCATGGTATAGATGGACTCCAGCCTGGACACAACGTCTCACTCAGATCAACCCTATTTGTTTTCACCCTCAAACAACAAGAATGACTCAAAGGCTGGTGGCGCGTACATCTTGGCAGGAAAGCACTTATTTTATTCTATTCAGCAACTCTGTCTACAACGTGAGTCCTACCTCGAGGTACATATACATGTATGTTGTATTAGTGTTCTTTCTATCTTTCAGTGCCCTTTTCGTTCTTCCTTTATATAGTGGGAACGAAAAGAGCACATTTACAACACAAAATGTAATCTCACCTATGGGGAATTATGTAAAAAATGTTATATTAGTTGCCCCTATTTATGTTGATACTGGGGGATTTGAGATTTGAACAAGGGTGGTGGTTTGTTTTTATTAAGTAAATATAGGTGTCATTTGGGAATAGTTAGACACATCTATATAGGATCTGGAGTAGTCAAAACTTAGTCCTAATGACAGTTTTTTTTTTTTTTTTAAATCTGAATTAAAAAATTGCATTTAAAAAAATTACATTTTTAAAAAATCTTATTTTTTTTAAAAAAATCGTTTTTTTAACCACTTTACCACCAGAGGATTTTGCTGTCTTACATCCAGGCCACTTTTTGTGATTCGGCACTGTGCGACTTTAACTGACAATTGCGCGGTCGTGCGACGCTGTACCCAAACGAAATTTATGTCTTTTTTTCCCACAAACAGAGCTTTCTTTTGGTGGTATTTGATCACCTGTGCAATTTTTACTTTTTGCACTATAAACAAAAAAACAGCGTAAATTTTGAAAAAATAACAATATTTTTCACGTTTTTTTATATGAAATTCCCCCCCCAAAAAATGTAAAAAATCTAAATTATTTTAAACTTTTGGCCAATTTGTTTTCTGCTACATATTTTTGGTAAAAAAATCGCAATAAGTGTATTTTGATTAATTTGCGCAAAAGTTATTGCGTTTACTAACTAAGGGAAAGATTTCGGTCATTTTTTTTAACGAGTAATGGCGGCGATCTGCGTTTTTTTTTTTTGCGGGACTGTGACATTGCGGCGGACAGATCGGACCCTTGACTGACATTTTTGACACTTTTGGGGGTACCAGTGACATTACTACAGTAATCAGTGCTATAAATATGCACTGTTACTGTAAAAATGACACTGGCAGGGAAGGGGTTCATTTTATTGGAGAGGGAGGGGTTAATGTATGCCTGGTGCTTACTGACGTGTGGGGGGAGGTGACTGAGTGACACAGGGACAGAGACAGATCGCATGTTCAGCTATGCTGAACCCTGCAATCTGACCCTGCCTGTCACTTAGGAGATCTGCCCGCTTTGTTTACACAAGCGGGCGGATCTCCGCACTCGATTCCCCGATGATCGGGGAAGAGCAGCTGCGATCGCCGCTGCTCCTCCCCATGCCCTACTCCCGCTGTGACTGAACACAGCGGGGAGCGAGCCTTTGGCGGCGCGCGTGCCACCCACAAGGGGAGGAGTCCAGCGACATAGGTCTACGTCGCTGGACGATAACGAGCCACTTTGCCGCAGTACGCTCACTGAAACTGGGAGGGAAGGGGTTAACTTTATTGGAGAGGGGAGGGGTTAAGTGTGTCCCCTCCAAAACAATACGGTGATAACACCTTTTTCCTGCGCTTAGAATCCAAGCTCCCTGGCCACACTTGCCACGGGACTCACATAAGGCATCTCGGAAGGCTAGGGTCTTGCTGCCCAAAAAGGACTGGGGTAGTCCAACGGTACTATAGGCAAAAAGAAACAAAAAGAAGGGCGCACCGACTTAGCGCATTATCCTCAATAAGGCTTTATTATACAACATATAAAAAATGGCTACTCACAAACAATGGTAGAAAATAGTCATATCAAGCTCAGTTGCTCAAGTGTCAGGAGTAGTTCATGTATTAGTCCATATTCCTGTTAAGATGACGGCTGACGCATTTCGAGGCTCAGCCTCTTCCTCAGGGCCACTGTGTCATGACCAACTCCGGTGATAACCGCCGCTCTTCCCCGATCGTCGGGGATCGAGTGAGGAAATCTCCTCTGTGACAGGCAGGGACAGATTACAGGATTCAGCATAGCTGAACCTGCGATCTGTGCCTGTGTCACTCAATCCCCTCCCCCCACACACGTCAGTAAGCACCAGGCATACATTTAACCCCTTGATCACCAATAAAGTTAACCCCTTCCCTGCCAGTGTCATTATTACAGTAACAGTGCATATGTATAGCACTGATTACTGTAGTAATGTCACTGGTACCCCCAAAAATGTCAGTCAAGGGTTTGATCTGTCCGCCGCAATGTCGCAGTTCCGCAAAAAAATTGTAGATCGCCGCCATTACTCGTTTAAAAAAAAAAATAAAAATTACAAAAATCTTTACCTTAGTTAGTAAACGCAATAACTTTTGCGCAAACCAATCAAAATACATTTTTTGCGATTGGTTTTAAAAAAAAAAAACATGTAACACAAAACAAATTGGCCTAAAATGTTAAATTTTCATTTTTACATTTTTGGGGGGGGAATTTCATATAAAAAAATTGAAAAATATTGTTATTTTTGCAAAATTGTCGCTTTTTTTTTTTTTTTATAGCGCATGATCAAAAAATCGCACAGGTGATCAAATACCACCAAAAGAAAGCTCTGTGTGAAAAAAGGACGTAAATTTCATTTGGGTACAGCGTCGCACAGCCGCGCAATTGTCCGTTAAAGTCACGCAGTGCCGAATCGCAAAATAGGCCCTGGTCAGGAAGGGGGTGAAATCTTCCGGGGCTTAAGTGGTTAAAATGTAGGCGTAGCAGAGCGTCCTGCAGAAGGTGGGTCTCTTGTAGAAATTGAACATCACCTTGAATTTGTTTGGCTTCTTTCTGTACAGATCTTTTGAAGAGACCTTTGAGGCCTCTAACATTCGAGGAAACTAATTTTATGGTTCTGCTGAGGGTGGATATACGCATAGATAGCAGCTGGTGGCTCAAGACTACAATGTCTTAATTTAAGGAGGAAGTGTCAAGGATACAAATGGATATCCACAGGGAGAGCCAATCCTGCAAAGGCATTATTTAATATAATAGCAGAAGATTGGCAATAAGGATGGTCAAAAAAGGTATTTAACATCTGTGGCAAGGTAGGGAGACTGACTCAGTTAAGAAGGGAAATTAGAGTATAAAAAGAAACCACAATATGAGTACAAAGATCAGGTAATGTGCAGTCTAACAACTACAAAAACAGTGGGGGATCAGAGCAACACAGAGAGACATTGGCTTATTAACAAAGATCTATCAGGCTCTGGAATCAATTATTGGTATCATACTAGATGCGTTTTGCCCTCCCACAAGGCGTCATTAATAGCTGAGCTGTGTGGAGCTATTGATGACGCCTTGTGGGAGGGCGAAACGCGTCTAGTGTGATATCAAACGTACGTCAGTTCCGGCCAGTTGAACGCACGCCGAGCCAAGCAGGAACCACAGAGCCTTGCGGAGGAAGAAAGTTGTTTTTAATGTAAGTGGATACTATTATTTAATAAAGATTCCTGTACGTACTTCACTATGGAAATCCCTCTTTTTATTTGGGTCACGGAGAAAGAATACTCTACATATACCAGGGCATAACTACCCTTCCTTGCTCAGATGAATATTGGAGTATTATAAGGATACAGGCTACAGTTTAATGGCTTTCCGGTGAGGGGGGACACTGAAGAGGAGCACCACTGAGCACGCTTGAAGCACTTTTTCAGATTGGATTAATCAATTTATGTGAACACCTCGAGCACTTTATGAACCTTACAAGAAATTCATTGATTGTTTTTTGTATATATTGTTTATTGACACAATTGCACTAAGTCACTTTATTGTACTCTAGCACTTAATTTGCACATAAGTGTTTCTGTTACATTTGTGAGATTTTATAGCAGCGCTAACACATGTTTTATTCCATATCAGATAGACCACAATTAAACGGGCTTGTAGAAAGTTAAAGCTGAAAGGATAATCCGGTCCAGTAGGAGTAAACTTTCGCAGGAGAGTGTTGGTTCGGAATCACAGCGTCTCCTCTACGGGAAAGATCTGCCATTCCTTAAGCGGGTTTTAGACCGGATCCCACGGAATGTACCTCCTAAAGCAGGGATCCTCAAACTACGGCCCTCCAGCTGTTGCGGAACTACACATCCCATGAAGCATTGTAAAACTCTGACATTCACAGATATAACTAGGGAATTGTAGTTCCTGAACAACCGGAGGCCCATAGTGTGAAGACTCCTGTCCTAAAGCCTGATTGGAAAACTCCTAGGATGTTGCTATGTCTTCTCTGTTTGTAAACCAATCCATTCCTAGTACTGATCTCTGAAGTGAGTACAGTAGTGAGCTTCTTCCATTCATTCATACATTATGAATGGGTTTGATAAAGAAAGTTGCTCTGAAGTACTGGGTTGACTATCAGTTGACGGATTGGCAGTCAGATGATGTTGGCTCTTTTTATGTATGTTTACCAGGGGTGTGAGTGTGAAATCTCTTGGTTTGGGTGGAACCTGTTAACCAGGAATATACCTTCCCGGTAATCTTGATTCATCTATTTTACCACTTGCTGACCGTGTCACGTAGGAGTATGGTGGCAGAGTGGCTGCTCTGGGCTGAATCGTGTTTCTAGTATGTGATCCAGCACTTCTTGGCAGGAAATAGCGCCAGCTGTGCTGTGATTAGTCACAGCACAACCCGATCAGTGGGTCACGGCCAATAATTGAGCGCTGGCGCCTGCTGATCAGTGAATAGGATGACGTGCCAGTTTTTGTTTCCCTGCACACAGTGAATACACCAAGCACTGTTGGGCACACATTTAACCCTGGTATTGCCCTAGATGTTAACCCCCTTCCCAGCCAGTGTCAATTCAGTGGCCTGTATATTTTTAGCACTTATCACTGTATTAGGCCCCTTTCAGATGGAGCAGAACCAGTCAAGTGGATCCGCATGCTCACCGCGGTCTCTCCGCTTATTCCCCGCTGAGCAGGCAGATGACAGGTCCATGTCCACTCCGCTATGCAGAACTGATACAGCCCACTGTTCTCTATAGGGCATTCAGATGGAAATGGACAGACAGTCCATATCCATGTGACTGCCCCATAGAGAACAGTAGCTGCCATCAGATCCAATCTGCCAGATGGATGGGGAACCGTTTTAACGTCTTGGATGTTGCATTATAGAGAACAATAGGTGGTCTGATCGGGTCCACCTGAAAAACTGTGTTTTGGTGTAAACGGTTGCAAAGTGTCAGTGACAGACCGCCTGCCATACTATTTCAGACCCGCTATAAGTCGCTGATCACTCCCAATACTAGTCTAATTAAATAAAAATTCCAGTATACATACTAAAGATTGTAGATGCTAAAACGTTTGCACAAACCAATATATGTACACTTATTGGGATTTTTTTAACCTAAATATGTAGTAGAATACATATTGGCCTAAATTTATAAAGAAAGTTGGTTTTTATTGGATATGTTTTTTTATAGCAAAAAGTAAAAAATATTTTTTTTTGTTTTTTCAAAATTTTCAGCCTTTTTTTTTTTTGTTTATAGCGCAAAAATAACCCAGTGGTGTTCAAATACCCCCAAAATAAAGTGCTATTTGTGTGAAAAAAATGACTACACTTGCCATGCCAACACTAACCTGCCTGAACAAAAGGACTGATTTTTACTGACATTAAATTCCACTAACAGACATTTACTGGCAGTGAATTTACTGACGGTTGGCAACCCTGATTAAAGCCATTATGAAACTGGTGGTAATTAAAGTGGTTCTACAGGCAAAATATATATATATATATATATATATACCTTTTTTTTTTTTTTTTTTTTTAAACCTTAATGCATTTTCTGCATTAAGGTAAACAAACCTTCTGTGCACAGGATCCTCCCAGCCCTCCCTTATACTTACCTGAGCCTGACCTCAATCCAGCTCTGTGCCCAAGAGTGCCGGCTCTCCCTCCTCCTCAGAGGACAAAGAGGCCAATAGCTCCTGCTGCTGTCAATCAAATCCTGTGTTGAGGGAGCAGGAGACGGAGCCGAGTCCAGCTGTCTTTGTCTATAAAGGCAGGCAGCGCAGCTCGAGATTGATCCCCTAGACAGCAGCTTCATGTGGGCAGAGCCTGATGAGGAAACCAAGTGACTAATATGAGCTATATGGCAATGCCTGTTCTTCCCTGTATACAACTGTTTGCATTCCTTTGTACAATATATGAGGATTTCCTATCATACAACTTGTTATGCTGAAATGGATTACTATTTTAGTAAAGATATTCTTTGTGCCTTTTCCTGTCCTGTGTACACTCCAAGGATATCGCACACATGCAGTTTCTTGAAGGAGTTCTGACATACAATGTAGTGAGCAGTGAGGTGGAATGGAAATGAACCTACCGGTCTGCAGCCTGCTTGTTTTTTCAAGCAGTGCAGATCCCTTATTGGTTTCATGCTATCCAACTTAAAGTATAACTAAAGGCAAAACGTATTTTCTACTCTTGGAGTAGAGAGAAGTTTAGGTTGCCACCAGAACAGGAATGCATGGGAAAGCTTCAAATGGGGGCAAGAGTTCTAGTGCCAAGCAGGGATTCCCTCCATTTGGAACGATTTCCTCTCTCTTCCTGTTTTGGCTATGGGACAGGAAGTGAATTAAAATTAGGGATGCACCGAAATGAAATTCTTGGCCGAAGCCGAATAATAATGAAAGGCTTGGCCGAAGGCCGAATACCGAACGCGGTGTTTCGCATTTTTTCCATTTATTTTGCCAGTTTTTAGGGGGCACGCTGATGGGCACATTTTATGTTAGGGGGCACGCTGATGGGCACATTTTATGTTAGGGGGCACTCTGATGGGCAAAACAAAACATTTAAATCAGTGTTGCTCTTAACATAAAATATGCCCATTAGCGTGCCCCTTAAAATAAAATATGCCCATCAGAGTGCCCCTTAACATAAAATATGCTCATCAGAGTGCCCCTTAACATAAAATATGCTCATCAGAGTGCCCCTTAACATAAAATATGCTCATCAGCATGTCCCTTAGCATAAAATAAGGGGCACGCTGATGGCCACATTTTATGTCAAGGGAGCACTCTGTTGGGCACATTTTTTTTCTTTTTTTTTTTTTAAGGGGCACTTTATAGGGCACTCTAATGTAATGAGCATGGCAAGTGGAAACAACATATGGCAGTCTGCACACTAATGCTTGTGCAGCTGCCAGCTACCGTATTCTCCCCCAAATGTGCTCAGCTCCACATCACTACCTGAACTGCAGCCAGAGCCAAAAGCCGCGAACAGGGGGGCGGGGCGTGGACCTAGTGTGAAGGAGCCGCAGTCAGGAGCAGGGGGCGGGACGCGCGCGTGACGTCACACCCCCTACTCGCGGCCCGGACAGGACACCGGCGGCGTGTGAGAAGGGAGCCGCGAGCCGCAATAAGGAAGGTGAGCGGTCAGGGCGGAAGCTGACATTGTTCGGCTCAAAATTATTCGGCCTTTTGACTGATTCGGCCGAACGCCGAAAGTGCTATTTTCTCTATTTTCGGCCGAATATTCGGTGCATCCCTAATTAAAATCTTCCCAATGGGACACAGATGACAAAAAACGTAACTGGGTTTACAGCCCTTAAAAAGAATTTCCTTTTAGTTCAACTTTAGCACAAAAATGCTGAGGTGGGGAGTGCACCAGGATTATGTCCTAATCTCTACCGTATGACCAACTTTTCTACAAAGCCTCAAACCGGACCGCTTGTTATGGATTTGGTTGCTTTTTCCAATATAGAAAAATGTAGACAAGAAAAATACATTTTCAGTTGGCCCTATTCACACAAATGCACTGTAGTGTAAAAAAAAAAAAGTCCTGCATGCTTCATTCTGGGTATTCACCCAAATATCTCTCTCTCCAGTCAATTTCTTTAACTACTTGAACTCCGGAAAATTTACCCCCCTTCAAGACCAGGCCATTTTTTTTTCTCGATATGGCGTTGAGTTATTATAACTGACAATTGCACGGTCGTGCGACGCTGAACCCTAATACAATAATACAATGTCTTCCCCCCCCCCCCCACAAATAGAACTTTCTTTTGGTGGTATTTGATTTTTGAGCTATGAACAAAAAAGAATGACGAAAAAAAAACTTTTTTTTTTTTTACTTTCTGCTATAAAACATATCCAATAAAAAAATGTAAAAAATCAAATTTCTTCATTAATTTAGGCCAATATGTTTTCTGCTACATATTTTTGGTGTAAAAAAAAAAAATCTCAATAAGTTAATGTCTGCAAACTATGGAATATTTTTTTTTTTGTGCGTTTTACTAGTAATGGCGGTGATCAGCGACTTATAGCGGGACTGTGATATTTTGGTGGACAGTCGAACACTTTTTGGAGGACCAGTGGCCCTAATCCAGTTCAAGGAAAGAAGACACTGCTTCAGGTGAAACAAATCCAGATAGCTAGGATTAGATGGGCTGGGTGCTAACCTTGGCTCTCCACCGTGAATTGAGGGAAAAGGAAGGATGGAAGATACGGCTGCACACCACCATTGATCCAACATGAATTTATTGTGCCATCATAGACTGCCACCAGGACATGGGACACAGAAGACAGGTGATGCATTTCACACTTAACTCGCGCTTCTTAGCTAAAAAAAATATGCACTGTTACTGTATTATGACACTGGCTGGGAAGGGGTTAAACATCAGGGGTGATCCAGGGGTTACCTGTGTGCCTAGCCTGTGTTTTTTTTCTGTAGTGTGGGAGGTTGTTTTACTAGGGGAAGGCATGGATCCATGTCCCTGCTTTGCAGGGACACAGGATCCATGCCTTCCCTACTGCCAGTGTGGGAGGTTCTTTTACTAGGGGAAGGCATGGATCCATGTCCCTGCTTTGCAGGGACACAGGATCCATGCCTTCCCTACTGCCAGTGTGGGAGGTTATTTTACTAGGGGAAGGCATGGATCCATGTCCCTGCTTTGCAGGAACACAGGATCCATGCCTTCCCTACTGCCAGAATGGCAATCTGCCTTCTTTACAAAGGCAGACCACCGTTCTCTCTCTGTGCTGGATCATCGTCAGGTGCCGGTGGACAGCGAGTCCACGGCACCCGCAGATCAGCTCCTGCTATGTATAATCGGAGCAGCGTGCCATGCATGAGCGCCCGAGACCTGAAAGTGTCGGCTAGTAGAGATGGGTTCAGGCGTGTCTTTTTTTTTTTTTTTTTGTGTTTGCGGCATGTTGGGCAGCCAGTTGAAATGAAGGTTGGAGAAAACAGGAAAAAGTGCTGTGCTATTGAACAAGAACGTACTACCAGAGTAAGTGCTGCAGATATCCTACTGCAGTTATGGAGATCTGTGATTACAGCATCATAAAAAGTGCAATATATAAAAAGTGCAATATATAAAGTACAAAATGACACGTATGCAATGATCAACGTCAAAGTGCAAAAACGTGCAATGTGAATAAACACTATGACCGTAATAAAAATAAACCAATCCGTGTGTCATGAATATAATCCAACAAATAAATGAGTGAACTAAAGTCTTCATTTATATAAGGAAAGTGCTCTAGAAAATAAAGTTCATATCCAATAAAGGGAAAAACTTCAAGTGTTCAGAAATGGAGAATTGTCACCCCCTGGTGCGACCATCGCCAAAGGGAAGAGTCCGAAGCGCTTTCCAAAACTAGTAGACTCAAATACCATGGGTAAATAGTCCTTCAAACAGGAAGTAGTGTCACTTTTAGTACAATGGTTGCCACCGGCTCCTCAGATCTTTTGATGGGCATAAAGGAACTTGGGTACCCAAATAAGCCTCTTCATAGAGTAAAATCATCAGGGATAGACTTTATTAAAAGTAGAAAACTTACATTCTCTGAGGAGATAACAGGCAGTTCTGATGCAAGATAATGTGATCACAAGGAAATCCAACTGGCGCAATGTTATGGAGCAAACTGAGTGGGCCCATTGAGTTTTCTCCAGAACATTGCACCAATTGGATTTCCTTGTGATCACATTGACTTTATTGGATATGGACTTCATTTTCTAAAGCACTTTTCTTATATGATTGAGGACTTTTTCATTCATTTATTGGTTTATATTTATAATACACGGAATTGGTTTATTTTTTATCACGGTCATAGTGTTCATCTATTCACATTGCACATGTTTTCGCACTTTATTTGACGTTGATCATTGCCTATGTGTCATTTTGTACTAATATATATATATAGCACAATGTTTGCACTTTATATGATGCTGTAATTACAGATATACATAACTGCAATAGGTTATACGCATCACTTATTCTGGTAATTTCTTCAATAGCGTGGCATTTTCCTTGTTTTCTCCAATCTTCTATACCATTGTTGTGTTGTAGTGCCTGTAGCTGGTCTGTGTGACAGTAGGGCAGTGATTCTTTACATACATTTCATCCTAGTTGAAATGAAGGGGCTGCCCCTTATACACAGGGCATGGATGCCACCCAACCCCCACAAGTGCATAGTTGCCAACATTTAAAAAAAATTTCCAGGGACACTTTGCAGCACAGCTTTCAATTACCACACCCACTTTCCTAAAGCTCCGCCCACTCTGCATAATTAATCTCGCCTACTTAGCAGATTATAGGGTCTACTCAATATAGAGAGAATTACAGGAAATTTCAAATTTAACCACTTAAGCCCCAGCCCTATTTCGGACACTTTTTGTTCACAAGTTAAAACCAGTATTTTTTCCTAGAAAACTACTTAGAACCCCCAAACATTATATATATTTTTTTAGCAAAGACTCTGGAGAATAAAATGTCGGTCATTGGAATATTTTTTTGTCACGTGGTATTTGCGCAGCCGTCTTTAAAACGCCATTTTTTGGGAAAAATTTTGAAAAATCACATTTCACTGCATTTAAAAAATACTAAACAGTAAAGTTAGCCAATTTTTTTTGTATATTGTGAAAGATGATGTCACTCGGAGTGAATAGATATCCAACATGTTACGGTTTAAAATTGCGCCCCCCCCCCCCCCCCGTGGGATGGTGACAAACTACGGTCAATAGAGATCTCAATAGGCGACGCTTTAAATTTATTTAACGGTTACCAGTTTAGAGTGTAGCTCTTTTTTTAAAATTATTGCTCACGCTCTGGCGATCGCGGCGATACCTCACATGTGTGGTTTGAACAGCGACTTCATTCGCGGCTCGACTTCCGTATACGTTTTTTTTTTGTGCGCGAGCTAACGGTGACGGCTAAATTTTTTATTTTTTTTCCTATTTATTTTACATTTTTTTAACTTTGTTACAGGTTTTTAAACAAAAAAAAAATCTGATCACTTTTATTGCTGTCACAAGCAATGTAAATATCCCCTGTGACACCAATATGCAGTGACAGGTACTCTTTATGGAGGGATCGAGGGTCTAAAAGACCCCAACTCCCTCCACTGCACTTCCATGTATTCAAAACGCCAAAAACTGCGTTTTTGCATACAGCCGGTTTTTAAATTTGCCGCTTTTTGCAGCACAGTAACCCAGAAGTGACGTCATGGACGCCGCCTCCGGGTTACGTCATCGGAGACCCGATCAAAGCCGTTTCCGGCATTGATTGGGACTCCATCCAGCCGGCGGACGTGCCGGCCGGGTGCTCGGGGCTCCCGCTGGGACGGGAGCCCCGAGCAAAGTCGCGGGAGGCGGGGAGGGACGTCCCCTCCCACTCACCCGGGTAATGATTGAGCGGCTCCCGAGCCGCATCGATCGTTACCGACGGAAAGCCGACCGTTGGCTCTAAACCACGGTACCGGGATGATGCCTCTAGCTAGAGGCATCATCCCAGTATACCCCTGCAAAGTCTGCCGACGTAGATCTACATCGATATGCGGTAAGTGGTTAAGACAGTAGCAGAGTTGGAATAATTCTCCCATTCAGCTGCACTACTTCTGCGTAACATTTATGGGCAGCCCGATTAACAGGCGCTTCCAGGGACAATATAAATGACCTGGGACAGGCTCCTATTTGCAGGGACTGTCTCAGGAATAAAAGGGACAGTTGGCAAGTATGACAGTGTGAGTGTGCCCCAAGTCTGCTCCCAGACCCAGGAGACACTTGCACATTTGGTGGTGATAATACTATGGAGAGGAAGGCTTCATCCTCACAGCCACCTCCACCATCATTGTAATATAAAGGTGACCAGGACTGCACTCCTCGATTACTGTCATAGATGAAGAGTCACCGCCCCGCCCCCATCTGACACGTCACATCACACACCTGGCACAGGGAGGGAAGGAGGCGGGTCTCGGGAGTCACGAAGACGTCCCGGGGTTTGATTGGTTACTGGAGGCGGGGAAGGCGGGCCCTGTCTGGTGTGAGTGGCGATTGTTCCCCGCCCCCCTGTCACTGCTCTGTTCTTCCGCCGACATGGCCGCTGTCATTCGCCTGCTGGAATGGATCTTCTTCTTCTACTTCTTCTCCCACATTCCCATCACTCTGCTCGTAGACCTGCAGGCCGTCCTCCCGTCCAGCTGGTACCCGCAGCAGGTCAGTGCATTCCCCCCAATACACACAGCGATCACATCGGTGCATTCCATATGCTGGATGTCTGTGTGATCACTAATGGAAGATATACACACTTCGATCTCTCCATCTATAGTGTACAATCCATCCATATGTCACCCATACAGGGGGGAGGAGATTACATTCCCAATCTCCCCTCAATTCCTGTGTTTTGGGCTCATTCCCACCGATCGCCGTTATTTGGGGTGATATCCATCTTTGTCTGCGTTTTCACTTCAATGGACTCCTGCGTCATTTTTGGGCGACGAGCTTTGTGCGATTTTTTTGTGTGCATTTTGCCACATGACAATCGCAGCACATTTGGGGAGCCATGCAGCGTGAATGAGACCCAAAACACATCGCACAGGCAACGATATTCGCATGATGTGGAATCACAGAGTCACTGGGTGAATGGGGCCTTTCACAGCGTTATCGCAGAGTCACTGGGTGTGAATGGGGCCTGAGGCTTTTTTTTATCCGCAGTAGAATCGGATCGCATAGTGGTTCACACTAGTGCGATCCGATTCTGTGCGAACTGTCAGATTGCACTGCGATATGCGATCGCAACTGGGGGTGTCGTTAACTTTTAATTGACACCCCCTGCGTATCGCATATGGCAGTGTGAACAGAGGTGCGGATGCGATGCGGGAACACGCTGTATATTCGCAGCCTTCCCACATCGCACAAATGTGAACCGGCACTCTTTTTTCATCTACATTTATTTTCTTTAGAAAGTTGTGTTTGCACATTGGAGTGTGCAGACATTTCTTATTCCAGATGAAAGCAGTGCAGCGGTGTACACTAGGCTCATAGGAATACATTTCTCCTGCATATGCATTCATACTGTGCTTGGGGCTCACACCAGATGCAGTCCTCTGCATGTTTAAACGCATCGGCAAGAACAATGAACGTATCATTTATACCATTGCAATGCTTTCATTTGCGTAAAAAAAAAATGGCATGATGCGTTTTCTGCATCAGGAACGCACACAAACACTTGTGTAGGCAACTTTGTAAAGAAAAAACATTACAATAAATTAAAAAACACTGAAGACGCATGAACTTAATATAAATGGGTAATATTTATAGGTAAAGTTGATCCAGGGAATATCCGATTGCCTCTCGGGGAATCAGGAAGGAATTTTTTCCCCTGCTGTAGAAAATTGGATCGATCATGCTTTGCTGGGGGTTTTTCGCCTTTCTCTGGATCACTGCGGGTATAGGATTGTGTATATGGGATTGTATGGTGGTTGTGTTTTATTTTGGTTGAACTAGATAGACTTGTGTCTTTTGTTTAACCTGACTGTATGCAAATGCACTAAAAATGCTCAGAAACGTGCATGCAGAAACGCACCTGACGGCATCTGGTGTGAATTAAAGTTACCGATCACGGCTCTCTGTCCACCATATGCTCCCATGATCTGATTGCTGGAAATGAGATTGTATTCATGAATAAAGTATCTCAGTTCTGCCAATCAATACAAAATGATCAATAACCCTCAGCCCTGGACAATTGGCCCAGTGTGATTAAATCCAATTTAAATAGTCTAAATTGATCATTCTAGAAGTTATGTCCATTCCATTGTTTGCAGATTGGATGATAGAATTGAATGGGGTGTGGTCACCATAAGACCATACTCTTTAAGGCTCCTTTCACACAGGCGGACCGTTCAGATCCGCCGGTCTGTTTTTTTAGCGGATCTGAACGGACCCCCCATGCATCCCTATGGGGCATCAGATGTCAGCGGAGACATGTCCGCATACATCCGATCCGTCAAATCTGGACGGATGGAAACCCTATTTTCCATCCGTCCAGCGGATGGGATCGGATGAGAACAGACCGACGGTCTGTTCCATCCGATTCCCCCATAGAGATGTATGGGGCTGTGACAGCTATGTCTCCGCACACAGCGCAGAGAACAGCTGTCATCCTCCTGCTCAGCGGGGGATCGGCGGATCGATCCTCTGCTGAGATAAACGGAGTACGCCGACGGAGCAGATAGTGTGAAAGAGCCCTAAAGGATAAGTTCACTTTTTAGAGAAAAATAATAAATGCAAATATTTTTGCAGGTAAAAAAAACGTCCACTTTTTTTTTTTTTTTATCGGCTGTAAAGCATTGCACCCACAATCAGCAGATCTTTGGTGTCATGCAGATCTGTCCGTGTATCTGTGTGCCCGTACATCACGTATGGGCAAGGAAATCCACTGACAGGAAGACTCAATGAGCATCCACAGCGCTGTGGAAGCTCATTGAGAACTAAAATCCGGCAACCGCAAAGGATGCTGGGGCTTGTAGTTCACACAGAGCAGTGTGAATGAATGATGTGGCTGTGTGGGTGGAGCTCTGCATGGCCACATTGCTTTCAAACAGTGGCAGCAAATACAGGGAACTTCTCCCCATTCTGCTGTCACAGGAGGTCAGGCAATTGGGCAGCACTGAGAACAGGTGGAACAACTAACGTTCCCAATAGTGGAGCTATCCTTTAAATGTTTTATCCGATGGATGTGCTGTGCTGTAAGCTCTAACGAGCAGGGCCCTCTGATTCCTACTGTAATAAAGAGTATTGTATTTGTACTGTCTGCCCTCAAGTTGTAAAGCGCTGCGTAAACTGTCAGCTCTATATAAATCCTGTATAATAATAATAATGTGTGATTCCAGCAAAAACAATTCAGCCCCTGTTTACAGCGGGTCAAATCGCATGCAAAATCAGTTGCTATTGCCGGCACCATCCAAATCGGTACAACGCCGACTTTGCAGCGCCGCACTGATACTCCAAAGTATTTCCTGCACTACTTTTGGTGACTTTGAGGGCGATTTCTGCATGAACCCGCACAAATGTCTTCAAATCTCCCCCAAAGTTGGACTGAAATGCGGGTTTAATAAAGTTCAGCTGACCTTGTACGACCCTCAGTGTGAATGAGGGCTGAATCCGCCCTCCCTAACAATCGATTTAGACTCTATTTGGATCAGATTCAATCATGCGGAGTAGATCGATCGTTTTGAATTGTTTGGTAGCACTGCGGTATTTTATTGATGAATAGGATCATACTTCCATTGAGATCAGTTTAAGAGATCCTATGGCTGCAGTTGATGATTTACAATCATAGCTGTAACAAACCGTTACAATTGCCAAGCTAGCCATACATCGATCAGTTTTTTTTATTCGCCAGCAGGCTGATCAATAAAACCTGAGATTCCCCCATCCACACAGTCGGGGTGGACGGGGAAATCCTCCCAGCAGAACTATTGTGTTCTGGCAATGGGACTTCTTAGCTGTCAGAATACATTGATTAGTGCTGCAGCTGGTTGGTCGCATGAGCTGATCAAACAAAAATTTACCAACAGTCCCGTTCGAGAGGAGTTAATCATTAGAGGATTGCTTGTGAATAGAAACCGCCATAGATGGGTCAAAGTTCAGGCAATCCCTACGTAATCATTGATCCATCTAGGGTCAGCTTAAGACTTGCTGCACACTTCTAGGTGTGACTTTCACATCTTCCCGCACGCCATGTTTAGAGTAATCTATTCGCTGTTCTATGCGCAAGAAAAGAAATCCCTGACTCCTTTCCAGAAACGTGCCACACCGAATCGCATGGTGCTGCGGCACCATATGGTTTGACACACACACAAATGCAGCACATCAGATGCACGAGGGCGCTGTTAACAATTAATGGCACAACCTGCGTGTCTGCTAGATGGCAGCACATTTCTCTGCGTGTCGGGAAAGCACTCAATGTTGCAGTCGTTCCAAACACGCAAAGGTCTGAACCTAGGCTGCCTGTTGATTGTAATCCTCCTCCGTGTGCAATATATCAGTGATAGGAAGTGTCCAACACCCTTATTGTAGATAGGCCCTAAGGCTCCATTCACACTAATGCGCTTTTTAATGCTTTTTGCAGAAATGCAGGAAATCTTTAACATAGAAACACGTTCACATCAGTGCATTTTTGTGCCTCTGCATTTTTAGGAAAGGATCAGGGACTTTTTTAAATGCAAAACGGTGCTTTTATAGCTTTTTTGGCTTAATAGACTTCAATGGAGAAGCTGCAGAAGAACGTAGTGCGTTTTTGCCATGTTTTGCGTTTTTAAATCTGCCCAACAACAAATTTACTTAAAAAAAAAAAAAAAAAATGCAAATCGCTGCAAAAGCGCAGTAAAAAAAACACAAAAAGCACTGCAGAAACTCTCAAAAGTAACATGCGTAGGTGTGAAGGGAGCCTAAAGCCCTGTACACACGCATCGATAGTTGGCCGTGAATTTTCGGCCAACGTCCAAACAGCCGATTTTCGGCTTGTTAGTATGATGCTTCCGACAACCGACTGCGACTTTTCGGCCGAACAAAATCTGGTGTGCAGGCTATAAAATTTTTGTTGGCCGTCAACAGAACGGCCGATTTTCCGTCAGTCAGTACAAATTTCAGCAGACAAAAATCAGATGAGCAAGACTGGGCATGCTCAGAGAAGAAAAAACACACGGAAAGTAGACCAACACATGACATCACTTCTGAAGTTGGTTTTTGTTGGCCGAGAAAATTCGTGTGCAGTCTAGAGCACATTTCAACCAACACAACAACACTAGACAAAAGATGGCCGATCGGTCGGCCAACTATCGATGCGTGTGTACGAGGCTTAAGGCTTAGTTCACACCAGTGCAGTTTGCTTTTGATCTGTTTCTGCGCGTCTTTGCTGCGCTTTGCATTTTTTTTTGTCCAATTTATTGTAGGGTGGATTAAAAAATTGAGGCAATAAGGCACTACATGCTTTTCTGAAGCTTCTCCATTCATGGCTATTAATCCAAAAACGCACCGTTTTGTGTTTAAAACCCTTTTCAAAAACAAAGCGGCTGAAAAAAAAGCATACAGGTGAACACGTCCCATAGGAAAGTATGTAGTGCGTTTCTGCAAAAAGCACTAAAAAACGCATAGGTGTGAACCAGGCCTAAAGCCCCGTACACATGTACCGATCGTTGGCCGAACGATCGGCCGTCTTTTGTCTGAGGGCTGTCTTGTCTGTTGAAAACTGAAAAAGACTGCACACGAATTTTGTCGGCCAACAACAGCCGACTGCAGAAGTGATGTCATGTGATGGTTAACTTTCCTTGTCTTTTTTTCTTTTCTGAGCATGCCCAGTCTTGCAAATCTGCTGTCTGTCGGCCGAATTCTGTACTGACTGGCGAACAATCGGCCGTTCTGGTGTTGGCCAACAAAAATTTTAATGCTTGCACGACAGATTCTTTTCGGCCGAAAGTGCGCTGTCGGCTGTCGGAGGCATCATACTAACAAGCCTACAATCGGCCGATCGGTCATCGGCCGAATCTTTATGGCCGACAATCGGTACGTGTGTACGGGCCTTAAGACTCTATTCACATTGTACATGCCCATGGAGGTTGGGTCCTCAAATCTGCAGTGTGGTAACGCACACGTGTCAACGCAGTTCGCTGTGTGATAACATGCTTTGTGCAGGGATCCAAGTGATTGGAATGAGACCTCTGCACTGTACAAAGTGTATGGAGATTCCTCTACTCACCAGGGACAGTGTAATGACGGTGTACAGGTTTACAGGACGGACACCCTTCACAGATCAGGAACGCATCACCTAAGGTGCGCAGCACTGTATGCGTTCTGTATAGCCAATCACTCTCTGCACTAGCTGTACCGGATAATTAGCTGCCAATAAAGCCATATTAAACCCAAAATCAAAAATGTATTCTATTGCAGCTTGCCAGTTCTTAGATGTGATGGCTGCATTCGTTTTTTTTTTTTTTAACAATTTTTTTTAGGATTTCTTTTTTTTCACCTGGTGATCCAGCCAGTTAGTTTGTTAATTTTTAACTTCTTTTAAAGCAGTAGTTATGTTTAGAAAAAAAAAATACAATCACATACTAGCACATTATGAGAGACTTGCCTTGAAACAAATCCCTCCAGCGGCGTGCTGTCACCACTGACGGGGCTTGCATCTTCTCCCGGTCTTCCTTCCGCCCCCGTTCACACTGGAGAGATCTGATATGTCAAATCGCAGCCTATTGCCGGCAACAGGACCGTCCCAATTTCCAAAAGTATTTCCTGCACAACTTTTGGCGACTTCAGGGGCGATTTCAATAGACATCTGTGCATGAACCCACACAGAGGTCTTTCAAATCGGCCCACAAATTCGCAATGAAATGCAAGTTTAGCTGAACTCGCACCATTTCAAACCCACCTCCAGTGTGACTGAGGGCTCCAGGTTCGCAAGCTCTGGTCACTTGACCACTTTATGACCAGCCATCGCAGTTATACTGCAGCAGGTAGCCGCTCCCGCGCAAACCGCCGTAGGTATACATCGATAGCGTGCAGGGAGCTAGGGAGCGAGCGCGCCTCCCACCCCCGCTCTTCAGCAGGGAAGCCGATGCACGGGGCAGGTGGCTCCGATTGCTGCCTGACACCCGCGATCGCTTCCCGCTGAGAGAGAAGATCGGTCAGCTGTTGTAAACACAGCCGACCGTTCTTCTTCCTGGAATGATCATAGAGCCCCTGTGATTCTTCTATATAGGAACATAGGTCTCAATGATTATTTCACAAGCCACACCCCCCACAGTTAGAAACCCACCCCTAGGTAAACATTTAACCCCTTGATCACCCACACTGTTAACCTCTACCTGGCCAGTGTCATTACAGTAACAGTGCATATTTTTAGCACTGATTACTGTAGTAATGTCAATGGTCCCCCCAAAAGTGTCAAAAAGGTCAGTTAGGGGCCCGATCTGTCCACTGCAATGTTGCAGTCCCGCAAATTACTAGTAAAAAAAAGCAATAAAAATGACATAAATCTTTCCCGTAGTTTGTAGACGCGATAACGTTTGCGCAAACCAATCAAAATACGCTTATTGCGATTTTTTTTTTTCTTTTTACCAAAAATATGTAGCAGAAAACAAATTGGCCTGAAATGTTAAAAAAAATGTGATTTTTACATTTTATTTTTTTTGGCAATGTTGTGTAGCAGTATGTGAAAAACTTTTTTTTTTTTTTTTTTTTTCTAAGCCGAGTTGAGCTTTGAAGATTAGCAATATAATATTTTTGTTGTTTGACTCTAATAATACTTTATGGTGGCAATAAACATAACTAGTTTATAGGATTTAGGTATCGATTATATGAAAGTTTATTAGTATTTATGTTCTGACACATGAAGGGTGATTTTGTGACATATTTCAGTCCTGATAAGCTTTTTATTCATTCTTATAACAAAGAAGAAAAAAAGTTTTTTACGAGTTGCGTATTGAGTAGTACCTCAACAATCCCATCCAGTATTATCATTTTAGAATTCTCATGATTCATAATTCTGCTTTGTGAGAAAAGATGAAATATTTGCTTGCTCCTACTCTTATGCAGATGAATAAATCTTGGTAATTTGTGTCTTCAGTTGCTGGACTTGATGAAATGGTACACAGTCACCTTCAAGGATCATCTTATGAGGAACCCTCCGCCCTGGTTTATGAGCTTTGTGTATTGTGAAGCCATCGTACAGCTCCCCTTTTTCCCTGTGGCTGCCTATGCTTTTTTAAAAGGTGGGTATTATTTGCAGGTATTTTTTGATACCATATGTATAGCAGTACATTTTTTTTTTTTTTGGGGGGGGGGGAAATAATGAAGATGATATAATAGATATTATTGTAAGAGTCTTCAGTGGAATTCATAGGCGCCAGTAATGGTAATTCTGGAAACCCCCAAGGTGACTCTGATGTCACTGACGGCAGTTCTACACACTGCAGGCTTACATTTGCATTGGGTTGTGTGCAGTGCTGTATTTTGGCCTAGGCCAACAAGGCCCAGGCCTAGGGCGGCACTTTGCAGGGGGGCAGCAAAAAAGCCGCCCACCCTCCACCTGAGACTCTATTAGCTACTCGTTGCTAGAGCCACCTCAATCATTCCCCCCTCTCTCTCATCCCCCTCTTTCTCTCTCTATCTTACCCCTCCTCCCTCTCTCTCACCCCCTCCTCTCTCTCTCTTACCCTCCTCTCTTATCCCCCCTCTCGCTCTCTCTCTCATCCCTCATTCCCCCTCTCACCCTCCTCTCTCTCTCATCCCCCCCTCACCCACCCCCCTCTCTCTCTCCTTTACCCCCCCCCCCCCATGAGATCTCAGGGGTTCATGCTGGGACTTATAGTCCTTACATTTTGGAGGGAGCCACATCAGTTAAAAAAGGAGTGGGGCAAAGGAGGGGGAGGGGGGCGCCCAATTTGAGTCTTGCCTAGGACAGCACAAAACCAAAATACACCACTGGTTGTGTGGGAACCATAATGACTTACCTGTGAGAATTGGACATGTGCACTGCTTATTTGATGTGGATATTTTACCACCCGGGTCAGTTAGCAAATGCCCCAAAAACTACAACTGACCTATTTGTTGGGGGTATTTTTTTTTTGTGGGAGTCAATTTTCCCTGGCTCCTCTTTGAGCATGGATTGGACAGACTTGTACCTGATCTCTGCATGAACCCATCCACTTCTGCTTGGTCAACAGAGCCGTCTTTGTCCTTTGGGTAATCCTCTTGTGGTCCTTGGTGGAAACATGGTTTCTACCAAGAATTTTTTGAAAGCTTTTATTTCTTTATGGTTCTGGTCTTTGTCCTTGTTACCACTCGCTGAAGCTGATCTCTTGAAGTAAATGGGGCAGCGCTGCAATCTTGCGGTGGGGCAGCGTTTATGAGGGTAAAACAGGCAGTGAGGAGGCCCCATATTTCTTCCTAACCACCTGTCAAACATCTGAAAAGCAGTGCCATGAATCAAACATCTACTGCACACTAAGGGGTATCTCTGAGGAAGAAAAGCGATTAAATATTTCCACCTCCCCTTCCATAAAGACTAAGATAGACTATAGAATATGCAGTAAGAAAATTAGCTTGATTCCCCCATCAACACAGTCAGTGCTGATGGAGGAATCCCTCCCTATGCACTATAGTCTGAAAGCGGGAGGTTTCCAACCGGTCGGAGTACAATAATCACCCTTAGCAGTGATCAAACAAAAAACCTGACAAGCTGATTGTACTGAAGTCAATCAATAAATCAACTTCAGTACAGCCAGCCTGCCCATAGATGGATCAAAACTTAATCCATCTATGGCTGGCTTTGAAAGAGCCACGGGGTCTTTGAAAATGAGGTTACTAGCTTTCTAATGTACTATTGTAATCCTGTGTTTGATTGCAGTACGTTTTTTCTACAGTCCCAGGAACATATTTTGTACATTTTTCTGCTTTGATTATGGAGTGGGTTTATACACTATTGATTACTCTTTTTGTACATTGATCTCTTTAGTTTATTCCTAGTTAATAGTCTTTGACTTGTAAAAGTTGTATGAATTAGTGAACTCTATTGAATACTTCATCTCATATTTCAGGTGGTTGCCGGTGGATCAGAGTTCCTGCCATCGTCTATTCGTCCCATGTCGCCACCACAGTACTGGCCATCCTCGCACATCTTCTCTTTGGTGATTTTCCAAAGACCAAAGAGCTGGATTCTCCAACACAGCAGGAGCGCCTTACTCTGGTGGCCATATACGCTCCCTACCTGGTGATCCCGGTACTGATCCTGCTCACCATGCTCTTCAGTCCTAGATACTGTAAAGAGGAGAAGCGGAAAAGGAAGTAATATTACCGGGTAAAAGACTTTTTACATAACCGTGGGCCGCGACTACGTGCCAGGAACAACAAGCAACGTTTACTACAATACAAAATAATTTAGCCATTTACTGGAAAAGAAATCTATGTTAATTGTGTCTTTATAAGATTTTTCTCTATCATGGGAAGACAGACCAATAGATATTCAGATATACTGTATGCCAATGATATGCAAACCTCTGCCTTTAATATTAATATATCTTGCATAGGAAATATGGTAATAACCCACAGAAAGTTGTTTTAAAGTGGCCATACATGGATCGAAAATCAGCTAGTTCAGCAGGGACTGGTGGAATTTCAATCTATGTATGGGCAGGCTGGTTGTACAGAAGTCGATAGGTCAGATTTTTCTTGATTGATCAGTGATGCTGGCCATAGCCGGCAGCACTGATCACTGTATTCTGATGACGGGGAAGGCTTCCAGCTGTCAGAACACAGTAGCCCAGTGGGAAGGATTGGATGTGGATGGGGGAATTGGGTCTTTTTTTTTTGGTAAACCAGCAGGATAATTTATGAGCAGCCTAAGGCCGGCCATAGACGTTTCGAACCGTCCAAGATTTGAACCCTGTATGGGCAGGCTGAATGTACCCAGTTAAACAATCGATCAACTCTGGTACAACCAGCCTGCTCGATTTACTTGCGATTATCGCTAGCGGCTGCCATAGCTACTCGCAATAATCCCAGGTTTCCCTTGCCAGGAGAATGAAAATGTCTCAGCAGGAGGGATTCCTCTTTCAGCACTATCTGTGTTGATGGAGGAATCGTGCAAATTTATTTCCTGCAACCATTAAATTCGCACCATCTATGGCCTGCCCTTGTCTCAGTTGTTCCTGTGATTGGAAACATCTAAAATAAAGACAATTCATATTTACCGATTGAAGGATAAAGTATTGTAGCTTGTGATGACCACATTTGGCCTTTCAGACACCTATATCAGCCGGGACATTCAGAATTAATGAGAACCTGTGTGTTGAAGGGGAGTGATGATTAAGGCTGGCCATAGTTAGACCTATATCGGGCGCAAATGGCCACACATGGATCAAAATTCATCCGGTCCCTGCTGAACTGGATGAATTTAAATCCATCTATGGTCACCTTAACAATAGGGGAAGTTTATGAAGAGTCCCTAAGTGCTTCTCTTTTTTTTTTTTTAACACTCTTTCCATGCTACCCTACATAGCCAAAAGTATGCGGACATCCCTCCAAATTACTGAGTTAAAGCTGATGTCCAGGTTTACTTTCACTTTATATAGATGGCCCAAATTAACTATTTTGTTTGCTAACGTGTGGCCACTAGGTGTGCTGTATAAGCTGTATGTACCCTAAGTTCTGGTTGTGAGATGAGATTTTCCTGTCTCATACCCGGAACAAAATAGTGTTGGGCTGAGCAGCATTCAGCCATTCATAGGCAGCTTTTTATTTGGTCAATGACTACAAAACCTACTCTGATTGTTCGCCAAGTTGGAGATTGTGACATCAGCAGCCCCCTTGCCTGTTCAGCCGTTCTTATCATTTCATAGCTGTGGCACAGTGTATGCCCACTTCGGTGACTCCAATATTTCTTTTTGGTACCTCTACCTCCTGTGTCACCTGCCTGCTCATTAGAACATTGCCATGTATTGCTTCTAATTCTGTTGCAGGTCTGCTGTGTGCTCTACCCCCCCCCAGCTGCGTAAATACTTCTCCATCTTTGGGTACCCAAAACTGATTGGCAGCCCCATGTAATCCAATAGCACCTGACTGGTTCACACAGACAGCCTCCCAATTTTAAGCCTGCCATACATGGCTCAAAATGTGGCTGAATTCTGCTAAATTGTCCAAAATTTTAAACTGCATGTGGCCTTACCTGCACCATCCAGATTAATAAACTGTGATTGAATAATCAAAGGAGCCAGATAGAAAATTGCCAGCCTGTCAGATTGTCTGTCCATGAATACCAGCTGTCTGAATACAATAGCCAGCAGGGGGCATTCTTCTATCCAAACCGTTTAGTGTGTATTAAGAAATCTGTGCGTGTCTGGCTAGCCTTAAGCCTGGTACACACCACTAGTTTTCTTTTTGTTCAACCCATTGGGTTGAACAAAAAAAAAAAAAGCTCAGATTGGAGTCACTGTACTAACTATCTAATGTTAGTACAGCGATCTCCCCTGCTGTGCTATTGTGTTCTGACAGGGGGACAGCCCTGCCACTGCCACCAGAGCACTTCATTCAGTGATCTCTGCCATTAGCTGAGAGTGCTGATCAGGAGCCAGCCGGCTGCTGGTTTTCCAGCATGCACATCCAACAGAAGCCGGTCCAACGTTCAACATTTGATGTATAAGGCCCCTTTCACTCTGTAGACTTTGTTTTTCTTAGCGGGGGATCGATCCGCCGATCCCCTGCTGAGCAGGCGGATGGCAGCTCTATCTCTGTGCTGTGTGCGGAGACAGAGCTGTCAGGTCCCCACTGTTCTCTATGGGGGAATTGGATGAGAACGGACTGTCTGTCCGTTCTCATCCGATCCACTGGATGGATGGAAAATAGGGTTTCCATTCGTCCAGATTTGACGGATCAGATGTCAGCAGACATGTCTCCGCTGACATCCGATGCTTTGTAGAGATGCATTGGGGAAATGGTTAAAATCCGCCAAAAAAACGGACAGGCGGATCTGAACGGTCCACCTGTGTGAAAGGGGCCTTAGTTGAAAGAACCAAGTTTTTCACAATCTAAAGTAGGTTTGGTCAAGTAGAAAGGAAAGTCTCCTTTGCAACTGTGACTGTTGGATACATTGGCCAGTAAAATTGTTGCTACTAATATATTACTTTTATGTTTCATTTTTTTGTCATGGATACCTCCTGAGGGAGGGCATTTCACAGAATTACCACTCCTACTGTAAACAACACATTCCTATACTGATGGTAAAATAGTCTTTCATGTACCTGCAGCTAATGTCCTGTAGTTTGTCCTTTGTGAACCTGTTGGAATATTAGTCTCACTATAACATGGATGTCTCTCTATATAAAAAAATAATAGTAGCGCATTAAAAGATACAATAACAGAATTTGTTTCAATACTCGCCTTCAGTCTAGAGCTATCCATTGCATTACTGTTTCTCCACCACTAGATGTCCTCAATCTTCCTGGTTTGACCAGTGTCATTTAACTTACTTCCTCTGAGCCCAGGCTGTCATGAAACTTCCTCCTGGGCCAGCTTCATTCCACAGCCTGTACTACAGAGTATTACTACCTTTCCCCCCATTACATTCATCAGGAAGGATTTCCTTTTCTTGAGCCAGAGATTTTCCTTAAACAGTATTGTCGACTATGGTACTTTTTATACTATCTCCTAAAATACTGCATCCGACCCCGAGACCCTGTCACCAACGTAACCAATTGCAGGTAGAAGCACAGAAAAATCAAGTATTTTAAATGCTTAATTGCAGCGATTTTTTTTCTCTTCTATAATTTTTTTTATTTGCTTGCAACGTCGTGCCTCTGAACTACTCAGGAAGAGTCAGATGTCTGGCACAGCCTCCCCACTCCTTGCACGGTGTAACTCTCTCCTTTTCTTGAAGCGTCTAATTACTCAGCTCCTCCTCCACCCCCAGCCCCCCTCCAATAACTTTATATGTAGTAGCTGGGGAAGAGGAGTGACAGCTCTGAGGCTGCTGACATCACATCCAAGATGGCGGCATCCAGCAACAGTTTCTGGGCTTTGGATGTCAAACCGGTAAATAACACGCATAAAATACATCATTATAATCTTCTTGTAAGTTTGAAATTACCGGTCTTGTGACAGAGTCTCATAAAAGTCAACAGTAAAAGCCAAGATACAGTATATACAATGCACAAATGCCAACTTTTGTAATGTGACGTGTTTTAACAGTAAGCTGTTTTGTTTCTTTTATCTTTATTTCACTTACAGTTGTTGTTGTTATTTGGTCTGTTCTCTTTCTTTTTGTACTGCTCAGTACAGTTCTAATAATCAGAGCCTCTTTCATATGATTCACTAAATAAATCTATTTTTCCAGTACTAACCGTTGTGATCATTGATGAGTTACAGCCAGACACTGGGCCTTTTAGCATCATACCACCAACTGATCACATTTTATAGGAAACAAGTTTTTATAAATGGTTCACAAGTATTATAAACACTTATGCAGGCAATACATGGGTTGAATTCCGAACAAATTTTCTTTCGATTATCAGAAATTTCTTGCGCTTTGATCCGATGGTGCCACCATTGATTTCCAGATTCGACCAACCAAGCCTTCAATTTCTCCAAAGAATTTGTGGCCGAAAATCTTTTCTTTCTGGGAATTTTCTTTCCTTGCGCTCGTGAGCATTTCTTTCTTTTTTATTATATTTCAAACACGATTCTCCCATCATTGATTAGAAAATTGTTTTTCAGAAAATTTCCAACATGCCCGATCACTCAAATTCGATGGCCACACGAAAATCGGCCGTTGCTGCAGCCCACCAATGGTGCGAAATTCAAACGAAAATTCTTGATTTTCAAAAGAATATTCTTTCCAAATTCATCCCAAGTATCGCCGGCCTTCGGCCTGTATTTCATCCCAGCTTGTTTTCAGTGCTGTTCCAAGGCGTTTTCGTCATGTTTGAAAAAAGGAACAGACGTTGGCTCCTGGCCTATTAGTTAAAGTATAACTAAAGGAAAAACCTTTATTTGGATAGGGAGGTGATTTGCTTTACTTGTCCTGATCGCCAAAGTCGCCTGCAATGAAAGTGAGGTAAATCCAAATTCTGAGGTGCCACCAGAACAGGAGTTGTCAGCAAATCTTCCAGTGGGAACACTCTTTATCATTATTATTATTATTATTATTATTATTATACGGGATTTATATAGTGACAACGCTTTACAATATAAAGGGAGACAATACAAATTGAATACAAGAGGATTATTTGTATTGGGTCATGAAAAGAAATTTCCCCAATGAGACATGGATGGCAAAAAAAAGGATAGTGGTCAGATCATATGTATGTACTGTATGCTTGTTGCATCTCCAATATGCAACTCTGGTACTTTTTTTTTTTTTTTTGGTCTTTTTTGTACTTTACACGCTTCTGCTACATTGGATAGCCATGAAGTTTAATGTGCATTCTTTTTCTTAGTCTATACACTAATATATTTTTGAAGAAAAAATTGTACAAAATATATTGACAATTCTCAGTACATTTGATGACTTGACAAATGTTCATAATTTACTTTGCTTTTAACATTTGATTTTGGAATAAATGGACTTTACAGAACAAGAATTACATACACTGTTAGAGATTTGGCCATTCAAGGAAAATGTTCCATCCTGCAGTCAAAAAATGAAAGTTGATTTCATCCCACTAATGATTAGAAAATCAAGTAAATGTTCTTAAAATACATTTCAAAGTTCTACTAGTGTATAGCCAGCCTTTTCTCCCAGCTCTTTGGACAGATCCATGTTTATGATTCATTGTTCAACAAGCAGACTGGAGGTATAGGACTGACACAGGTACTTGTATTGTCTGCTCATTAAGATACAACCCCTGCCTGTCTATGTAGTGTGATGACAGTATGTAAATCACAAGACTGGCTGACAAGAATTACAAATTTTCTCCTGGATTAAAAAAGTGTGTGTATTTTAGTTGGATGCCAGGACTAACCACAGTGAATTTTCAGACGCTTCAAAAACATGAAACATATAATATAATTTATATGGTATAGAAATGTCCGTATAAATGTCCAATAATGGAAACGTGAAGTGAGGTAACTGTGCAGGTACCGCTTACCGGAAACAAAATATGTGAAGGCCAAAATATGACAAACAACTCCAACTGCCCTCAGGAAGTAGACCACGGTGGACCTCGCGGTTCCCACGTAGATCTCCTCAGTAGGATATTAGCATATGGAATACAAAAATGCAAAACGCCATAGCGTAAAACCAAAATAACAAATGTAGAAAAATAACACCCAAAGTGATTGGGAACGCCAAAGTTCAAGTGCTGAAGGATGAATCTAGTGAGTAGGCGTGAATATAGATGGAAAAAACAATCCCCACTAGAACTCAATAGGTACTTCTTACCAGAGTGTAAAAAGGTAGTAGCCAAACAAGGTAAAGTCAGACACCTCCCCCAGTAGGACTGCAGCTTACCAAATAGACAAATGTGAAGAGCATAGAAACAGATAGAGGGTCCCAACCATGCAAACCAGAGAGGGCAACACCGATTATGAATACCCTTACCGACTCCAGGTAAGTAATAGGCAGGTAGATCTGTTCAATAAGACCAATCCACTATGACCTCCGCTGGGGGCTCCACTGGGGACTCAGGATGCAGATGAAGGGCATCAACCATAGAACACAGAAGAGGACGCCATAGCATAAAACCCACGGATAATTTATTGAATATAAAGAAAAACACTTACAAACATCGGATTGCATATGCCAAAGGGGAGAAGTAACAGCCGTCAGCCGGATGGCTCCGCTCGCCCGTCCTTCGTGGACAATACGTGAAGGTGACATCAGCACGTCGTGAACTGACGCGTTTCATCAAAACCTTTGAGAACATCATCTTTGATGAAACGCGTCATATTCAATAAATTATCCGTGGGTTTTATGCTATGGCGTCCTCTTCTGTGTTCTATGGTTGATGCCCTTCATCTGCATCCTGAGTCCCCAGTGGAGCCCCCAGCGGAGGTCATAGTGGATTGGTCTTATTGAACATATCTACCTGCCTATTACTTACCTGGAGTCGGTAAGGGTATTCATAATCGGTGTTGCCCTCTCTGGTTTGCATGGTTGGGACCCTCTATCTGTTTCTATGCTCTTCACATTTGTCTATTTGGTAAGCTGCAGTCCTACTGGGGGAGGTGTCTGACTTTACCTTGTTTGGCTACTACCTTTTTACACTCTGGTAAGAAGTACCTATTGAGTTCTAGTGGGGATTGTTTTTTCCATCTATATTCACGCCTACTCACTAGATTCATACTTCAGCACTTGAACTTTGGCGTTCCCAATCACTTTGGGTGTTATTTTTCTACATTTGTTATTTTGGTTTTATGCTATGGCGTTTTGCATTTTTGTATTCCATATGCTAATATCCTACTGAGGAGATCTACGTGGGAACCGCGAGGTCCACCGTGGTCTACTTCCTGAGGGCAGTTGGAGTTGTTTGTCATATTTTGGCCTTCACATATTTTGTTTCCGGTAAGCGGTACCTGCACAGTTACCTCACTTCACGTTTCCATTATTGGACATTTATATGGACATTTCTATACCATATAAATTATATTATATGTTTCATTTTTAGCGCAACTTATTTATATTATTGTTCTTTTGGGGTGTCGGTTACACTTGAAGTTGCTGCTTTTTTCTTCTTTTTTGGACTAGCGCAGTTGTCTCCTATTTTTGTGCTTCAAAAACATGTCCATGCATTTTGGGTTTGTTCCTTTTTGGGTGCTGATAATCACATAGGGACATACATAGGTCCAGATACAATTAGGAAAATGCAAAAAAAATGGATTTTTGTAAAATCTTACCGTAAAATCCTTTTCTCTTAGCTCATTGACAGACGTAGTCCTCGGTGATACACCACCTTCGGGTTATGTTGCCTCCACAGGAGCAGGACTAGACAGGAAATTAAAAAGCTCTGGCCACACCCTAGGGGCAGTCCCAGAGGGTATATCCTCTCTCTCTCTGCCTCAGCAAATCAGTTATGTGAAAAAGCAGTCTTTAGAGATTTTAACCCAACTCAAAAAACAGAGGGGCGGGGACTACGTCTGTCAATGAGCTAAGAGAAAAGGATTTTACGGTAAGATTTTACAAAAATCCATTTTTCTCTAGCGCTCATTGACAGACGTAGTCCTCGGTGATACACCACCTTCGGGACGTCCCAGAGCAGTATCACAACTGAGGGGTGGGAAAATGAAATCAAATCCCAATCTAGAAGGCCCAACCGGTGCCAACTAGAAGTTTACAATGCTCATCTTTAATGATGAGACTCAACAAAAAAGAGAAAAATTTTTTTTTTTTTTTTTTCCAAACAGAAAAAACCCTTGAGGTAGACCACCGGTCTCCTCAAATTGCGGCCTGCAAAACCTTGCGGCCAAATGAGGCATCCGCCGATGCCGTCACATCAATTTTATAGAATTTTGTAAAGGTATGTACCGACGACCAGGTGGCCGCCTTACATACCTGGACCACTGACGCCTGATGGCGAAAGGCCCAGGAAGTACTGAGCGCTCGAGTGGAGTGCGCCCTAACAGGGAACGGAGGACTCTGACCCTTAATAGAATAAGCCTGTACCACCGTTTGTCTAATCCATTTGGCAATGGTCGCGGCAGATGCAGGCAAACCCTTTCTGGGGCCATCCGTGATCACAAAAAGTGAATCCGTCTTGCGGAAAGATTCCGTAGCTTTCAGGTATACCCTGATTGCCCGAACCACATCTAAGGAATGCAACGCATGTTCCCGATGATGCTTGGGCTGAGGACACAAGGAAGGTAGTACAATATCTTCATTCAGATGAAAATCTGAAACCACCTTAGGAAGAAAAGATGGCTTAGGATGAAGTACTACCTTATCCCTATGAATCACTAGGTAAGGGGACTGGCATGATAATGCAGCCAGTTCTGACACCCTGCGAGCAGAAGTAATAGCCACCAAGAAGGCCACCTTCTGGGATAAAGTAAGCAAGGGAATCTCCCTGATGTTTTCAAAGGGAGGTTTCTGTAGAACCGACAAAACCAAATTAAGATCCCAGGGCGGTAAGGGCGCGCGGACTGGAGGAGCCAGGTGCCGCACCCCCTGGATGAAATTCCGCACCAAGGATTTGGTAGCTAAAGGCTTCTGAAAGAAGATTGCTAATGCTGAAACTTGACCCTTGATGGTGCTCAAGGCTAGCTTCTGCTCAACCCCTTGTTGCAAAAAGGCCAATATTCGAGTCACCGAATAGGTACGTGGAGGAAATCCTAAAGATTCGCACCACGCAATATAAGTCTTCCATGTGTGATAATAGACTTTGCTGGAAGTCGCTTTCCTTGCTTTAATAAGGGTAGGAATGACTGAAGTAGACAAACCTCTGTCCTTCAGTACTTGGGTCTCAATGGCCAGGCCATTAAACCCAGCGACTGTAAAGCATGATGGTAAATTGGTCCTTGAGACCACAGACACTCCCTGAGACGAAGTTCCCACGGAACGTCTACGACTAACATGTCCAAGTCGGCCAGGCCGGCTTGAGGAGGCCAGCCTAGAATTTCTAGGACCACTGGCGCTGATAGAATCTGAACCAGGCGTCCCTAGAGGTATCTGGACCCGACCATCCGAGAAAGTCTGGTCGTTTTCTGTTCCCACACATTTATCAGATACCTGATAGTTATCAGGAAAGGTGATCTTTTCTGGTTGAACCTCAGGGACCGAAGTCACCCGACTAGAGGCTACTTGGCCTATCTGGTCAACCAGATCCGATTCCTGTGAGGTATCGGGACTAATCTTAGGAAAAGGTAAAGGAAAAGATCTATTCAGGGAACGGTAACTACCGCTTCCTGTAGTACTTAAATGTTGGAAGGGAAGAATCGCACCGGTAGTAGTGGTTGATGCTCGATCTAATGTCCTGAATACCGGTGAAAACGTCCCCCCACCCTGAAACCGGGTGGGGGCGCACCTTCAGGCTGTGTACTCCTTTGCTTCGGGTTTGGCTGGGTTGGTCCTTTGCTTGTCCGACCAGCCCTTCTTGAACCCTCCTGGAGGAGTCTTGCCTTTCCCGCTAGTACCAGCTGGGCGCCCTTTATGGGCGGTAAAGAAAGGTCCTCGCTTGTTGCGAGGTCCCTTAGCTTTAGCAGCCTGTGGCAAAAAAGTGCTCTTGCCCCCAGTGGCATCCTTAATGATTTCATCTAGGTTGGCCCCAAATAGACGATTCCCCTGAAAGGGGAGATTTGTCAAGGTCTTTTTGGAACCTAGGTCAGCTGACCAGCATTTTAACCACAGCACACGTCTGAGGATCACCGCTGACTTAGATGCATGCCCTAATAAGGGAGTAGTGTCCAAGGCTGCGTCACAGATAAACTGTAGCCCTTGTATAATCTGTTCCATCAAATCAGATGTCTCCTGGGGAATATCTTTTCCCCTAAGATCTTGGCGTACCATTTTCGCCCATTCCGTAAGTGTCTGGGAAACTAGACCAATAACAATTACTGGTCTAAATGCTGACCCTATCAGAGAGAAGATGGTGCGGGACTCTGCTTCCATCTTTCGATCCACCGGATCCTTAAAGGACGAAGTGTCCTCCACTGGAATAACCGTGGCTTTATTCAGCCTGGAAATAGGTGGATCCACCACTGGTGGTACCGTCCATTTCTTAATGATGGATTCCTCAAACGGATAGCGTCTAGCAATACGCTTGGAAATAGTAAAGGTACGTTTAGAATGCTCCCATTCTCCTTTAATCTGATTACCGAAACATTTAGGTACAGGAAAAACCTTCACCGTTTTGATGGGCTTATTAGTACCAAAAGGAATCTCTGTTTCAGTTGCCTCTGCCGGTAAAGCCTCAAGTTTTAAGGTTTCCTGCACTGCCACAACTAGTGCGTCCACCAATGCTTCTTCCTGAATTATAGCAGGAGAAGAAGCGTCCTCCTCACTGTCTGAGGGGGCTTTACCTGGGATAACAGCCCTTGCAGAGGGACCTGCAACTGCAGTGACCATCTCTGAATCAGAGTCAGAGATGTCAGATAGTATAGGGGTAGGCGGGGTCGCTTCCTTGACCCCCGTCCCTGACAGGCCGCCTCCACCCGAGCCACCATAGACTCCAAAATTGCTGTAAATGACTCTATACTCTGTGCACCGGCGGGTCCCGTGGCCCCCTCGAGGGAAACAGGTGGGGGAATATGTGTGGCAGGGTCCATGATAATTCCAGTCACTTCCTGGATAATATAATTCAAAAATAAAAAACTTTTTTTTTTTTTTTTTTTCAGACCTCCAGCGCCACAAAAGCCCCTTAGTGTTACCTGCTAGGGATCCCTATTGATCGAGAGAGAGAGAGAGAGATAGACCCCCAGGCTCACCACTTGATGCTCAGAGTTTAACTGCAACAGGTTACAGCGCTGTCTTGACAAACAGGAAGTCTTTTGGCTGGCTGCCCAGGAAGAAAGGAGGCGGCTCCGCCCCTCTGCACGCCTTCCGGCGCCTCCCCCAAGCTCCACGAGGTGTTTGGATCACCTCAAACATGGCCGCCCCCATGCTGGAGACACGAGGCTACGCCAAAATGGCGGCTCGTGCGATCCAGCAAAAAAAATGGCGGCGGCCTGTACTGAATAGCGGTGTGCTGCAGGGCACACAACACTCTCTCTGCATGGGGATATGGCGTGGTTGGCGGTACCGGCCCTGGCGGACCGCATGGCCATTCGGGAGGCCTGCTAATAGCTGGAGATCTGATTAGGAAGGCAGTCTACATGTCCGTGGCTTCTGACTGGTAGGTAGCTTATTCTTAACACCGTAAGATTCCCAGAATGCCACAGATTACATCTTTTTAACATGTATACAATTAGATTGTTAGCCCCCAAACCAAGCCTCCTGGCTTTTTGCACATAAAATCACACTCAAAGTAGGAGGATCTGTGTCATGTTATAGGATAGAGAGGGACTCTATCTTACCATACAGAGAGGGGCCCGCGTTCACCACAAGACCCGTCAGGGGAAAAGGGGGAACATACTACTCACCATACCGGAACCAGGCGGGCACCAACTCCTGACAGTACCCCTCTCCACCGGGGCGGGAGGGCTGTCGACCGATACGGACGCCGTGACTCATGGTCTTTGGCGTTTCAGCGAGACGTTTAACTCGCGTGGACAGTCCTTTAATGGGACTTTGTCGCGGCCGACCCAGCGCGGAGCTATGGCCTGCACGCGCTCGTAGGCTGAACTGGGGTGACCACCGGATCTCAACATCCAGCCCGTCGCCCAGTTCAGCTTTCTTGCTTGAAGATCTCACAGGAACACTGGAGAAAAAAAGCTGTCTAAAAAATCCTTTAAGAAAAAATTCTTGCCAGGACCTAAGATCCCAGCAAGGTATCTAGGTCCTTACTCCTAACTAGACAGAAAATAACTGATTTGCTGAGGCAGAGAGAGAGAGGATATACCCTCTGGGACTGCCCCTAGGGTGTGGCCAGAGCTTTTTAATTTCCTGTCTAGTCCTGCTCCTGTGGAGGCAACATAACCCGAAGGTGGTGTATCACCGAGGACTACGTCTGTCAATGAGCGCTAGAGAAATCAACTTTGGAAGTGTTACATTGTTGTTAGATACATAAAGAAGAACATGAAGTGCAGTAATGTTTACATTTTCGACCAAGGTAGTCCTTGGGGATAAACGATACCTCCTATTTCCCATATATTCTAATCATAAGGTTTGTTTTAAAGGGACCTTTTAGGTGCTACAATGATGACAATATAATTATTAAAAACAAATTAATTTTATTAAAACAAAATGTTTTTTGTTAAAAGATCATGACCAGTCAAGACCAATTAGAAAAATTACATTATATTCAATCTGAAGCCACTTTACACACTGTAGTCAACACCTCACTTGTATATGAGACACACACACGACTTATTCAATATTACTAAGGACAGCACTTTTTCTTAGGCCAATAATTGGTCTGGTAGAGAGTGGCCAGTGCGTTCATCTCGAGGTGCTGCACAAATGGTAGAGCCTGTTTCTTGAAGAGATGCAGTTAGTATGTATATAATAATGTATAGATCCAACTGGTAGAGCGCCCAAATGTCAGCAACTGAAGGAGAAACTGAGGGGACTACAGCTGGTCAGGTTGGCTTTTATTCGTAGGGGTATCAATCAGTGAGTGTACCATTGTGGGATTTCATTATTCAACCATTTGAGACAGATAGTCATCCCGCCACTCTGGGGCTGCTCTTAAACTTCATCACGCACAGCTATCTTGGTTACTTTTAAAGCGGAGTTCCACCCATTTTTAATAGGTTGGAATACATAGATCTTTGTAATCCCCTTTAAAACGGCTTTTACCAATGGAAACTTTTTTTTTTTTTTTTTGCTAGTAAATACCTTAATTTCGGCTTTATTCCTCCTCTCCTCACTTCCTGGTCCGATCGGCGATGACGTCATTCGGCGATCCGCAGTGTCTGCTGGGATGTATTCTATTCCAGAAATCTCAGTAGCTGTATCTGTACTGAGCCGTGCCTGCCCCGCCTCCGCCCCACCTCCTCTCATTCAGTTGCATTGTATGAATGTATTAAGGCCGTTCTCTGCCCCGCCTCCACCCCGCCTCCTCTCATTGAGTTGTATTGAGAGGAGGCGGGGCGGAGGCTGGGCAGAGAACAGCCTTAATACATTCATACAATGCAATTCATTGAGAGGAGGCAGGGCGGAGGCGGGGCAGGCACGGCTCAGTACAGATACAGCTACTGAGATTTCTGGAATAGAATACATCCCAGCAGACACTGCGGATCGCCGAATGACGTCATCGCCGATCGGACCAGGAAGTGAGGAGAGGAGGAATAAATCCGAAATTAAGGTATTTACTAGCAAAAAAAAAAAAAAAAAAGTTTCCATTGGTAAAAGCCATTTTAAAGGGGATTACAAAGATCTAAAGTTCCAAAAATGGGTGGAACTCCACTTTAATCTAACAGAAGGGGAACTTGGTGGCACCCAGTGTGGGGGGGGGGGGGGGGACGCATTTGGTTGGCAGATAGATTTAAATACCACGATTGAAGTTGAACCCAGAGAGCTGTGCAGGGGTCCGGTTACTCCTGACTTCCAGGGACACAAACAATGATCTGGTAAATTTACTATTGGGAAAATGTCATCATGACGTTCGTGCTGTTCTCTGCAGCATCGTATTGTGAGACCAGGTTTATAGGATATTGCACCTCCCGAGGGTGTGCAAGATTCCCTGGGCTCACAAGAAAAAAGGTTCAATTATTCTGCATGTCTTTCAAACCAGAAGAGGACCAGTGCTGGACTACAAAACAGGGGCAGCTCCAAAGAGGTGGTGAGTATTTGTAAATACTTTTAATTCTGGCAGCTTTATTTCAACTTTTTAATTGAAGTTGAGCTTCAAACAACTCAGTGCTGCACCATTGTGAAAAGAAAAGATGGGTTTGTAGAGCAAAGTTTATAAATGTTGTTGCAGAAAATATGCATGCATGGCTAGTGAGCATTGCAAATGCTTGTCATTAGACAGTGAAGATCGCAGGCAAAATGCGTGGAGCCAATCAGAGTGGATTTGTGCTTTGTGATTATTGTGAACTGATCACAGCAATCACAAATGTAAACACAGCCTTCCCTTCCCACTGATTTGCTTCTTTCTTTGCACATATCACTGCTCCCACTGATCACCAACCAAAGAGGGGCCTACTAACCAAAAAGAGGGCACACAGAGGGCAGAATAACCATAGAGGAGCGGAGGAGGGAAACTGACCACATATATTACAGGGAAAAACACACCTCCGTCCACCTACAGTTATGGGGCGCTCACCATTAATCATCCACATTTACTTACCACCAACCATCACCTAACTCTTGACCAATGAAATCTGCAAACATTTCTGTGCAATACATAGTGGTGACCTCTGCATTTAGACTGCTGAACTGTGTATGTCCTGAACTTAACTATTTTGATAGAATGTATACTCTTCTTCTTCTGGCATTTTAGAGCCATATACAGTCAACATCCTTTTTTCAAAAGTTTTTTTGTTTTTATATATTAAAATATGGAGAAAAAAAAAAATGGAAGTCCGCAGTACTAACCTTAGCCCCAATGGTCCGACGCGTGAGGTCCATCACTGACACTGTCCTCTTCTCCCCAGCTTCTTCCTGATGCAGTGGTAGGCCATCTTGATTGGCTGGCATGGGATAGCATACACTATATTACCAGAAGTATTGGGGCGCCTGCCTTTACACGCATGTGAACTTTAATAGTATCCCAGTCTTATTCTGTAGGGTTCAATATTGAGTTGGCCCACACTTTGCAACAATAACCGCTTCAACTCTTCTAGGAAAGGTATCCACAAGGTTTAGGAGTGTGTCTATGGGAATGTTTGATCATTCTAACAGAAGCGCATTAGTGAGGTCAGCCGCTGATGTTGGATAAGAAGGCCTAGCTCACAGTCTCTGCTCTAAATCATCCCAAAGGTGTTCTATCGGGTAGAAGTTAGGACTCTGATACCAAGACATTTTGGACAATTTCATGCTCCCAACTTTGTGGGAACAGTTTGTGGATGGCCCTTCCTGTTCCAACATGACTGAGCACCGGTTCACACACGAGGTCCATAAAGACATGGATGAGCGAGTTTGGGGTGCGGGAACTAGACTGGCCTGCACAGAGTCCTGATCGCAACCCAATAGAACACCTTTGGGATGAATCAGAGCCAAGACTGCGAGCCAGGGCTTCTCTGCAACATCAGTGCCTGACCTCACAAATACACTTCTGGAAGAATGGTCAGCTGCAAAGGGTGGGCCATCTCAATATTGAACCTTACGAACTAAGACTGGGATGACATTAAAGTTAATGTGCTTGTAAAGGCAGGCGTCCAATACTTTTGGTAATATAGTGTATATCCCACACATGCACTGGAGTTCATGTACAGTGCCGGCATGTATACTAAGCTGTGCATGTGTAGCTCAGTGCACATTTCAAGGAAGACTGCGAGCCGGCAGGGTGATTTATTTTATTGCAGAAGAGAGATTTCATTTCTCTTCTGCAATAAACAATCTGTCTACTCACAATTTTTTAAAAAGTTCTCCATTAAATATCACCAACAGCAATCTCTATCTCTTTAAAAATAATATTATAGGGGGGCGGAGCCGACAGCCGGAGCGGATGGCTGAGTGATTTCACCGCTCTGCTACAACGGGTCACACTAAGCCTTACCGAGCGACACCACAGCATCTCCACCCGGTCGGGATCCTTCCTAACGGTGGCAGGAACCGATATGTCCAACATGGGGAAAAGAAAACAATGGTACAAGCCGAAAAATCTGACGGAGTTCTTCAGCCCTGCATCAGGCCGCGCCAGCGAAGATGGCGCCGGGTCCTGCACTCCCGCCATACACAGAGGAAGAATGAGCCGCTCTGCAGCATCGCTCCAGGAGGCCGGTGAGTCTCATGACTACCCCCATCCCCAGCCAACCTCCCCTTTCACAAGCCCACTTAAGCAAAGGAGAAGGCTGACAGGGGACAGTGAGGACAGGGAGCTGGATGGCCATGACACTGAGGAGGGGGAGTCCATGGAGCAAACAATTTCCTATGGCCAGCAACTAGATGCCTACCCCACTACTGGACAGGCTATTACAGACACAGCCATGAAGGATATGATGAGGACACTGAGAGGGGCCTTACAGCAAGATATGGTAGCTTTTATGAGATCAACCAACAGAGAAATTGCTTCACTTGGTGAAAGAGTGAACTATACAGAGCATAAGCTGGGTGAATTTACAGGAGCGCACAATGATCTAGTTGATGCTCATTTTGAGTTGGAGGAGGGATCCCAGAATCAGTGAAGCCGGCGGAGCTCTCCTCCTTCCTTCAACGACTTATGCATGCTGCTCTCTCCCCACTCTTACTCCTGCAGACCTCCTTATTGACAGGGCTCACAGATTGCCAAAGCCGTCTCATATACCTGCAGTTCCCAGGGATGTAATTGCCCGCATACATTTCCTCCATGTAATGGATCAGTTAATGCACTTCTCAAGACAACATCCTGCTCTCCCAGATCCGTATGCTGGTATATCACTGTTTACAGATCTCTCACAGGCCACCCTCTCAGCTAGACACAACTTAGTACCTATTACCAAAATACTCAGGAACCACAAAATCCTGTATAAATGGGGTTTCCCTGCTAAAATCACCGTCACAGTTGACAACGTACCCCATACCATTTCGTCACTAGCAAAAGGCTTGGAACTCCTCCGACAATGGGGCTATCTTCCTCATTTTTCTCAGCTGTCCATGGCAGCTATTCTAGGATTGACTTGTTTTTGACGGACAAATATCTACTACAGCAGGTTGTTAAAGCAGACATTCATTCTATCACATGGTCGGACCATGCTCCCATCACTATGGATATAATGGATGGCTCCAACAGACACCATGCTCCCATCTGGCGCAATGATAGTTTTGTTTTAGCCCACCCGGAGTACAGTGCGGAACTCAAAAGTAAAATTGCAGAATATTTTGATATTAATGCTAATGGTATGACCTCCCCTGAAGTGGTTTGGTGTGCCCACAAGGCGGTAGCTAGTGGTCTCCTGATTCAGCAGACGGCTAGGGATAGGAAGAAAAGAGCAGCACACATCACCAAGTTGCAGTCTCAAATAGCAAAACTGGAACAACTCCATAAATCAGGGAGGGTGACCTCTCCTAATATTTTGACCAATATTACTAATTTACGGAACGACCTCAGGACTACCCTTTTACGTGACCATGATGTATTTTTTAAGCGGTTAAAAATGAACTGGTACTCTCAAAGCAATAAAGCGAGTAAACTTCTAGCTTCCCAATTTAAAAAGAAACGGGTTAAATCAAACATCCCCCTGATTAAACATCATAGCACGGGTGAGGTGTTCAAAAATCCTAAAGATGTAGCTAACGTCTTTAGGGACTACTATAGCTCATTGTACAACCTAAAAGACGACCCCGCCACGCTCCCACTGACCTCGACATTGACAATTTTCTGTCCTCACTTTCTTTGCCCTCAATAGATGAGGCCTCTCTAGAAATCCTGAACACACCCTTTTCCCAGGAAGAAATACAAACGGTAATTGACTCCCTTCCATTACATAAATCCCCAGGGACAGACGGATTTTCAGCAAAATATTACAAACTGATGGCCCCCATGATCGTTCCCCATCTTGTTCCTCTTTTTAATTCGGCTCCCATGACTAGCAATTTTCCACAGGAAATGCTCCAGGCCACAGTAGTTACTATACCTAAACCGGGAAAAGCAACTGACTCCCCCCTTAACTTCAGACCTATTTCCCTACTTAACGTGGACCTGAAGATCTATGTGAAGGTGATAGCAAACAGACTTTTACTTTGTACACCCTATTTGCTAGGATTGGACCAAGTGGGATTTGTGAAAGGCAGGCAAGCGACAGATGGTACCCGTCGCATGATTGACCTTTTAAAATATGTTGAGGAACACCCTACTCCAACGGTCTTTTTGGCACTGGATGCCGAAAAGGCCTTTGATAGGGTCCATTGGGGTTACCTGTCCAAAGCTCTCGCCAAGTTTGGATTTCGTGGATTCATTCACTCAGCCATTATGGCCCTCTATACTAACCCCTCGGCGAAAGTCCTCACGGATGGGATCCTGCCAGACTCCTTTGCCCTAACAAATGGCACTCGCCAGGGGTGTCCCCTTTCCCCAATCGTTTTTTCATTAGCAATAGAACCACTTGCGGAAGCTATTTGATCCAATGCTCACATTAGGGGTATACAAGTTGGCCAAACTGAGCACAAACTAGGACTTTTTGCTGACGACATCATTATGACCCTGACTGACCCGACTGCCTCGTTACATGAACTGCAATCCGTTATTCAACTATTCGGCCGAATATCATTCCATAAAGTTAACACCTCCAAGTGCTATGCTCTTCTGATCTCTATCCCGTCTGCTGAAATAACTACCCTTAAAGATGTTTTTCCGTGCAATTGGGAGGCTCCCTCGATAACTTACCTGGGTATCCAACTCACCTCACCGGTTGCAAAGCTATATGAGTGTAATATGTTGCCATTATTAGATCGTATAGAGGAGAAGTTCTCCCAAATCAGGAAGGTTCACCTTTCTTGGCTGGGCAGAATTGCGGCATACAGAATGCAGGTCCTTCCGAAACTATTGTACTTTTTCAGGACGCTCCCCATCCCCATTAACCAGTTATTCTTCAATAAACTGGCTTCCCAGTTGAGAAAGTTTATCTGGGATGGGAGACCCCCTAGAATAGCACTCTCCACTCTATATAAACCCCACAAATTAGGAGGGGTGGGACTCCCTAATGCGCAAGCTTACTACCGAGCAGCGGTCCTATCACAAGCTCGCTATTGGTTTGTACACCAAGAAGATAACTTGTGGAACCAGATTGAGAGACAAGTCTCCCCTGGACAAAACCTGCATGCTTTAACCTTTGCGGCTACTTTGCTCCGTAAAATTAAGATCCCCAATTACCCTACCATTCAAGCTACATTACAAGCGTGGACCCATCTCCTCGGACAGAAATTCCAAGACGAGGAATGTGTCACTCTCGCTACCCCACTAGCAGTGTACGATATGCTCATACCAGGAGTCTCAACCCTGAACTGGAGGAGACGTGGTTACCACTACTCCAATCTATCAATCCAGTCCCAATCTGCCCTTGACATGTTACCTAACTTCCAAATTGCAGCTTATAAGAAAGCCCATGCTTCAGTAATCCCCCCCTATGCCAAAAAGACTTTGGGAATGCCTTACTGCCAAGACACGTCCTAGTACTAAAGGTATCTCACTCTGCTATAAATATTACAATTATCAACCTCCGCTACGTAAATCCCCCACTATCCTTAAATGGGAGGGCGAGCTAGGCCAGTCCTTCTCTGTTATTCAGTGGACGAGAGCATTCCAGTCTAGTTGCTCATCTTCGGCGTGTGTGGACCACTGGGACAACTCCCAGAAGCTGTTTCATAGATACTATATGACACCAGCTAGGCTCCATGCTATGGATAAGAAATGCTCCCCCCTCTGCTGGCGTGAGTGCCAAGAGCCAGGTAATATATAGTGTTCTGGAGTTGTCCAGTGGTCCAACCACTTTTGAGGGAAGTTTTTAACTGGGCATCTCAACTATTGGGATCAACCTGTGAACCTTCGCCGGCATTAGCCTTGCTGGGGCTAGGCCTGGATTCCTTTCCACCTGTCCCCCGGAAGGTGTTGGCGCATATTTTATTTGCCACAAGAATCACGATAGCAGCCAAGTGGAGGGCTACCGCCCCCCGATCCTGTCCGCTATCAAACATAGCGTAGCCAACCAGTATGAAATGGAAAGGATGCTCGCTTTCAAACTCAGGAAAGCAGATACATTCAAGAAACAGTGGCAATCCTGGATTAAACAATCCCCTGACCTGATGTGAATTTACCCCTTATGATATGATGCTTTAGCTCCCTATTTCCATCCGCATATCACATTGCTCTGGTGGCAGATCCCCATTCCCTTCCCTACCCCTTCCCCCATTCCCTGTTTCTGGTTTTCTGTTTTCTATCGCTACCCCTCTTTAGCATGTCTTTAGGACTCAAGCTAGGAAACCACACACAGGTAGTGGCGACACCTGTGTTTTGAGAATTTACGTAGGTGGTAACGGCACCCTCACAGTGTGCACCCAATCGGGGTGAGGGTCCGGAAACCATGAATGTTGCACTAATCCCTACTTTGAGATCAGGCTCAGGTGAGTGCACTGCATATGTCTTTATAATTGTTTGTGCATGGATGTGTTAACTGAAAAGTTGTACCATTTACTGCTTGTCCTTCAATTGACAATTTACGTGTACTTCTACTTCTCACATGTTTTCATGTATTCTTATCCTATTTTATTTCTTCAATAAAAATTTATTTACAAAAAAAAAATAATATTATTATAAAAAAAATAATTTGGGTACAGGATTGAATGATCAAGTAATTGTCAAACTTTTACAGAGCTGAAGACTAAAAAATGGCTTGGAATTATAGGGGTATATACAGGCTGGAACTTAAGTGGTTAAATTAATTTTAAAAATCCACATTAGCCAAAATTATTATTTTTTTTTTGTTTTTTTTAATTGATGCACTTTTAAAAATCCATGCAAATAAAATACTTAAGGCACTCTATTAGAAAATGCAACCACTCACACAGAACAACTGAACAGAATCAGGGTAAGTATATTTTTATGCCATCATTGGACTGACTTTGTCTAGATGTTACTTTCCGTTTTTATTCTTTTCATTAATTTTTGTAAATGATAAACTAATATATGTGAATACACACATAGTGGGAGATTTACTAAAACTGGTGCACACATAATCTGGTGCAGCTGTGCATGGTAACCAATCAGCTTCTATATTTTATTATCAAAGCTTAATTGAACAAGCTGACATTAGAAGCTGATTGGTTACCATGCTCGCCTGCACCGGATTCAGTGTGCACCAGTTTTAGTAAGGCCCCTTTCACACTTGTAGGACTCCAAATTTGTGCCGACTTTGGAGTGCAACTCTGGAAGGCTGCAACTTGGATATGACTTTGGCTCTGACCAGTTTTAATGGACAACTGTTGCACACAAGTTGCATTGTATAACATTCAGGTATGACCCTCATGCCGTCCTCAAGTTGCATGAAAGTCGGACCAAAGTAGTGCATGAACTACTATGAAGTTGCTGCAACTTTAGGTTGTGCATATATGAATTGGTGTCCATGGAAAACATGGGGAACGACATGTTGTGCATCTCTGATGTCCAAAGTTGCATGAAAAGTTGTACAAGTGTGAAAGGGGCCTAAATGTGTGTGTGTGTGTGTGTGTGTGTGTGTGTGTGTGTGTGTGTTCTTGATATCCAGTTATATTTTTCCCAGAGAAAAATATATACAAGAAACAAGATATTATTTCAACTTTATATAATTATTAACTGTAACACAATACTGTTCAAACTAATGAAAACGGATGATGAAATGTACATATATAGGTTACTAACAAGACAGTTATGCACAAAAAGCAAACTAAAAATATTGTCACTACAACTCTGCTAATACACAAGACTATGTGATGGAGACAGTGGTAGTTGACAGTAATCTAAAGCAACTAATCACAGTTCAGCTAGCAATAGTAAAGCGAAAGCGGTTATCACAAACGTATTTCTGGTTGCTGTTGATTACAGCACAATACCTTTTCTCTTTGGTGAATAATAAACTCCAATCACCTAATTTTCACTCATTTTAACCCTTTCCTGGAATCCCTTTAAATTGTTTTGAACGTTCGAGGGCTGGGAAGGATCGGCGATCATGCGACTGTCACAGTGGTCACATGATCGGAAGCCTGTCCTTCCAGCTAGCGATCTTTAGCCCAGACTAGGAGCCATCTTCAACAGCTCATCCTCCGTTCTGGGAGTGCACAGCGAGCATGCTCTCGGCCCAAAAACAGCTGCCCAACAACACATATGTGCAGTGTGTGGTCATACGTGTGTTGGGCCGTTGTAAAGGGGTTTTATGGCTAAATTAATAAGAAAGGTAATCAAATAGGAATTAACGTATATAAACCCCAACAATGAACTTTTCTCATTTGTTTCCTTTAGGTCTACTAAATATATCATTGAAAGAGTTTTGCGTATAGCTGCTCAATAGGAGGAAACAATGCCTGATGACTTTCTCAGAAATCTTGTTAGTGGATGACGTCCTGTGCTCTCTGTCTATGCACAAGGAGCAGTTATAGCGGTGAGGAGAGGTCTATGTTCTTTGTAATTCATCAGCAATGAAGTAGGCAAGGCTGACACCATGTGCTTAGGTGTCCAGAGTTGTGTTGTCATGTCAGAGGAAGGTAGGAGCACACTATATTTCTAGCACACTAAGCCTCTAGTCACACTATGAACAGCATGCGAGTCACATAGGAACCGCATTCCTGTTCAATTCACATGCGATTCAGTGCGGTGCAATTTAAGGCCATTAATTTTAAATGGGCTCATATCGCACTGCATCGCACCAAAGTCAAGCATGCAGCAATTTTGGAACCAAACTGCAACTGGATTGCATGTTTTTTTTGTACCATGCAATCTGTGTTTGGGGTTGTTGTTAAGATTGCACTGACACCCACTGCAGAATACAAGGGCAGTGTAATTTAAATGTGGTGCGGTAAACGAACACAAATCGCCGGGTTTCCTGAAACACATTAGTGTGAACTTAGGCTAACCGTTATTTTTTGTACTTGCAGTGTGTTTAAAGAGATAAAATATAGGGAAATGTGCATGTACTTCGGAGATATACAAAATATGTTTTTTTTAATTTAACATACACTTAAAGCGGAGTTCCAGTCTCCTAGCCAATACTGCATTCATAGCATTGCAGAGATCATTGTAATTCCTCATAAGCATAATGGATAATGTTGCCCATGTACACTAATACTTACAAACGGCTTATTTTTTTTTTTGCCCCCCTCGATTCTGGCTGCAACCATACAGGATTTAGGCAGCTGAAGCTGGCCTGGCTTCATTTCCTGGATTTCATGCAGCTGGCTACCCAGCATGCAGCTCCGTATCTTCAGCCTGTACAGTAATGACACTGCAGCGCGCTTTGTGTACCCGCATTAGATGCCTGAAGACTTCTGGAAATGACCGAGATATCCCAAGAGTCAACGGGAGGGGCAGTTGGAATAATCGTCTAAGCTGCCATGACAAAAAGTTGCAGGGTACACTACTTTAAAAAAAAAAAAAAAAGGTACGTTCTGCAGAAATTTCAAAATATCAATATCCAAACCTTAATCCACTAGAGGTGCACATTTTAATGTGGGTAATTCTTTAAAATGACTGGAACTCGGCTTTAAAATAGCTCATGTGGCAATTGAGCACTGCCTACTCAAACTGAAGCTATAAGGAAAAGACCCAATTAGAGAGCAGATTTCATTTCCATCTTTTTGGAAACCCATTTAAGACTGAAAAGAGCTCTCAGCAGGGCTCTTGGACAAGGTTCCAATAAAATATACCAGAAATGTGAGATATCAATCATGACAATCAGATGAAAACTCCTCTCCTTGTTAAGGTTCTTCATAGAACCTATTTTTTTTTTACTCATGTCAGAAGTTCCTAAACAATGGACATGGAGATGTTCCTGCTTTGCAGTTTGTTTTCTTGACATATGGCACACCACTTTGCCTCTCGTGTAGCAGTGTTTTGAACCACTATTTAGAAGGCTGCCCCGGGGCCTGTTTTTCAATGCAAGCAATGTCTTAAACAACCAGGCATGCTGTATGGATCCATCTCGAGACCAAAATGTGTAGAAGGCCCCTGAAGAAGATGTAAGTGGAGTCACACCGGGGCTGGTGCCCTTTTGATAGAGCTTGGCGCAGGTAACCAGTGGATGGTTTTACAAATTATTAAAAAAATATGTTAACTGGAGAAAAGCCTCATTAAATATTTGAAATGATAAGAGTTGTTTCGGATATGAAATGTAAAAAAATATGTAAACACAATACCTGCCTTACTATGGGTAGCAATTAAACTGGTATATACCCCCTGACCTCAAATTTACTTACATCAAAGCATATTGGTTAAAAAAAATGTAAACACACTAAAATGTACTTAGATACTTACTGTGGATAACACCACTAAACACAGAAACGCATAACAACCAATAGGATTTAAGATTAATAAAAGTTGCATTCTGATTGGTTACTATGAGTTAATGTATCTTGCATTACTAAAGAAAAAAACATAATTATGTCTAAAAACAGACATTTCTTAAAACAGTTCTGAGCTTAGGCTGGTTTAATGCACCTTCAGCTGCCCCTAAAGTGCACCAATCTTCTGTACCGGATTTCAGTAGGCCACCTGCACCGCATTTCTGTTCCTACTTGGTGCAGTTTAGGTGTGGCTTCCAGTATATGCCTCTTGGAGTTGGATGAATAGTACTGTATGTAAATTCAAATGTACATGCATTATAATTTCTTCAGATTACGCACAAAATGGAGGAAGTAACTTTGGAAGACACATGTTAAAATGCCCAATTAACATGTATCCATCTACACAAGTATGAATGTACCCTATAGAGGTCAGTTACCCCTGAAATGAAGGCTACATTCACACCTCTGCATGGGAGCGGGTTGTTGCTACATGCTCATGGTTCTTGGGTGAGTTCTGCTAGAACAGGCACCAAAAATGTAACAATTTTTTTAAAACACTGTGCAAAAATGCGTGTGAATTTACCTTACAACAGGGTCTGTAATATATTTCTTCACAGGAATAGGGTTGTGTGTGTTAAAATGTACAAACTGGTTATGACAAGTGTTTGAAAGTCACAGGAATAAGAGTCTCATAATCAGGTCTGCTTTGAGAAATTATTTAGGGTCCCGTTAGATGAAAGAAGTGGAAATGATGCAAGTTTCTGAAAAATATTCCATTCAAATTCCCAGTCCGTTAGGAGTAACTGTTATTTCTGCAGGATAAATTGGTCGATAAATTCGTTCTGCTCGGCTTCTACTTTACAAAGAGCTTCATATTCTATCTGATACCTAGAGGAAAACAATACAGAATGTTTAAAGTGGAGAAAGAATCCTTGAATATTCAGTTCACAGTATTGTTTTGGACATAAATAGATATGCACTTTACCCAACATAGCTCCTTTTCCTTCCATCTCTATAAAACCCCAACAATTCTCTCCAGACAGAAGAAAGTAAGAGCCTTAAAGCTCCAGTCCTAGCCAACTCCCTTAAAGGATAAGTCCACCCTAAAACTTCCATCCCTGCATCTATAGATCTCCACGTTCGAACACTAACCTATCTAGTCCTGTAAAGAAGTCAGTATACATACCTTTTTAAAAGCCGACCTGTCAGCTACGTCTTCACTGTAGAGGCGGGTGCAGAGGAAACTGCCGACAACGGAAGCCCCATAGTAACCCTATGGGTGACCTCACATCCCATTTATTTCACAGCTGTTGTCGGCCGTGTCCTCTGCAAAACTTCCGCCACTGGAGATCAGGTCGGATCGGCTTCAAAAAAGGAAAGTACAAGTTTCTTCTTTACAGGGCTAGATAGGTTAGTGTTAGAACATGGAGGTCTATAGATGCAGGGATTCTGGTTTTAGAGTGGACTTATCCTTTAATTCACCTTGCCAATGCTCCTCCAGTGCTACTTCCTATGTTGCAGCCAGTAAAGTTATCTGGTGCTTATGTGTATGGGGGAAGCACTGAAACCCCTCCCCTGTGACAATGCTCAGGCCTGGCGGTCGACTGCTATGCCCAGGCACTGTCATAGGACCAAGGGAGCAACATCACTGCACCCCCTGTTTGCTGACACTGCTGATCTCAGTGCCAGCTGTGAAGAAAGAAGGAGCAGTGAAGGAGCGCAGGTGAGGTAAGTATCGGGGTGGTCAGGAGGCCCCTTTGCAGAGACAATGTCATTGTGCCCAGCACGGCCAAGGTGATAGTGTCTCTTTAATCTAGGGTTTGTACTGCCTCTATAAAAATATTGTTAACTAGGGCAACTAAGCCTTGAAAAACAATTATGTGGTAAATCGAAAAAGAAAAAAAAAAATATTCCAAATATGAAATTAGAAGAGAATCTTATCTGTATTACAAAAAAAACAACACGCAATAAAACAAAAGTTAACTTCAGTAAATAACTATTAAAGATATTGCCAGATGATGCAGTTATTTATCCCTATGACCGCAAGCATGGCTCTATTCTTGTTGGAGATAGACATGGTTCCTTCTAACCTTAGGAAGTTGGGTAGCCATATCTTTCTTTTGGCTCGTCTTACATTAAACCAGATACTAGAAAGATCCTAATACCCCCCTAGCTTAACTGAGGTAATACAAACCGAGACATATTTATGCCTACTACGAACTACTATTTGCTACTTCCAATTTGGAGTTATGCTACTGCCTTGACCATCTGGAAACCTTGCTTAGAGTGGTATAATGAATCCGGTTTTAGTTGACTAAGACTGATAGTCCATTGTGACTTATAGATAATGTTACATACTTCCTACCTGCCTTCTCTTTTTAGTTTCCGTATTTGTATGTGTAGCCAAATTTATGGTCATCAAACAATAATCTTGACTGTATTTCTCCTGTTTAAATTAGTTTATTCAATAAACTCTATTCTGTTGTGAGGTTTCAAATGTTTGTACTGATGTTGTATTTGCATCACTGCCACAATGTTGGTTTTTAGAACTTTGTAAGCATTGTTGCTCTTTTTTCTATGCTCGTTTTTTTAATACAAAACCCAATAAAGATCTATTGAAAAGAAATTGATACGTATTATATTAAATGGAAAAATACAGGACTCTAAAAATACAGGGAAGGAAAATTAGTCACCGCAAAATACTGTTGTGATGGAACAGCCATTTTCTGACCTATGTGTCACATGCTAGTTCAGGGCAGTCGAGCCTGTCAGGTTATTCCCAATCGATCAGTTCCGCCGGCTATAGATGGCAGCACCAATAATTGTATTCTGACTGCAGGGAAGGCTCCCCCATCCACAGCGAGTGTGTGAATGAGGGAATCTGATCATTTTTTGCAGGCTAAAGGAAACAAGAAGTGATTGAATATATGGGCTGTCTAACTGGGATTAAAGTGATTGTAAATTCTAATTTTCTCTTTCGTTCATTGACGGACACAGCTCCATATCTTCTTTGACCCTTGGGGTTATGCTGCTCTCCATAGGAGTAGGACTAGGTGGAAACAAATTTAACTACGCCCCTAGGGGGTATACTTTCCTGCTATAGGACTTCAGTTTGTAACAAGTAGTGTTAGAAGAATACATAACACAACTCAAAAGAGGGGTGGGTGCCGTGTCCGTCAATAAACATCAGAGAAAATAATTTTACGGTAAGACAAAAATCCAGTTTTCTCTTTCGTTCATTGAGGGACACAACTTCATATCTTCTTTGATCCTCGGGAAGTCCCAACATGAGTGGTGGGAAAAACACAGCAATGCACATACCTCCCAAAAAGGGATAAACATGGCCAACCAGGTAAACCAGGAGCTCAACCAGGAATAACTGGAGCTCACCAACCAGAAAGAAAAAACTCTTAAAGAAGCCTGAGCCTCTGCAACAGCAGCGTGCAAAACTTTTCGGCCGAACGCAGCATCCGCAGATGCAAGTACATCCACCTTGTAAAACTTGGTGAATGTATGAACAGACGACCTATAATATTGAGAGAATGTCCCCTGCGCTATCTTGAGAAAAGTAAAGGAATAATAAAAGGAATATTAAAGCTGCAACCACCAGTCAGCCCATCCTAGGCTGAGAAGAAAGACATGAAAAGAGGGGATATGGTGCTGCGCTAAATAAACAACAGGATCTGATAAGTGATATACCCCAATAAATAGCATAGACGTGGAAAGCAATGTAAATCAAATAGATGTGTATAAAAAGTCTTCAAATTTAGAGTGATAATGACAGGTGACTCAAATAGGCAAATAAATTGGCTCTAAGTGATATATTACATGAAGATAAAAAAGAATAATCATAGAGTATCCATAAGAACGACTTAAAAAGTAAAGGTGATGAACAGGTGAAGGTGAAACAATAAGTGACCCTTAAATATAAAATAATATGTGAAAAATCACATGACCAATGAAATGTGAAAACAAACTGTGTAAAATAATAAAGTGTCCATATGGCATGTAAGGTTATCAATCCAGAAAGTGAATTACATCCTATAGATCCTGGGATATAGACAATGGAACACCCGATGAACTTTTAGGGTGTGAAGTAAATGAATCCCAACACCAGGCAACAAAAAAGGATGCAGGGAGAGAAGGTCTTCTAAGGGTGCACTACGCCCTTACATTACTGCTGTAAGGCAACAGCATAAAACAAATCCACTCCACGTATCCATTCAGACATTTCTCATTTGCTAACTGACTGACAGCAGTGGGAGCCAATGGCGCCGCTGCTGTGTCTTAGCCAGTGAGAAGGGGAGTCCAGAAGGGCTGAGACATTTGCGGACATCGCTGGATCGATAGGTGGCTCAGGTAAGCATTGGGGGGGGGGGGGGGGGCTGCTGCACACTGAAGGTTTATCTTAATGCATAGAAAAAGACAACCCCTTTAAATATCACCAAATACTCTCGTCTACTACTCTTCACCTGTGACTGACACAAGTTTCCCACAGCCTTAAATAGCAAGGATAAGTCCAATTAAAATAATAATCTTCCAGTTACTTTAATTTGCTAAATGTCTGTAAGGGTGCTTGCTTAGTTTTTACACCACAAGCGTGATCATTTCTCTCTCATTTAAATCACCAAACAGCGCTTAAAACTTTTTCAGATTACAGAAATAATACTAGGTCAGCATTTACTACAAGGTTATCTCACTCTTCCACCTTCTGCCCTTTTGAGCTTTACTTTGGATCAGTACTGTGTGTCACACATCAAAGGCTATGGGGGCTGATCAGGAAAGTATAATAGTAGTAGTGGATGTGCACAGTACAGAGCCTGATTTATTTATTTATTTTTCCAGTATTATGAACCTTGCTCCCAAATTACAGGTGCTGGCGAGCCATAATAGAACACTTAAATGGCCCTTACCAATAGTAAGATTAAACATTGTACCCTAAGTTTTTGATAACCTGTAACAAGAGACTTATGCCAGTTAGAAACTAATGTTCACATTATATACACTGCATTTTTCTGCACAGAACACGCATGTCAATGCTAAGATTTGCTGAATTTTAACACGGGTCATCGAATGGCACAACAGGTCTCCGCACAGCGGTGCATTGCACCACACTGCAGTGTGCAGACTTAAAGTGGTTATAAACTTCCCTTTAGCAGTTGTACCTATAGGTAAAAGTGAAGGTAGGGATAGCTGCACTCAGAATCTAGACATAAAAATAAATATAAATCACTAGCACCAATAGGCAGCCAGCTATATAGGTAGATTAGACACCCAATAACAAATCAAAACAAAAGAGCAGCACCAAAAATGTTAAAAATGACAACGCAGTCCCAAATGAGAGTCTTTGTAAAAGGTAGGATGAAAATAAGGTCCTCCAATCACCGGTGTACAGAAGTGGAAGAAGATACTCAAAACCACCACGTGACAATTCAAAAAAGCTGCTTACCAGAAACTCTGACCCTCCTTTCACAGAGCGGTCAGAAGTAGCAGGGGTAACACTTGGAAAAAGTGACTGGCAACAAAACTGATAGAACCTTCCTCCTCCTTCGCACAAACATCTCCAGAAAATCTGAACCTCCCTGGGCAGATGGGTCAGAAGCAGCAGGAAAGGCAATAGGCATACAGGGAACTAAGAACCCTCCTCTTCCTTAATAGCAAGAACTCCACCTCAGAAAAAAAGGATTCCAAATAGTGCAGTATGTCCAGTAAATAGTAAATTTATTAAAAGGGTTACACTCACATAAGCAGGAATAGTGAAGGTATATAAGCAGAGTAAACACTGCGGTACAGAAAGCGTGCTAGTCATCCGAATGCCCAGGTGATGGGTCAGCCTTACCCGTATCGTCACACACGTATCATCTAGGTAAGCCTAGAAATATGTGGGCTGCCATAGCTGCCTTCTTCAGAAAACAACAGTTGCCTGAGTAACCCCTCTGATCACAGCTGCAAGACCTGTATATGCAGTTTGGAATTGCTGATATCACTAACTTGCTTGTTTCTGTCCAGGAGCTCGAAAATTACTGAAGGAAACGGGAGGCAGGCTACTAGCAGTTTCAGGAGGTCAGCAATGACAGCCAACAGATTTCTTTCAAAAACAGGTTCCCTCTTAAAGGGTATTTAAATCCCAACAATGAAATTCCCTTATTTTGTCCCTTTTGGTCTGTTAAGCAGTTGTTCACTTAGGATAAAAAAAAAAAAAAAAGTCAGCAGCTACAAATCCTGTAGCTGCTCACTTTTAATAAAAGGACACACCTGTGCAGGGATCCAGCGCCAACCTCACACAAGCCGGTTCTGCAATCAGCTTCGGGTCCAGGCGCCAGCATTCTTACTGTGGGCAGCCGGCTGAGCTAGGCAATCTGAGCAGAAGTGGGAGCAGGTACCTGTCAAAACTAGGTTCCCATTGCCCCCCAAAATGATATGCCAACTATAGCAGGTGGGGGGGGGGTGGACTTAAATCAGAAAGTCACCTTTTGGGTGAGTTCCACTTTAAAATATACTATTGAAAGTATTTTATTTGATATATTTTATATTTGATGAGTGCAAAAAAATAACAACATATCAGTTGACAACGTCATGTGCTCTCTGCTGCATTTTTATCAGTGATATTATTTCAGCTATCTCTGAGACTCCCCTCTTTGTTATGGAGAAAAAGAAAGAGGGCGGTACCTTCTGTTGTCCTGATACAGTAGAGTAAGTGGGAGTTATTACCCAGAGGAAAATAAAGGAAAGAAAACTAATCAACAGCATCTAAGGACTGTTAAGCTGGGATATATTAAATTTAGAATTTTTTATTTTGGGGGGAGTGGTAAGATTTTTTAAATTTAAGTTTTTCCAGTGTTTGAAAGGCCTAGGAGATAATGCGCAACTCCTGCTTCCAAAGGTATAAGGCCTAACTTACTAAAGAGCGAAGTGCACCTTACTTCACTTTTATATACATTATAATGAAATACATAATAGCACTATGGAAACTGGGCTGCAAGATACCTTCTCAATGATTAGAAGCAGAAAAAGCAACATGTGGATGTTACACTGTTACAGCTTTAAGGTTACTCTGGCCCCGTATTTGGTGGAGGTTTTTAATGGCTGTCGCAGAGAGGGTTCTCTCTCTCCCTCCATACAACAATCTGTGGTGATTCTTTTGTGAAAGGGTAAAGATTCTTTAATGATTGAGAATTGGTGGCCCATTAGCCTTCTCAATGTTGATAGGAAGATACTGGCAAAAACATTTTCTGGTGTTTATCGTCTGTAGCGGGCAATCTACTTTCTCACCATCAGCACTGTTTAGTTCAGGGTTGAAGCACTTTTTCAGTGGTGTTAGCTGTCCGGGAGGCCCTGAAACGGTGCAGGGCTGCAGGCTGGAGAAAATACCTGCTGGCATTGGATCAGGCTAAATCTTTTATTCATGTCAATCATGAGTACCTATGGCTGCTTCTTGGCAAGTATGGCCTGGAGGGGGGCTTTATCGATTGGCGGAAGCCTTTGTACAGAGGGGCTGAAAGCTTCATGCTTGTGAATGATTGGATCGGACAGCCCTTTGAAATTGGCTCGGGTGTGCATCAGGGGAGTCCTCTGCTACACGCCTTCGCAATTGATTCCTTCATCAGAAGATTAGAGAGCGGACCATTGTGCAGGGTGCCTTTTGGGCATTCCTGGTGAGCCCCCTGTGAGGGTTGTGGCCTATGCTGATGACATGTTTGTTTTTGTCTCTGGGACAGTGGAGGCAGAGGAGGTGGTCTTGGTGATGGAGCTGAATGCTGAGGCATCAGGCTCAAAGATCAATGAGGATAAGAGTGAAGTTTTCTGGATCGGAGAGGAAGGCGATGACTTTGAGCTTCCGGACACCTTCCCAGAGCCCCGGCACGAAATTAACGTTTTAGGCATCAGATTTGGTTCCGGCGATTACGCCCTTGCAAATTGGGAAAGCAGACTACAAGATGCCGATGCCAAGGTTGCCAGCTGGAAGGGAATGGAAACTGTCTTACAGGGAAAGGATTGACCTGAATAAAACTTACCTTATCCCGGTATTTCTGTATGTCAGCTTTGTCTGTGTTTTGCCAGTGTTTCTCTATGCGAAGATCTACAGCTGTTTCTTCACACGGGCTTTCCGATCAGGTCCACCTGTCAGTTTTTTTTTTCAGGCGGACCTGATCGGATGCTCCATGTACCTCTATGGAGCAGCGGATGGCAGCAGTGACATGTCCGTTGACACCCGCTGCTCTCCGATCCGATGTGGTCCATGAACTGCAGATGGATGGAAACCCTTTTTTCCATCTGTCTGGAGGATCGAATGAAAATGGACAGGTGGTCTGTATACATCCGATCTCCTATAGAGGAGAGCAGGGATCTGACAGCTCTGTCTCTGCAAAGTAAGCGGAGATGGAGCTGTCATCCACCTGCTCAGCGGGGATCGGCGGATCGATGCCCGCTGAGCAAAAACGGAGTCTGCCGGGCTAAAAGCCCGTGTGAAAGAACCCTTATGGGGGAACAAACTAAACCTCATTAGGAGGTCTGTAATCTACCTTCCCAGGCGGATGGGTGGCCTAAGTATGGTCAACTCTGTAATTTTTTCTCTGATGTTTTTGAAACATAATTTTGGTAACATGCTGGCAGAGGAACCGCCTTGGTGGGCTGGTATTTTTCAGTCCTGGTTTAGGCCTTTTCTACGAAGCTTGGAGAATGGTGGGCCAGTAAAAAGTGTGAGGGTCAGACATGGTAAGCTCCCAGCTTACATTGCTCTGTGCCTGAAAATGCTTCGGCAGTGGCGAGTGATGGGGGAGGAAATTAAGTCTCTTCCTAGGAAAGACCCTTAGAGAAGGGTTGTTGAAACTGCCTTTAGCGAGCCACTGGATATGAGGGATTGCCCAGGCCCTGTTATGAGGAAGGGTCTGCGTTTGATTAATCTGGAGAGAATCCCTTTAAAGTTTCGGAATTTGGCCTGGCTCTCATTCCATGGCAGACTATGTGAAGGGCAACATGAAGCATCGCTCTGTGGAGAATCGTGGTTGTCCAAGAGTGGAGTGTGGCGGTGTGGAGGAGACTATGACCATTTCTTGCTTCAGTGCCCCTTCAAAATAGAAGTCTAAAAGCAGATGGGTGGGGCTCTGGGTATCCCTTTCCTTTCCTGCTTGAGTTATGCGGAGTGGTTGTACGGATCTTTTGAGACACATTTGGATTTTGTATATATGTAAATATGTTTTTATTATGTAAGATTTTTAATAAACAAAAATGTACACTGTCACAGCTGTTTTTTTTTTTTTAGCAATTCACTTATTTTAGGTGGACTCCAGCAGAGTGCTACTTGGCTTTGAAATAACACAATTATTCTGATCAGCCATTAGAGTCTTTAGCAGACTGAAAAGGCTGGAAGGTGAATATTCACCCTTAAAGGATAAGTTCACCCTTTGGGAACATGTTATCTGTACCCAATCCTGCAGCCGCTCCCCGCACTCTCTATGACAGCAGGTCGGGTATCTTTTCCCTGTCACTATGTGAGAAAAGCACGGCTTTATGGGTGGAGATTTCTGTGAATCGGCTGTCGACTTGTAGTTCTCAATGAACTACCAGGGCGCTGTTGAGCGCTTAAGTAGTTCATTGATTCTTCCAGTCAGTGTGAAACTGCTTGGCCATATGAGGTACAAGCAGACAGCTCACATTGACAGTCTGTAGGAGTCCTGCATGGCACCAATGATCTGCTGATTGCTGGTGCAATGCTTTCCAGACTCCTACCAAAATAATAGAAAGAAAAATGGGCATTTTTTTTTTTTAAAGTGAACATTTGCTTTGACATAGATCAATTGTGGAAGACGTTGCCGCTACCTAGCAACATACTATTTGCTGTTATAACTGGAAGAAACACAATAACTGGTAAAATATACTGATCAACAACACCACACCATTGTGGTGCTCACCTGGCACTTACAGTACATCATTACAACAAAACTAGTGATAAAAAAAACTCCAATATGTCACCTTTCTAGTTGCATCTTCTTTTCTGCTATTAATGCGTGCAGTTGCTGTTGCTGTGCTTCTCGTTGTTTAGCGATGGATTTCAATAAATTGCGAGCACCAATAGCCTAGAGAAACAAAAAAGATAGGATTCTATTATGTGTCAAAACACATATACAGTATACTGCAAAGGTATTATATCTGCCAGGTGACCTGACTTGTATTTACTGCAGGTAAAGTGTCTATGGTCAAAATGGATAACCATATTAATTTCCACATTGAATTTCAATTATTTGTAGCCTACTGTTATTTGTCTGAATGACCGTGAAGTTTGAAAACGTGCTTTTTGAAAAATCCTACCAGTTTACACATTGACTTTAGTGACACATAGTCACTATGCTCTGTGAGTAGGCACTGCTGTGTCACACATTTCACAGAGCCTGCTTTCTGAACTATAGAGGTGCTAAGGAGTTTTAGGAGGCGGAGTCAGTACAGGAATTACTACTTACAGGCAGCAATATACCATGGGATGTGTAGTCCTTAGAAATTGAAAGTAAAGAAGAGTAAAAAGTATAAAGTAGAGAATTAAAGAAGTTGTGGAAAGAAATGGCAAGCAGACAGGCAGAACTCACATGAAAGGAGATTTTTCAAGTAATCTTATAGTGGATTGTCAAAAATAATTATTGTTTGTATTCTTATTACAACGCTGATGTGCTTACGAAAAGCATACAGATATTAAAGTGAGATTAGGCCTTCAATTTTTTTCACTATTTCAGCTGCTATGTAAACACTTAGACCTCGTTTACACAGACAGAAAATGGGTGGGGAAAAACAGGCTGTTGATCTGCCTTTTTTAGTGTCCTCCAACTGCTGACCTAAAACCTACCATGGCAGACAGAGGGATTCATACACATGCCACAACAAATTTACCTTGGCATGTCGAGTTTTACAAGTGGCACTGCTTGCCACACTCGCTAAATGAAGTCAATGGGACCCCGGACGCAACTGTGAACCAAACCTTTGGCTTGGAGTTGCAGCGCAGTAGTTAAATGCAAAAATACCTTTTTGTTGAAACAAAAAGAAAAAGAAACAAAAAGAAAAAGAAAAAACAGGCATTCAGGAGCCATCAGTATCACCTCCTGAATATTGCAGTCTCTCTTTGAGTGACAATTGATTACTTAGCAACCCTCTTCTTTATGTTTTATACTTTGCCTTTTCTACAGTTTTGTCTAGATTTCCTCATCTCTGCCCCCCTTTCTTGTTTTAGGGTGGCTCCTTTCCCTTGCCACCCTATCATGTGCAGTCCCAGAAAACAGGACGATACGCCGAAGTGAGGACATTGCCTTTGCATACACACACACAGGCAGCCTTGGGCCGGCCATACACAGTTGGAATCTCAGCCCTTTCAGCAGGAACCAGCCATGATTTGTACCGGTAATGGGCAGGCTGAATGCACCAAGTTAATCAACTTGGGTACAACCAGCCTGCCAGATTCTCTTACGACTACCGCTAGTGGCTGCTATAGCCACTAGCGGTAATCACAGTCTTCTCCCTGTGGGGACCGCTTCCCTTGTCAACACGGTCTGTGTTAATAGGGAAGTCATACAAATTTCTTTCCTGCAACCCGTGGTTGCAGGAAAGAAATTTACACAGTGTATGGCCGGCCTAAGATGAAAACAAACAGAAGACACACCTCTGCTTCTCCTCCTCAGCGTAGGCAGCATCCTCACACCAGTGTGCTAGCACAATAACTGATGTGATAAATATTGTGATCAGGTGACTTGAGATTAGGTTTAGAGAGATCACCCCCCCCCCCCCCGCCCATATATTTATTTAAACAGCAAGGAGGTATACTGAGGATAATGCAGCTATGCACAGCATTAATGCAAGTCTTTCTGCACTTTTTGGCAAGGAATGATTTATTAACCTGTGCTACATTCATCAAAAGCAAGGTGTTTTAGGTAAAAACAATGTGGCTTTAGTACTACTTCCCCCAGTACATTTTCTTTTGCTCATGCTGTACACCCATGTCATAGTCACAGGCGTTTTACCTCTTCCTTTCCGCAACGATTTTTCATAGACACATTGATTTTGCGCTATATCATTTTGCATTTATAGTTTTTTATAGTGGTAAATAAAACAATGTAGGGAAAATAGCAAAAAATATTGCCCCCCCCCCTCCTACAAAAAAGTAAAGCCCAAAAATGTAAAGCCCCCTGTTTCACATTACTACACAGGTAGACATGTGCACTAACTTATAATCCATTAATACATGGGACGAAACCCTAATGTAATATTAGCACAAGAGGAGTTTACACAAGCTGAAATCAGAGGAATGACGTGTTTTCATACGTTTCCAGCCAGGAACTGCTGACACTGCACATACCGGCTCCAATGTCATTCAAAGTCATTCAAACGTGTTACAGTGTTCCATGAGGACAGGAAGGGAGTTTAAGCAGCGTTGGCTTATCCTCCCTTCATAGCATATGTTTGCTAATTAAATGCAGTTCTGCTTTGAATGGTTTGCCTGCCACTCCAGTATCTATACACTGATATGAAAAAAAAAAAAAAAAGCTTCATTCACACCTGTGCGTCATGTTTTTGGGGGATTTTTGTCGTGTGTTTCTATGCGCATATGTGAGCATTTTTCTAGTGCATTTTCTAAGCGTTTTGGAGCTTTGGCATTTTTGTATTAGCTAATCTAATAGAAAAAAAACTATCATCATCAGTTACATAATTTGTTGCCATGTGTGTCTGCTTTCAGCTGCTTCAGAATTGCACAAATCAGCTAGAATCGAGCAAACACAAAAGAAGCTCCAAAACTTTTTTGAGCTTCAGGTGTTTTGGAGTGGAGATGTGAACCACCATAGAGAATAGTAAGGATTCCATAAAAGGTTTTTAACATTAGAACTGCAGAATGTGGTATGACTTTTAGGCCCCATTCATACGGTTTTGGATCTCAAAGCTCAAAAAAGCTCAGGGAGAAAAAAAATAAAATATTTGGGTGAAATGTTAACATGCATCAGGTAACCTTTATCCCTGTGCACACTTCATACAGCAGACACACACACACACAAATATAATAAGTTATCAGACTGAAAATATGTAATAAAGGTACATTTTTTACATAAATGAAGAGTTTTTTTCTACTACGATTATTTGGGTCCATGTAACAATATTCAGTCACCACACCTTCATCTTCTCGTTTTCTGTTTCTTTAGCCAGCTGATCCACCATATCGATTAATCCACCCACTATTTTCTGAAAATCACCAATTTCTGAAAGCACAACAAAAATCATTTAGAAACTTTTACTAACCATACTAAAATAAATTCACAACATAGATTCTTTGACATTAAGACCCTTTGCATACCACACACACGTTAACATGTGATGTTTCAAAGTGCTAAAGTGCGTTGTTTTTAGGGCACCATTTTGAAAGGACTGCCACAATGCAGAGATGGTTACCATCGTGAAATGCTTTTTTTTGAGGTGCACTGGAAAAAACAGTCCTTAAAATAAACGGCACCCCAACACAGAGGACTGTGAAACATGCATGTCACTACATCATACACACCACAACACATATAGCAGTTTTCCTTAAAATTTACGGGTTTAAAATTGAGCCCCCCAAGATTCTACCCCTTTCATGACCAGGCCATTTTTTGCTTTTCAGCACTGTACTAGTAATTGCGTGGTCAGGCAACGATGTACACAAATTAAATTTATATTTTTTTTTTTATGCACAAATAGAGCTTTCTTTTGGTGGTATTTGATCACCACAAGGTTTATTTATTATTATATAAAAGAAAAACAGACTGAAAATTTTGAAAAAATAAAAAATAAAAAAATGGGATTTTTGACTCACCGTAAATTTCCATTTCTCTGAGTTTCATTGATGGACACAGCACCTGATGTTCTTAACCACTGGGTTATACTGCCCCCTACAGGAGTAGGACACTAGGCAAAAAAAAAAACAGTCTGGCTACACCTATGGGCAGTCCCAGGGGGTATACTCCCTCTCTCTCTGCTATAGGCACTTAGTTTTGTTACAAGCAGTGTCAGAAGAACACAACTACACAGAGGGGTAGTCCGCCAATGAACACCAGAGAAATGGATTTTACGGTAAGTCAAAACTCCCATTTTCTCTTTCGTTCATTAACGGACACAGCTCCAGATATTCTTAACCATTGGGCCATCCCAAAGCAGTGTTAAACATGAGGGGTGGGAACAGCAAAAGAAATTCCCAAAGCTAACTATAGCCAACCAGGTAAACAGGAGCTCAACCAAAACAACTGCAGATCACCTGAAATAAACAATTCACCCTCACAGAGGACCAGGTCCTCTAAACAGCAGCCTGCAAAACCTTGTGGCCAAAGGAAGCATCCGTAGATGCCAACACATCCACTTTATAGAACTTTGTGAAAGTGTGCACTGATGACAAGGTGGCCGCCTTGCAAACCTGCGTCACTGACGCCTGATGATGGAAGGTCCAGGAGGCACTGAGCGGATGAGTAGAGTGTGCCGTGACAGGGAAAGAGGGACTTGACCCTTGATGGCATAGGTCTGAATCACTGTCTGTCTGATCCATCTAGAAATGGTCGCAGAGGAAACGGACAACCCTTTCCGAGGCCCATCCATAAGCACAAATAGCGAGTCAGACTTCCTAAAAGACTCCATAGCTGCCTGCTACACCCTAATTGCCCGAACCACATCCAAGGTATGCAAAGCAATTTCCTTCGGATGTTTTGGCCTGGGGCTCAGGGAACACATTCTTCTTCTTCATTCAAATGAAAATCAGAGACAACCTTTGGAAGGAACAACGGACAGGGATGAAGAACCACCTTATCTCTGTCAACCACCAAGTAAGGTGAATGACAGGAGAATGCCGCCAATTCTGACACCCTGCACGTAGAAGTGATAGCCACCAAGAAGGCCACCTTCTGGGACAGCGTAAGCAGGGGAACCTCCTGAAGATTCTCAAAAGGAGGCTTCTGAAGGGCTGAGCACCAAATTGAGGTCCCAAGGCGGCAACGGAGACTGGAGCCAGGTGCCTAACTCCCTGAAGAAAAGAATGCACCAGGGAGTGTGTGGCCAAAGGACGTTGAAAGAAGACCGTAAGGTAGATACCTGACCCTCGAGTTTCTGCTCAACCCCCCATTGAGGAAAAGTAAAGATCCATGCCACAGAGAAAGAGCGAGGATGAACCCCAAGAGATTCACACCATGCAATGTACGACTTCTACCGAATGATTGTAGATTTCCTAGCTTTTAACAGCATTGGAATCAGCAACGCAGACAAACCTCTATCCCTCAGCACCTGGTGTTCAACAGCCAAGCTGTCAAAGCCAGCGACTGTAAAGTAGGATGGAAGATTGGTCCTTGGGACAGTAGATCCTCCCTGAAAGGAAGCTTCCAAGTAACGTTGATGACCAGCCGCACCAGATCGGCGTACCAAGCCCAGCGAGGCCAGTCCGGAGCCACTAAGATGACTGGAATCCCTTCTGCCTCAAAGCAGAAGCTTGAGAGGAAGGAAGGCTGACCCCACGGGGCCACCAGCCAGTCTGTGGCGTCCACAAGAGGATCCCGTGAACAAGCCCCAAACCTCTGCACCTTTCTGTTCAGCCGAGACGCCAACAGATCCACCTCGGGGATGCCCCACCGGAGATACAACTGATGAAACACCTCCGGATGAAGGGACCACTCCCCTTGGTCCAACGCCTGCCAACTGAGGTAATCTGCCTGACAGTTTTCCACCCTGGGAATGTGTACGGCGAAGAGCGCTGGACAAAACCCGTTCTGCACACCTTAGAATGCCGGCTACCTTCAGAGCCGCCAGGACACTTCTTGTGCCCCCCTGGTGATTGACATAAGCTACGGCCGTGGCATTGTGCAATTGAATGCACAATGGACATCCCTGAAGATGATCTGTCCAATGGCCAGGCACAGTCTGATTGCTCAGAGTTTCAAGACATTGATCGGTAGTCTGGACTCTTCCAGTGTACAGAGTCCCTGAGCCATCCTCAGCAGAGAGGGAGGGGACCCCACCAGACTCACCACCCAGCAGAAACATGCACCCGCAGCCACCACGATAATCTGCACTTCACATGTGGCGATCAGGAAGTAAAAAGATCTAGGGGATGAAGAGGGGATCCCACTGGCAAACTCCCTGCCCACAGGGCTCCACAGTCATGACCGCCGCTATTTTCAATGCCAAACCACCGCAAAATGGCGGACTACAAAAACAAGGCGGCTCTGCATTGAGCACACAGGCTACATCAAAATGGCGGTACCAGGAGGCTCCCAGGAGGGATCCCTGGGCCTCAAAGCCTAGGCAGGATGGAGGGCCCTGACAGGAGCCCCTACCAGGTACAACCCCCCCATCGCCAGCATAGCGCCCTGCCCCCACCCCAGGACGTTGACCAAAACACCCACACATCACCAGCATAGGTGGGGGGTGGAGGACAGGGGGACAGAGGAAGGGGGGGAACCCAGGTCCAACCGTCCCAAGGAGGGGCCCACGTCCACCTCAAAACCTTCCAGGGGGAGAGGGGGGGACAGCTACTCACCATACCAGGAATCAGGTGGGCACCGCTCCAGACAGAACCCTTGCCATCAAAATGGGGTCCTGCGACTTGAGCCGAGACCAGGTCGTATGCGATCTCACGAGGCTTTAACTCGCAGTCCAGCCCCCATTGGTGGGGCTATGTCGCGGTGGACCTAGCGCGGAGCTGAGGTCTGCGTGCGCTCACTGGGTAGACTAGGGTGACCACTGGATCTTGATTAACCAGCCTGATGCCCAGTCCGGCAGTTGATTATAGAACTCACAGGAAAAAAACTGGAGAAAATTTCCTATCCAAGAAGAAAAAATTACCAGGACCAGAGATCCTAGCAAGGAACTAGGTCCTTAAACCTGAATAGACCGTAAAACCTATAGCAGAGATAGGGAGTATATCCCCTGGGACTGCCCATAGGCGTAGCCATTTTTTTTTTTCTGCCTAGTGTCCTAGTCCTGTAGAAGACAGTATAAACCAATGGTTAAGAATATCAGGAGCTGTGTCCGTCAACGAACGAAAGAGAAAATTTTGCTTTTACTTTTTGCAATAAAACATATCCATTAAAAAAAAAAATGTAAAAAAAAAATCTAAATTCTTATATTTAGGCCAATATGTATTCTGCTACACAGTCTTTGGTAAAAAAAAAAAAATCCAAATAAGCGTATAGTGATTGGCTTGTGTGAAAGTTATAGAGTTTACAAACTATATATACTGGAATTTTTAATTTATTTATGTTTTTATACTACGAATGGCAGTGATAAGTGACTTATAATGGGGCTGTGATAGTACGGCGGGCAATCTGACACAGAGTGGGAACTGATTAACTGACATCACTAGTGACACCAATACAGTGATCAGTTGTAATACTATACACGGTCACTGGCTGGGAAGAGATTGACATATTAGCGTAATCAAGTGGTTAAATGTGTGCCTAACAATGTGTTGATGTGTGTAATATATGTGCTGCTTTTTACACAAGCATGCAAAGCATGATGCACAATCCCATAGGTGGCCCCACAACACAGCCAATCCCCAGAGGGTATTTAGAAGGGATCCAATTTTTTAGATTTATCTTTACAATGTAAGGCTTATTTTAAAAAAATTCTCGATTTATAGTAATGTACAATGCAGTAACATTGAAGTGTAACTGAAGGCAAACTTTTTCTTCATTTTGAAGAGTAAGGGAGGGTTATAACCCATCAGTTTTTTTTTTTTTGTTTTGTTTTTTTTTTTTGTTTTTTGCCATTGGGGAGATTTCCCTTTACGTCCTGTCCTGTAGTCAAAACAAGAAGTGAAAGGAAATATTTGGTTGAAATCACCAGGGTCACCAGAACTAGCATTTTCAATGGAAAATGTCCCCTCTATTAGTGTCATGATGTCAACCCAAAATTTGGGATTGTCTTTTACATTCACTTTCAATGATACCATTAAACAGGACAAACAGCGAGAGTGAATCTAACAGGTGCAGAAAGCAAAATACTGACAGGCGTTCTAATTTCTCTCAACTATCTCTCCACTCTATCCAAAACTTTAAAAAAAAACGTATTTCCTGTTAACTCACTTTCCAGGAATCTTCCAGGATGGCTTACAGAGTGAGAGGCTCTTCCCACCTAGCACCGGAAATACATGACTCACATAACAAAAGCCTGCCACAGCCTTAAGCCCCTCACTCATAAGAAATACCCAAAGGCCTCGACAACTTTGAAAATGATATATTTAAACAAATGTCCTCAGAAACCAAAGGAAGGGAACGGGTGCCGTCCCGGAAGATTCCTGTAATGTGAGTTAACAGGTAATAACTATTTTCCCAAGTCATCTTCCAGGACAGCTTACAGAGAGGACAAAATAAAACTACCTGATTAGGGCAGGACCACTGCTTGCAGCAACTTCCTTACGAAGGTCTGGATTAGAGAGCAGGTCCAACTGGTAATGTTTCATGAATCTCTGGAAACTGGAGCAGGTTGTTGCCTTGCAGCTTTGGAGGGGCAAAGCTACGGCCCTTTCAGCCCATGATGAGAGCCACCGCTCTAATTGAGTGAGCTTTAATTTTTGATGGCGGTGCCAGAGAAGATGCTTGATATGCCTTGATGATCGCTGACTTCATCAACCTAATATAATTTTTTTTACACTCTCCTGTCTTTGTTGGGTCCAGAGAAGAGTACAAACAAACTATAGTTGAATCTCCAGTCTTTTGTGTGTTCAATGTATGCAATCCTACATCCCCTAACATCCAGTTTTTAATTCCATCTCTCTTGCATTTTTAGGATCCCCACAAAAAGAAGGGATTTTGATCTCCTCCATCCAATTAAAGTTGAACGCCACCTTAGGAAGGAAGGCTGGGTCCAGTGAAAGAATAACCTTGTCTTGCAAGATAATACAAAAATGGTTCTGCTATAGATAGAGCCTAAATTTCACTGACTCTTCTAGCAGAAACTAGAGCTACCAAGAGAACAGTTTTTAGGGTCAGCAACCTAGTTGAGCAGTTTTCAAGAGGCTCAAAGGGTTCTTTACAGAAACTTTGCAACACCGTTGATAAATCACAAGATGGAAACCTACTATTTGGGGTTCTCTTTAGTCCTATTGCCATTAGGGACCTTTTAATTAACAGCTCTTCCACAAACCTAAGACTGCTCAAGGAATTCGAAAGGGCCGCCACATGAGCTTTAGGCATATTGAGTGCCAACCTTAGATCCATCCTAGCCCGTTGAAAATCCAACTGTTGGAATAATTGGGCCCGTTATCCTGTCACCTTTCCGCCATCCACAGAATCTTTTTCATATTTTATTGTTATTGTTATTATTATAATGTTAGTAGAAGTCTTCCTGCTACTGAGGACTGTTCTAATCACTTTGTTTGATAGACCTTTCTTGCACTAGTACTGCAATACCCTTTCAGAAGCCAGGCTGTCAGAGAAAGTTGATTCACTGCAGGATGCCTCGCAGCCCCCTGGTGGAGGAGATCTGGTGTGCAGGGCAGCCTCTGAGGATCTGCCAAGCTGAGTTTGAGCAAACCTGTGAACCAAGACCTCTTTTGGCCAGTAGGGGGTAATCAGAATGACCTTTGCTGCTGAGAACCTTATTTTTTTAATGATTTTCAGAATGAGAGCAAACAGGAAAAAAGCATACACAAGATCCTCTCCCCACGGCTGGGACAGGCAGTCCAGACCCATACTGAGCGTGTCTTTCTGTAGTGAAAATATTTACCTTTCTGTTTTCTCACGTAGCGAATAGGTCTACCTGTAGTTTTCCCCATTTAGCAGTGATTTGATTGAATAGGGTCTGATTCGGACACCATTTAGTTTGAGAAAGCGTCTTCCTGCTTAGAAAGTTTGCCAGGGTGTTCAGTTCACCCTTCAAGTGTATCGCTGATAAGGGTGCTAGGGTTCCCTCTGCCCATTTTAGGAGATATTCTGCAATCCTCATAAGCCCTGCCGCTCTTGTGCTGCGCTACTTGTTGATATAACTCACTGCAGGTATGTTGTCCGAGAGGATGTGCCCATGCTTCTCTTTTAGGGCTAGACTGAATGCCAAGAATGACCCTTAGTTCTCTCGCATTGGATGTGTCGCTGGCTCACCGACTATACCAAGTCCCCTGAACCATTTGTCCAGTCATGTGGGCTCCCCACCCTCGTGAGCTTGCATCTTTAGTGATGATCACTGCGTGTTATGACCAGAGTCGGCCCCTTGAAAAGTTTTCTTGCCTCGACCACTATATGATTGACAGTTTTACTTCCTGAGGGATCTTTACCGGAGAAGGGATTCCTTCTGACCATCCCAGACTGACAACATGAAGCTTTGAAGAAACTGAGCCCATTTGACTCCTGGGATGGATGCTGTCATCAGACCTAGATTTCTCAATAGATTTTGGATTGAGGTTTCTGAACAGAGGTCGATTTATGATGTACCCCAAGAAAACCACTCTCTGTGACAGGATGAGATGTGACTACTCTGTTTTTTTAGCCACCCCAGGTTTTGAAGGTGTCAGATGATCCTAAATATTGTTCTACTTTTCTTCTGCAAACAGTAGAAGATCATCTAAAAAAGGGTTTATCTGAATCCCTGCTGATCTGAGGACTTGAAAGGCCTCTACAAGCACCTTGGTGAATTTTCCCCCAGTTCTTTACTGCAAATCTGAGGTACTTCCTGGACTCTGGCGGTACTGAGATGAGCAGGTATGCATTCCTCAAATCTAGTAAAGCCTTAAAAGCTCCCCGGGGCAGGAGCTCCCTTGTGGTATAGATCAATTCCATCTTGAATCTTTTGTATCTTACAAATGCATTAACCTGTTTCAGATTCAGTATGAGCCAATATTTCCTGGACGGCTTTCTTCTCAGGAATATGAGCAAATAACTCACCCTTTTTCTGAATCAGTGAAATGCAGCATATCTTGAAGAAGAATTTACAGTGCAGTCACTTTTTCTTCATCTCTTGGTAGGGCCATTGCCAGGAATTTTTCTGGGGATCTGCCCTTGAACTCTATCCTGTACCCTGACTTGATTAAGTCTAGGATAAAGCTAGGATAAAGCTTTTGCTGGTTATAGCCTGTCATTGTGAGAGGAAGGACCCCAGTCTTCCCCCTTAACTGACAGACTGAGCCATTGAGGGTTTTCTTTAGACTGGGAGGGTTTGAAAAGGAAGCCTCCCTTTCCTGTATTGCCATGTCTTCTTCTGGTCTTACTTGTCCGAATCTTTATTTTACTGATGCCTGAAGAAATTAAAATTCTTCTTCAATTGCTGCTTCCTTGGGATAGGAAATCCCTTTTTTTTTTTTCCTGCGGATCTCTCCAACACTGATTCCAATTTTTTCCAAAGAGTAATTCTCCCATAAAAAGAAGGGCACAAAGTCTGGATTTTGAAGCTGTGTTCGCATTCCACTACTTCAATCCGGTCGCCCTTCTGGCTTTGTTAATAAGGGCTGTGGACCTGGCGGTAATTTTTTTCAGATTCGGTGGAGGCATCGTCGATGTTTGCCAGAGCTTTGTTTTGAGTTGGTAGGGCATCCAAGATTTCTTCTTTTTGAGTGTCTCCTTCCATCAGAGAGCAAAACTGTTTAAGCCAAAGATCGAAGGTACGTGCTACACAGGTAGTAGCCAGAGTCGGTTTTAAATTCAAGGAACAGGCTTCCCAGGCTCACCTTAGATTACCTTCAGCTTTCCTGTCCATCGGGTATTTTAGTGAGCCTGCACCCTCAAAAGAAACGTTCAGATTTTTTCAAAACTTGATAAGTTTCAAAAGTAAGCATCCAAATTAGGACACTTTTTTCCAAAGGCCTGTGTCTTGTTCCTTAAAAGGGAACATCCTCTTTAAATTCTTGGATAAGGAGACTCTCCTTTCTGGTTCGTTTCCACTCTTGGAGAACCATCTCCTTTCAGGCAGTATAAATAGGAAAGGTTCTAGCTTGTTTAGTCTGTAGACCCGCATACAGCAGGCCATGGACTGGCAGCTTGCTCTCTTCCTCTTCTAAAGTGTCATAGATGGCCTTCGGCAACTCTTCCCTCTCCTCGGACAGGAACAAAAGTCTCTGGACCTTACTCACTTTCTCCTCAAGTTTCCATCTTCTGACTCTAAAGCTGAACCAAAGCTCTGCTGTAATTCCTCTAGAGTACCCTGCTCCTGTGTCACCTGAGTGGGTACTGGAGCAATAACTGCTGGACTGGCAATGGCACTGGAGGTACTGGGAAGGGACCCCTGTCTTGGAGTGTCACCCACTGGAGATACGCTGTATACATTCCAGAATAGGGAGTGGGGGTCCCTGTTATCAGCATCAGGGCCGCCCACTACAGGGGGATCCTGGATGGCCCAAGCCCCTTGTAACCCCAGGTTGGCTGAGAGGCTGTCAACTGTGGCAGACTTTTTGAAATGTGGGTCATGTGTTTCCGGTGCTAGGTGGGAGGAACCTCTCTCGCTCTGTAAGCCATTCTGGAAGATGACTTGGAAAAAAATGTTTTGACTTTAGTTAAATTTTAAGTATGAAATACAAATAATTTCTAACAGAGTTAGCTTATACACATGGTAATAAATAAAAAAGGGTTTGTTTAAAATGCATAAAGGTGTGTTGAGGATAGTTCACCTTGACCAAAAAACTGTCTATGCAGATATGAGGCGTCTGTAGGTAAACACAAACTATGTAGCTCTGACTAAAGTTGACTAACGCCCTTTCGGACTGGAATACTTCCAGAACGTTGCTAGTCGTTACTGCTCACCCCCACACATGCTCTTTTCCTCTGATGCAGTATCTCTGAGCTCAGAGTTTGAGAGCTCGCTCCTGTCAAGTTGTAAGTGAGCAATAATGACTAGGCCTCACCTAGCAACGTTCTAATGGCCTATAGCAAGGGCATTTTTCAAAATTTAGTCAGACCTGCACAAATTTATTTTTATCTACAGAAACCCCTTATCTGCAAGGGCAATTTTTTAGGGTGAAATAACCCTTTGAGGAGAGGCTCCAAGCTTGTTATATCTCCTCCCAAACTTAGTGGGAGGACTGGTGTATACTGCAGATGGTTCTGGTAGGGGAGAGTGAGTGTGTGTGTGTGTGTGTGTGTGTGTGTGTGTGTGTGTGGGGGGGGGGGGGGGGGGGAAGCAGTTTACAAGGTAAAACAAGCTAAGCGTGTTTAGCACTTGAGCATTAATTAGCTTTAATGGCCACAATACATTATTTATTCTGGCCGATTAAACGAGTTAGAGCTTGACGCCTGTAAAAGCTTTACAAGTGTTTTACAAGTGTCAAGGCTTTTTTCCTCTCAAAACGCTGCTGCCAGGAGGAAAAGCTTTTCAGTGAGTTTGCAAAAAATAAAAAATTATGTTCGTTCTTATCTATATTTCATCCACTCACAGCCCCGGTGCTCCCTCCTCTACCCTGCAGCAGCCGCTCAAATAGGCAAGTGCACACAATTTCTTTTATACAGGTTAGGCAGGATAGGAAGGAGGAAGGGGGCATTTTTTAAGAATAGTTAGACTTAGGCCTAGTACACATGGGCTGAATGTCGGGCAGCACATTTGTTCTGTGTGTGCTGCAGCCGGTCCGACAGAAGCCAGCCAATGGCTGAGAGCGCTGACTGGAGTGTTCCGGCGGGGGGCCCCCTTCCAGAACACAATAGCACAGCAGGCGAGATCGCTGTACTAACATTGCATAGTTATTACAGCCACTCCTCCTGAGCTGTCAGGTTTTTTTTTCATTCAGCCCTGCTGGGTTGTACGAAAAAAAAAAATAGTAGTGCATAATAGGCTTTAGGCTTTTCTTCCACTTTAAATAATCCACTTCTTTATATAATGTTTGATGAGTTTATTGCCACGACTCACCCGATATTTTAAATTATTTTCCAAACAATTCATCATGTTTTTATATTAACTACATACATTTTTGTTGTGATTTTAAAGTGCAAAAACATCAATATGTTATTCTAAATTGATTTAAAGTAGTATTAAATCCTCAACATTTTTTTTAGTTTAACCACTTTATCGCTGCTCACTAGAGCTGTACTGCGTCAAAGTGGCTCGATAACGTCTGGCGACGTAGACCTACGTCGCCAGACATTCCCCTCTCTCGGCGGCGCGCGCGCGCCGCCGGAGACTCGCTCCCGCTGTATTCAGTCACAGCGAGAGCCGGGCCAGGGGAGGAGCGGCGGTGATTACCGCCGCTCTTCCCCGATCATCGGGGAATCGAGTGTGGAGATCCGCCCGCTTGTGTAAACAAAGCGGGCGGATCTCCTAAGTGACTGGCAGGGTCAGATTGCAGGGTTCAGCATAGCTGAACCTGCGATCTGTCCCTGTGTCACTCAGTCATCTCCCCCCACACACGTTAGTAAGCACCAGGCATACATTAAACCCTTGATCACCAATAAAAATTAACCCCTTCCCTGCCAGTGTCATTTTTACAGTAACAGTGCATATTTATAGCACCCATTACTGTAGTAATGTCACTGGTACCCCCAAAAGTGTCAAAAATGTCAGTCAAGGGTCCGATCTGTCCGCCGCAATGTCGCAGTCCCGCAAAAAAAAAAAATGCAGATCGCCGCCATTACTCGTTAAAAAAAAAACACCAAAAACGACAGAAATCTTTCCCTTAGTTAGTAAACGCAATAACTTTTGCGCAAACCAATCAAAATATTACCAAAAATAGGTAGCAGAAAACAAATTGGCCTAAAATGATAAAAAAATTTAGATTTTTACATTTTTTGGGGGGGGGGGGGGGGGGGGATTTCATATAAAAAAAATGTGAAAAATATTGTTATTTTTTCAAAATTGTCGCTCATTTTTTTGTTTATAGTGCAAAAAGTAAAAAATTGCACAGGTGATCAAATACCACCAAAAGAAAGCTCCGTTTGTGGGAAAAAAAGGACGTAAATTTTGTTTGGATACGGTGTTGCATGACCGCGCTATTGTCAGTTATAGTCATACAGTGCCGAATCGCAAAAAGTGGCCCAGACGTAAGACAGCAAAATCCTCCGGTGGTAAAGTGGTTAACACATTGAGCACAAAATAATACATATTCCCCAGTAAACTATGTGTTACAGTTCTAACCCCAGCACTTTCAGTTCACAACTTTCCCTGCTGCTGGCTCCTGCTCCCTCAATGCTACTTCCTGAACTTCCAGTGTCACGGGGAAGAGGTAACAGTGGCCAGTGCAACCTCAAAAGCCAGGCTTGGGGAAGGTAGAAAATAAGGGAAGAGCATGGGAGTGCCTTGCCGTTCTAGGGCTGCTTTTTTTTCAACCAGGGTGCCTTGGTAAAATACAACAAATTGCCATAAATTGTCCAAAGTTGTCAGCATGCTGGCAGGTGGATCTCGTCTGCATTTTATTGTTACACAAAGCCACAGGTTTTAATTTGTTCAGCATTACAATCTTGGACACCATGCGAGCCAGGTGCTGGGATTCTAATAAATAAAGATGTCATCAATTGATAAGGAAGACATTGAGCACCTGAGGATGTCCTTGTTCGCCCTTCTTCGTCTACACTGGGGTCACATTGGTTGAAGGAGTGAGAGGAGAAACACTAGAATACTAGTCAGTACCAGTGTGCAAAGGTGTTTTAAAATAAATAATTTCTAAAGCTGGATGTCCTAAGTGTGTTGTTGCCGCTGCATTATGTAAAACTATTCATTTCTTTTACATTGAATGGAGTGCCTCGAGATTGTGTATAATTTTAATTTTAAAGAGTGCCTGGACTAAAAGAAAGTTGAGAAACTCTGTTCTAGAGTTTGCAGCTGTGTGTTTCTACTGATGACACAGTATAGGGAGACATGCTAGGATAGCTCCATAGGATTCTGTAAGAAAAGGAGCCACTCTGAAACTGGTAACTTGGGCCAGTGGTCATGGCACAGCTTAAACTGGAACATAGGCATGTATTAAAAGATAAAGCTGCTGCATACTTAGGAAGTGATTAAATCAGCTGCTGAAACGGTTTAAAAAATCTGAGAGCTTAAGCCTGGGTTCACACATATGCGATGCGGGAACCTGTGTGATTCGAACACCCATGCGATCCGATTCCAGTGCGGGGAACAAAAAGGCTACCGCCTCTTTTTCATGCGAATCCAATGCGAGTTCAGCCGTATGTGCATTTGGACAGACATCGCATGTGATGCAATGCGAACCCAGGCTAAATTTACTTTTATGTCAGTCAAGCAAGCTCTGTAAATAATAGGAAGGAGGTCTACCCAATGGTTGTGACTGGGCAGGTAGGCATTATACATTAAAAACTGGAGAAGCCCCCCTAATAGCGGTTTCAAAGAACATGTGAAGACTTTTTTTTATTCTGCTGCAATGTATAGTATTAGAGTGACAGTTTTGGGAGATCAATTCTTTTATTACTTTCTGGTGAGGTGCACAAGTGACTTACTGTCTACAAACTCCCTGCATTCCTCTTTGAGCTCTGTGGTTTGCTGGGAGACATCCGGATCCAAGATGCGCAGCTTGTTAAGCTCATCAAAGTGCAGTCCAGCTTCTGATAGTGAGTCTTTAGCCATTGCTATTAAATATAATATAGGAGAATAGTGAGATTGTTATACTTTAACTACAAAGAAAGAAAGAATGTTACAATATCATTTAAATACAAAGAAAGGATTACAATATAATTCTACATAAAAACAGAATACAATGATCTCAAACAATTTTTTAGACCGAGCTTTTCAAAGATTGGTGAACCTCTGCTCATCTTTACTTTTGAGACACTCTCTAAAATGCCCTTTTTGTACCCAATAATGCTACTAACCCGTTGCCAATTACCCAATTAGTTGCAAATGCTCTTCCAGCCCTTCCTTGTTAGTAGAACTTAAGCTGGCCATACACTAGCCAAACAATCGTTCAAACTCATTTTGGAAAAACCAAATATCGGCCGTGAGAGCAGACGATCGTGCCATCATGTAATGACCGAATTTCAAGTGATAAATCGTTCAATGGACATACATTAATCCGTTTTTCGTTCAGTTTGTCACATATGCCTAGTGCAAACTGTTTGGGTGAGAAACACATTAACCTTTCAATTTATCGTTTGTTCGGCAAAACTTTTCAAACTGTTCCTTGGATTTTTCGGCTCTGAAAAGTTAAAAAAGATTTTCTATTTGTGCCCATTAACTGGACGAAAAACGACCGAACCAAATGACAGATTTTCGAACCATTTTCCGGCTAGTGTATGGCTAGAATTACTTTGTCAGCTTTACATTGCCCCGTTTCAACTTTTATGAGACTTGTTGCTGGCATAAATTTCAAAATTATACTTTTTTTTTATTAAAATAGTACATTTTCTCAGTGTAAACATTTGATATGTTTCCTATTTTCTATTGTGAATAAAATATGGGTTTTTGAGATTTGCAAATCATTGCATTTTTTTTTTTTATGCAGATTTTACATAACATTCCAACTTTTTTTGGAATTGGGTCTGTATAGGTTATACAACGATGCATGTCATCTGCAGCTTCCATTTTTGTTTTCACGTTGGCTGTTTGCCTAAGCATACAAACAATGAATGTAGTACTGAAAGCAGCTGGGGTCATGCATCTGCTGTACAAAGGGAAAACAAACTATGGAAATATATGACCTTGGAGACAGCTGTGTTTTAAAAGACATTTTAAATTTGTACTGGCAAGTTGAACCACGCACAGGAAAAACAAAGTGTAGGTTAAAGCTAGACTCCTGGTACAAGACTTTCATTGAAATATGAAGTATTCCTCAATAGCCACAAACGTTATAAATCAACATTGTGCACCAAATGCCTTTGCAAATCCATACATTACCTTGTAAGAGTAGTGGTGACATCATCACTGTGCCGTACATAGCCTGCGCAGAAGCTGCCTACAGAAAACTACAGGAGGGGGTGGATACAAGACCAGTCACCCTGCACAAGGAGAGAGAGCAGCAGTGACCGGTCTTTATTACAGGAAGATCTGGAACAAAAATACACCAAAAATACCAACGTATAACAAGGCTTAGAACCCTTTCACACGGGAGAACCAATCGGTCGACCCGTCAGTTTTTCAGGAGGACCCGATCGGATTCTCCAGTCTTCTTTATGGAGTGGTGGGTATCTACAGACATATGTCTGTAGACACCTGCCGACATCCATTCCAATTCTATCCACTAAAAACAGACGGATGGGGATCGGATCAGATGACAGTCAGGAGTAAGCGGAGTAGGTGGTCCATTTATATCCAAACGCCTATAGAGGAGAGCAGGCTGTCTCTGCTCTGCATAAGTGAAGCGGACACGAACCAGCTATCCGCCTCCTCAGCAGGGATCAGCAGACAGCTTCCCCGCTGAGCAGGCAGACTCCAGCGGAGCCAGTCCTGTGTGTAACGGGCCTTTAAGGGAAGTTTTTTGCAAAAAAAAATACTGTAGCTGCTGACAGTTACTGGTCCAGCGCTGTTATCACCTGGACCAGTTCTTCACCAGTATCGGGTCCCCAGTGGCGTCATCTTGCTTGTGGAAAGCAGGCTTTGACTTCCTGCTGGCTTCCCACTGCATATACAGACTAGTCCTGCAGCCTTCTGGGACATGTGATGTGTTCCAGGAGGTTGCGGGCAGGTTTGGTGGAGGGCAACATTGGGAGCTGGAACCTGTCAGAAATAGGTACCCACTCCCAGGAAAAAAAAAAAAAAACGTACAAAAGTGGTAGAGGAGGATGGGGGAAGGAGTAGGAGAAGGGGAACTTCCTGTTTTAAAAGAAAGTTTTGCTTTAAAGTGGTAGTAAACCCAAAACCAAAAATGTACTCTATTACAACTTACCAAAAAAGCTGCAGATTACCAAACATTAGAGGTGGTGGCTGCTTTCGTTTTCTTTTCTTTGGCTTTTTTTCCCTCTGTTCTCACCTATGCCTCGTTTCCACTGAGCGGATCGGTTCGGGTCGGTTCGGTACGGTACGCTATTTTGGGTGTTTCCATTATGAAAGTGGCCCATACAACTGAACCAAACCGCACCATTCCTGGTCCTGCTTCAGATGTAGGGCCATAGGAAATGGTACGGTACGGTTAGGGCGGAGCTACTGGCGTCACACGATAGATTCCACTGATTGGCGGACAGGAAAACTTCAATGCTCACGTCAAATGAAAGAGCAAAACAAACACCTCATTTGGTGTAAACCCTGCATGGTCCCTGGTGGCCCGACTTGCAGTGGAAACGCTCACCTGAATAGACCAGACCATTCTAACCCTCCCAAACTGTACCGACCCGAACCGTTCCGCTCAGTGGAAACGAGGCACTAGTGATCTGGTGTCCCTCTGGGGGAGGGGAGTTTTAAATGTATAAGCAGATTTAGCACCACGGACAATTGAAGCCAAATTCCATCTCACACCTTATAATCCATTACAGCAAACAGTATTTTTCTCTTGGGATAAAGGCTTTGCATAGATATGTACCGAAATTTCAGCGGCCGAAATATGTTGGCATTTTGCCAAGAAAAAAGGTGCCAATAATGGCGTCAAAAACGCTTGTGATTTTGATGCGATTTTACTGTGCTTATGGTGTGTTTTTCATAGGTCATGTGACCCAAAAGCCACAGGTGCGTTTTTTATGTGTTCTTGCTGCATTTTTAATGCATTTCAACAGGGAGATGTGTTATTGGTGCTGTGACATAGAATTTTAGTGAATGCATTTTTCTTGAGCTTTTCTTGCACTAAAAGGTGCCGATAATGGCCGACAAACTCATATTTATTTAAATTTATGATATTAGGTTATATATACTAAACACTGGCAGGGGTTATTAAAATGATCGGCTTTTATTTATTCATTGAAAACTAGAGATGCACCAAATAGAAATTTTGGTACCTAAAATGTAGGATGCACTTAGTCGAAAACCAAAAATTTGTTATGTATTTTTTTTTTAACAAATTTTTGGTTTTCGACTAAGTGCATCCTACATTTTCGGTACCAAAATTTCCATTTGGTGCATCTCTAGTTTTGCATGAATAAATAAAAGCTGATCATTTTAATCACCCTTGCCAGTGTTTAGTAGTTTATATCATCTGTGTAAACGGATACATTCTGCTGGAGAGCTTGAGCTGTGAAAAACAGATTTTCTGGCTGAATCACCAGAGGGAAAATAGAAGAAAGCCTAAAAAGGAAACAAATGCATCCATCACATCTAAGAATTGGTAAGCTGCAATATAACTGTTTGCGTTTCGGTTTAATTTCGCTTTAATTAAGAATTTATGTGCCTCTTAAACAATATTTGCTTATCCTGGAGGTCCATCACTTAGCTTAAAATAAACACAACTTTAAAGAGTATAAATCTAATAGAAGGCTATAACTTAACACAGTAAACAAAGATGGCATTTTGCAAGTGAGAAAATGCTGATCTATTATTTGTCTGTAAGGGTAAATGCACCTCACTGATCTCTGTGCCACGTTATACTGTATTTATAAAAGCTAAGGCCTCATGTGACCTGGACGTTCTCAAAATGCCAGTAGAAAGCTGTAGGAGTTTTTTTTTTTTTTTTATAGAAAAACTATACTCCCATAAAAGCTTATGTCTCAACTCAATAAAGCTGATCAACGCCGAATAGTGGTATTTTTCAGCGTTTTCAGCTTTTACATGAGTTAGAGCGTTTTTACAGCTGAAAAACTCCTTGCAAAACTCACTAGTTCTGGGTTTTCTTCCAGCAAGAAAACCTCACTGCCAAAAACTGCTGATATCAGCCTATGTGTGCATGGACACATAGGATACCATGCTGGGGAGTTTACTGTCTGAAGCCAAAAACAGCAGCCGTAAAAAATGTCCAGTGTGGATGAGGCCTAACAACCAATGTAAAGAGAATAGATACACTTTAAGGCTTCATGCACACTGGCTTAAAAATCTCTGCTACTACAGGAGTTTTGAGTTTTTGCTATAGAAGCAGCTCAGTGTTATCCTATGTGTCCATACACATTTGGACAATAAAGCCTAGTACACACGCAACGAATTTCCGCCGACCGGTCGTCCGTCTTTTGTCCAGAGTGGTGTCTGTTGGTTGGAATGTGCTCTAGACTGCACACACATTTTATCGTCCGACAGAATTCTACTTCAGAAGTGATGTCATGTGTTGGATTGCTTTCTTTGTATTCTTTTACCTCTGAGCATGCCCAGTCTTGCTCATAAGATTTTTCCCTGACCAAATCTGTACTGACTGCACGAAAATCGGACGTGTTTTGACGGTGGACAAAAATTTTATAGCCTGCACACCAGGATTTTGTAGGCCGAAAAGTCGGAGTCGGTTGTCGAGAGCACCATACTAACAAGCCGAAAATCGGCAGATCGTCGTCGGACGAAAATTTCCGGCCAAATTTCGACTCGTGTTTACGGGCCTTTAGGCCCCTTTCACACTTGTGCAACCTAAAGGTTGTGCGATTTTGACTGGATTTGAAGCATTGCCTGTGTAATCTTGTGGTCTATGGACCTCAAAACGCATCAAAGTCAGACCAAAGTAGTGCAGGGACTACTTTGAAGTGGCTGTGACTTGAAGTCACACAGATATGAACGATTCTCATTGGAAATCATGGAGTAAGACTTGTCATGTGACTTTGCAGTCCCAAGTCTCACAAGTGTGAAAGGGGCCTTAGGGCTCATGTACACAGGGCAGTTGAAAACCTTTTCTGAATGCTGGAAACTGACAGTGAAAACGTCCGTTTTACAGCTTTTACATACCACGTTTAGCAGCACCTATGAGCATTTAAGGTTAGAAGCATTTTTTAAAGATAACCTCAGGAGATTCTTCTAAATGCCCACACTGCATAAAAAACAAGTACATTATAAACTATTTCAGCCATTCTGTGAGAGAAGAGAGAGAGCAGCAGAGAGCAGTGTGCGTGTATTATTTTTTGTGTTTTCACTATGGATCCCATCATGAGCATGTGTGAGGAAATGCTCCAGATGTTGCTGAGGCTCCGAAGACGTAGAAAATTGGATAAGTGGACTAGAGTTCATTGCTACTGGACTCATCTATTGATGCAGGCAACAGCATGTGGTGAAATTTGTGGGTTTTTTTTGGGAGTCCATTCAGATCCTCCTGTCAGTTTTTTTGGCGGATCTGAACGGACGACCCATGCATCTCTATGGGGCATCGGATGTCAGCGGAGACATGTCCGCTGACATCCGATCCGTCAAAACCGGACGGATGGAAACCCTATTTTCCATCCGTCTGGCGGATTGGATCAGATGAGAATGGACAGACGGTCCATTCCCATCCAATTCCCCCATATAGAAGAATGGGGACCTGACAGCTGTGTCTCCGCACACAGTGTGGAGACACAGCTGTCATCCGCCTGCTCAGCGGGGGATCAGTGCATCAATCCCCCGCTGAGAAAAACGGAGTCCGCCTGACGGACTCCGTGTGTGAAAGGGGCCTAAATTACAGTCCTGAAGGCAATTTTTCTGCTTTAAAATAATGCCTGTAACCTCAACTGCCTGTTATCTACTATAAACGACAGAGTGTACATGTATACATAAGATAACAAAGAGGAGAGTTCAGGGGCTGCTGAAAAAAAATGCCCAAAATGCTCCTAAATGTCTAAGGCTGGCCATACATTACACAATTTTTTTCAGATTTACCTTCAACTATGTAGTACAAGGGCCTGCCTAATTGGATACAATTGAAAGTGTTGTTTCGTTTTGACCTCATATTATATGGTTTTTGGTAAAACTAACAGAAAATTATACAAGAAGATTAAACATGTATGGTCAGCCTTAGAGGCATATTTTAAGCCCAACGTTTAAAGGCAGGAAAAAAAAAAAACCCTTCTGGTTTGCTTTTCTCATTGGAGCTTTTTGGCAGAAAAAAAATGCAAAACTATCCTAAGCTCACCTTAACTGTGTGCAAAAAAGCAAGCAAAAGACAGCTAGCAACTCTGTTTAAATCTTCCAATTCTCTATTGTCACCCCTCAGTGAGTAAAAACAAGGTGGCTAATGCATTTCGGTGATAAACCTTGATCATCAGGTGTGCTGTGATCAAGGCTCATCGCCGAAATGCATTAGCCACCTTGTTTTTACTCACTGAGGGGTGACAGTAAGAATTGGAAGATTTAAACAGAGTTGCTGGCCGTCTGTTGCTTGCCGTCTGTTGCTTGGTATTGTATCCTGTGGTGTTTGGAGAGATCACTGCAGCCTGTGCACCTGATGGATGTTTCCATTTTCCTGATGGTGTGGGATTGATATTGGTAGCATCTGAAACTTATACAGGATTTTCGGTAATATCACCATTTTTCCCGAATTAATTCATCCCAACAATAAGAGTGGTTTCATTTTTTATTTTTTTATAGCTTCCTTTCATTCAGTAATGGTATATAAATTTGCTTTATATACATTTTTTGAGGGTATGTTAGTATTATCCCAAGATATTTTAAGCCTAAGTTGATAAGTGTCCTTATCCAGTGCACGTGACATACTATCCATTTGTGAATTCATGCAAAAATGTAAGTCTCCCGCCAGTATCACCATACCTTTTTTAAAGTCCAATAATTTCTCTACCACTTTCTTCAAATAAAACCGACAGGTTAATTTGGACAGTTTATGTTCACCAGGGTGCACTCCCTCTCCTGTAGCTTTGCCCGTAGGAACAGATATCGCCCTTCCGTGTCCAATACTCTCTCTTCCAGGAAAAAAATTGTACCTCTTTAGCTAATCTTATTGCTACTTCTTTGGCTCATTTAGTTGTGGTGTCTCCATATAACTAAGTCGGATAGGCTTTTGAATACAGACTAACATTTGTGTCGTGTGTTATATGTGTTTCTTGTAAAAAAATAAATAAATAATACTTGCGGAGTATTGTTTAATTTCCTTAAGGACCTTGTGTCTCTTTACTGGGGTATTTATTCCTCGAACGTTATATGTAAGAATATTTATTGACATCATATTCTTCCTCCTTCTCTTCTCTCCTACCACCCTGCATCTCTCTGCTTTCTTTTCCATTTGAGCCCCTGGGCTCGGATGCTTAAAAATCTTAGGGTATAGGTAATTCGAATGGAGAAAGAGAGAATATATTACTAATGGAGAGGCTCTTAGGATTGTGGCAAAACCTATTTAACCCCCCCCATGCCACCTCCTACCCCTTCCTCACCCCCTTACCACCCTTCCCTCCCCGCTACTACTGTTTAGAAGACATAGGGATTTTGATCTTTACCTGGTCATTAGGTAGATAGATCTTCTCTACCAACCTGCTCCTTAGCTAGGGTGGACACACTAACTTTAGCTCCTGCCATGTGCCCTCCCTTCCCCAACAGGTTAAGACTACTCAGAGACAGCTAGGAACACCAGGTACCCCACCTATTAATTTATAATATTCCCTTTCCCCTTCCCTATTTTAGTTTTTTCTATACTTTCTAATGTTAACTGTCCTTTATCTTCTCTCTTTTTTAGTTTCACGTCTTGTTCTTCTTTGGGACTAATTGCCATTGTTCCTCCTCTAATGGTGGGCCTTCTTTCTTTTTCTTTGACCATCCAGGTATTTCTATCATCGGAAACTCTAATTTCTTGCAGAAATCCTTTAAATTCCTCTGGGAATCTCAGTTTTGCTACACGTCTTGTAGTTTCACGTCTTTTTCTTCTTTGGGACTAATCGCCATTGTTCCTCCTCTAATGGTGGGCCTTCTTTCTTTTTCTTTGACCATCCAGGTATTTCTATCACCGGAAACTCTAATTACTTGCAGAAATCTTGTAATTCTTCTGGGAATCTCAGTTTTGCTACATGTCTGTTCTTCCGGGCCCACTAGACATGCTGGGAATCTCCAGTTTTATTGAAAATTATATTCACGCATTTTGTTCAAAAGTGGTTTGAAAGTCCTTCTTCCGTCCAGGGTTCTCAGAAAGATCCGCAAAGATCTGTAAATTTGCCTCTTCATATATTTTAATGGTGTTACTCTATAGATTTTTTTCCCCGTATTTGCACTTTTTCTTCATAATTGTGGAATCTTACCATTATGTCTCTTGGGATATCCCTTGCTATATTTTAGGGGGTCTCCTGACCCTTTGGACTCTTTCTTTCTTTAAGATTTCAGTTGATGGCCTGCCTAAGAGTGGGTTAAATATTTTTATTATTTCTACTAGATCCTCTTCTTGTGCCGTCTCTAGTAGACCTCTAATTCGCAGATTTTTTTCTTCTATCTCGATTTTCCTGGTCTTCTAATTTATACTCCATATTCCTTTGTTAAGTTTGTAAGCTATTTAGCTCTTCTTTTAATTCCCTCATCTCCTGCGCGTGAGTGTCTAGTCTCTTTTCTGTGTCCTCTACTCTTGTCAATAACTGATTTCAATTGCTGTGTAGCACTGCGATATCGGTCTTCAAAGATAGGTCTAATTTAGCAAACATGTTTGCCATTTCCAATTTTGTGTAACCTGTGGACACATTCTCTCACCTGAGCTGTGGGTCGCTGCAGCTCCTGCAGTGTCACCATAGGCCTCTTGCCTGCTTCTCTGATTAATGATCTTCTTGCCTGGCATGTCAGTTTAGGTGGACGGCCATGTCTTGGTAGGTTTTCAGTTGTGCCATACTCTTTCCATTTTCAGATGATGGATTGAACAGTGCTCAGTGATATGTTCAAAGCTTGGTATTTTTTTTTTTTATAACCTAACCCTGCTTTAAACTTCTCCACAACTTTATCCCTGACTTGTCTGGTGTGTTCATTGGCCTTCATGATGTGGTTTGTTCACTAAGGTTCTCTAACAAACCTCTGAGGGCTTCACAGAACAGCAGTATCTATACTGAGATTAAATTACACACAGGTGAACTCTTTTTACTAATTAGGTGACTTCTGAAGGCAATTGGTTCTGCTAGATTTTAGTTAGGGGTATCAGAGTAAAGGGGGCAAAATACAAATGCATGCCACACTTTTCAGGTATTTGAAAACCATTTATCATCACTTTCCTTCAACTTCACAATTATGTGCCACTTTGTGTTGGTCTATCACATAAAATCCCAATAAAATACATTTAAGTTATATTGGTCAAAAGCGCATTTCCCCTTTAAACTGGGATCAACATAAGCTTGAACCTTTTTCCTCCTGGTATACACCCTAAATGATAGTAAGTATTTGGATAGATCCCAATTGGTGTTATTACTTCTAAGTAAGCTTCTTCCAATATAATTTGTACTAAAAAAATCATAATAAACCCATCATCGTGCAGATTGTTATAAAAGAAAAAAAGTGATAAAGTACAATATATTGTGTACTCACATTTAAATACACTAAGTTAATCTTTAAAATTAACCATTGGTGTGTTGAATTGAACTTCAAAACACCAATGATGTGCTATCATTGATCGGAGGCACAACATAGCTGGTGTGTGTTTTTAGTATATGTAATTGAGAGTGTTAAAAGCTTGTAGTATTGCACTTTTAGTTTCAGTCATCATAGTAATTCATGTACATGAATGGATTCGATCCAGCATCTCATCTCGTATACCCAGAGTAGCTCAGAAGAGGGAAAAACATATCATAGTGCCCACTGTGAATTTAAACATTTGCACAGCTATGAAAATCACTCAGTTTGCAACAAAGGATGGTGCTCCTTTAAATACTTTAATCAACAGACAGCATAATGATAGACAGAAGTTGTCAGACATATCTGATTTCTTTTTATGACGAGATAAGTAAAACTTTAGACAAAAGGAGTGGCTGAGGCTGTAGTATACTTGGATTTTGCAAAAGCATTTGCACAGATAAAAAGGGGTGCAAGGGCTGAGACAGTGATAATAATGGGGGTTTATAACTACCCATGAATTAACTGGAGCAATGGCACTGCTAGTAAAGTTAAAGGGCAAAAATGTATAAACCTATTACAAGACAATTTTTTGGTCCAGTTCATATAGGCCTCGACTAGAAATGATGCTCTGCTGGACCTGGTAATCTCAAACCATGCAGAGCTTATTACTAATGTTCATATAAAAAGAACATCTGGATAGCAGTGACCATACCATGATTTTATTTAATGTTAGCTGTAAGCAACAAACACATACTGGAAAGTAGAGCTGCATGATTAATCGTTAAAAATAGCGATCTTGCTTCAACCCCCCTTACAATTGAAATCCGGCATTTTCACGATTCAGTGCAGAGCCGGCAAAGTTTATCACAATATTGCTCAGCGCAGAGAGATAAAATAAACATTATATTATTTGTTTCTTTTAGATCAAAGGGATGAACTTCCATCTGTAAATAAGGTCAATTTAAAGGGGTTGTAAAGTCAGAAGTTTTTTTTATCTTAAAGAGGAAGTAAAGTCCCCCCAAAAAAACGAGAAAAATAAAGCCCTGTAAAGAGAAAGGCATAATGAGCTAGTATGCATCGCATACTAGCTCATTATGTAGTACTTACCTTAAAACGAAGCACCGCCGTGCCGCCACCTCAGCGACAGGAAGGCGACATGTCCGGCCGTCCTGCTTCCGGGTTCGCGTCCTCCGGCCATCTGATTGGCCGGAGGCGCAATTACATCACTCCCGCGCCTGCGCGCGGGAGCCGCCGTTCACGGCACTGAGCTCTGAAGGAACGGCACGGGTGGCCGTTCCTTCAGAGCGCCTGCGCCAATGACGTCATCGGCAGTATGCACTCTAAATATCTCCTAAACGGTGCAAGTTTGGGAGATATTTATAGCACCTATAGGTAAGCCTTAATATAGGCTTACCTATAGGTAAAAGTTTGTGAAGTGGGTTTACAACCTCTTTAATGCAATCTATGCATTAGGATAAAAAGCCTTCTGTGTGCAGCAACCCCCCTCAGCCTTCCTAACACTTACCTGAGGTCCCTCTCTGTCCAGCGATGTCCACGAGTGTCTCAGCCATCTGAGATCCTCCCTCCTGATTGGCTGAGCCACAGAAGCGGTGCCATTGGGTGCCAATCAGAAGAGAGAGGGGACAGGTCTGAGTCTCCGTTTCTGAATGGACACAGGGATCTGTGACTCGGCTTGGGTGCCCCGAGCTGCTTGTTGTGGGGGCACTGAACAGGAGGGGGGAGGGGCCAGGATCACAGAAGAGGTGGCTCCGGGCTGCTCTGTGCAAATCCATTGCAACAGAGCAGGTAAGTATAACATAGTAGTTATTTTTATAGGAAAGAAAAAAACGAGACTTTAACAATTTAAAGACTAAGCCTTTTTCTGACATTTGTTGCTTACAAGTTCCCTAGACCCTAGAGAATAAAATTGCGGTCGTTGCAATATTTTATTTCACACTGTATTTGCGCAGCAGTCTTTAAAAGGCAATTTTGTGGGAAAAAAATACACTTCAATTAATTAAAAAAAAAAAATGAAAAACAGTAAAGTTAGCCCAATTTTTTTGTATAATGTGAAAGAGGATGTTGGGCCGAGAATCGTGAGAGAATAGTAATCTTTATTCAAAGCAAAAAAAATTTTGATTCTCATTTTATCCAGAATCGTGCAGCTCTACTGGAAAGATAAAAACACTTCACTTTAAAAGAGAACATTTTCCAATGATGAGGGCTGCTCTCCAAGACTTAGACTGAGAGGGAATATTGGCATTGATGAACACAGAACAGAAATGGGAATTCTTCAAAAAAGATGGCATGTGAACACATTGCAAAGTATATTCCCATGGGCAATAAGTTTAAAATGCTAAAAATAAAACCTATGTGGCTCACGGAAAAGCTATAAACAATAAGAGAGCTTTTAAAAAATATAAAAATGAAGAAACACTATCCTCGTTTAAATTGTACAAAGAATATAAATTAATATGTAAAAAAAAAATTAAGGCTGCAAAAATTTAAAATGAATGACAGATTGCAAAAGATAGTAGAACAAACCCCCCCCCCCCAAAAAAAAACTCCTCGAATATAATATAGTAAAAAAAAAAGGTCAGGTCTAAGCATGTAGGCCCTTTACACAATAATCTAGAGTGGGTGACTGGGAACAAAGAGAAGGCAAAATGTATTAAATACTTTCTTCAGCTCTGTGTATACAAAGGAGCATGGGGGAGCTCATGTCCATAATGGGGATGGTATTGACACAGCCCCAAATGTTCCACAATCGCTCTAAATTGATAAAATTGGTCCAGAAATATTTAGACAGAATAAATGTAAATAAAGCCCCTGGCCCAGATGGTATACACCCACGTACCCTAAAATAAATGAGCTCTGTCATTTCAAAGCCTTTGTTTTTAATTTTTAGAGACTCTTTAATGATTTGCATAGTACCATCAGACTGGCGTAAGGCAATTTGGTGCCTATATTTAAAAAGGGATCAAAGCCTTTACCGAGTAACTATAGACCTGTTAGTTTAACTTCTATAGTTGGGAAGATACTGGAGAGTTTAAAAAAAAAGACAACACAGATGAGTTCTTGCTGGGAAAAAATATTTTAAACAATAGACAGCATAGATTCACGAAAGACAGAAGTTGTCAAACAAATTGGATTTCTTGAGGAGGTAAGTAAAACCTTAGACAAAGGAGTGGCTGTGGGCATAGGTATACTTGGATTTTGCCTAATCGTTTGCAACAGTTTCCCGCCCATGGCTAATGTAGAAGGTAAAGTCTACAGGCTTGGAAAAATCAGTTTGTAAATGGATATTGTGACGGAATGTCCAGCACCAAGCTTAGGTGCCTCTGTCAAGATACAGCTCCCTCCAGTCTGGACCCAGGAACCAGGTATAATGGAAGAGCACCCAAGGACTAGAGGACACTAGCTTTAGGTGCAAACTGGAAATGGAACTTTTTATTGTAATATAATAAGAATAAGAATATAAAGCACACAAGATCAGGTGAGTCTGATCACATTACCCTAACAATGCAAACTGTAAACAGGAATATAATTAACATAACATAGCTAAGGAACAGCCAACATAAACATAAACATTAAGATAATTAACTACTCACTCAAAGTGTTACTAAACCCACAACAGTAAAATCTGTCTATAGATGCAGAATAGCATGCTTGTTATACTCAATGTGTAACTTAGGTGGTTAATCCTCTGCATTGTGTAAAAAGGCTGTGTAATTCTGTATGTACAGATCACCCCCTCCCTTGCACATTCACTCTGAGCAAGTTCAGATAAGCCACAGTAAGCATAATTCAGCTGCACATGCTCAGCTTGGTCTTCATTGCCAGAGAGGACATTTTCTGGTTTTAGCTGAGCTTTTCAGGTCACATGGTATTAACATCACACATGCGGGCGTGTCTACAAATCCTAAACGGCAGCCCAGTCCCTCCCTCCTCCTAGTGCCTAGTAACGAAAAAAGAACACAGTGGGTGGGATGTCACATCTTGATTCATGGATGATCCGCCTCCCATAAAAGCATGAGGACACAGGCTATAGAGCAAGGATCCTCAAACTACGGCCCTCCAGCTGTTGCGGAACTACACCTCCCATGAGGCATTGTAAAACTCTGACATTCACAGACATGACTAGGCATGATGGGAATTGTAGTTCCTGTACAACTGGAGGGCCATAGTTTGAAGACCCCTGCTATAAAAGATTTCAAGAGGCAGTGAAATCTCCTCCTACATGAACACTCTGGACTCGAGCAGACCCTGAAGAGTATCACGTGACTGCAGTATACAGATCACCTAACAAGGTATATAGCTGCAGTATTTTAATGTAAAAAGATTATTTATAAGCTGTGGGCAGTGCGGGGGGGAGGGGGCTGATGAACATTTTTTATATTTCTGGGTTTAGTAAAACTTTAAACAAGCCTAGGTGCCCACACCGTTCGGCACCAAGCCTACAACCCTGGATACACAAAGTACATTACACATTATCGTAAGCATAAACACATAACATCCCACAATAGTTCGATAAATTAAAGTGAATGGCCTAGGGTTGTTGGTCGTGTACCCGAAGGTTCAGTGTTGGGACCCTTACTTTTTAATATATTTATAAATAATATAGGGTCTGTACTGTTTCATTGGGCAACTATTTGACAAATGAGGTTAAATGTTGATATATGTAAAGTTATGTACTTGGGGGCCAAGAATGGATCATACATACTAAGGGGAGTAAAACTGGGGGAATCCATATTGGAGAAGAATCTGGGGATTTTGCTAGATCATAAGCTTAATAATAGCATGCAATGCCAAGCTGCGGTTTACAAAGCAAGCAAAATCCTTTCTTGTATTGAGAGGTATAGACTTCAGAGTGGGATATATAATTTTGAGATAAATTAATTCCGCGCTAGGGTGTGTGCAACGAGGCTGCAGCCTACCTCACATATCCCAGTATATGGGATGTGAAAATGGAAAGGTTTTAAGAAAGAGGGATAGGTGGCGCTGCCTATAACATGTATATAAAAACGTGTCAAGTATATAAATCAATAAAATAATAAAGGTGCTATTTCCTTAATCCTATGCATACATAAAAGCATAAGTAATATATAACATACATAATGCAATAATAATCATACACTGTATCATATGAATCTAATGATACACAAAGTGCTCTCAGTGCAAAAAAATATAGTTGCAAAAAATTCAAATAGGCAAATTATCATATAAATGTATAACACACTGTGTGTCATATGAATCCAATCAGGTAAAAAGTGCTCTCAGTGCAAAAAAAGTGTAAAAGACTGCAATACATAGAGTATAAATAAATATAGTAATCCAAAAATGAATAAGTCCATATAGGATGCTAAAGTGATAAGTGCAAAACCAGTGCAAAAAGACAGTCTCTGGTGGTGAACTGCAAAGGTGAATGACGTCTTTGTGTCACTTCCGGCCTCGTGTTTCTGGTCCGTGGAACGCATTGCGTTCCAGGATTCAGCAAACAGAGGGACGGCTTTGGACATAAGGCTTGTATCTATTGTCCCTTTGTAAGTGCATTTATTTTGTACTAAATAAAGGTATTATTTACGGAATTACACTATGAGATGCTTCTTTTCATCTATATACCCCCAGTGACTTGGTATATTGAGGTGGAGAAGGAGACATACCGTCTTTCCGGTTATCTGTTGGTGTCGGTGACCCTTGCAGGGGTTTTTATCCTCTGGTGAGTGCAGACCAGAGAGGGGGGAGCACGAGTGGATTCACCTTTGCAGTTCACCACCAGAGACGGTCTTTTTGCACTTATCACTTTAAACATCCTATATGGACTTATGAATTTTTTGTTAACTACATTTAGTTGTACAGTAAACCCCCTCTCCATCGCGGTTCAGTTTTTGCGGTCCCGATATATTGCGTTTTTTTTTGTAATGTTATTTTACTAGATAAATCATTAAAAATGAAATATTTTTGTGTTTTCCATAGCTCTTGCTATGTCTCTCAGTATCTTTTATGTGTTTAAATGAGTTTCTATTGTTTTAAAAGTGTGTTTAAAGACCTTAAAATGCTTTTACACGTACAGTGACAATAAAAAAAAAACATGCCTACAATGCATTTTAATAGGGTTTTTCCATTTCGCGGATTTTCACTTTTCGCGGCTGGGTCCGGAACGTAACCCCCGCAATGGAGGGGGGTTTACTGTACTCTATATATTGCACTTTTTTTTGCACCGAGAGCACTTTTTACCTAATTGGATTCATGTGACACAGTGTGTTATACATGTATATGATAATTTGCCTATTTTAATTTTTTGCAACTATATCATTGTGTACCATTGGATTCATAGGATACAGTGTATGATTATTATTGCATTACCTATGTTATAGATTACTTATGCTTTTATGTATGCATGGGTTTATGGAAATAGCACCTTTATTATTATTAATGTATATACTTGACACATCTTTATATACATGTTATAGGCAGCGCCACCTATCCCTCTTTCTTACATTCTTTCCAGCTATATATTTTTGCCCTTGTACAAATCATCAGTAAGACCTGATCTGAAATATGCAGTTCGATTTTGGTCACCAGTTCACAAAAGGATATCGGGGAACTGGAGAAAGTGCAGAGAAGAGCAACCAAACTGATAAGAGGCATGGAGGAGCTCAGCCATGAGAAAATATTAGAGAAACTGAATTTATTCTCTCTTGAGAAGAGGAAATTAACAGGAGAAATGATCAACATGTATAAATACATAAGTGGTCCATATAGTGAACTTGTTGGTAAGTTATTAACTTTAAAGGTCATCACAGAGGACAAGGGCGCACTTTTTTCCTCTGGAGGAAAAGAGATTTAATCTCCAAATTTAGAAAAGACTTCTTCACAGTAAGAGCTGCGAAAATGTGGAATAGACTCCCTCAAGAGGTGGTTCTGTCCAGCTCAGTAGAATTCTTTAAAAAAGGCCTGGATTCTTTCCTAAATGTACAAAATATAACTGGATATTAACATTTATAGGTAAAGTTTATACAGCAAATATTCAATCGCCTCTTAGGGAATCAGAAAGGAGATTTTTTTCCCCTGCTGGAGAAAATTGGATCATGCTTTGCTGGGGGGGGTTTTTTTGCCTTTCAACTGTGGGTATAGGATTGTGTATATAGGATAAAATCTCCCCCCTCCCCCCCTTTTATTGGTTGAACTGGATGGACTTTTTGACTTCCTTTTCTATGTAAAATACCAATTATGTAATTGGCCAAACACATGTGCTTTTCAAAGGGCTCCTTTCGCAATGACAGTGAAAACTATGTAAAACCTTCCCCACAAAGTGCATGCAATCTGCTCACCAGAGCCAAAAGTCAAATAGAAAAGCGGGGAGAACAGACAATTTGTAACTGGATTCCAAAAAATCCTATCCATATGGGATGTACCAACATCCCCAATACATAGAACAAACAATAAGAAGAGCTCTTAGAGGGTTATAGATACTTACCTCCCCACGCTCTCCTGATGAAGCGGACTTTTGGTTCATGAAACGAGTTGGAATTCTATTGTCTTCCCATCACAGCTTCATACACCTGGACTGCTTTCTTTATTCCACAGAATTCTCTTTTCAGATTATTGTAAATAAGATTGATATATTCAGATACATAAATCAGGAAGTATACAGAAGTGATCAATACTGAGAAGTGTTCTATCCGGTTTTCATATGATTATTAATAAAATTGGACAAATTCTAGTAAAATTCCCATAGAGTTCTTCTTCTTTGTTGGGCTTTAAAGGATATGTATATATTCAAAATGTTTTTTACGTGGGGAAAGGGCAGAACCCGTTAGGTTTACTGCCAACTAAGACTCATTTAGATAGATTTTCCTTTAGCTCCTGTCCTGGTGACACTTTTTTTTTTTTTTTTTACCAGGCAGAAAATGAGGGCAACTCTGCAACAGGAAAACAGACAACCACCAATAAAAGGTTGACAGAGGTTCTAGCATTCCCCTACCTAAATTTAACCACTGGACCAGAAGGATTTGTCCCCCTAATGACCAGGCCCTTTTTTATGATTCGGCATTGTGTTATTTTAACGGAAAATTGCGCAGTCGTGCAACACTGTACCCACATAAAATGTATGTATTTTTTTCCCCACAAATAGAGATTTCTTTTGGTGGTATTTGATCACCTGTGTGATTTTTATTTTTTGCACTATAAACAAAAAAGAAGGAGCGACAATTCAGAAAAAAAAAAAATATTTTTTCACATTCTGCTATACAACATCCCAGAAAAAAAAAAATGTAAAAATCAAATATTTCATCCTTTTAGACCAATTTGTATTCTGCTACATATTTTTGGTTAAAAAAAAAAAAAAAAAAAATCGCAATAAGCGTATTTTGATTGGTTTGCGCAAAAGTAATCACATCTACAAACTAGGGGAAAGATTTTGGCATTTTTATTTATTTTACTAGTAATGGCTGCGACATTGCGGTGGACAGATCGGACCCCTAACTGACATTTTTGAAACTTTTGGGGGGACCAGAGACATTACTACAGTAATCAGTGCTAAAATAATGCACTGCTACTGTAATAATGACACTGGCAGGGAAGGGGGTTAACCTAGTGGGTGATCAAAGGGTTAAGGGGAGTGTTTACTAACCGTAGGGGGGGGGGGGGGAGGCTTGTTAAAAGACCATAGAGACCTGTGATCCTGAATAGAAAGATCACAGGAGCTCTGTGGTCATTTCAGAGAAAAGAACGGTCAGCTGTGTTTACAGCAGCTTGACCGTTCTTCTCTCTCAGCGGGCAGTGATGGTGGGTGCACGGCGCCAATCGTGGCCACCGGTCCCATGTATCGGCATCCCTGCTGCCTAGTGGGGGCTGGAGCAAACTGCCGGCAGTGCGCGCTCACCCCCCAGCACGAAGCACGCGGAGGGCCAGCCTGCTGCAGTAAATGTGTGGCGGTTGGTCCAGAAGCGGTTAACAAAAGGATTTTTAGTTACTGTGTTGCTGTTGGAGAGCGTCACTCACTTCCTGTCTATGCCACCAGAGCAGGAATTGAGGAAAAAACTTTTTTTTTTTTTTTAAGGGAACCCTGGATGGCCATAAAATCTGACAGGGATTCTAATTTTTCCCCACTCCATTCAAAACATCACTTTTAATACACTTTATATCATTTGTGAACACACTACATTAGTGCTCCAAAGTCGCATGACAAATCGCAGCCCATTCTTTTCAATGGCACACGTTTAAATTGGTGCAACTTAAAGTCGCACAGCATTGAAAAGGTGCCTGCCCAACTTTGCCATGACTTAGATCCATTGAGTGTAAAATCAGAACAAAGTCGCACCGAAAGTTGCTCCAAAGTCGCACTGGAAATCAAGCGACTTTGAAGACACGCTAATATGAATGGAGCCTTAAAGCTATTGTATAACAGCAAATAGTATTATACAGTTGTGCTAAAAAGTTTGCATACCCTGAAAGAAATTACATTTTGTCATTGATATTGAAAATATGACTGATCATGTCAAAAATCTCTGTTTTATTTAAGCATAATGCTCATATGAAGCCATTTAAATCATAAATCATAACGATAACAGACATTGCCCAAAATGGCCCTGATCATAAGTTTACATACCCTGGGATGTTTGCCCTCGGTACAGTAACGCAAGGTAACACACACAGGTTAAAATGGCAATTTTTCCATGGGGCCACATATTTGGGTACCCCCCTTTGTGCTGGGATTGTGCCACACAGCACGGTCCTAGCACAGGGACCGGGGTCTCACCAAGAGCTGCGTTCCCCGTACTAACAATCAGGACCTTGAACTTCTGATTCTGGGTCACCTGATCGCTGTGGTAGCCTCTGATAGGCTATCGTAGTGATCAGTCACTGTGAAGCCTGCCCCTGTGTTTCTCTCTCTGTGAATGGAGAAGAATCATTACAATGTATCTCTCTTTTGTTGCAGAGAGGGGACAAAAAAGTGTGTGTTAAAAATAAAATAAAGAAAAAATACCTAGATCAAGGTTTGATCTACGTTAGTGCCAGGGTTAGTGTTTGGGTCAAGTAAGGGTCAAGGTCAATATATTTTGGGCAGTTTTTTTTTTTTTTTTTTCAAATGACATTCAGTGTAAGTTAGACTGTCAGTATGTTATAGGCCCCTTTCACACACAGAGTCCGTTCAGATCAGCCTGTCAGTTTTTTTGGCGGATCTGAACGGACGCCCCATGCATCTCTATGGGGCATCGGATGTCAGCGGAGACATGTCCACTGACATCCGATCTGTCAAAACCGGACGGATGGAAACCCTATTTTCCATCCGTCTGGCGGATCGGATGAGAACGGACAGACGGTCCGTTCCCATTCGATTCCCCCATAGAGATGCATGTGGACCTGACAGCTGTGTCTCCGCACACAGCACGGAGACACAGCTGTCATCCTCCTGCTCAGCGGGGGAAAACTGAGTCTGCCTGATGGACTCCGTGTGTGAAAGGGCCCTTAAAGCGGTTGTAAACCCTAAAAAATAAAAAAAAAAAAAGTAAAAAAACCTGCAAGACAAAGGCATAATGAGCTAGTATGCATCGCATACTAGCCCATTATGTGTAACTTACCTTAGAACGAAGCCCCGACACGGACCCCCGGACATCGCTGCAGGCGCTGCCATGATCCCTCGCCGTCTCTTCCGGGTTCGGCGGCTCCGGCGCGGTGATTGGCCGGAAGAGACGGCTCCGGCGCGATGATTGGCCGGAGCCGCGATGACGTCATGAGTGATTTTCCGGCAAGCTCCCGGCAAATAAATTGAAGGTCTCCCCGGACCTTCAGAGCGCATGCGCCGCTCGCGCGAGCGGCTGCATGTACTGTAAATATCTCCTAAACCGTGCCGGTTTAGGAGATATTATTTGTACCTACAGGTAAGCCTTATTATAGGCTTACCTGTAGGTAAAAGTGTCAAAAAGCGGGATACTACCGCTTTAAGTAAAGGGAAAAAAAATGCAAACTTTGCACTATTGTTTCTGGGCTGTACTACAGGTACAAACAAATAGTATACACATATGTGGTATCTCTGCAATCGTCAGGAGCAGGAGAATTTATTTTGGGTTGTTACACTTAAATGTAAAAAAAAAAAAAAGAAGATTTTACATGCATGTGTACATTCAATAAGCAGCTGCAGTTTTGACTTCAGCTGGAAGCCTCTTATAACTGACAACACCAGGGCTAGGGGCTGCACACAAATGACCACAGTAAATATAGACCTGGCTGCCGATTAGGGGGGTATCACTGGCCTTCCTGTATAGGCCCCGGGCCCCATAAGTTCAACAGGGGGGACCGGAGCATCGTGGGGGGGGGGGTGCAATTACTGGAACCAATCTCCCTGTGGCCCTTCAAAAAGCAGAGCTTGCTTCTCCCCCTCCCAACAGGTTTCAACTGCTGCAGGGGGAACCACATGGGGATAGTTTTCAGTAGTTGCCCCCCTTTCCCCACGATTAGACCCCCCTTCCATTCTGCAGCTCTGATCCCCCTGTTTGTTTTCCCCCTGCATCACTTCTGGCTTCATCTCCACTCTCTCCAGCTGCTGCAGAGAACAGGGGGATCGATGTCAGGATGGAGAGAACAGGGCAAGTAAACATATCATGTACCAATCGCTCCTGTGTACATTCATAAACAAAGCATAGTAAATTGTAGTGCTGCACCGAAATGAAAGTTCCAGTACAAAACCAAAAAATTCAGGATAAATCGAAGTTGATGGTTTTTAAAGTAACTATATATATATATATATATATATATTTAGAAATGATTGCAATATATTTGACTTTTTAATAATATCATAATTTTAAATTAATATGAATTTATTGTCAGTCTTTATTGGCACTTTTTTGAGCGGTGTTAAAAATCCTGCTCGCTGCATATTTGGTCAGCACCTCTCCATTAAAATGCATCGAAAACACAGCAAGAACGCATCAAAAATGCAACTATGTTTTGTTTTTGAGTCACATGACCTATGAAAAACACACCACAAGCATGGTAAAATCGTGGCAAAATAGTGGACGTTTTGGGCAGCCATTATCGGCATCTTTTCCGTTTTGGGGACAGCACTGAAAAGCCTATTTTCAGCCAATAGATTTCGATGCATCACTAGTAAATTGTGATTACTACTATACTTCAGTTGTTGAATGGACAGGAAGCCTCTGTATAGAGCACCTCCTGTGCATTAATTCTGCAGTGTAGCTAAGGCTGCAGAGAAAGAGATTGGGGGATCTGTGTCAATCTTCTTCTCTGTCTCAAAAGTTAAACATTAGGGGTCTGTTTAGATCCATAATATTCACCACAAGTAAGAAAAAAAAAAAAACAGAAGAAAAATAAAAAATTGTTAAAAATAATTTTAAGAAAATATAATTAAGGGTTTATTCTTACAGGTTCTCTGACAATGTAACTGAGTGGTTAGTTCATGCAGAAGAAGCCATCTGATAGGCTTGGTTCCAACCTACGGGTGTGACCAAGCACAGGTGTGTTTGCAGGCGTCTGAGTGTAAGACTAATCATTCATTTCAATGGGCTGCCCTACACACAAGAAACAGATAAGAAGTTCCTGACTCTTTTCCGAACACACACCGAACTGAGCGTTGCTGCGGCACCATGTGTTTTGGTGCATGCTTAAACATGAGCATATGCAGACGCATTGAGGTACCATTACTAATTAATGGCAACACATTTCTGTGCATGTCGGGAAAGCATGCGATTTTGTGCGCATTCCCAACATAGATGGCAACAGAGGCTTACTCTATGGCAACGCAGCTAATAAACGAACGTCCTATTTTGGCAAGTGCTATCAGCGGCTCTCTGATTTCTAACAGCATCCCTGAATACAGGTAGACTATGGGGTGGATTTACTAAAGGAAAATCCACTGTGTACTTGGGAGTGCAGTAGCTTCAAATCTGAGGGGAAGCTCTGCAGATTTCTAACATCCAATCATGTGCAAGCAAAAATACAGTTTTTTATTTTCATTGCATGTCCCCCTCAGATCTACAGCGACTGCACTTCCAAGTGCCCTTGTAGTGCACAGTGGCCTTTAGTAAATATACCCCTATGCGTTTCCATGGTAACCTGTAGCTCTCAGCATTGGTTCCAGGAACGCAACTGACCACCCCAGCATGGATCTGCCTCAGTGCTTAGTGTGGCCAGTCTGAATGGGAACGGTCAGGATGGCCAGGTATTTCCCACCAACACAATCAATGATAACAGATGTAAGAGGAACTACTTGTATACACACGTATACGGATTCCTCAATTCTGGGGTAACATGCACTTTCACTACTTGCCGACCACCCTATAGAAGCTTTACTGCTACTGGGTGACTGCTGTGTGCATGATCAGGTCTTATTACATGATTCTGTACTTCCAGGTAGGGGAGAATGCATGCCGCCTAATTCCTGATGTGATTATACCCAGCGGGAGCCAATCAGTGGGTACAACAGACTTGATGTCCACCGGCAGCCGCAGAGAGGTGGAACTGTGGTCTGTCTCTGTAAACAAGGCAGATCGCTGCTCTGACAGGAGGGAAGGCATGGATCCTGTGTATCTGCAAAGCAGGGACATGGATTCATGTCTTCCCCTAGTAAAAGCACCTCCCACACTGTAGTAAAACACCAGTTAGTCACACAGTTAACCCTTTGATTGCCCTCGGATATTAACCCCTTCCCAGCCAGTGTCATTAGTACAGTGACATTGCATATTTTTAGCACTGATTATTAGTATTATTAGTATTAGTGTCACTGGTCCCCAAAAAAAAAGTGTCCGATTTGTCCACCGCAATATCGCAGTCCCACTATAAGTTGCTGATTGCCACCATTACTAATAAAAAAAAATAAAATAAATTCCATAAATATATCCCAACATTTATAGACGTTATAACTTTTGGGAAACCCCAATTAATATATGCTTACCGGGATTTTATTTACTAAAGCTATGTGGCAGAATACATATTGGCCTAAATTGATGAAGAAATTACATTTTTATATTGGATATGTTTTATAGCAGAAATTATAAAATGTTTTTTTTTTTTTCAAAATTTTTTATTTTTTTGTTGATAGTGCAAAAATTAAAAAACAGAAGTGATCAAATACCACCAAAAGAAAGCTCTATTTGTGTGTGGGGGGGACATTTTATTTGGGTACAGCGTCGCAAGACCGCGCAATTGCCAGTTAAAGTAACGCAGTGCCGTATCGCATGTAGGGGGGTAAATCTTCCGATGCTGAAGTGGTCAGTTATTCTTCAGGATTTAAAAACTCTTGCTGTAAACCCTCCAGTCCCCTGACAAGGTTCCATTGAAGGAGAAGCCCCATACTAGCTGGTGACACGTCAGCCTCTCCCCACCATAGCACTCTGTGTCCCCTCTACCACAGACAGGCCTCGACACCCCCGCACTGCCCTCACCTTACCTGTAGCCGCAGCCTCCGACCTCCTCTCCCACTTCTCCAACCCCGGCTGCCACGGAGACAGCCGGCTAGTGTTTACTTACATCACTTCCCGTAATGCCACCAGGCTACCATAGAGACAATGCGGAAGACGAGCTACTCGGCAGCCATTTTTAAGAAGGGAACACTGCCCATACGTTTATTTTTTCTTGACTGGAACAATACTGTAGTAATTTCTAGGAACAGTAAATTGTGCGATACACCGGGATTTGCAAAAGTAAGGCGGAGAGGTGAAGGAGAGATAGCTATGCTGTGCCCACCCACTTATGGCGGTAGCAAGGGCTTCTGGGAGTCGTGGTTCCTTGGGAACGACCCATGCAGAGGATGACGGAGGATGCTGAGAGGTTCGGACTACAAGTCCCATGGAGCATTGCGGTGTAAGCGGCAGTCCAAAGCATGCGCAGGTTAGTTACTGAGGAAACGGGTGAGGAAGTGATGTCAGTGCGCCTGGGAAACATGGGCGAGACTGAGGGGAGCTGAGTAGGATTCCTGGTGTTGGCTGCTGAGGAACTGGAGACAGGTGAGATGGCTGGAAGGGATGGGGGGTAGACAAGGGGGAGATGTTGGTTTGCTGTGTTCCTGTTTATTTCAGAGCGGATGGAGGTAACCCTGGCAGTGTGCAGTACATTCCATGGCCTTACACTGATAGAGAGCACAGTGTACAGATCAGATCAGTGTACCTTCTTCTCATCATATGGGTTCACTTCAGGCCAGCACTGGAGCTCTGGTGTCAGTTCCAACTATGAGGGCTGCATGGAGTTTGTTCTCTTTGTATTGGTAGCATTTACTTTGGATGTCCTGATATTCTCACAGATCAGATACGGGCTAGAAAAGTGATGGTCAGTCTTCTAATATGGAGGGCTTTAGGTGCGGCCCTCAACATCCCCAAATTTAGTAATTATTCATAATCAGAGACCGCAGACACACAACAGGATATAATCAGAGCCTTTGGACATAATACAAGAGACGGTCAGAGGTTGGTGACAGGGGAACGTGGTGCAGGAGGCAGTCGGTGACAGGGGAACATGGCGCAGGAGGCGGTCAGCAATAGGAGAACGTGGTGCAGGAGGCGGCCAGGCGACAGGGGAACATGGTGCAGGAGGCGGCCGGGCGTCAGGGGAACGCGGTGCAGGACAGGGGAACGTGATGCAGGAAGCGGCCGGGCGACAGGGCAATGTTGTGCAGGAGGCGGCCCGGGCGACAGGGCAATGTTGTGCAGGAGGCGGCCGGGCGTCAGGGGAACGTGGTGCAGGACAGGGGAACGTGATGCAGGAGGCGGCCGGGCGACAGGGCAATGTTGTGCAGGAGGCGGCCGGGCGACAGGGCAATGTTGTGCAGGAGGCGGCCGGGCGACAGGGCAATGTTGTGCAGGAGGTGACAGGGCAACGTTGTGCAGGAGGCGGCTGGGCGACAGGGGAACATGGTGCAGGAGGTGGCCCGGCGACAGGGCAAGGTGGTGCAGGAGGCGGCCGGGCGACAGGGGAACATGGTGCAGGAGGCGGCCGGGCGACAGGGCAAGGTGGTGCAGGAGGCGGCCGGGCGACAGGGCAAGGTGGTGCAGGAGGCGGCCGGGCGACAGGGCAAGGTGGTGCAGGAGGCGGCCGGGCGACAGGGCAAGGTGGTGCAGGAGGCGGCCGGGCGACAGGGCAAGGTGGTGCAGGAGGCGGCCGGGCGACAGGGCAAGGTGGTGCAGGAGGCGGCCGGGCGACAGGGCAAGGTGGTGCAGGAGGCGGCCGGGGGACAGGGCAAGGTGGTGCAGGAGGCGGCCGGGGGACAGAGCAAGGTGGTGCAGGAGGCGGCCGGGGGACAGGGCAACGTGGTGCAGGAGGTGGCCGGGGGACAGGGCAACGTGGTGCAGGAGGCGGCCGGGCGACAGGGGAACATGGCGCAGGACAGGGGAATGTGGTGCAGGAGGCGGCCGGGCAACAGGGGAATGTGGTGCAGGAGGCGGCCGGGCAACGGGAACGTGGTGCGGCCGGGGGACAGGGCAAGGTGGTGCAGGAGGCGGCCGGGGGACAGGGCAAGGTGGTGCAGGAGGCGGCCGGGGGACAGGGCAAGGTGGTGCAGGAGGCGGCCGGGGGACAGGGCAAGGTGGTGCAGGAGGCGGCCGGGGGACAGGGCAACGTGGTGCAGGAGGCGACAGGGGAACATGGCGCAGGACAGGGGAATGTGGTGCAGGAGGCGGCTGGGCAACAGGGGAACGTGGTGCAGGAGGCGGCCGGGCAACGGGAACGTGGTGCAGGAGGCGGCCAGGCGACAGGGGAACGTGGTGCAGGAGGCGGCTGGGGCGACGGGAACGTGATGCAGGAGGCGGCGGCCGGGCGACTGGGGACATGATATTGTCCACTCTTCTCTCTTCCCCTCTAACCACAGCAACTGCTATGCCTGTCCCAGGCCCAGGCAAGTAAAGCCCGTGATACATAGCGGGGGGGGGGGGGAGGGGGCGCAGCAGCCAAGGCTCCAGGACAAAATTTCCTGTTGCCATTGTGATCTGGTGCCTGGGGATTGTACACTTTCCTCCCCTCTACCCAGCGACACCCACTATGCCCCAGGCCTGCAGATGGGCAAGCGGAGCCTGGGATATATAGCGGGGTGTGTGCAGCATTTGGGCAGCAGTCTAGAGGCCAGGACGAAATTTCTTGTTGCCATTGCGACTTGGGGTTTGTCAAGCCCTGGTGTAGGGCTAGCTGTGAGCTCCCTCCATAGCTGTCCAATTTATGCAGCTAGCAAGGAGATGGCTGTTTTCACAGACGGTGCTTTTCTTGTCTCCAAGCAGTTTTCTGCTTACCTACAAGACCCCCCTCCCCTGGAATTCCTCGTGGGAGGTTTGTCTGACAAGCACTTGGAAATGGAGAAAAGTGCCATCTGTCAAAGCCACCTATCTCCTTTCTAGCTGTGTTATCGGACAGCTGTGGAGAAAGGAGGGACAACACAGCTAGCCATACACAGAATTATTTCATATAAAATTGTATTGTCAATCAGTTTACTCTCTGGGGGGAAAAGTGCAAATGGAAGCTAGAAAAAACGCCCAATCTTCCATACACCTACAGATATAATGATCTATCTTCTTCCCTTCAACCGGATCTTCCGTCTAAATCGGTCAGAATAACTTAAATGAAATTGATCAGTTTTGTTCAAGAATGATTGATGGCACTGTGTTTATTTCCAATAATTCATAGATTGGATTATGTCATCTGAAGAATTGTTTGATCACATCTTTGGGTGTATGACCACCATTAGACCGCACTTAGCAAGATGAAGCAGGCAGCTTTTAATTGCAGAAAAGACATGCTCTCTGGCCTCTGCAATAATACACCTAACTGCCTGCTTGCAGATCTCTACCCAGTGTGCACTGTGCTGTACATACACAGCCCAGCATGCATTCCAGGTGTTCCGTGAAAAAACCATACCCGTGAGAAAACCATACCCTCGTCACTTCCGGTTCAGCTACGGAGGGTATGGATTTCTCACGGTAGTTAAACTTGCGGCGCTTACATTAAAACAGCTTATCTGCAACATAAATCATTTCCGCTCTTCGCCCTGTCACTGCCCTCATCTCCGATAATAAATATAAAAGCGGATCACGGAGCCGCGATCGCCGTCACATTTACATCTCATACTCCCGCCGCCGCTTTTATATTTATTACCGGAGATGAGGGAAATTACAGCGATAGCAGAGGAGATGATTGATGTTGCAGCCGAAGTGTTTTAATGTACCCGCCGCAAGTATTACATTAGACACAGTGCCGTGAGAATTTCATGCCCACCGAGCATGCGCACTTGTCAAATTCTTTCATGTTCATTTACGTATCCGGGGCTCTGAGCATGCGCACTGCTGCGCTGCTCAGCTGTTTCAGACCGGAAGTGACGACGGTATGGTTTCTCCACGGGGTATGGTTTTTTAACGTTACACCGGCACACTTTGGCTGTGTTGGAAAGACTGATTCCTGTACGCATGTTCGGGATTACATTCTCCCACACTGGCCAATCAAGAGGCCCCAAAACCCTGCAGGGAGAAGATGATCACAACCTGTGAGGGATATGTCTGTATTTTATCATGTCTGAAACTTGCACGTTACCTCTTTTTACATTATTCTATTGAACACTGCCTGTATGTAAACTCCAGTAAGGCCCATTTCACACTTGTGCGACTTGTCCTGTGACTGCAAAGTTGCATGACAAGTCGTACTCAATGATTTCCAATGAGTACCGTTCATATCTGTGACTTCAAAGCAGTCCCTTCACTACTTTGGTCTGACTTTGATGTGACTTGAGGTCCATAGATCTCAAGATTACACAGGCATTGCTTCAAGTCACATCAGAGTCGCGTGGCTTTCAGGTCGTACAAGTGTGAAAGGGGCCTTAAAGACATGTCAACAAATTAAAGCCAATCTAAACAAAAAAAACAGCAATGAAATATATTGCAATTTACCAGTCCCTGATGTGGTGGCTGCATTAGATTTCTTTTTTCAAGCTAAGAACATTTTCAGCAAGTACAGAAAATACTGGTTGATCGTGCAAGAAAAGCAGTATCTTTGTCACTTCCTAGGAGCTGAAAACAAAGCACAAACATCAGGGTGGGGCTTGATATATTTTTAGGCGGGGCTTGATATTTTTTTAGGCGGAGCTTGATATTTATTTACTATTACAGTATTTGCTACTGCAGGGCTTCACAAATTTGTTTATAGTAGCTAAAAAGTTAGGAGACAGGTTTTTTTTTTTTTTTTTAAATAACAAAGCTTATGGGTAGAAAATGTAACATGTTCCCAAAGGTGAACTTATACTTTAACACTTTCACAGCTAGAGCAGTTTTTTGCATCTCTTTAATTTTTTTTGCACACGTTTAAAAAATAATTTTAGGCCTGAAGATTACATAAAATCCCCAAACATTATACACTGCTCAAAAAAATAAAGGTACACTTTTTTAAAACGCATTCGATCTCAAGGAGGAAAAATATCATGCTGGTTATCTATACCGATATGGACTAATGGGTAATGTGTTAGAAATGAAAGGATGCCACATTATTTAATTGAAATGAAATTGGTCAACCTACAGAGGGCTGGATTCAAAGACACCCCAAAAATCAAAGTGAAAACATAATGCAGCAGGCTAGTCCATTTTGCTGAAATTTAATTGCAGCAACTCAAAATGGTACTCAGTAGTTTGTATGGCCCCTACGTGCTTGTATGCATGCCTGACAACATCAGGACATGTTCCTTCTAAAACAATAGATGGTGTCCTTGGGTATTTCCTCCCAAATCTGGACCAGGGCATCCCTGAGCTCCTGAACAGACCGAGGTGAAACCTGTCAGATTGACCAAAACCTAATGACTCCGAGGTGTTCTATTGGATTTAGGTCAGACGAGGTAATTTAATGGTATCAATTCTTCATCCTCCAGGAAATGGCTGCATACTCTCGCCACATTGTCACGCACCAGCATAGGGTCTGACCATGGGTCCAAAGATTTCATCCCAATACCTAATGGCAGTTAGGGTGCCATTGTCTAACCTGTAGAGATCTGCGCGTCCCTCCATGGATATGCCCCTAGACCATCACTCACCCACCACCAAATCGGTCATGCTGAACAATGTTACAGGCAGCATAACGTTCTCCATGGCTTCTCCAGACCCTTTCACATCTGTCACATGTGCTCTCTGTGAACCTGCTCTCATCTGAAAAGCACAGGGCACCAGTGGCGGACTTGCCAATTCTGGTGTTCAATGGCAAATGCCGTTTGAGCTCCATGGTGCCTGGCACGGTTAACAGGGATCGGGTCAACAAAAAAGGGAGGAGAGCGGACGTGTGTAGCGCCTGTCTGCCAGCAGCCCAGGCGCAAGGATGAAGCTTCTTATCGCCATTGCGACCTAGTGCCTGGTATTTGTTGAGCCCTGTACTATTGTGATTAGTTCACAATGGTCAGATGGCACAGAGCCACTCTTATTGGATCTTTCGTTTTTTCACGTAATCTGCGCTGTCTTATAAAAAAAGGTGATCACAGATAGTGTGTGGCAAAAAGGATGTTTTTAAAATGTCAGAACAGGTCCCCGACCGTCAATTGAACTACTTAAAGACCGCCTAACATATATACACTGAACAAAATTATAAACGCAACACTTTTGTTTTTGCCCCCGTTTTTCAAGAGCTGAAACTTTTTCTATGTACACAAAAGGCCTATTTCTCTAAAATATTGTTCACAAATCGGTGTTGGTGAGCACTTCTTCTTTGCCAAGATAATCCATCCACCTCACAGGTGTGGCTTTTTAAGATGCTGATTAGACGGCATGATTATTGCACAGATGTGCCGTAGGCTGGCCGAATGTGTACATAGAAAAAGTCGTAGATCTTTGATTTCAGCTCATGAAAAATGGGGACAAAAGCAAGTGTTGAGTTTTATGATTTTTGTTCAGTGTATAAGCTGGAGAGCCACAACAGAGTAACGAGAAGGACAGACGACATGAAGAGCGGTAAGTGCACAGAGGTGATGAAGCCGTGACGGAGCACAGGAACCCAAAAAAACCGCAGGTGAATAACATGAGGAGTATACGGGCCTGAAGTGTACATAAAAGGGGGTGGCCACCGGGCAGCCAGACAAGGTGACTAAGAGTGTGGGGCCAAGTGACAGACCAGGTTTAAGTGACTACGGGCGATGCCTAGAGAAGCGTCTGTGAAAATTAAATAAGCTGAGCCGTGAGGTACATGAAGGAACCTGAACCTGAAGTAGTACCTGGTGCCGGCATTGAAAGACATGGAGAGAACCTGAAGGGAAAAAAGGCAAACGGTCAAAAAAAGGGGGGGGGGGTGCAGTGACCCCCCACTAGAGATACATACCTGAACCTGGAATGGAAAACCACACATACCCATAATGCAAAGAGACCCCCCCCACCAACCCTTAGGTACCAAAACCCCCCCCGCCCCCTCCCTCTGAAAAGGCCGGGCGACCCCCCCCCCAACCAAGGCAGCCATGGACAAGCAGGGACAAGCAGGGGAACAAGGGATGATGTACCCAACCTGACAGAGGCCGATAAGAGCAGGAGAACATAAAACAGGTAGCCGTGGCCTAGAAAGGCAGGCAGTGTGTGCAAGAGCCTGTGTACGGGGGTAGCCGTGGCCTTTCTGGAAGGCAGGCAGTGTGTGCATGAGCCTGTGTACAGGGGTAGCCGTGGCCTTCTGGAAGGCAGGCAGTGTGTGCAGGACTGAGTGTGAAAAAATAGCCGTGGCCCACAGAGGCAGGCAGTGTGTGCAGGAAGATGCCTCCTCCCCCCCTCCCCCCCCCCATGATGACAAGTACCTGATCCCCTACTGAACAGCAGGAGAAGCAGCGGCGAAGCTGGTAGACACGGCAGAGAGGCTGGGCTGGATGGCAGCGGAGGGTGAGACACAGCACCGTCAGAGGTTGCTCAGGAACAGCCGAGATCCGCGCCACACGCAGCGCTTCCTGGTACAGCACCCGACCGGACGTCCGGTCCACGAGGAGGCGGTATTCGGCCGACGTCAGGTGATCACCCAGAACACCTGACCAAGCCGAGTGACGATCCGAGGCAGCAGGCCGGTCAAGGGGAGGGGCGGCGCTATAAAGCCCGCTAGCTCCTCCCACAAATACCGGCCTGCGGCCGCACACTTGCGGTTTTCAAGTGGTTGGAGCTGCACGATTAATCGTTAAAAAAAAAAAATCACAATCTTGATTAACCCCCCCCCCCCCCCCCTCACAATCTTAAAACGGCTTTTCCTTGATTCATACAGAGCTTTTCACTGCCCGCTCACAGCTGTAAAAAAAAGAGCCTCTGGCAAATGTTTATCTACATTGCCAAGGCTGGGAGATACGTTGTGCGCTCTCTTGCGGTGGCCGGGGCTGTGACAAGCAGTCACTGACTGCACTGAGGATTTCCCCTGCCTGTTCTCACTGCTCGCGGATCTCCTTCCTAAGAAGAGAAGAGGTTGAAGGTGTTGCGGGCTTGATCTGGCACCCTGTCCTTAATGGTGAGTGCACAGGGAGTGTGGGGCAGCTGGTTGGAACGACCACACGAAAGCCGAAGGCCCCTTTCACATTGGCTGTCCGATCAGTTCCGCCTGTCAGTTTTTCAGGCAAACCTGATCTGACCCTCCAGTCTCCTCTATGGAACGGTGAATATAGGCGGACAAATGTCCGCTGACACGCTCCGCTATCCGATCCTGTCCGCCAAAAAACGGAAGGCTGGTGGTCCTATTTTCCATCCGTCCAGCGAATCGGATGGAAATGGACAGGCGGTCCATTTTCATCCAATTTCCCGATAGAGGAGAGCAGGACTGTGTCCGTGTTCACTCTGCATAGTGGAGCGGACATGACCAGTCATCCGCCTGCTCAGTTTGGATTAGGGGAGAAATCCCCGCTGAGCAAGCGGATTCTGCTTAGCTGAGGTGCCCATGTGAAAGAGGCCTAAGGTGGCATTAGTTACTGGATCTCCTGTCGCCTCCACCTTGGTGCAGTGTCCTTCCCTAGTGAGCCGCTGCAATCACACCATCAAGCCAAGTACACACGGGCCGAACGCCTGGTAACTTCGGCTGGTTCAATAAAAACTGCTCGCCATTCGGCCCGTGTGTATGGCAGCCGGTCCGACAGAAGCCGACTGTTCGGCATGCTGGAAAAAAAACTGGCTCCTAACTTCTTTAGCTGGCTCCTACATTCCAAGCAAATTTGTCAAGCCCTGGCATAAAGTGTACTGTAAAAATAAAACCAATTAACCTGCACTTTGCGGCACCCCCTCCATATATCATTATGACCAGACTCCCCACAGTTCCTTTTTGTATTTAAAAAAAAAAAAAAAAAACACAATACACTCACATTAAGGAGTGTGGTGCATTTCCAAAGCTGTTGGTGTATATGTATTGTACAGTAAAGCCGCTGGTGTACAGTATACAGTTCTGTATATGGCCAGAGGTCCGAAGGTGTTGGTGGCTCCCAGCGCTTCCTGCAGAACTTGGAGACACTTGGGAACTGTTGACGTCAGTTCTGGGTGCTCCGAACGTGCGTTACGTCCGCCCACCCAGCTGGGAGTGTCTCTGAGTTCTGCAGGAAGTGCTGGGAGCCACCAATGCCCTCGGACCTCTGGCCATATACAGAACTGTATACTGTACACCAGCGGCTTTACTGTACAATACATATACACTAGCGGCTTTGGAATTGCACCACACTCCTTAACATTGTGAGTGTAATTCTTTTTTTGACATTAAAACTACTGCTTGTATATTGCTCGTTTATCAAAGCAGCGCTCACAAATCAAGGCAATATTTTAAAAATAACGTTGCTCGTCTTTCAAAACGCTTGTAAACCAAGGTTTTTCTGTATAATGATTGGGGGTTCCAAGTCATTTTTTAGAAACAATTTTTGATGTTTTTGATTTCTACATGTAAACAAGTGTCAGAAAAGGCCTGGTCTTAAAGCTGACACCCCCCCCCCCCCCCCCCACCTTTTCAACCTCTGCAATGCTGGCAGCGCTCATATGCCTATTTCCCAAAGACAACCTCTGGATAGGACGCTGAGCCTGTGCACTCAACTTCGTTGGTCGACCATGGCGAGCGTCCTTTTAAACCGCTATATGGTCTTGGCCAATGTGCTGCAGCTCAGGCTTAGGGTCTTGGCAATCTTCTTATAGCCTAGGCCATCTTTATGTAGAACAACAATTCTTTTTTTCAGATCCTCAGAGTTCTTTGCCATGAGGTGCCATGTTGAACTTCCAGTGACCAGTATGAGAGAGTGAGAGCGATAACACCAAATTTAACACACCTACTCCCCATTTACACCTGAGACATTCTAACACTAAAGTCACATGACACCGGGGAGGGAAGATGGCTAATTGGGCCCAATTTAGACATGTTCACTTAGGGGTGTACTCACTTTTGTTGACAGCGGTTTAGACATTAATGGCTGTGTAATGAGTAATTTTGAGGGGGACAGCAAATTTACACGGTTATACAAGCTGTACACTCACTACTTTACATTTAAGTAAAGTGTCATTTCTTCAGTGTTGTCACTTTTTAAATTGTGAGGGGTGTACTCACTTTTGAGAGATACTGTATATTTTAGTTGTGTAATTGCTGGAAAGCAAAGAAAAGAAGTACTAATATTTGAAGCAATAATCTTGGAGCACAGTGACATTAATACACATCATCCCTCTCTCTGGCTGGTTTAATCTCAGTTACTCATCTAAAATTGTCGGAAACAGGATGAGCGGTTAAACTCAACGGGAATGTCCAGAACTTAATTTTAGATTAAGATCCCTCCCACAAGAATATGGAGGAAATGTGGTTACAGAAAGGCAGATTACATTGCTTCTTCTGTACAGATTGTTAAGCCTTGACACTTGGCCTACAAATGTCTCTTTATTACTTTGAATGAAAGTCCTGGAGTCTGGTGGGGGAATATATGGAGAAGTTTATGTACTGTATGTGTATCTTTTAACCAGTTGTGCTGACTTAGATGGTCACATAGTATAAAAGATAGAATTATTAGAAAAATGATTACAAAGCATAAACAAATAAAATAATGTAAGGTGGCCCACGAAACCCAAAATGTTCATGCATTGCACGGAGTATGACCAACAAGCCTGAAACAGCTGTATGCAATTTGAAATAGATGGGTTTATAATATTAGGCTGTAAATCTGCTGTTCTGGATATATGGGGGGTATAAAGCAATGATTTACATGCATCCAACCACTATCCTAAAATGAGGAATATTCATTTTACTATCATTTTCCTTCCACTTCACAATTATGCGCCGCTTTGTGTTGGTTTATCACATAAAAACTCAATAAAATACATTTACGTTTTTGGTTGTAACATGACAAAATGTGGAAAATTTTAAGGAATATGAATACTTTTTCAAGGCACTGTATATGTGTCAGGAAAATCCGTGCCCTTGGATTCTCAAGCCTTCTCTAATTCTGTGGCCATTATGAAGGGTAGTCCATCTCTGTAAATTTCTCACTTTATTACACCAATATGGTTTAGTTTTTGCGTTGTCAAACTCAATCAAAATTGTTATAGAGGATATATTGTTCTATCCTGTTGATATATATTTTTTTTCTCCTATTTGCAGGTATTTTAAAAGGTTAGCAGGCCCCCAACTCCTGCTAACTAGGACTGGTCTTCCTTTTGTACCCTCCCACCACGGCGGCACACGTGAAGCCCACTGTGTGCAGAGTTATCGTCTACTTGCAGCGAGAGATGTCTGGTGACACTTGCCTGACAGCAATGTGCCCTGCCTCTGGGGCCAAGCCTAAAACCTATAGTTTTAAAGGGGGCTGTCTGGGAAACAAGTATATCCGGCTGAATGTGGGCGGTTCATTGCACTACACCACAGTGCAGGTCCTGACAAGACATGACACCATGCTTAAGGCAATGTTCAGTGGTCGTATGGAGGTCCTCACTGATAAAGAAGGTGAGATTTCTCTTCTCTTTGGAAATGTTTCAATAGTATAAGGAATCTGGGATGGTCTGTACTCAGTACTGTATCTGTTTTCATATGTAATGGTGGAGCCAGATTATTCTGTGTCGTAGTAACTTTCTGCTCTGTGGGTGTTACAAATACCCTAATAAATTCATCTGACCTTTTTTGGTGAAGTCACTCGGGAAAGTGACATTCTGCATGTTGGGAAATGAGGTTATTACTCTCTTTTCCTTTTTATTTAAAAAAAAAAAAAAAAATAATAATTTTTTTAATAAATATATATATATTATAAATATATGGTTCCCAGTTTGTCAATACTATACTAATTTAGAAAAACATTAGTAAATATACATTAACCTCCCTGGCGGTATGATTCTGTCAGGAATTCTGTTCCAAAAGCGGTACAATTCTTTTCATGGAAATTTGGCGCTATGTATTATAGGCCTACAATTCTTAGTAATTACTGACTTAAACCTGACCAAAACAAGAGTCTAGTAGACATCCCAGATGTGATAAATTTGAAACACAAACAAGTGAATTATAATCGAATCAATAATATTATTTTACTATTTAATATATATAATAAAATTATATTATTGATTAGATTATAATTCATGCGTTATATATTATATATATATATATATATATGTGTGTGTGTGTGTGTGTGTGTGTATATATATATATATATATATATATATATATATATATATATATATATATATATATATACGCATGAATTATAATCGAATCAATAATATAATTTTATATATATGTGTGTGTGTGTATATAGGTATATATATATATATATATAATCTAAAATGTGTTATGTGTTTTGTGCAACGTTTTTTTTTTTTTTTTTTGAATTTCCCTCCCTAGTTCCGCTCCCATGCAGCATTGCTGCTGCAGGGAACGGAACTAGGAAGTCCTCCTACCGACAGACGAGCAGCGGAGATCTCACTGGCGGTCACAGCAATGAGAGCTCATCGCTGGATCGCCAGGATAAGGTAAGAGACGCTCCGCTGCGCTGTCTGCATGCTCTGCCATTCACCCCGAGCGTGACTCGGGGATACCGCTAATAGCAGAAAATTCCTACCCCGAGTCACGCTCGGGGATACCGCTAAGGCGGTTAACAAAGGTTATATTACACTGCATCCATCAAAGGGTAGCAGAGTTGCTTTAAAGCCCAATTCTTGTAAAAAAAAAAAAAAAATAATATCCTTCCTTGTCCCCTAAAGGCAATTTGATATTCCCTGGATCAACAATTTACGATCACTGCTTATAAATAATAATTTATATAATTAGGAAATTTATATTTATCAATAAAAATAGCAAAGAAAGACATCCAAATCTACAGAGTTGGCAAAAACGAGCTCACCTGGAAGCATATTCCACATGTACAGAGCTCTTGCTGTGAAAAGGTCCTTCCATCTGTGGAGGCTTTTCTGGCAGAAGCAAAGTGTTCCCACTTGTAATTTGCAATGACCTCAAAGTAAAGCATTTTGCATCAGATTTACTATGTAGACCATTTATGTATGGTGGTCCCATTCCTCCCAAAAATTGGATTTGCGCCAAGTTTGGTCAGCGCAGTGTGACGTACAATAGTGCATTACCAAGCTTCAACGTAGGTATGGTGGGGGGCTATTCACAATGGCACCTCTATTTGCCAACACCGTAAATGTATGAGGAACACATGCATTACCAAAGCACACTGGTATGAAAGGGCCATTAAAGGGGAACTGCACCCTACCTATCATCCTAAATTAAATTTACCTGTCCCTGTATGTAAAAAAAAAAAAAAAAAAACATACTCACTTGTCTATGGAGTCCAGTGTTGTCTTTTCGTATGTACACTATTTTGTCAAAAGTATTGGGATGCCTGCCTTTATATGTACATGACTTTTATTGGCATCCCTCTTAGTCCGTAGGGTTCAATATTGAGTTGGCCCACCCTTTGCAGCAATAACAGCTTCAACTCGTCTGGGAAGGCTGTCCATAAGGTTTAGGAATGGGTCTATGGGAATGTTTGACCATTCTTCCAGAAGCACATTTGTGAGGTCAGTCACTGATGTTGGACAAGAAGGCCTGGCTTGTAGTCTCAGCTCTAATTCATCCCAAAGGTGTTCTATCAGGTTGAGGGTTAGGACTCTGTGCAGGCCAGTCAAGTTCCTCCACCCCAAACTTGCTCATCCTTGTCTTTCTGAAACTTGCTTGGTGTAAGTTCCCCTCTGCTACCTCCCACATCTTGAAAGAAGATCAGGTGCATGCAAATGACTTTATTTTTTCCTAAAATGGTACATTTTCTCAGTTAAAACATTTGTTCTGTTCTATATTTCCTATTGTGAATAAAATATGAGTTTGAGATTTGCAAATATTTGCATTCTGTGTTTATGTAGATTTTACAAAGGTTCTAAGAGAGGTAATTGTATTATCAGTAGATGTTTCCTAGTACATTCCTTTTATGTGACTCTCACAGGTCTTGGATACTGGACCAAATTTATCCTAGGAATACAGTTCCTATTTTTAACATTGTCATGAGACGTGGTTAGATTCATGGGCATAATCTATCATCTTTGGGCTCCTTTTACACCGGCTGGAGCCCGGGTTTTTCAGCAAGATATACATCCCCTGTTCCCCCTGCTGAGTGGAGCGGCCAGATGATGGGTCCATGCCGCTCCGCTTATGTAGAGCGAACACGGACACAGCCTGCTCTGCTCTATGGGCAGTCGGATGTAAACGGGCCGGCTGCCCTTCGATCCATCCATCCAGACATAGAAGAACGGATCCCCTTCAGTTTGGACACAAGTCCATTTAAATCTGACTGCCCATAGAGGAGAGTGGAGAGTCTGATTGGATCCAGCTGAAGAACGGACAGCCAGTCCCAATTGGACCCCCCCTCTTAAAGGGGCCATAGTGTTGGCTTAATCCCAGGAAAAACAATAATGGTTGGTTGAAACTTTTCAATGCAGCCAATGTTTGCTGCTGTTGTCAGTAGACTTAAAGTAGAATTTCAGCCAAAAACTAACTCGACCAGACCAGACTGGCTGCCGAAAAGGTATGTATAGCAATTTTTTCTTTACAAAGTTAGTCTTAGAATGTGGCTTCCAGTAGATTTAGAGTTAGTTTTTGACTGAACTAATACTTTAAAGTATAACTAAATTAGAACAGTTGTCAGTTTTTTTTGCTGTCTGTGCCCCCATTAAGGAGATTCACCCTCTCTTTGTCCTGTTTACCGTTCGCATTGAAAGTAAAAGAAAATCCCAAATTTTGGGTTGTCCCCAGAAAAGTAATAGAGGTGAAATCTTCCAATGGGAACACTAGTCTTGGAGACCTTGGGGGGGCCCAATGGATTTAATTTGCAGGGATTTCATCTCCCTTCCTGTTTGGCTGTGGTACAGGAAGTAAAGGTAAATCCCTGCAATGGGACACAGGTGGCAAAAAAACAAAATCTGACAGGTTATAGCCCTCCCTTATTATATCCAAAATGAAAAAATAGTTTTGGTTGTAGTTTTACTTTTAACACTCAAACACTAGATACACCTAAAAGCATCTAGGCATGTTCAACAATTTTTTGGCCTTCAGCGCCTCCCCTGAAAGTGTCTTTTGTTTTTCTGCCTGTAAACGCTCCTCTTCTAATACGCCTGTAAACGCCCATGTGTGCGTGGACACACAGGCTTACACAGAGGTGCTTTTGCAGGCAAAAAAAAAAAAAAAAAAAAACACTCTGCCTGTTACAACAGTATTTTTAAGCTCGAAGGCCTAAGCCTAAGGCCTTTTGTACATTGCTGCCTGAAAATGCTCAGTTTTCAGGCATACAGGCATTTTTTTTACTGATCTAAATGCAGCCTACTGTTCAATGTGCCTGGACACACAGGCGTGTAAACATGCACTGTGTATTGATCATAAAAAAAAAATACAGAAATCTGAGTGCCGGTCGGTATTTGTGGTGTATGCTCACAAATATGCTCAAATGTCACATGCATACTCCTGAGTGATATACAGCTCGTCCTTGCAATTTTTCTGCCAGGAATGTCTGATGCGCATACATCAGTACAGTGAGCAAGAGGCCCCAATAATACATAAAATATGGCTTTTGATGCAGTGGATGGTAAAACTATCCTTCTCCGATAATGTGAAATTCATACTTATGATTGTTTGTTTTTTTTGTTTTTTTTAACTTTGCTTTCTAGCAAATTATTAAATCTTTTGTAATGTAGGTAAATATCTTTTAACGATTATTCTGCCCTGGGGCAAATTGTGACAAAATTCACCCTGGAGTGTCTAACTGTTAGAGATAGGTTGTTAGGGTTTAGCACATAAATGGGACTCTCCTCCACGTTTTTTTTTTTTTTTAATAAATTTCCTCTTAGAATTGGTAGTGGAATAATAAAGTACGCAGAAACTAAAGCCTCGTACACAGGCATCGATTATTGGCTGTGAATTTTCGGCCAACGTTTGATCGGCCGATTTTCGGCTTGTTAGTATGATACAACCGACTCCGACTTTTCGGCCGAAAAAAATATGGTGTGCAGGCTATAAAATTTTTGTTGGCCGTCAACGCAACGGCCGATTTTCCATCAGTCAGTACAGATTTTGGCAGACAAAAATCTGATGAGCAAGACTGGGCATGCTCAGAGAAGAAAAAACACACGGAAAGTAAACCAGAACATGACATCACTTCTGAAGTAGATTTTTGTTGGCCGAGAAAATTCGTGTGCAGTCTAGGCACATTCCAACCAACAAAACACCACTCTGGACACAAGTCGGATGATCGGTCGGCCGATAATCATTACGTGTGTATGAGGCATTAGGCTGGCTATACACGGTTCAAATTTCGGCTGGTTCAGCAGGAACCAGCTGAGATTGGAACCATTAATGGGCAGGTTAAATGTATCAAGTTGATGGGTACAAACAGCCTGCCGGATTCTCTTCTCTCTATCACTAGCGTCCCCTCTAGCTGCTTGAAATCTTCTCTCCGTGGGGAAATCAGGGAACTACAGTGGGGAGTTCTGAAGCTGTAAGATGCCAGTGGGTGATTCAGGTCACCACACTTCATAACTGGGAGATCCGTTTTTGGTGCGCTGGACATTTTTGTTTTTACGTTATCCTTGCCTAAACAACTTCCACAACTGTCTCTTCTTCACAGGCTGGATTCTCATTGACCGATGTGGAAAGCATTTTGGAACCATACTGAACTATTTGCGAGATGACACTATTGTACTTCCCAAGAACCGGCATGAGATCAAAGAACTAATGGCAGAAGCTAAATATTACCTTATTCAGGGGTTGGTAGACAAGTGTCAGGCAGCGTTACAGGTTAGTATGGCCATTTAGTTTGCTATGCCTACTGCACATGTTGTTGTTGTGTTTTTTATTCAAGTAGAAAGTCATGTAAATTAGAAGAAAACGAATTTGAATTCAATTATATATTCAAAAAAACCTATCTGCTGAAGAAAATTTCTGGGGATTTCCCTCTTAGGTGCAGGGTCAAATGGGAGGAAGATCTGGAGGAGATTTGTGGAGAAATTTGTGAAGGAGTTCTTTAAGATCTCCCCACAGTCTCATGGTCTCCCTCTCATTAATTGACTATTTTTTTATTTTTCACCAGGCCGACACAACCCCAGCTCTTGCATGTCGTTGGCCATAGGGAATCTCTCCAACATGTGTCAAATTTGGGTCTTGGCTAGGCTGATACATCTTTTGGCTGTGCCCAAAATGAACAAGATACTGGGATTCAGTGATCCTCAAAATGAATGAAAGTATGATGACGAATGAAGTATGATACTTCCATTCACAATCACTCACTCACCTTTTTCTGTTGGTCACTTTGACTCTCTCAACCTTGATGCTTTCACCATTACTTTGGTATAAAGGTTGTTATTCATAGCATGCAGAGTTATTGTGCTTAGATGTTGCTCCTACTCTGTGACTGGATCTCTGAACTTAACAAATGAATACGGTTTGAAAGACTCACGTATAAACAGAGGGGCTCCCTTAAAAAAAATATCATCTAGTTTGGAACCCCTGACCTGAGATGGCATAGACCCTTAATTTGTAACTAAGGATGCACATGAAAGGAGCCTTCTATGGGCTAGTTGTAGAAGTGATGCACTTTTGCTTCCTCAGATACTAAAATTGATGTACTGTATATGATGTTTGTATGCAATGACTTAAAGAATGTTACCCCAAAATTTCACATTTCCTATATTTACACGCTGTACCATGTACTTGTATGAAAAATATCCTGTTCTTTATATTACTTGCCTTGTGACAAATACTTGGTGATCCTGCCAGTCCCTCTGCTTTCCTATTAAAAACTGACCACACTAGGCCTGAGAGTACATTGGTCAGTTTACTGGCTGTGCTGGCAACTCCATGTACTCTCCTGCAATGATCAGACTTGTACTGACACACATCCCGCACAGCCGTTCACTGGGAAGAACAACGTGTTGCTGTTTTTCCTCCCACAGAACAGAGTTTGTGATCACACCTAAAACAAAAAAATCACAAATCAAAAAAAAAAAAGGTATTTTGTATTGCTTTTTGTATATATACACGCCTATCCTCTCAGAGGTGGCTGTCCTAAAGAACTCCTGAAAAAGATGTTACCGGTAAGAGTTACTTTTTTTTTTTTTTTTGGTCAAGGCTTGATTGGCTGCCATGCACAGCTACACTAGACTTTGCACTCTCCAGTTTTAGGTAAACCCATGGTCTGAAAGGGGACAATAGGCTGTAGTCCTGAAAATACACTCTGTGAAACCCTGCTAAAACTGCAGGGCATCTAATGTGTATAGATCAGATTAAGGTGAAATAACTAACTAGACATCTGATTTTGGTGCATTTGCAATGTTTCCTGGAAAGTATTGGCTGTTTAAAAAATGATTTTACTTGCCTATTTTTTTAAAAGCAGATTTTGAAATAATAAAACACTGTTTATTTATTAAAGCATGACTTTATTTCACAAAGAATACAAACCTTCCACATTGAAAAGCATATACATAGCTTATGTTCATTTTAAATATCAGTAATCTATTTTCCATAGAAAGCCAATAAAAGACCACCAGCTGTTCTCAGCAAAGTTTTATTCTGCTACGACCCCATTTCCCTTTAGCTTTGTTTAGCACATCATAAGACTGCAGTTCAGAGTATGTGGCTGCAAATAATGCTGCAGATTTTATTCACTGATTGTCTCCATTTCTCTTACTGTCAGGATAAAAATGAGTCATACGAAGCTGTATGTAATATCCCCATCATCACATCTCCAAAAGAAGAAGAGAAGCTGATTGAATCCTCTGCCAAGGTACATACTTCACTTATGCATTGTCCCAGCCAGCAATTAGGTTAGCTTGCTGCTGCTGGTCCCATAGAAATGTGTCTAGATCTCGTGATTGTTTTCATCATTGAACAAAGGCTTGTCTGTCATTCACCTTTAGAATAATAAGGGGTTAGTAAGCCTTTTGTAATGGTTCGAATCTGAATCCAGTGGGAGTTTGCATATTAAATGTAAATTATCATTGACATATTGCAGCTTAAGAATAAAAAAACAGAAAATATCTTTTATTTGGGGGTCTGAATTCAATGTTTATTGAAATAAGTATGTATGTATGTTTGTGTGTATACGTGTGTGTGTATGTGTGTGTGTATGTATGTATGTGTAAAATATATATAAAATGTGTGTATGTGCGGTGTAATACAGTTTGTTTCCTTCTCTCCAAGTTTATTGCTGATGGTCTTGTAGCCTATTCCAGCCTTGTGTAGGTGTACAATCTTATCCCTGATGTCCTTTTGACAGCTCTTTGGTCTTGCCCATGATGGTGGGTTTGAATGGAAGACAGAGACTCTGTGGATAGGAGTCTTTTATACACATTCTGTGGGATAGGTGTCTTTTATACACATTCTGTGGGATAGGTGTCTTTTATACACATTCTGTGGATAGGAGTCTTTTATACACATTCTGTGGATAGGAGTCTTTTATACACATTCTGTGGATAGAAGTCTTTTTTTTATACACATTCAATGGATAGGTGTCTTTTTATACACATTCTGTGGATAGGAGTCTTTTATACACATTCTGTGGATAGGAGTCTTTTATACACATTCTGTGGGATAGGTGTCTTTTATACACATTCTGTGGGATAGGTGTCTTTTATACACATTCTGTGGATAGGAGTCTTTTATACACATTCTGTGGATAGGTGTCTTTTATACACATTCTGTGGATGGGTGTCTTTTATACACATTCTGTGGATAGGTGTCTTTTATACACATTCTGTGGATAGGTGTCTTTTATACACATTCTGTGGGATAGGTGTCTTTTATACACATTCTGTGGATAGGTGTCTTTTATACACATTCTGTGGGATAGGTGTCTTTTATACACATTCTGTGGGATAGGTGTCTTTTATACACATTCTGTGGGATAGGTGTCTTTTATACACATTCTGTGGGATAGGTGTCTTTTATACACATTCTGTGGGATAGGTGTCTTTTATACACATTCTGTGGATAGGAGTCTTTTATACACATTCTGTGGATAGGTGTCTTTTATACACATTCTGTGGATAGGTGTCTTTTATACACATTCTGTGGGATAGGTGTCTTTTATACACATTCTGTGGATAGGTGTCTTTTATACACATTCTGTGGATAGGTGTCTTTTATACACATTCTGTGGGATAGGTGTCTTTTATACACATTCTGTGGGATAGGTGTCTTTTATACACATTCTGTGGATAGGAGTCTTTTATACACATTCTGTGGATAGGTGTCTTTTATACACATTCTGTGGATAGGTGTCTTTTATACACATTCTGTGGATAGGTGTCTTTTATACACATTCTGTGGATAGGTGTCTTTTATACACATTCTGTGGATAGGTGTCTTTTATACACATTCTGTGGATGGGTGTCTTTTATACACATTCTGTGGGATAGGTGTCTTTTATACACATTCTGTGGGATAGGTGTCTTTTATACACATTCTGTGGATAGGAGTCTTTTATACACATTCTGTGGATAGGTGTCTTTTATACACATTCTGTGGATGGGTGTCTTTTATACACATTCTGTGGATAGGTGTCTTTTATACACATTCTGTGGATAGGTGTCTTTTATACACATTCTGTGGGATAGGTGTCTTTTATACACATTCTGTGGATAGGTGTCTTTTATACACATTCTGTGGGATAGGTGTCTTTTATACACATTCTGTGGGATAGGTGTCTTTTATACACATTCTGTGGGATAGGTGTCTTTTATACACATTCTGTGGGATAGGTGTCTTTTATACACATTCTGTGGGATAGGTGTCTTTTATACACATTCTGTGGATAGGAGTCTTTTATACACATTCTGTGGATAGGTGTCTTTTATACACATTCTGTGGATAGGTGTCTTTTATACACATTCTGTGGGATAGGTGTCTTTTATACACATTCTGTGGATAGGTGTCTTTTATACACATTCTGTGGATAGGTGTCTTTTATACACATTCTGTGGGATAGGTGTCTTTTATACACATTCTGTGGGATAGGTGTCTTTTATACACATTCTGTGGATAGGAGTCTTTTATACACATTCTGTGGATAGGTGTCTTTTATACACATTCTGTGGATAGGTGTCTTTTATACACATTCTGTGGATAGGTGTCTTTTATACACATTCTGTGGATAGGTGTCTTTTATACACATTCTGTGGATAGGAGTCTTTTATACACATTCTGTGGATAGGTGTCTTTTATACACATTCTGTGGATAGGTGTCTTTTATACACATTCTGTGGATAGGTGTCTTTTATACACATTCTGTGGATAGGTGTCTTTTTATACACATTCTGTGGATAGGTGTCTTTTATACACATTCTGTGGGATAGGTGTCTTTTATACACATTCTGTGGATGGGTGTCTTTTATACACATAATGAGTTGTCATGAGGTGCACCTTCCTAAACTGACAGGACTAATCCTTGTTCCACATGAGCACATACTGTAGCCAGTCTGTGGGAGCCAGAATTCTTGTTGGTTGGTAGGGGATCAAATACTTATTTTACTTACTGAACTGCGACTCAATTTATACACTTTTTTTTTTATCACGTTTTTCTGGCTTTTTGGTTGATATCCTGTCTCTATCTCTATAAATTTATTTGGTTTTTTTTTTTTTGTTTTTTTTTGTGGAGGGATGGGGTTGCATAGGTCTACTTGATATTTGCATTAGAGTTACAATATCAACAGTAGAGACAAAACAAAAATTGCTTTTAGTGTATCTAAAGTCCTAAAGTCTAACTTTTTTTTTTTTTTTTTTTTTTAATATATATTTTGGATAGAATGGTGAGTGGTTAGATTCCCTGTCCAGTTTTTTTTTAATGCAATCTGTCGGGATTAGGGAGATTCACCCTCTTAATTGGTGACCACTTTCACCGGGACTGAAAGTAAGGAAAAATATACAAGCACTTCAGTCACCTGAAGGCAGTAGATAGCATCTTTCCTGTGAATAATTCATTATAAAGCCCTAGGTAACGTTTGTGTTTTGCCAACAGCCTGTTGTCAAACTCCTGTATAACAGAAGCAACAACAAGTATTCATACACCAGGTATGTACTCTCATCAAATACATGCCAGTATGTACATTAATGTTTGATCTCTTTACTATCTTAAAAGTCTGGAAAGTAATTTAAAAATATATATTGATTACATCTCTGCAAAACATGTTTTTGTTGCTACAGTTTTTTTATTTTGCCCAGACATACACTTTAACTTACTTGTTTTGAATCAGGTAAGTGCATTTTTTTTTTTTTTTTCATTTATCCGGAGTGGAATATCGATCAACTGAGAAAATCCATCTTTGCTGATAACTCCTTTGCAGAAGGGCATGGAAAGAGCATATAGACATATGACCGTTCCTTCATTTTTTGTAGAAAGTTCTCTGTCTGTAAGCACTTTAAATTCCAGGCTGCTGAATTGATCTAGGGGGGAAATAAGCCTTATTGTAAAAGTGGATATTTCTGCGCTAGTATAATTAAGTGAAAAATTAGTATTGTAGGGTGAGCTGCTGCACAAAGGAATCATAGAAAAAACCCCAAGTGAATATTGAACAATAATGTGCTGCGCTAAAATATAGTGAATACTGAAATCACCAAAAATATATATACAAGAAATATATAATACAAAAAACTTTATATACCACTCAAAGTGTGTGTGAGGAAAAAAGATAACAAGAAATTAATCAGTGTTCCTTTAAAAATGTGAATATCACCAATGTAAATCAATAATTAAATAAACATAAATCATCAAGTGCAAATTATAATGAAGTGAAAAGATAAGGATATTAATTAAATTCAATCCCAATAAAGTCCATACAGAAATTTGAAGAAAATCCAAGAAGGTGTGCCACAGGGTCCCAAAAAAGTGCATCCACACAATTCCTTGTGAAAATATAGTAGACACCGATGTGCAAATCACCCAGGGAAAACAGATGGCTGCTTACCAGAACGGGTAGGTCTCTCAAATTAATGAGTAGACCACAGAAAGCATAAGTGTAATGCCAAGGATGGCCACAGGATGTCTCCTTTATATTCTCAATGGCGATGTCCACATAGTAGGAAATAAATTAGGACAGGGACATAGTGTAACTCCGTATATAAGGCATTTATTAATGATAAAAGGCAGATAAAAACACTCACATTTGCGATGTGAATTCAAGGCATCTATAAGTTACAGGTACGCTGGAAACGAACGAACATCTCCCTCGCTGTTAGTGTCTAAGGAGCCGGCTTGTTGGGGGCGTGGTCTCGTCACGTCTAGATCGTTCGTTTCCAGCGTACCTGTAACTTATAGATGCCTTGAATTCACATCGCAAATGTGAGTGTTTTTATCTGCCTTTTATCATTAATAAATGCCTTATATACGGAGTTACACTATGTCCCTGTCCTAATTTATTTCCTACTATGTGGACATCGCCATTGAGAATATAAAGGAGACATCCTGTGGCCATCCTTGGCATTACACTTATGCTTTCTGTGGTCTACTCATTAATTTGAGAGACCTACCCGTTCTGGTAAGCAGCCATCTGTTTTCCCTGGGTGATTTGCACATCGGTGTCTACTATATTTTCACAAGGAATTGTGTGGATGCACTTTTTTGGGACCCTGTGGCACACCTTCTTGGATTTTCTTCAAATTTCTGTATGGACTTTATTGGGATTGAATTTAATTAATATCCTTATCTTTTCACTTCATTATAATTTGCACTTGATGATTTATGTTTATTTAATTATTGATTTACATTGGTGATATTCACATTTTTAAGGAACACTGATTAATTTCTTGTTATCTTTTTTCCTCACACACACTTTGAGTGGTATATAAAATTTTTTGTATTATATATTTCTTGTATATATATTTTTGGTGATTTCAGTATTCACTATATTTTACGCAGCACATTATTGTTCAAAATAAGCCTTATTGTTGACACAGAATTTTTTTTTTTTTTGGGAAAGTGCTATTCGGGGCAATGGTTTATATAAGTCAATACATAAAAGATTGGTTTTAGAAAAGCTATGACAAACAGATCCATACTGCAATAAATTGTTGAGTGCATACTGGCTTTTTAAAAAAAGTGCAGCTGATTTCTTGTATATCTTGAGGGACCTGCAAGGTTCTTTGGCTGGAGATCATAACCACTATACACCTTTTTATATTTGTGATTTTAAAGCCTTGGGTTTTTTTGCCTTCATGCGTTCTATGCATGAAGTTAAAAAAAACTTTTGTGCTGCATGTGCTCCCCCCCCCCCCCCCCAATTATACTTGCCCGAACCCAATCCATGTGCACAAAAGCAGCGACTCTCGCTCACCTTATTGGACAGACTGATAGCAGCAGAAGCCACTGGCTCCTGCTGCTGTCAACTATATTTTGTGATGAGGGGGCGGGGCCAAGCAACACTGTCTTTTGTCAATGGGAAAATACATTGCAGCACAGGAGCAAGCCTGCTCGAGTGCCCCTATAGTAAGCAGCTTCCTATGGGGCACTCGCTGAAAGGGAGGAGCCAGGAGCACCTGCGGGGGGACCAAAGAAGAAGAGGCTTTGGGCTGCTCTGTGCTAAACCAATGCACAGAGCAGGTAAGCATAACCTGTTTTTTATTTGAAAGCGAAAAAAAAAAAAAACCTTTTTAATGTTAATCCTACAGTACAAGATACAACTGAGTTGAGTATTCATAGACCCTGCGTTATAGGCTTGTTCAGGTGACTGGACTTTCGAGGACATGCACCTTGGGAGCCACCCTTTCACACTTTGAGTCCTCAATTCTTTGCTAGTGTACTAAGATGATAGACCTTTTCTGACACCAAGAGCCAGAGCTGAATGGATTAAAAAGTACACACATCCCTTTTTTTTTTTTTTTATACTGGTTAGGCAGGATAGTTAGGAGAAGATGGGAGGGAACACTTTTAAGAATAGTTATGCTTTTCTTACACTTTAAGCACCCTAAAAGAACCAGTTCAGCCCCCCCCCCCCCTTACAGCACCCTATGCTCTTACAGCACCCTATGCTTCCTAGGGACCCCAACTTGGTTTTACCTGCCATGCAGCAATCCCCTTTTGAACCTTTCAGGGATATCCCTTTAGGTAACCTCTCCTGCAAATGTCCCTTTTTGATTTGCTATCACATCTTTCATATGTGTCTCTGAGCTGATCCTCAGTCTTCACAAAGAAAAGGAAGTCCTATGCCCGAGGTCATTGAGGTTTAGGAAGAAAAAATGAAGATCTAGGGGATTATTCACTATAGGTCAGTAGTAAGTGCAGTTGCTCCAAAGCTTAGTACATGAGGTAAAGCTTCACTTTGCAAAGAATACCCGATCACATGCAAAGAAAATAAAAAAGAAATAGCAATTTCTCTTTCGTTCATTGACGGACACAGCGACATATCTTCATTAGTCGAATGGGTTATGCTGTGCTTCCTAGGAGTAGGACACTAAAAGTTTTTGTTAACTTTGTTAACCTTTTTCCGCCTAGTGTCCTACTCCTAAGAAGCACAGCATATCTTATTCAACTAATGAAGATATGTCGCTGTGTCCGTCAATGACCATCCGAGAAAAGGATTTTATGGTAAGACAAAAATCCAGTTTTTGCTTGCACATGATTGGATTATGGAAGTTAGCAGAGCTTATGCTCATTTACTAAGCTCTGGAGTAACTGCACTTGCAGAGAGCACAGTCTATTTACCTTTAGTAAATCGCCCCCCATAGTCCTTTTATCCGTGTGCCCTGCTTCAAAGCACCCATTGCCTGGATGTAGTCAGAGCCATCTGTCTACCTCGAATCAACAGCCTGAAGAAGACCGACTCCCTGCTTGCCATATCCTCTGGACCTTGCAAGAGACATCTATTTCTAAGACAGCTCATTGCTAGAACTTACACTGTAAAGGAAAAAACTAGGGATGCACCGATACCACTTTTTTGCCAATGAGTACGAGTACTGATACATTAGTGCAATTTGGGTGGGTGGTGCGCTTCAGAAGTGGAAATGTAACTTATAAGGGTGTGGCTTAAAACATGGCTTAAAATGGTGAATATATAAAATAAAGACGTGTTCCTGTGATAAAATTGTGTATTCGTTAAATTATGCCGTGGTGATCAAACAAATTAAAATGTAAATAAACCATTACAATATATCTTCTATACAAAAAAAGTGCTGAGTACTTCAATTTCATAAAAAATCAGTAAATAAATAATCCGTTAATAAAGTATAAATATATAGATGGAGTTTCAAAACCAATTAAAGGTGCTTTGTGCTTTCTGAAATAAATAAATAAAGTGCACTGTTCAAGGTGTCCATTTATAAAAATCCAAAAATCAGGTACAATTCCCTTCAATAGCTTCAAAGAATAGTAAACGTGCTCTCATGCAAGAAATAAGGGTGTTGTGACTTGCTGCCTCCACCAGGTGTCACATCTAGGTGTTCTATATTCTCACCTCAATAAGGTGTATATTGCGCCTGTATGTAAAGCTTAGCCTCCGGGTAACATGTAGGCTTTTGCTAATTCCAGTCTCCTGTTTCGACCTCCGGGTGTTTTCCTGTCCTGTCCTTTCAGCTTTTGGGGTGTAATCTGTAATCTGGCTATCCCGGGCCGGGCTGCTCCTACGGCCACATCACCCTGAACACGCCCGATCTCGTCTGATCTCGGAAGCTAAGCAGGGTCGGGCCTGGTTAGTACCTGGATGGGAGACCGCCTGGGAATACCAGGTGCTGTAGGCTTAGGAGCAGCCCGGCCCGGGATAGCCAGATTACAGATTACACCCCAAAAGCTGAAAGGACAGGACAGGAAAACACCCGGAGGTCGAAACAGGAGACTGGAATTAGCAAAAGCCTACATGTTACCCGGAGGCTAAGCTTTACATACAGGCGCAATATACACCTTATTGAGGTGAGAATATAGAACACCTAGATGTGACACCTGGTGGAGGCAGCAAGTCACAACACCCTTATTTCTTGCATGAGAGCACGTTTACTATTCTTTGAAGCTATTGAAGGGAATTGTACCTGATTTTTGGATTTTTATAAATGGACACCTTGAACAGTGCACTTTATTTATTTATTTCAGAAAGCACAAAGCACCTTTAATTGGTTTTGAAACTCCATCTATATATTTATACTTTATTAACGGATTATTTATTTACTGATTTTTTATGAAATTGAAGTACTCAGCACTTTTTTTGTATAGAAGATATATTGTAATGGTTTATTTACATTTTAATTTGTTTGATCACCACGGCATAATTTAACGAATACACAATTTTATCACAGGAACACGTCTTTATTTTATATATTCACCATTTTAAGCCATGTTTTAAGCCACACCCTTATAAGTTACATTTCCACTTCTGAAGCGCACCACCCACCCAAATTGCACTATTGTATTGACTGGTTCCTGGTACCAGTATTGTGGTGCAGCAGCAGGAAGGGAAACATATACGACCTCGGATAGCGCAGGAACCACCCATACATATAAGTACTGATACATTAATTTTTTTTTTTTTTTTAAGTACTCGCTGATTCCAATTACCGATACCTATTTCCGGCATTTAGGGGAAATCAAGATGACGAGGAGGAGCAGGGAGAGGGGGGGTCTCCATCATCTATCAGTGTGCTGTGTAATATTACCATCTGGATGAGACCAAGTGATGAAAAAACACAGCACTCCCCAACACAGCCCTGCCAGCCCCACAGCTAGGGGGACCATGCTGTCATCACACATCGTCCTCCCCCAGTCCCATCTCCTCCATCTCGCATCCCCCTCCTCCTGCAGTCCATACAACATGTTTGAGTGCAGGAGTAAGTAACCTAAAATACAGTGTATTGAGTGCAGAAGGTGTGGGTGTAGTGAGAGAGAAAGGGGGAAAAGAGTGTGGGGGGAGAGGGGGGACAAAGCGAGAGGGAGAGATTCTCTATGGCACTACAAATCCCAGCATGACCGACTCCCATTTCTCAGCTCACACAGCACAAGGAGATGTCCACCAAAGGGGGTCACTGCAGGCCGTCAGCCTTTCCCCCCTATATGTATATACTCTCACCGGCCACTTAGGTACATTTCTTCAATTGCTTGGTAACACAATTTGCTAATTAACCAAAATTGAACAATAAAAAATTGTTGCCTAATCTGATGAGTCTCAAATTCAGCTGCGACATTCAGATGGTAGGGTTAGAATTGGGCATAAACAATATGAACGCATGGATCCTGCCTTGTATCAACAGTTCAGGCTGGTGGTGGTGGTGTAATGGTGTGAGGAATATTTTCTTGGCACACTTTGGGCCCCTTAGTACCAATTGAGCATCATTTAAAGGCTTACCAGAGTATTGTTGCTGACCATGTCCACCACTTTATGACTACTGTGTACCCATCTTCTGATGGCTACTTCCAGCAGGATAATGCACCATGTCACAAAGCTCAGATCATCTCAAACTGTTTTCTTGAACATAACCATGAGTTCATTGTACTCCAATGGCCTTCAGTCATCATATCTCTGTCCAACAGAGCACCTTTGGGATGTGGTGGAACGAGAGATTGGAATCATTGATGTGCAACAACTGCATGATGCTATCATGTCAATATGGACCAAAATCTCTGTGGAATGTTTCTCACACCTTATTGAATCTAAATCACGAAGATTTAAAGCAGTTCTGGCACTAGCAATGTATACCTAATAATAAAGTGCCTGGTGTGTGTGTTTTTATATGGGCAGCACAGGGTTAACAATATGGTCCTAATTATAGTACAGCTGTGTCCTAGTCCACACTCACAGGGCAGAACAGGGTAAACTATGGGTTACTGTCTAGCCTAACAGATGGGCTTTATAGCACACGGGCAATACAGGGTTAAACAATAGGCTCCTAAATAGCTAACCAGGGGCTTCTCTCCCCCCCGCAGGCAGCTCTGGAGTTAACACTGGGATCCTGCCTAACCAGTGTGTCTCCTCTCCCTACAGGTAGCACAAAGGCAGTACAAGGTTAACTCGACCCCTAATTAGAGCCTCAGCCAGCTCTTACACAGGCAGCACAGGGTTAAACTTTGAGTTCCTCTTTAGCCAGTCAGCAGCGGGCTCTTCTCCCAGCAAGCCACTCAGGGAGTCTGTATGATGCCAGGCCCCAGCAAAGGTGTTTTGCCTGCGCACACACAGCAGAAACAATGGAGGCAGGAGGAGAGCCCTGAGCCCTAAAAAAGAAGAGTGCAGGTCAGGTCTGGAGGAGCCACATCTTCACCTGGTGGGCTGAGCAAGGCTGATGAAGAATTTCAGCTTTTCTAAAAGACGTTCCTGGATACCTGCTCTCTCCTGGATGGTACATTCAGGCTGTTCCTCCATGCATGGCAGACTCAACATGTGAAGATTTGTCTCCAGACACACTGACTGCTACAGCGAAAGCTGCCCCTGATTTTGTTACATGTCAGCAGGGAAACCCCACATCAGTGGTTAAGGACATGGCAGGCCTTCTCCCTAAGGCTCCTTTCACACGGCCGCTCCGTGTGAAAGGTCCGCTGCGGGACTTTTTTTTTTTTTTTTTCCACGCAGCGGATGACATTTCTGTCATCCGCTCCGTGTGCCCGCATATCATCCCATCCGTTTGCGGATGATATGCGGACCTAATGTAAGTATATGGCACTGCGGATGTCAGCGGATGACACCGCTGACATCCCGATTTTCCTTCCTTTCCATTTTTTACACGGATGGAAAAATGGGGTTCTGTTCCGTTCCAAAAAACGGAACAGAACTGAAAGGAGGAAAATCGGATGTCAGCGGATGGTATTCTGCTGACATCCGCAGTGCCATTCACTTACATTGATGTCCGCAAATCATCCGCAAAAAAATAGGATGATTTGCGGACACACGGAAAGCAGCGGAGCGGCCGTGTGAAAGGACCCTAAAGGCAAATAATTGCCGGCATTCTTTTGTTTACATTTCAGCTGTCAGCAGGGGAATCTGCTGACAGCTGAAAGAAGCGAGCTTGACGGCATCGGCTTTTAGTATTTGGAATTTTCACGAGTACCCATACTCGTGCAAATGCTTGTTACCGATGCAACCCTAGAATAAAACACTCTTCCTATGCTTTCATACGCCCACTCCATCAAGTCAATGGGTGTTTTCCTGGCATTCTGGTACTAAAAGCCTGGCTGCCTGTTCATACCTCTTTTCAATGTCTTACCAGGTGGACATCCAGTCTTTTACGGATGCAGATTTTGGCTGCAAGGTTCTCGCAGCAGAACCTTGACTTTGGGTTTTTTAACCCTTGTTGGTAGGCCTGTTGGAACAGTTCTGCTTGCTTAGTTGTTGCCCACCCATCTCATCCATTGTTTAGGGATGCCTCATAGCCTGTTATTGCTCAGCCTGTGTTCTATATTGTATGACTGGGATAAGCAGAAGCTAGGCTTGCCTATAAATTCCATATCTTGAGTGCAGTACAGAACACAGGCCACCCTCCCTTCTATTTCTTCTTTTTTTTTTTTTTTTTTTTCTTATTTTTTTAACCAATGTACTTTCATTTTTCATAAAGTAAAAAAAAAAGACAAAATCACGGTTGGTACAGAAAAAAGTTACAATTCAACATGATCTAATACTGGTAGGGTATCAAATACAGTTGTGAGCATAGCTCCTAGGAGTGGTCCAGAAGGAAAAACAATTTGCCTTCCCTAACACAGATCTTGTATACAGGATATTCATCCAGCAGTTAACCATTTTAGAGGGTAAGGAGGAGGGAAAATAATTAGGGGAGGGGGGTGGGGGCAACAAAAGCAAGAGAAGGGAAAAGCAAAGAATCACAAAGACAGTCCAAAAATGTTTTATAAGATTTAGCGGACAATTGCAACCCATATAGGTTAACCTATATAATGGAAGCACATGGGTTCACTGCTGTTCTCCACTGCCAAGCTTTGGGCACTGCAGCCATTTTCCATTTAAGGAGAATAAGCTTCTACTCATAAAATGTCGCAGTAAGCACATTTTGGTGAAAAGAGATCTACAAATTTGTACCCACTCTAAGCAAAAGTTAGCTGGTTCCCAGGGGAGGGGACTCGCTGATTTAGAAGAGCACTAAACTCCACCTCCTTCCAAAATGTTTGAAGACTGGGACAAGTGCAGACAATAGGAATAAAAGTGCCCACCTCCGACCTACATCTAGGGCAGTATTGATCAGTTGTGGGTTCAAAAAAGAGAGCCTCTGAGGGGTATGATCTGCACAATGTAAAGACTTCAACTGAATGAACTTGCCCCTAGCCAAAATCATTGGGATAAATTTGTTGTATATCCCCCCCAGCCCTCGTCCGTAAAGGCTGGATAAGTCCCTCCTATTAGGTAGGGCACAGTGGGGTGACTATAGTTGTCTCCTTAAGGAAATTCGAAGATAGAGAGAAGAAATTATCCTGTCTGCATTTTTACAAATCAAGAAGCGCTCAACTGAATGTGACGTTAGGGTAATAGAGGTGGGGATTGTGCTCTAGCCGCAAGTCTTAGTTGAAGGTATCTAAAGAACATTCCTTTGGGGAGGGGAATCTTTGTCTTTAAGTTGCCAAAGGTCAAAAGGGAGCCATTAGGAATAATAATTTGTTTAAAAAGTGGTAATGCCAAATTTCGCCCACACTACAGGATCCAGAATCGACTGAAGATGTGAGAGGGAGGGATTACCTCACAGTGGTATAGATGGTGAAATAGTGTTAGGCTCATTCAGAAATCTGGTCACCTATTGGTATCGGAGTCGTGATACCAGGGTTAGACTTAAAGTGGAGTTCCACCCTATTTTTATACTTACCTCCATCTTCTCGCTCCGGGTCACCTGAAAAAGAAATGGATAATCGCATATTTTTTTTTTTTTTACTTACCTCGTAGCGAAGAAAATATACTTACCTTACTTCCTTCTTCCTCCTTCCTCGGCCGCGGCCCGTCGTCACTTCCTGGCTCTGCAATGATTCCTGGGAGCTGGACGTCATAGCTCCCAGGAATCATTGCGCCTGCACCGGCCCCGACGTCAGTTCCGGGTCGCGCGCGTCATCCCCTTCTAAACAGCTTCTGGGCATGCCCAGAAGCTGTGGAGGGATGACGCGCGCGACCCGGAAGTGACGTCGGGGCCGGCGCAGAGCATCGTGGGACCAAAGAAGGCGGAAGAAGACGCCGAAGAGGACGCGCTGGCTTCAAGCTGCCCACATCTGAGATGGCAGCGCTGGACAAGACGTTTGCAAGGTAAGTATTTGTCCTAACAGGTAAGTGCAACCCGGGACAGATCAGAGGCTAGCCATTGTGGAATGCACTAGCCCTGACTGTCCCGGGGGTATTAAAAAAAAAAAAAAAAAATCCAGGGTGGAACTCCGCTTTAAGCCCTCGAAAAACCAAATTCCGCATAGGAGCCAAAAGTGCCGCTCCAGAGTTGACAACTGGGTTGCCTCTCGCTGCCCAGTAGTAATGCCTAAAGTAAGGAAGGGCCAGACCCCTCATTGACATTGGGAGCTGCAGAGTAGTTTTTGCTAAGCGGGGAATCTTCCCAGACCAGAAAACCTGGGTAAGCAGTTGGGTCAGTTCTATAAAAAAAAAAATCCCTAGGGACCAAAACACAGAGAAATTTCGGCAAAAAGGTAATTTTGATCAAATTAACACAGCCCAGTGGAGTTAATGGCGGGGATTTCCATATCCCTTATTTTATGAGTAAATTGATTCACAACCGGTTGAAGGTTGTTTGCCAAGAATCAGTTGAAATCATATGTTGTTTGGATTCCCATACTTATATTGGGTAACTAAGTATAAGTGGGAAATTCGTAATTGAGATGGGAGCCCCGGTTTCAACAGAAACAAAACCGATTTATTCCAGTTTACGCGTACACCAGAGAACTCCCTGAATCCGTCAATGAGAGACAGGGCCGGGTGTCCTTTAAAAACAGCAGGGTTTCATCGGCGTCTAAAGATATATTTTTTCCGACATAGATCTGACCTCAATGCTCAGTACTCTCTCTGAGCTGCGGAAAGAGAACACTATTGGTTCAATAGCCAGGTGAAATAGCCCAGGGGAAAGGGGGCACCCCTGCCTCGTCCCCCTATTTAGCGGGAAAAAAAGGAAAAGCAATATATTGGTTTGCACCCTGGCCATGGGGTGGGCATAAAGCTTAACCCAGTCTACAAATTTAAGCCTAAACCCAAATTTCCGCAGGGCCAACCAAAGATCGACATAGTTGAATGCCTTTTCTGCATCAAGGGAGGCCACTACCCCAGGATTGCAATCAAGACTGGCATTACAGTATAGAGGCGATGCAAGTTGATGTCAGTCCCCTTGCCCGGCATAAACCTTGATTGATCTCCATGAACAAACTTAAGAATGACCAAGTTTAAGAGATTGGCCAACACCCTAGTCAATATTTTGGCATCTACATTCGTACGTAGGGAGATTGGGTGGTAAGAGGAGTAAAGGGTTGGGTCCTTACCTTGTTTGGGGACCACTACTATTACTGCTTACGGCATTGAAGGCGGGAGTCTATTTTCAGTGAGCGCCACTTTAAACATTTCATACAAATGCGAGAGGAGAAGGTCCGTGTGAGCAAAAGTCTGCAGGCAGGCCATCTATGCCTGGGGTCTTCACTGCTTGTAGGGTAGCTAACGCTCATTTAATTTCATCCGGTTTTATGGGAGCATCCAGCTTCTGACAGGCTCTTTTTCTAAGCACTGGAAATACTATATCAAGATACTGGTTTAATTGTTCTAGGGAATACGGAGCTCTAGAGGAGTATAGCTGACTATAATAGGAGACAAAGCGGGCATTAATATGGGCCTGTTCCGTTAAGAATTGTCCATCGTCACACTGTATACCCTTAATATGGGCGACAGTAGTTTGGACCTTAGAGAGCCATGCCCATAGTTTGTACCCCTGATCAAATACCCGCTGAGACTGATGCAGTAGGATCTTACAGGAGGCCTCTGCCCAGAACAGGGACACCTCTATAGGCCAGAAGCATGTCCTGATAGATAATCTGATCTGGAGAGGCGGAATATCGGGTTTCAAGATCTTGAGCCCAGGATTCCGCTTTGGTCAGGGCAGCTTGAGAGTCATGGCGAGCCACACCATATGGAACTGATATTGTCCCCTAGTGAAAGCTCTAAACTCGTCCCAAACCACTTCAGGAGAGGCAGTTTCTAGATTGGGTGACCAATATTTAGAGAGAGCATTAACCATCTAAGAATCAACCTTTTCATCAGAAATCCAGTATCTAGACGCCATAATATCAGTACCTGTGAGTAATCCACACCAGCAGAGAAATGCAGGAGTGTTGTCTGAACTTCCTCACAGGAGGATAGATACCGCTTGTAAGGTAAAATAGTTGCACTAACATATAATATTCAATTGCGTCTGCTCACCAAGACAAAGTAGTCAGTAGTGGTGTCTGATGTAAGCTTATCCAGCCTTGGACAGGGGTATATTAAAGTCCCCTGCAAGGAGTATACGATCCGTAGGATAAAGTGCTACAATTTGTACTTTTTTTTTTTTTTTTTTTTTTTTTTTTTTTTTTTTTTTTTTTGCAAGCATGGAAATACTGGCAGGGGGAGGCAAATAAAGTCCCACAACGACCATTTGAATTGTATCAATCATAGCATGCATAATTTATTTACCCTCGTGGTCCAGATGGAGGTCTAACAGGTGAAAATTAAGGGCTTTATGTTTGCAGATACTAACACCTCTCGCATAAGAGGAGAAGGTTGCGTAATATTGACCCACCCAGGGTCTCAAGGCTGCTGCTCCCAATCAGGTGGGTTTACTGTGGGATGACAATGTGGGGTTTGTATGTTTTACGGTACACTAGATTCTGCATTTAATCCCCGGACATTCCAGGAGAATAACGTCACTGGCGCTATACAAGAAAGTTGAAATAGTGGACCTTTCTACTGCTTCTGTTTAACCCCAAGGAGATGCCAGAGCTCTGCATCCACCAGACATAGACAAGTTCCCAAAGGTGCTGTTTAACAGGAGTTAAGCCATATGTACCAGAACAATAAAAGAGAAACTGTTCCAAACATCCCCTCCCCTGCCCTCCGCACAGCACCACCCCAACTGTGGTGTGCTTGATCCCCAAACAGAAACCTGGTGAATCATCGCCACTTGAGGCTATGAGCCAAAAGGAAGTTTAGGCACTAAAGTTGTTCAGAGTGCAGAAAGATTACGTTGCGCCACCTGTCATCCGAAAGGAGCACTTGCAGAGTCTCTCGAGAAGGACTTTGAGAGCACTATTCTTAGTTGCAAATGGTGTAAAGAAAAAGAGGATCGCAGGCCCAATCACAGAGTTTAATCCTGTAGCGAAGAAACAAATGTACACTGCAATTAAAATTTATATAGGTTTAACAATCAAGCTTTGCCACTGAATTCTTTTTCCAGCAGATCAGAGTTCAAAGTGTTTCTCAATGCCTGCACTTGTCCTAAATTCAATACTAATGGTTGCTGTGAGAGTGGGATGTTAAAAATTTAAACTGATGGCTCTCACAAAAAGTATGGAGGTACTTGAAGTGCAGTAACTATATATTTTATAATTTTATCTTGCCTTGCATGTATCCAGCATGGCATCTGCAGTGGTGGAGATTGTTAGCCATCAGATTAGGTTGTCTAGGCTAGTGGTTCTCAACCTTTAGTGAGACCAGGGTAGGGTTATTTTTCTTCCAAAACATTCCCTGCTCCAATATTAATGGACTATTTACTTTTTTGCTAAAATTAATTGGCTGCCAAGGCACCCTAAAGTAACTAAAATCGCACGTGAGCCTTAACCCAGTGCACTGTGTGTTGCAGCATACTAAAACCATAGTGTGTTGTGTTTTTGTTGTTTAGCACCTTTTTGGGAACTTTATCAGAGTCTACCAAACCTACACTGATATCCCAACTGAACACCCGTCCACTGATGCATTTCACCCTTTTAAAGTAGCTCTATGATTAAGCTCAGAAGAGTGAAACACATTAGAGGAGGGATCGTCTTCAGGCGAGTATGTCAGGGTATGTTTGGCTGGCGCAATAAAGTTTTAACAAGGATGTAATGTCATCAGTTTTCAGCTACTTGTTTTCTTAAACCTGAGTGCATAGAGTGAGAATAGGAACTAAGCAAACAAACTGGAGAGAGGGAGTAACTAACGCATGCTACTGCTGACTCCCCTGGTCTCTGTTCTGCTCCTCAATTCTATACAATCATTCCAGCCAACTCTGATTCTCAAGACACCGCTTACCCCCACCGGATAAGCAGCAACCAGCATGGCCTAATGCAAGTTGGTGTGACAGCAGTGTATATGCAGGGCATACTTATGAATGGGCTATAAAGACGCAAAGAAAACATTTTCTGATTTTTTTTTTTTTTCATGGGAAATAAATTATTTGGTATGTACAAAAAGTACAAAGAATTGTAATGAAGTGATCTATGTTGGTTATTTCAGCAACTCTGATGACCACCTTCTGAAAAACATTGAGCTTTTTGATAAGCTCTCCCTCAGATTCAACGGACGAGTCTTATTCATAAAGGATGTGATCGGAGATGAAATCTGCTGCTGGTCTTTTTATGGTCAAGGGAGAAAACTGGCAGAAGTTTGCTGTACTTCTATTGTTTATGCCACTGAGAAGAAGCAAACAAAGGTAATTTTCTTTTATCCTTTTTTTATTGTCCTACATTCTATAGACCCCGATAGTGGTTAACCAGCTCAAGCCAATTCTGACACTTCGCTCCTACATGGGAAAAAAACATAATTTTTATTTATTTTTTTGCTAGAAAATTACTCAGAACCCCCAAACATATGTTTTTTTTTTTTTTTTTAGCAGGGAATAAAATGGCGGTCATAACTTTTTATGTCACATGGTATTTGCCAAGCAATTTTTCAAACATGATTTTTTGGGGAAAAAAAGTTTCATGTCTTTCTGCTGCTCCATTCTATGTCATCAGCGTGATAACATCTGACAAGTTCTCCGACACGAGATAAAAGCATCTGAAAATTTGTGTCAAGGTGGGAGCTTAGAGGGAGATTAGTGGAGAGATGGTCTATTCCGATAACAGCTCTGCATTCTTCATTCCTTTGCCTATGTGGAGTGGGGGTGTGGGCCTTTCCTCCAATCAGCTCTCACACAGTGTAAGCCCAGACTCCCCTTCCCCTGCTGAATGAGGAAACAAGATTTCTAACACGAGCTGCACTTTTCTAAAGCATATTAAAAGCTGAAGATAGCAAACATACAAATAAAACATATGTAGGGAGATTGGTTTAATCTGTGTATCATCTGAGGCTGTTCACTTCACTGGGTTTACAACCACTTTAAGCGTAAAATCCTTTTCTTGGAGTACATTGCAGGACTCAGAAATCCCTACCCTCCTGCCAGTTCCTCCATTGCTTGTTACAAACCTGAGGTTTAGCTGAGACAGGAGGGGTTATGTCTGGGCTGGGTTTCCTGTCTATTTTTGCCAGTGTCACTGTACCTGAAGCTGGCGGCATAACCCAAGTAGTCATGAATGTGAAGTCCTCTGTGTCCTGTGATGTACTCCAAGAAAGAAAGGGATTGAAGAGGTAAACCAAATATCCTGATTTATTGCAGCGGTTACCAGACTTCCGCTTTGTATATCCTGTGAATGTGAATATTGATCCAATCTTTCCACATGCTGTTTCATGCAACTGTAATAATTGGTAATCTATCAAACCCCCTTTACCAGTTTTTATTTCTTTAGGTATTTTTATGGTGAAATAAAAATGTCTGTTTTGCCCATTCTACAATTTGTAATTTAAATGTTTTTATTCTTCACTAATGATGCCTTTCTTCATAGAAATAAAAGTTGTATGCCTACTCTTTGTATGTACTGGATCCCATTTACTAAATCTTCAGCTTGTTTTTTATTGCTTACTCTCTGGTAAAGCCCATTTGATCATTGCTTTTCTTGACAGAACTTTTTATAATTCCTGGTCAGCATTTTCATTATTGAGCCTTTCTTCAATATTCTAGGCTGCCCAATAAAAAAAAAAAAAAGATCTAAAAACTGATTGCAGTCAGTTGTATAAAATTGAAAGCACTGTTCGCATGGCTTAGCCAAGTCCATGCCTTCATTTTTTTCACTGCAGTTTGGTCTTGGAATTGTGTTATCCTATCAAAGAACACTAAAGGAAAAGGGACGCACTAAAGCTGGCCATACGTAGATTGAAATGTGGCTGTTCAGCAGGAACTGGACAAATTTTGATCCCTATATGTCTGTTCCTGTTTGAGAGGCGGTCTAGTGATCGACTCCTACCGAACAGGACTGTCAGTACATTTTTGCTTGATCAGTGCTTGCTGCCAATTGGCTGCAGCACTGATCAGTGTATTCTGGCAGAGGAGGATTCTTGCGGCCAAAATACAGTAGTGCAGCAGAGGGATTTCCCTATGCACCTTGAGACCCCGTTCACACTGGAATGATACGACTTGCCGGGGCGACCTCACAGGTCGCGGTTCGCAGCTCGCATCGCGACCTCGGAGTGGCCGGCACGGACTTCATAACATTGAAGTCAATGCAGGTCGCCCCAAAGAAGCTCCGGACCCTTTTTCTAAGTCGGAGCGACTTATGTCGCTCCTATTAGAACGGATCCACAGCTTCTCTATGGCAGGTGACCAGGTCGCCTGACAGGTCGCCCCAGTGTGAACGGGGTCTTAATGTGGGGAGAATCTGCTCATGCTTTGTTTTTTTGTTTTTAAATCCGCTGACTGTTTTAAAAGAACCAATCAAACTAAGGCCAGCTTCATTTTATCAGCAAGTTGTTTGAGAGCATTGGGCAATGCCCTACAAATTGGTTACATCCTACTTTATTTTTTCAGTCGTGCAGGAGTGATATAAAACCACATTGGAATGTGTGTGTTTGTTTTTATTTTTTACAGGAATTAAATTTAGGTCCAAAGTTTTTTTTAAATTAATTTTAGGTAGTCTTCTGACTTTAGTTGTTGGCAAATGCTTTCCTTTAGTTGTATATTGAGGTTTAATTTGCCGTAATAATTTAAAAATAAAAGATTGTTTTCTTTGTATCACCTCTCAGGTTGAATTTCCTGAAGCACGAATTTATGAAGAGACGTTAAATGTTTTACTCTATGAAACACCACGAGTACCTGACAACTCTTTGTTGGAAGCCACAAGCCGTACACGCAGTCAAGCATCTCATAGCGAAGATGATGATGGTTTTGAGCTTCGTGACCGGGTTAGGCGCATTCACGTTAAGAGATACAGCACATATGATGACAGACAACTTGGTCACCAGTCTGCTTACAGGGACTGACTAAGTACAGAAAAGATGTTGCATACGAATGCAGTGAAGACCTCTTTGCCTAGAGAATGTTATAGCCGTAGTCTTCAGTTCACTGCATCTCCAATAATATGCATAAGTCATCAGCATCATATGGATGACTATAATTTTTTCTGGACAGTGGCATTAGACTCCGTTCTAGCACAATATGAGACACAGAAGAACTGATGCCCTCCTCCACATTTTGATTGAGGAAAGACCCTTACTTTGTCTCTTTAAGGCTTGTCTTTTTTGCACGGCCCAACTATGGTCACATTGTGGCTTTAGTGGATACATGGAAGTACCATGTCATTGAGCATTTCTCCCGATCTCTTTACCTATGTAGAGTACTGACAAAACGATTTATATCTGCCTCTTACTGGGAGATTTAGCCCATATTCTGACAGTAGTGATTTCTATTTTGTATGGTGCACATGGGAGCTTCTAACTTTTAAGTTTTAAGTGATAGTTTAGCATTTGGAAACAACACAGAAATGTGCAGACTTGCTTTTTTAGTAGGACGTAATGACAGTTTCAAACCAGTTGTGCCTTTTCACACTGAATGCACATTTGAAGACGTAAAACACTCCAAGGCCTATTAAGGCTAAGTGAAACACAGTGATCCAGAACAACTGCTCAGAATTATTTTCGTTACTGCTTGCATTGTCTTATTAAAGTGATTCTTGCATAAGAGCAGTATGGGGGTTGACCTCAGTCTTCCTTCTGAAACTGCCAGATTCCTGGCTGTGTCTGACGTTGATATGTTTCAGTTACAGCTCGGAACATGCATGCTTTAAATAAGTGTCAGAGCTACCTATCCTTGTATACTCATTCTGGATCAACCACTTATCAATCATTGAATTCAAAGACTTGGATTACCAGCCTAGGAACCGGCATTCTCAAAGGAGGGCTTGTAATGGCAGCCTCTGTTATTCTATCATGACATTGTCCCTTAGCTCACTTTAGTGAAGGGCACACATAGAAGACATAAGTGAAGTTTTAGTAACCCCCTGCTGACAGGATGAGATCAGATGGGAACTGTCCATGCCCAAAACGATTGAAAGGTTTCTGTAGCTTTGGGCAAGTAGTTCTCTTGTTTTCTATGAAGATTATATTCTTTTTCATGTGACTAGGCTATTGAATTTCGTATACGGTTACATTGCTGCATATCTCACTGTGTGACACACATCAGATGATTTTTTTTTTTTGACTGTTTCTTGATTCAGTACATTACTACATAACTCAACGTTTGAAAAAAAGGCAGCAGCAGTACTGCAGCTTTGAAATTGTCTGTTTGACAGCAACCTAAGACATGAACTATTTACTTCAATTCTGCAACTATCATCTACTACTGACATATATGAGATGCAGTCTGTTATTGGAGAAATGACAAGACTCCATCAAGCTTATTTAAAGGCTAAGGTTACCCTTTTTTTAAATAAAATAGACAATGTCTAGGCCAGTGACTGCAAAGTATTGAAGCCAGAGATTTTCAGGCAATTACATTTCATACCTTTTCGCTGGTCTCATACAGTAAACTAAAATCGAATTGGTAGTGGCCGATAACTGCACTCTGTACATTTTCAAAGTATTTTGTTTTTTGCCTCAGTCTGGAGCAAATGAAGAATGCAGCAGCCATGCAAATCTTGGCTTCTATTGTTTATCCTTGACACTTTTTTTTTCTGCCTTTTTTAGTATTTTAAGGTTGAAAGTGTTAATATTAAAAACTAGGTTTAATGCAGTAGGAAAAGACCACTTCTTTTAGTTGGCCTGCTTGATATGTTTTAAGGCCACTTAAAAGAAAAACAGCTAGCTAAAATCTATATTTATATATTGTTTTACTTTAATGCTTTAGTATATAGTTAGGATTGGAAACCTAAACCTTTCTGATGAACGTTGTTTTAGGCATATTTAAATAAGAAAATGATCGAATGTTTTTATTCACTTTTCTAGTTTTATGCTATTCTTAAGGGTTATTGACCATTTCATGGAATTTGTCAGTCCACTTTAAAGGGCTGTTTTCCTTACGGATTTACTCTGGTGGTCTTTTGGAAACTCTTGTAACGAGTTATCGCCTGCCTTAGACCCCTTTCACACATACGGACCATTTATCCCTTTTTTCATCCATCCGTTGACGGATGAAAAAAGACATTTTGTGCTTTTCAATGGAGAAATGGAAGTAAACTGATTGATCATCCATTTACATCCGCTTTGGTCAACATCCTTCTCTGGTACTTAAGTGGTTAAGGACTCTATCTGGCAGATGTAAAAATGGATGACAAACTGATGTACACATTATATGTTTTTTCTTTGAAAAAAATTGACTGAACTGATGAAACAAATGGACCGCATGTGTGAAAGGGACCTTGGAATTTCAAGTATGGCATTCTCTATAGTGGTTAATTTAAAGTTCACTTTTTCCAAAAAATGGCACGTGCAGTCATGGGGCCCCAGGAATATATAAAAAAAAAAAAAAAAAAAAAATGTTCCTTCGTTTTATTGAGAGAAGAGATTGGCCAAAAAAACCCAGGTAGCAATCCCTATGGCCAAAAAAACCCAGGTAGCAATCCCTATATCCTGCCTTGTTGCTGGGATGTAAAACTTGTTGGATGCTCACTCCCAGCATTACAGCAATAAAAAAAAACAACAGCTTTCTCAGCCTACCAAAAGGCAAGACGTGGAGATTGCTAATAGTAGGTTTATTGGCCACGCTTCCATGGGTGCCCATATGACCTACAGGTACAACAATAAAATTCATGAGAATTTTACCTGGCTGTACATTTTTTATATATATATAATAGAGAGAGAGAGAGATCTACTGTGGCCCCTGGACTGCATAGGTGATTTTAGCATTTAAACTTGACTAGCAGGGGGGGAATACCATTGTAATTGCTATAGCTAGTTCAGCAACATGGGCACTCAAGGGAGCTTGTCACTGGTGTCTGACATAAATTTGTTGTATGGTTTAAACCTCTACCATCTCCCTGAAGACAAAACATCAGTTAAGGTGACAAAGTTGCCTGGTATTGAGAACGATTGGCATCACAGTCTAGGTATTGTAAGGGGGAAAAAAATGGTTCCAAAGGTAGGTTGTTTTTATTAAATACTGTCACATGTCAGCAATGGCGACCTCTGTTCCTGTTTTTCTTCTAAACTGCATTGTTTCACATTAAAGTAGAACTGTAGCTAAGCTAAGGACATCCAAATGTTTACAAAAACCTGAAAGTGGAAGTAAAGTTCACTTTTTAAACTTGTTCCTACAGGTACGCCTATAATAAGTCTTACCCGTAGGTACAGTGAATATCTCCTAAACTTGCGCTGTTCAGGAGATATTCACACAGCATGCAGACTGTGACCTCATTGATGCATGAGCTCTGAAGGGATGGCATAGAGCCTTATTCATAGAGCTGGAGCCTGCGAACCCGGAAGAAATACCAAGTGAAGATGAAAGCGTCGGGGTGTTGCACTGGAGGGCTTCATGTCCAGGTAAATCTGTCATAATGTGCTAGTATGCAGTGCATACTAGTACATTTTGACTTAATTTTGCAGGAGGGCCCAGTTTTTTTTTGTATTTTTCTGGCAATTTACTACCACTTTAAAGGGGAACTAGGAACTATACTAGGCTCCAGCAATGTGACCTCCTGGAGCTTCTTCACCGGCCCCCAACATCTTTTAACAGCCAACTTCCAGGTATCAACCGCTTTCATTGGCTGGGAGGGGATGTGCGGAATGACGTCGGGCTTCAGCATTGCTGAATTTCTACAGAGCTCTATGCGCGCAACTCACTGTAAAGGGGCAGACAGGCAGGTAGGTCATTTTTAATGCAGAAGAGGCAAAGCATGTCTCTCCTGCATTAAAAATCCTGCCTGTTCATCCATTTTTATTTATTACCTAAAGTTCCACTTTACCCAGTAGTATATGAACTTTTAAACTAGCCCTCATGTAGTTACAGACTGTGGAGAATTTAATTCTAAAAATTCACAATAGAAACAGTGAAGTTGTTCCATGTAGGGTATTAGCACTTCACTCTGCTCCTCTTCCTGTTTTGCACCTTCTCTGTGTTTTACTTGGAGCGATCCTTCTCAACCGGGGTTCCTCAAGAGGTTGCTAGGAATTCCTTGAGCAGTAGCAGTTCTTGTTCTGCATTATTATAGCTGCATAGTTTTGGCACAAAGCCAGCAGCATGGGACCTCGGTTGAGCTTCTCTTGTTTGTTGTGTAAGTCACCACTAACATCAGTGATTATGCTAGCTGTCTGTAAGGGTGGCATTCTTACTGCCGACCACCAATTTAAGAGCATTCTTTCCATTGACCAACAAAACGGGGCATTCTATTCACTTACCCACAGGGTAAGGGATTAGGCTTCCAATGACCACCAGTGTGGTGTGGCTACTATAATGTAAGCTGTAGATATAATTATTTTTAGCAGGTGTTCCCTGAGTCTTGAAAATTACTTTAAGGGTTCCTCTACAGTAAAAAGGTTAAGAAAGGCTTAATTTGAAATTAAAGGGGCTTACAGGCAGCCAAATCACTGCTGGAAGGAGGAGCTGGATCACAGAAGGAAATGAAAGTAAAACTGAACAGCTTCTGCTGCCCACTTTAGTGATGAATTATTCCACAGTGGCTCAAGCTATAGAGGTCAGTCGAAGCCTGTTAAAGAAGTAATTTTTTTTTTATATCCAGTTCCTGAGGGGACAAGGTACATATAGTACTTTGTCCTTTCCTCCTGGGTGTCTACCCCCTCTCCCCCCTCCCAGTATGTCAGACTCACCTTCCTCCTCATTCCTCTTGACCCAGGCAAGTGCTGGGAGCCAGAGACAGACACTTGCTAACAAAGCAGCAGTCTCCTTGTTAGTGGTGGTGTCACGTGTCCATGCGCCTAGCTGCGTCCGGCATTGCAGATAGTGTTATTGGGTCGTCTTCAAGAATTTGTAAACATTTAAATGTACATAGGCCAGCCGCAGTACTATGTTAAGGCTGATGCAGAAAAACTAGTACAAAAAAACTGAGCTCCTTACCCTTGGCATCCAGTTAGATTCTGGTTGGTGCAGCGCCAGCTTACACTTTTTTTTGCTCCAGTCTCATTGTTTGTTTTCTGTAGCTGTGCTGTGTAATGTACACAATTGTTGTGAATTTGTCTGCTTTATAAACTTTTTTTTAAACACTGGCGCAATACAAAACAAAATGTTTGTTGGGATCCAGACCCTGTCATCATGGTTAAAAGGCAGTAAAAACGATTTAACAAGTTATTTATGCAAGGATGGATCTGTGGAACATATGGAGCCTGCCTAGCTGCAGCATAAGATGGAGAAGTCCCAGTGTGAAGCACTTTTGCTTTTGGGGCTCCATTACCATCATGAGCACAGTACATCGGCTTTTTTTTTTTTTTTGCCTAGAAGTCGATTTTTTTTGCCATCCATTTCAAGGAGTCAGCTATCCAGCTATGTTCATAAACTTCATTCTACATGTCCTATTTATATTTAAAAAAGCTGCAGCACATAGATGTGAACTAGCCACATAATAATGGGTATTCAACTTAAAATGCATTTTTATCAATCATCTCTTGCTTTTGAGGCTTTTTTCTTACAAGCTAGTACATAAGGTTTGCCCTGTGGGACATTTTTTTGAATGCTGCTTCATTATTGCTGTGTTAAAATGAATGCATGTTAATATAAAAAATGAACATGTTTATTTTTATGTAACATGTACAGCAGTAATTTTTGCGATTATCTTTGATAATGCCTGGATTATGGGGCTAAGAAGGCCCCTGGTCTTACCCTTCCAATGGATCTCACACACTACCTTCTACTTGTTGGAGGTCTATCCTTTGGGAGTTTGTACCAACTCCTTTTCGAGTGTGTTCTGTACCTTCTGTCAGTGTCTTTCCATTTGCTTTTGGTTTGTTTTAGTTTTTTATTTTTTTTAATCCTTCAATCATGGCATGCTAAAACTGGTGAGCTGATGAACTACAGTGTTCTACAAAAGCAAGTAACGGTAAACTAGTAATAAATGGGAAATCTGTGTACGAAGTATGTCAATTTTCTCTTCTAGGAGTTTATTTGCAAAGCAAAAAATGAAACTTGGCATTACTCATAACAGACGATCAGCTGCCTGCATTGATGTTCTAGATTGCACTATAGAATTTAGAAACACGTTGATTGCTAAATGGAGCATTGTATTTACGTTCAATTTTATTTTTAAGCCACTCCCTTTTTGAAAAAAATAAAAGGATAGAAGTATACATTTTTTGCAAAGCTGAAAATGTAAAATATCATCTGATTCTGCATACCAGAGCATATACTCCCTTTCAGAAGGCCAATTTTAAATGTCTTATATAGTGCATGACATTACCAATGACCTGTTGATGATCACCCCTATCTGTAGTAAATGAGTCACCCACAGCGCTTTGGAGGACAGATGTTCAGTGTTGCGTTTACATGGCAGTTATCTGTGTGGTGAAGCACTGGCAGGTTGCTCTGTTAGCAGTAGTGCATATCCCAAAGACAAGTTGCCACTGGTAAAATACATTGACCTAATTCATGTGATTGGCCTATATCAAGGAAGTAATCCAATGTCGCATAACCCCACACTACACAAATTTCATGCCATTGAGACTCTTGACAGTTTCACGAGAAGAGCCTTGTTCCTTAAAGGTTGCGATGGAAAATGTCAGACCTATTTGCTGTTTTAAGACATTAGTTTTAACGTTTAAATTGAGCTTCGAGATGTTAACATTTACACTACAGATTGCATTTTGTAGGTTAAATGAAAATGCGTTTTTTTTTAACTTTTTTAAGTCCGATAAAGATCAGTATTAACCAATATGTTCATTGTTGATATCATTTCATTATTCCGAATTAAGAATTTTATGCAACTGTTTTTGTCTTTTAACTTATTTAACCATAGAATTATTCCTGTAATTTTTTGAGAATTTGAACTGGAAAAATTAAACACTAACTTGTTATTGAGAATAAAAATCATTATTAGAAATACTTTTGTGTGTGTGTTTTTTGTTTTTTTGTTTTTTCCAGTTAAAGCGGAGTTCCACCCTGGGAATACTTTTTTTAATAAAAATACACCCGGGACAGTCAGGGCTAGTACATTCCACAATGGCTAGCCTCTGATCTGTCCCGGGTTGCACTTACCTTTTAGGACAAATACTTACCTTGAAAAAGTATTGTCCAGCGCTGCCATCTCAGGTGTGGGCAGCTTGAAGCCAGCGCGATCCTCTTCTGTGTCCTCTTCCGTCTTCTTCAGTCCCACGATGCACTGCACCGGCCCCGCCGTCAGTTCCGGTGCGCGCGCGTCATCCCTCCACAGCTTCTGGGAATGCCCAGAAGCTGTTTAGAAGGGAATGACGTGCTCGCACCGGAACTGACGTTGGGGCCGGTGCAGAAGCAATGATTCCTGGGAGCGATGACGTTCAGCTCCCAGGAATCATTGCAAAGCCAGGAAGTGACGACGGCCGTGGCCGCCGAGGGGAGGAAGAAGGAAGTAAGGTGAGTATATTATCTTCTATACGAGGTAAGTAAAAAAAAAAAAAAGCGATTATCCATTTGTTTTTCAGGTGACCCGGAGCGAAAAGATGGAGGTAAGTATAAATTTAGGGTGGAACTCCACTTTAAGTAACTATGTGTAATATGTAAAGCATATTAGCAAAACATTTATTTTTAGGAATAAAAACTTCTAGGTGCTTTGTGCTCTTCCTGTAGTAATGAGGATGAGCCTACTGCTCACCAGACCCGTTCATGTTGTGCTGGGACTTGTAGCGGCAGATTTGCCTAAAATCTAAAGTCCTGAAATAATGTATGGAAGGTATGACAGCGGGCAGTATGCACAGGAGCTTTACAATACTGTACCTTACATCAATCTAAGGTCTCTCTCTCCTATACACACACTAGGCCCAATTTAGACAGCAGCCCATTAACTTACCAGCTTATCTTTAGCGTGTTGCAGGAAACCAGTGCACCTGGAGGAAACCCATACAGGCACAGGGAGAACATGCAAACACCATGAAGATAGTGTCCTGGCTGTTATTTTTAACCAGGGACCCCAGTGCTGCAATGCAGAAGTGCTAACCACTAGGCCACTGTGCAGGTAATCTTTTGGTTAACAAATGATGGTTACTGATCTCTCTGTAAAGAACAACAGAATCTCTAAAAATAAATGCATTTGGCACCTTATTACAAAAACTGAAGAATTATAGAGCAGCAGCATGGGAGCCAAGTTGTTAACCCAGAGGGTTATTCAGAAGATGAATAGAGGTTAAAATTAGTGTCTGGGAAATGGGCGCACTAAAGTTGTAGTAGGTTATTCTGGGACAGTGGAGGTCGCAGTGATTGTGTCAGCAGCACAATGGCAAACTGTGAAGGTGTTGGGGAGGATACTTAAACAGGAGGAGTGTTTTTAGTGGCATTGGGGACAATTCAGGTCGAAAAGGATACATCAAAAATAGTATTGGGTTTTAGCAGAGACTCATGGAGTTCTGAATCTGTGATCGAGGAACTGGGACATGGGAGATGGGGCTGGGCTTTGTTACCAGAGAATGTTAAAGGCCAAAATTTAGTCACAATTATGAAAATAAAATCAGCACAAGGGACATGACTTTCTAGAAGCCTGAAAGTGTTGCTTGTGCTGCATGCACCTGCATTCATTATAATCTTGCATCGACCCACCCCTCCCCCCACTGCTGTAATCTTCTAGTGTGGTGGGGGTTAATAGAGCTGAGGGGGCTGTAACAGGCACTAATCAAGATTGCCCGACTATGGCTGCCCTTTCTGCCCACCTCCTATCTATAGAAGCCTTACTTTTGTTTCTATGAATGGAGGACAGGTGGATGATTAAAAGGATCCCAATCCCATTCATCGATTTGGGTTTCATTTATAGAAACTATAGTACAGCTTCTATGAATGGAGGAGGTAGGTGGAAAGAGTCGGCATAGTCGGACACTCTTGAGTGCCTTTCGCAGTTCCCTCAGCTCTAATATCCCCTACAACATTGGAAGATTATGGCAGCAAGGATAGCAGGGGTCGATGGATGAAGATTTCACTGAATTGTGGAGCAAGCAAACATCGACTAAAAGTTTTTTTTTTTTTTTTTTTAATTTTCACAGATGCACAGAAAAGAACAGGGGCTATAAGTCTAGGTTAAAGCAAATACATTGGGTACTGAGTGCTGAGAGGTTAACATACATGTACGGTATTGGTTAACATGCCTGGGACTAAGCACTAAGGAGATAATGCATATGGGCTGAATGGTACATATAATTAAATGAAATGTAATTTTGTGATACTTCAATAAAGTTAAAGCCCTTACACACCAGTGCTTGTGCATTTTAGCATGCTGGTTGGTGTTAACGAGTCCTTAATCAGGTCTTTGATGCTGCATTTGTCCTCTTCAGGGAAGATTGTTCCTTGATTTCTTTAGGGCAGTGGTTGCCAACCAGTGGAATGGGGACCACTGATGGTCCACAACAGTGGCAGCTGGTGCTCAAAATTTTTTTTTTTGGGGGGGGGGGGCGCAAACAGAAAAAAGTAATAGGCATTGCTTCGCGGTAAAAAATTGTTACTTTGAGGTCGCAAAAGTGTGAAAGGGGCCTTCAGTAATTAAGATATAGTGTGCCCCCTTTCAATGCACAGTGACCAGCGTGCCCCCTTTCAATGCACAGTGACCAGCGTACATGCCCCCTTCAATGCAGTGACCAGCGTGCGTGCCCCCTTCAATGCAGAGACCAGCGTATGTGCCCCTTTCAATGCACAGTGACCAGCGTACGTGGCCCCTTTCAATGCACAGTGACCAGCGTACGTGCCCCCTTTCAATGCACAGTGACCAGCGTACGTGCCCCCTTTCAATGCACAGTGACCAGCGTGCGTGCCCCCTTCAATGCAGAGACCAGCGTACGTGCCCCCTTCAATGCAGAGACCAGCGTATGTGCCCCTTTCAATGCACAGTGACCAGCGTATGTGCCCCTTTCAATGCACAGTGACCAGCGTACGTGCCCCTTTCAATGCACAGTGACCAGCGTACGTGCCCCCTTTCAATGCACAGTGACCAGTGTACGTGCCCCCTTCAATGCAGTGACCAGTGTACGTGCCCCCTTCAATGCAGTGTGGCCCCGAGACCAGTGCACTTGCCTGGATCAGCAGTGGCGGGGGCGCCTTCTCCTCAGTCCCCCGGCGCGTCTCCTCGAGTCCTCCCGCCACCGCCTCCTCGGCCAATGGCATTCAGTTTTGTCTTGCGGCCAATCAGGTATTAGATCCGCTCCCTGATTGGCCAGGAGGAGGATCCGTGTGACAATAGCGAATTTTCATTCACTATTGTCACACAATGGGTGGGCTCGGGGCGCACTGCTCTGTGCCCCAGGTCCACCCTTTGCTGAAGCCTATTAGAGCATCTGGCTCTAATCAGGTGATGCAAAAAAAAAAAGCCCCATTGAGCTCCATGCGTCCGGTGCCCCTGCATGCAGATTAGGGGGCCGGACACATTGATAGGGTGGGCGGCGCACATTGTGGTGGATGTATACTGCCCAATGTTGTTTTCAGTGTTCTCATTGACTGTCAGCACGCATTGATACACAATGCCTCCTGTAGTTCTGGCTCCCGTGAGAGAGGGAGGCACCAGGAGTAGTTCAGAAAGCGGAAGGTAAAGGCGGGGGGCTTACAATGGCAGGGCTGATCAGACTGTGGGAGGGAGCACGAAGCTCGAGCACATGGCTGGATAAAGAGGTGAGATCCAATGATAACTCTGTGTAAGGCAGCAGTGTGATGCAGAAGGGGGGAGGGGGGCAGAGCATTATGTGTATAAGGCATGTAAAATTCATGTTAGTAGTCTATGAGCTCTGAGAGGTTGCTGACCACTGTTTAGGGTATGATACCCATTACCTAGACAGGAAGCGAGATGACCTTCTGTTGGCATTCATAACGACAGCAAAATACTAGTGGAAATTCTAACCTTCCCCATTCTATCCAAAAAAAATTTTTTTTTTTTTTGCTGCAGACTCTCGCATATGACATCATATTGCAAAGGTGTTGACAACTGATAAATGCTTGTATAGACTGATGGAAGATAGGGAGCAGAACCGGCTGAATTAAGTTTGGTCAGGAACAGGACTGTATGACATTCTATAGTATGCAGTTGGTGAATTTGTCCTGCTGATACAGTGATTATAGCAGAGGATTACAGTGATGTTTCTTTGCTGCCATCTAGTGGGAGAATCTAAAAAATAAGATTTTTTTTTTTTTTACAGAAGTGAAAAAAACCAAGATACTGTTTTACCAACCTGTTTACACTGTCACCTACAACCTTCTTACTAGCCCTTGCTCTGTTGTTACCTATTCTTTAACCCACTGTCAGGGGTGCATGAAGTGTTATACACAGCACCACTTTACATCAAGTAACTATTTTCCTATACAGGTTCCTTTCTCTTGAATACAGAAGATGGTCTCTTATTTTATCAGGTTCAGCTGCAATTGTGTAAAGCTATGTGTTTTTGTCCCAGTAATACTTGCACAACTGAGCTGTATAGATTGTATGGCATTTGATAGCCGTATGTCATAAAGAGGTATTTAACCCAAAACCAAAATGCCTTTTTCCCAAACAGAAAAAAAAGTTACTGTAATTGCTTTTTTGTACACAATGGAGGCCCTAGGTTTTGGGGATCCCGTCCTCTGATGATATGATGATAAACCTCTAGTGTGAGCAAGCGCCCGGAGATTCACTTTTTTTTTTTTAAACAAATTTAATTAACCACTTTACCATCGGAGGATTTTGCTGTCTTACGTGTGGGCCACTTTTTGCGATTCGGCACTGTGCAAATTTAACTGACAATTGCGCGGTCATGCAACGGCGTACCCAAAAGAAATTTACGTATTTTTTTTCCCACAAACAGAGCTTTCTTTTGGTGGTATTTGATCACCTGTGCGATTTTTACTTTTTGTGCTATAAACAAAAAAAGATCGACACTTTTGAAAAAAATACCAATATTTTTCACATTTTTTTATATGAAATTCCCCCCAAAAAAATGTAAAAATCAAAATTTTTTATCATTTTAGGCCAATTTGTTTTCTGCTACATATTTTTGGTAAAAAAAATCACAATAAGCGTATTTTGATTGGTTTGCGCAAAAGTTATTGCGTTTACTAAGGGAAAGATTTCTGTCATTTTTGGTGTTTTTTTTATTTTTTTTATAACGAGTAATGGCGGCCATCTGCGATTTTATTTTTATTTTTTTTGCAGGAATGGGACATTGCGGTGGACAGATCGGACCCTTGACTGACATTTTTGACACTTTTGGGGGTACCAGTGACATTACTACAGTAATCAGTGCTATAAATATGCACCGTTACTGTAAAAATGACACTGGCAGGGAAGGGATTCATTTTATTGGAGAGGGAGGGGTAATGTATGCCTGGTGTTTACTGACATGTGTGGGGGGAGGTGACTGAGTGACACAGGGACAGATCGCAGGTTCAGCTACGCTGAACCCTGCAATCTGACCCTGCCTGTCACTTAGTAAACGATCACCGCCGCTCCTCCCCTGGCCCGACTCCCGCTGTGACTGAATACAGCGGGAGCGAGCCTCCAGCGGCGCGAGCGCGCCGCCGAGAAAGGGGAGTGTCTGGCGACGTAGGTCTACGCCGCCAGACGATAACGAACCACTTTGCCGCAGTAGAGGCTCAGTGAGCAGCGGTAAAGTGGTTAAATAAAACATTTTGTAAGATACAAAAGACAAACTGTTACACAGGAAAGCAAAGAAGAAAAGATTAAATAAAGCTCAATAGATGGGCATTTAACTTCACTGAATACAGAATGTATTACAATTGCATAGAGTATGACATATTACAATAACCATCAACTAAGTGACCAGGCTACGCCATTTTTAGCAGGGAGCACATAATCTCTGCCCATTGGAACCAGATAGTCAGTCAGTTTTATGCATTGCAAAATGTTATGCATGTTAGTTTGGATTTTCAATATTTCATGCAGGGTGTATTTGGTAAAATCCATTTCAGAGCTAGCGTGTTTCATGCAAACCAATCCTGGGTAGGAATTACATACCTTCTATGGAAGATGAAAAGCTGTGTTAACTTACAGGTGCATCTCGTAAAACTAGAATATCCTCAAAGTTTTTTTTTTTTCAGTAATTCAATTCAAAAACTGAAACTCATATATTATATAGATTTATTACATACAGAGTGATATATTTCAAGCATTTCTTTCTTTTAATTTGGATGAATATGGCTTACAGCTAGTGAAAACCCAAAATTCAGTATCTCAGAAAATTAGAATATTACATAAGACCAATAAAAAAAAGGATTTTAACCACTCGCTGACCACCCACAGCAGATATACTGCGGCGGGCTCGGCTGCGCGAAATGACGTAGCCCTACGTCGGTCAGCGCACGTGGTGCTGAGGGGCCATCGTGCACCGCCGGCGGCACGCTCCCGCCCCCACTAGGCAGCAGAGATGCCGATCCATGGGACTGCCAGCCGCTATTGCCACCGGGCACCCGCGATTGCTCCCCCGCTGAGAGAGGAGGATGGTCAGCTGTTGTAAACACAGCTGACCTTTGTTCTCTCTGCAATGATCCCAGAGTGCCTGTGATCCTTCTATATAGGATCACAGGTCCCTGTGGTCATTTCACAAGCCATGTCGAGTCTGACTCCCATCCGTGTGTGTGTTAACTGGACCCAGCCGCTGCACTTGAAAGCTGTCATTAGCATACCTCCCAATTTTTGAACTTCACAATGAGGGACACTAAAAGAGAAATAAAACCGGCAAATAGTGGGTGTGGCCAATTGCTTAGCAGTGGGAGGGGCTTAAGGGATAGGGTAAACAAAACCCAGACGTCCTAGTACTCATAAAATATGCTTTGATTGCTCAGCCTACCTTAAAGAAGAACTTCATTAAAATAGTCAGAGACTGCATAACAACCAGCAACTGTTGAGACAATGAAGACTTTGGTGAGAAGTATATAATGTACAGTATTGTGTATATAGTGCAGGAGAGTGTAATGTACAAAATGCAGGAGGCAGGAGAATGTAATGTACAGAATGCAGGGGTCGGACTCTGCACCATCCACCCCCCAGCTCTATACACCCCAAATGCCCACCCAGCTCCATACACCCCCCCTCCCCATCCACCCCAAATGCCCCCAGCAGCTCTATCCACCTCAAATGCCCCCCCCCTAGCTCCATCCAACCCAAATGCCCACCCTAGCACTATCTATCCCAAACACCCATCCAACCTCCAAACACTTGAAATGCCCACCCCAGCTCTATTCACCCCATATGCCCACCCCAGCTCCATCCAACCCAAATGCCCCCTTTTGGGGGGCGCGAACAGAATAATGTAATAGGCATTGCTTTGCGGCAAAAAACGCTGTTAAAAATTGCGTGACTTTGAGGTCACAAAAGTGTGAAAGGGGCCTTCAGTAATGAAGGTAGAGTGTGCCCCCTTCAATGCAGAGTGACCAGCAGCCCCCCCTTCAATGCAGAGAGACCAGCGTGCCCCCATTTAATGCAGAATGGCCAGTGTGCCCCCTTTCAATGCAGAATGACCAGCGTGTCCCCTTTCAATGCAGAATGACCAGCACGCCGTGCCCCCCTTCAATGCAGAGAGATCATCGTGCCCCCTTTCAATGCAGAGAGACCAGCATGCCCCCTTTCAATGCAGAGAGACCAGCGTGCCCAATGCACTTACCTGATTTGCAGCGGCGGCTTCTCCTCAGTCCCCCGCATCTCCCTGCATCTCCTCAAGTCCTGGGTTCGCCTTTTGGCCAATCACGAAACGGGTCTCGGACCCGCTTCCTGATTGGCCAGGAGGAGGATCCGTGTGACAATAGCAAATTTTCATTCGCTATTGTCACACAAATGGGTGGGCTAGGGCGCAGTGCTCTGTGCCCCGGACACACCCTTTCCTGAAGCCTATTAGAGCCTCTGGCTCTAATCAGGTGCTTCAGAAAAAAAAACCCCATTGAACTCTATGCGTCCGGCGCCCCGCATGTAGATTAGGGGGTCGGACGCATGGATAGGGGGGCGGTGCCCTCAACGCACCAGCCGCCACTGCCCAGCACCAATCCTCATTTCCTCCTTTCCCCCTTCCAACCCAATCTCTCTCCTCCTTCTTTAAGCACAAGTCCCCCAATCTCCATTTCTAGCAGAATTTCCCTCCCCCACTCTGTTCCCCCTGCCACTGTGCCCCCCCCTCTTCTGTGTAGCCTCCTGTCATTGTGCTCCTCCTTGTCACTGAGTCCCCCCTCACTCCACTTCCTTGTCAGTGTGCCAAGCTACTACATGGCTCTTCTTACCAAGTAGGAGCCACTGACAGGCATGATGCAGGAACTGGTGGCAGGGTACAGAGTTCTCTTTCACTGGAGCCGGAGGGTGGAGCTGTCCTTTGCTGGATCTGGAGGCGGGGGCAAAGTTGTTCCCTGGAGCCGGAGGCGGGGGCTGAGCTGTCCCGTGTTGGAGGCGGGGGCGGAGCTATCCAGTGATGGAGGCGGGGGGCAGAGCTGTCCTATGCTGGAGGCGGGGGCGGATGCTATCCCGTGATGGAGCCGGAGGCGGGGGTGGAGCTGTCCCATGCTGGAGGCGGGGGCGAAGCTGTTCCCTGGAGCCGGAGGCGGGGGCCTGAGCTGTCCCGTGTTAGAGGCTGGGGCGGAGCCATCCTGTGATGGAGCCGGAGCTGTCCTGCACTGAAGCCAGAGGTAGGTGCAGAGCTGTCCACCACTCTTACTACCCGACACGACAGGCAGGAAACCGGAGCCGAAGGCGGGGGGCGGAGCTGTCCATCGGAGGCGGGGGGCATAGCTGTGAGGTGCTGGGAATCTGGGACTTCAGCCCAGATCCGCGGGACCCCGGGACTTACTTAGAATTGCGGGACAGTCCCGCGGAATCCGGGACTGTTGGGAGGTATGCATTAGCCTGGCACTGCTGCACCAATAAATATCACCTTATCGATAATTTCCATTTTTATTCTCGTGGGTGATTGTGTAGGTGGGCCCCAGTGCACGGCATTGCTTGGGGCCCTTTAATGCTTTTAAGATGGCACTGAAACAGGCAAGGATCATGCAATGTGTTTTCCTACCCTAAAGCAGCTATAAACCCTAAAGTTTGCAATATGAGGATGTGCAGGTGTCATCACTCCAAGCCAGCCATGTAATGTAGCTGTGCTGCTATAAAGTAAAGCCATCAGTTCAGGGCCGCAAACCTGCTGGGAGTTTTAAGATACTACAAATAATCTATTCTAATCCTAATGGGTTTGTTTCTCAGATCTCAAAAGACAGCAGTGTGTTGTTCAGGGGAATCCAACAAAAAAATAAAACAACTGAGACATAAAGTAGCTTTAAAGGCACATTTTTAAAAAAATAAAATGTTATACTTATCTGCTCTGTTCAATGGTGTCCCAAACCACCTCTTCTGGGGTCCCCCGCCAGCACTCTTAGCTCCTTCTCTTCTCTGTCTGTCCCCATAGCAAAAGCTTGCTATGGAGGCAGATGCGCAGGCTTGATTCTGAGCCGGGCTGTGTGCGTCAATGGACCAACACACACAGTGCAGCTTGGACCCACCCCTCACTCTCGGTTCACATGATTTGATTGACAGCAACAGGAGCCAATGACTTCTGTTGCTCTCAGCCATGCATAGAGGGAAGAGAGAAGACCTGAAGATGGGTAAAGCGCTGGTCCGATACAGGATATGCATTAAGGTAAAAATGTTTTGCCTTTAGAACCACTTTAAGTAAATTTCTAACGCCTGCCAAAGAAAGAGTCAGTTTACACAAGGTTTTACATTGAGAGTGAAATCTAGTGAGTAAGGAAAGAAGATTTAGGGGGCATAGTAGCACAGCTGTTTAGAAATATTTAGTCCCAGGTATTTAATTTAAAGGGACCACTTCCGCACCGGAAGGTTTCCCCCCTTCATGACCAGGTCATTTTTTGCGATACGGCACTGCGTTACTTTACCTGACAATTGCGCGGCTGTGCGACTTTGTACCTAAATAAAAACTGATGTCCTTTTTCTACCACAAATAGAGCTTTCTTTTGGTGCTGTTTGATCACCTCTGTAGTTTTGATTTTGCGCTATAAACAAAAAACGACTGACGTTTTGAAAAAAAAAAAAAACCTGTATTTTTTTACTTTCTGCTATAAAACACATTTAATAAACAAATGTAAAAAATCTTATTTCTTCATAAATTTAGGCCAATATGTTTTCTGCTACATCTTTTTGGTAATAGAGATCCCAATAAGCGTATATTGATTGGTTTGCGTAAAAGTTATCAAGTCTACAAACTATGGGATATTTTAATAGAATTTATATTTATTTATTTTACTAGTAATGGCGGTGATCAGCGATTTATAGTAGGGACTGCGATATTGTGGCAGACAAATCGGACAGTAAATTACACTTTTTTGGGGACCATTGACATTATTACAGTGATCAGTGCTAAAAAAATATGCACTGTCACTGTACTAATGACACTAGCAGGGAAGGGGCTAGCTTTAGCGATCAAAGGGTTAAATGTGTCCCTGGGAAGTGCTTTCTAACTGTGGGGGGTGCTCTAAATGTGGGATGACAGAGATCCATGTTCCTGCTTAGCAGAAACACAGGATCTCTATCTTTCCTTGTCACAAAACAGCGATCTGCCTTGTTTACATAGGCAGACCGCCATTCTGCCTCTCTCTGAAACGATTGGTGGGCCCTGGCAGCAGGGGCGGTGCTTGACTATTTTGCGCTCTAGGCAAGGACTAACAAGTGCGGGGTGTTGGTGTGTCTCACCTAGGGTGCAGATGATTACAACAGAGCAAGTGGATTTCCTGGGGCAGTAGAAGTAGCATTTCTACTATGTCCAGAGACCTGATGGTGCCTACCTCCCCAGCCGTCCTGGTGTCCATCTCCTCCGCCTCCCCACTGTCCTCCCCTTCCTCCCCAGCTGTGCTCTCTTCGTCAGCCTTCCCAGCTGACCTCCTCCACAGTAACCATGAAGATAGAAAGTATGTAAATTGGTGCTCACAGGGGATGCAACTCTCTGTTGTGGCAGATAGTGGGGGCTGGCAGTCAGGTGAGAGTCAATGAGATACTGGCACATAAAGGGACTGCACGCTGGAGGAGCCTTGGGATGGAGTAAAAATTCCAGTGCCTTTAATGGATAATGTTAGGCTGGCCTCGGTGCAAGGGGGGAGGGGGGTGGGGAGTACAAATCCACTGGTCCGGGTGGATAAGGGGGGGGGGGGGTTTGATACTGGGCAGCACTCAAGGCTGCTATCCGGCTGAGCGAAGCGGCTCGATGTGTACATAAGAGATGAGAGGAAAAAGCGCCACTGGAGTGCAGTGTAAAAGGATTTTAATGGTTAAGAACAAGCAGGGTTGGATAACTCACATCTGGGATCGAACAATAAGCAAACACTGTGGTGCCCTCCGTGGGATGGTCAGGTGGCTTGTCGCCTTCTCTGTGTCCTGGTGCGGTCCGATCGTCCGGGAGGAGTCCGAGGCTGATCTCAGGCGGCTTCCGAGTCGGGACAGCTGAGGAGGTGCAGAGAGCTTTTGGTGGTGGCGGCTGGCAGCGTCTGACGTCACGGGCAGTCCGGGCTTAGTGGGTGTATCCGGTCATCACAACATGTTTCGGAGCATGCGCAACATGCCGTGATAGAGCATGCGCACTCCTTTGTCAAGTGTCCGGATATGGGGAAAGAAGAGGAGTTTATGTAGGAAGCAAGGGGGCGTGAGTCACATTTTAAAGCGGCAATGACTGCAGCAATCTAAAAGCGGCAATGTTCTTTGTGGACAACAAGGGGAAATAAAATACAGGGATAAAATATCCAAAAATAAAAAAGTCCATGTAGGACGTTGGGGACATAAAAAGCAGATGTAAAGAGACCATCTTTTGCATCACTATTAAAAAGATCTGAAGCATGTGTAATAGGCATAGATAATAAAGATTAATTTAGCTATTAACAATTTTATAAAAAACATTCTTTTAAAACACATAAGTGAATGTTTTAAATAGACAATATGCGGCATATGTGAATTTATTGTGGTCATATACCAATCATGGGAGATGGAAGTATTGGTTATCCTATTTGAAAATAATAGCGGGTGGAGGATACTATTGGCTAGAGTGGAAGGTCAATAACGGTATGGGTTGTTGCAGTATTGTTTGGAGACAATACTAATTTTTATTTTTGGATATTTTATCCCTGTATTTTATTTCCCCTTGTTGTCCACAAAGAACATTGCCGCTTTTAGATTGCTGCAGTCATTGCCGCTTTAAAATGTGACTCACACCCCCTTGCTTCCTACATAAACTCCTCTTCTTTCCCCATATCCGGACACTTGACAAAGGAGTGCGCATACTCTATCACGGCATGTTGCGCATGCTCCGAAACATGTTGTGATGACCGGATACACCCACTAAGCCCGGACTGCCCGTGACGTCAGACGCTGCCAGCCGCCGCCACCAAAAGCTCTCTGCACCTCCTCAGCTGTCCCGACTCGGAAGCCGCCTGAGATCAGCCTCGGACTCCTCCCGGATGATCGGACCGCACCAGGACACAGAGAAGGCGACAAGCCACCTGACCATCCCACGGAGGGCACCACAGTGTTTGCTTATTGTTCGATCCCAGATGTGAGTTATCCAACCCTGCTTGTTCTTAACCATTAAAATCCTTTTACACTGCACTCCAGTGGCGCTTTTTCCTCTCATCTCTTACAGTAACCATGAAAGATGTCTTCCACGGCTGCTGCTTTCTCTGGAGATTCAGCCAGTGCCCCAGCCTTGTGTAGGGTGGCATTCTTCAGCCCCTCGTGTTCCCTGGCCAGGCTAGTGTGGAAGTCAATGGCCATGGCTGCACCCACTAGGCAGAAAAGTGCTTTAGGAGGCTGCCTAGTTCGCCTGCAAGAACGCCCGCCCTGCCTGGTGGACATCGGGTCCGCTGGACCTGCTGATTGGCTATGTTGTGTCCAATCTGGAAGCACAAGATGACGTACCTGTATGTGATTTCGTGCAGAAGAGCCGCCGGGCCGCAATATATGTATGTGGGTTGGTCCGCAAGTGGTTGATGTGAAAGAGTTGAGTCTAGGGGCTTGAGAAGTGGGTTCAGAGGTAATAGCATAGTTTTTTCCAAATGTATGCATAAGCCAAAGTATCTTCTAAATTTGGTGATAGAAGTGGGTGTCATAGAAGAACAAAAATATGTCGTTGGCATAGAGCACAACTTTCTCCACATGTTGCCACCTGTGTAACTCCACTATCTACGAAGTTTGTTGCAGCAAGCCAGCCAGGGGCTTTTACCCACCTACAAAATTTCCCCCCAACCTAAGTTTTACAAGTACAGCCCAGGTACAGTCCCACTTGACTATGACTTTGACAGAACCAAGGGTCAATAGGTATCCTACAGAATCACTTTCAGGTAAGCCTGTTAGTCCCCAAAAATTTAACATAGTTTGCTCTTTGCCCTCCGCCATCACATTTGGAACACTTGCAGATGTAGTGACTGGTTGGTGGAAATCTTTACTATAAGGTATGTTGTTTTAGAATATTGAGTATTAATACAGCCCTATATAGGTATCACTGCTGCTAATTTGGTTTAAAAAAGGCTTAACTTTTTAATGGTACCTGAACTGAATATTGAATGCAGTAACTAAACCATTCAATATAAGAACCACTGGCATTAAATGTCAAAGAAAAACAATGCAAATAAACATCCTGAAAGTAATGAAGAACGTAAACTGCTTTTGTTCTGGCGAAATTGTATTTCTGCCTGGGAAATCGAATAATTGGTACATTCAGTACAGATCTGCAATAAAAACACATTCCTAATAAAAAGTTTTGATATGCCAAGAGGCAAGGCAATTTATAATATTTACTAAACAAAGTCTTATTCAGTATTCTCAGAGGAAAAATTCATCTTAAAGCAACAGGTCTTGCAAAATCTTCCTTTTATTGTTGTAAACTTTAGTTAAGCAATCAGATTGCAGAATAAAAGCGGTGGCCAGGATGTGAGCGATGGAGGACGTGTCTTGCTTCAGCTCCTAGCTCCCACCTGCCATCCTGCTTAGCAAGCCTCTCCCTCCTGTTCAGGGAGCTGCCCATGCCAGACAGAAGCACATCAGGCAAGAAATCTGCCTCCTCTGGCTTCCGGACATATGCGGTGGCCATCTTGCTGATCACTTCCCTCCTGCAGCTTCTATTGCAGTACAGACAGAGAATTGGCTGGCTGCAGATATGGACCCAGATCCAGAGAGTTCTGTTCCTGCAGCAGACCCGGAGCTGCCTAGAGCTATATATCAGAGGTGGAGGACACTACAGCCCCCACTGTTCAAACACTGTCTGATCTCCAGCAGAAGCCTAAACTTCTCATGGCCCGCTCAGAAGATGCAGAAAATCGCCTTCAGCGAAACAATGTCTGGGGTGGTTAGGCTCCCAGAGGATGCGGAAGGCTCCAAGCCTGCCGTATTTGCTGAAAACTTCTTCAAAACACTCCTGGGCCTGCAAAACTTCTCTCTAGTGTATGTGGTGGAATGAGCTCACAGGGTCCCCAATGGTTCCCAGGCCTGCCAGATTGGCAGTCCTTTCTGGTCCCCATGCTCAATTACAGGGATAGGGATATGATCCTTCCAGAGGCCCGCAAGCACCAAGATATGGGAACGCGGTTGTCCACCTCTACCTTGATTTCTCTCCTGACCTACAGAAGAAACGACATTCCTTCACAGATGTTCGCATTTGCCTGTGGGAGTAAGGTCTGGTTTATAGTATGCTCTATCCTAGCCACCTTAACCACTTTACCTCCGCTCACATTGCTGCTACTGCGGCAATGTGGCTCGTTATCGTCCAGCGGCGTAGACCTACGTCGCTGGACTCCTCCCCTTGTGGGCGGCGCGCGCGCCGCCGGAGGCTCGCACCTGCTGTTTTCAGTCACAGCGGGAGTCGGGCCAGGGGAGGAGCGGCGGTGATCACCGTCGCTCTTCCCCGATCGTCGGGGAATCGAGTCTGGAGATCCGCCCGCTTGTGTAAACAAAGCGGGCGGATCTCCTAAGTGACAGGCAGAGTCAGATTGCAGGGTTCAGCATAGCTGAACCTGCGATCTGTCCCTGTGTCACTCAGTCACCTCCCCCCACACATGTCAGTAAGCACCAGGCATACATTAACCCCTCCCTCTCCAATAAAATTAACCCCTTCCCTACCAGTGTCATTTTTACAGTAACAGTGCATATTTATAGCACTGATTACTGTAGTAATGTCACTGGTACCCCCAAAAGTGTCAAAAATGTCAGTCAAGGGTCCGATCTGTCCGCCGCAATGTCGCAGCCCCGCAAAGAAAGAATCGCAGATCGCCGCCATTACTCTATAAAAAAAAAACCACCAAAAATGACAGAAATCTTTCCCTTATGGGCCATACACACTATCAGATTATCTGAACACTTTTGTCTGTAGACTTACCAAAACCATATAATATGAGGTCAAACCTAAACACTTTCAATTTGTATGCAATCCGGCAGGCCCCTGCACTACATAGAAAAGGTAAATCTGAAGGAAAAAGTCTTCAGATAATCTGATAGTGTGTATGGCCCTTAAGTTAGTAAACGCAATAACTTTTGCGCAAACCAATCAAAATACGCTTATTGCGATTTTTTTTTTTTTTACCAAAAATATGTAGCAGAAAACAAATTGGCCAAAAATGATAAAAAATTTAGATTTTTACATTTTTTTGGGGGGAATTTCATATAAAAAAATGTGAAAAATATTGTTATTTTTTCAAAATTTTCGCTCTTTTTTTGTTTATAGCGCAAAAAGTGAAAATTTCACAGGTGATCAAATACCACTAAATGAAAGCTCTGTTTGTGAGAAAAAAAGGACGTACATTTTGTTTGGGTACGGCGTTGCATGACCACGCAATTGTCAGTTAAGGTCGCACAGTGCCGAATCGCAAAAAGTGGCCCAGACGTAAGACAGCAAAATCCTCCGGTGGTAAAGTGGTTAAAGTCATATATATATATATATTTATTTTTTTTTTCTTTTTCTTTATATACATATAATGTATGTTATCCGTTTAGAAGGAACTGAGGCTGTTATCCCGTTAAAGCGGGATGATGTGATGCTTTACTGGGTACTGTTGTTAACCTGCATGCCTCCCTACTTTCTGTTTGAGCAGATGACTCCCTGGAACAGTTTTCTTTTTTTTTCACTAATTATGGAACTGAATTGTGTCTGGAATTTTTTTCTATTCTGTTGGTTTGTTTAGTCGGAGCAAACAGGGTATTGGGAATACAGCCTTTTTTTCTCAGATTTTTTTCATTTTTTTCCCCTTTTTTTATCTCCTGGCTGTCCAGACATTTACTGGGGTTGTCCTCCTCTGGTCTGCTTCCTGGATAGGCATTTGTCTAGCACAATGTGTACTGTTAAGTTATTTTACCTCTGGTGAGGTGTGGTTCTCTGTATCTGGGTTTCCTCCCCCCCCCCCACCCCCTTTCTATTTTATATGCACTAATACTGTCTCGTTGATATGTAGAATGTTACTATATAAGTAATCTTAAAATAGTTTTCTTGAATGTCAGGGGGTTCAATTTTAAATTTAAAGTCCTCACATAGTTCCCCTCCAGGATACTTAAATGGTTGGCAACAGGACGCTCTATTTTAACAGAAAGAGTTCGATACACTCCACCCTTTCCTCATATGCCAGTGTTGTAGCCATTTTATTGCATTAAAAGCTGGCTTGTACTGTTGAACATGTGGTCACGGATCCCCAGGGTTGGTTTGCCATTGTCATTCTGGATATCGATTTCCAACTGTTGGCGGTGGTGAATATGTATGTCCCACCCCCCTTCCAGAGTGCGGTTCTGTATGCAGCCCTGGAGAAAGTTGCCACGTTTGAGCCCCTTAAGCTACTTGTGGCTGGTGACTTCAATAATACCTTAGACTATATTTTAGACACAATAAACCCAGCCCAAGTGCAAAATTTAGACCTGAGGCATTGGTGGAGTTGTGGCGTTGGAAACACCCCATGGTACGAGCCTACTTCTATCTCTCTCACGTAACGGCTTTTTCATCTCACATTGATCTAGCCTTCGCCATCTCTATTTTCCTTGCTCTCTAATGCTGCAAATTTGGCTGGCGGGATCTCTGATCACACTTCCTTACAGGTTGTGCTGTCCCTTGTGCTGGGTAGGAACTCTGGTGTTTGGTGGTTGCACCTGGGCTGGGTGGCAGAGCCCTCAGTGGAATGCCCAGTTTCCCCACATTTGAAAGAGTTCTGGAAGCTCAATGAGGGCACTGCCGCTCTGCCTATGATGTGGGATGCCTTTAAGACATCCAAACATGGAGCTTATGTCCCAGCTATAAAAACTGTCAGGATTGAACATAAATTGACCACTAAGGAATTACAGGACAGGGAACAGAATTGTGCCCAAACTAACGCTACATCACCCCCCCCCCCCCCACACACACACACACACCTTTTTGGTTGAACTACACGTAGCTAGACGGCAATACTAGCGCATCGTCAGAACCTCACCCAATGTACTTTCCAAAAGTGGGCAGAGGATCTGTTTCAAAAGGGAGACAAGAACAGGAAATTATTGGCCCTTCTTACTGCAGCTTTCAAGACAAATACAGTGTTCCCCTGCATTTGCCCCTTAGATGACATCTTGGTAAGAGACAGGGAGAAGATTATGCAGCCGTTTTTATTATTACTATTTACAGCTATATTCTTCTAACCCCCATATAAGACAGAGGTCCTTACTGATCTGCTGGATACCCTTCAGATTACCTGTTGTAGCACAGCTTGATGATTCACCAAAAAAGAGCTAGCTGCTGCCATCAGCTTTTTCCCCAATGGCAAGTCCCCGGGTCCTGATGGGATGTCTGCAGAATGGTAGAAAAATTAGTCAGACCTTGTTACACCTAGGCTGCTGAAGTTGTATGGGAAGTGTTTAAAAACTGGGACCCTGCCAGAATCCTTTTATAAAGCTCATGTGGTGTTATTATCTAAACCTGACAAGGACCTCCTCTATTGCTCCTCCTATTCAACCAATTGAATTGTAGTCATATAAGAAGTGGGTCTTGCCAGCCCACAGTGGGTCTTGCCCGCCCACAGGATAATTGTTATAGATCCAGACTGCTCCTATCTATAATAACATTTTGAGACAAACCACAGGTCCAGAAATGTCACCAGAAATGTTAAATGCGTTTATATATCTGAAAAATGCTATGGTTGTAGCGCCTGCACTGGGCCTCCCAAATCATAGAAAAAATGTTTTGTGTTTATGCAAGGGACAATTGTAAGACCATGACAGGTGTACTTGCCCAGGAGTATGGTGGTAAACTTTGCCCTATAGTTTTTGTCCAAAGATGGTCGCAGTCCAGGCCTTAAGGCATGCCTGAAGTGACTCCGAACATAGCACATAGCATCTTGTGAGATGGTAATGGGGATGGCCACATCATTTGCCCTAGGTAGGCCCCAGTTTTAAATGGACTACTGGTATTAAAGGGTGTGTTACTCCACAACATGATATATAGGCAACCATAGAGGGAGCAGAATATGTTTTAGTTAATTAGTTAATTTCCTGCTCCAGGACAAAAGATCACACATTGTTGAAGCTACAAACACATACTACAGAACAGGTTTTAAGGACTAGGGTGATGTTTTAGAAAAAGTTGAGAATAGCCTTTTTCTAAAAGAGGGGAGATCTTGTGTGTATCCTCGCAGCTAGCGCCCCACTGTTTATTGCCTAGTATTATGGAATAGGACACAGGGGGTGGGAAAGAACATATGAAGTATTACTGACAGTTTAGTGCAAGCATATGTTGCTAGATGCATCACCTGTATTAGGAACAAACAATCCAAACATGAGCATCTCCAATACCCAAACAAACCCATTCACACATCTACAAATAGATTTCACATATAGGCCTAAAGCAGGGAAGAAATAAGAGTTATTTTTAGTCAAATAGTGGACGTGTTCAGCAGATGAGTGGAAGCTTTTAGGACCACAAAAAGGGAGATGCCCACACGGTGGCATGCATTCTCAATCAGGAGATTATTCCTGGATGGGGGTGCCTGCTATGAATTAGTCCTAATAATGCTCCAGCTTTCATCAAAAATCTTTCTTATCAAAAATAATGCCAGGAACTAGTTAAAATCTTGAAAATAGATTATTATCCGCAGAGTTCAGGTATAATGGAAAGAATGAATAGCACAAATAAAGAGTAATTGAAACTTCGAATAAAGTGGAACGAAACGAAAAGTTGCTCGCACCTTTTCTTTTCTTTTTACAGGAAAATACCCATCCCTTCAGAGAAGGAGACATAGTGGTGATGAAGCTGCTGCCCAAAGGAAAGAAACAAAAGGATTTCGCCTACGGCCCAGAGACCACTGTGGTAGCAGTTACCAGGACCGCTGTTTTGACCGAACACAGCCCTACTTGGATCCATGCCACTAGAGTGAAGTTAGTGCGGACAGAACCTGAGCCAGAGGATCCAGAAGCAAGCAAGAAGGTACTAACGGGGGCAGACCACCCTGACCTTGAACAGGAGGATCCAGAAGCAAGAGAGGTACTAACGGGGGCAAATTGCCCTGACCTTGAACAGGAGAGTCAAGAAAAGGGGGTACTGACAGGGGCAGACCGCCCAGACCCTGTAGAAAATGACTTTTCCAGTTGCACCGGACTCAGCCAAACTATGGCTGCTGATAATCCTGATTCCATTTTCAGTATTTTCCCTTGTATGGACTGTTACTAACTGCATCTATCACCCTGAAGATTTGGGTGTCATGAGAAGTATATGCGGACCATACCCTGCATATGAGACGCATAACAGAACAAAGAGAGAATTGAGTATTGAGCATGGTGTAGATGAGAATCCACCCACTTTTCATAGTGAAATGTTGCTAACAAAATTTAAATATGCTTATGCTAGGAAGTCCGGTTTTGAGAAATGTTGGATATGTAGCAAACTCCATCCAGAAACAGCCCGCATCCCTCTTATTGCTGTCCCTTTGAATATTGCCCAGTTTCTTAAAGAGACCTCTGCTACTTTAACTAATGTGTCAAGTAATAATAATATCACCTTCCCAGTAGATGGTAGAAGCCATTTCCCAGACTGGTGTTTCAGCCTAGGAAATAACACACGTGTTAACCCTTCCATTTGCAAAAAGTAATTTTTTAATATTCCAAGTCCCATTAGGAAAATCATGCTCCCTGTTTGATATATCAAGTCCTAGTTTAAATAAGACCATAATGAGTAATTGCCAGAATTTCTCTAGAGACATACAAAAAGTACTGGACCACCTTGTGACCGCAGTACAGAATAGACGCCTACAAGAATATATTGCCCAAAGACCGTTTTCACGGGGACAAAGTATATATGTATGTTGTGGGAAGGAATGCTATCCCCGGGATTAAATAATTATTCTGGAATCATTGATGAGATAATGGAAAAGAATTCAGATGATATTAAGTTGCTGAATCTTGAACAAAGGGCCATTAGGAAGAAGTTAGAATTACATGAGCTAGCTATAGAAAGTATGAGTGCTGCCCTGACTGGCCTCTGTGAGCATACTGAGGACTATGAATGTTGCACTTGGATATACAATACCACTTTGGAAGTGCCAAATTATTATGACATAATTGCCCAACACAGAAAGGAGGTCAATAAGTTGCAAGAAGAGGCCCGTAACATTGCTAAAAGCTGGGATCCCTTTGTAGGTATGGGAGGTTTTGGTTTTGGAGGAGTGTTTTCCTGGTTAAAAGACATTGCTATGATGATTGTGATGATTTTACTTTTTCTATTATTTTTATATGCATTTTTTAAGCTTATTATGTGTTTAAATGCTAAAAGCACAAAGAACCCAGACTCACCTAGTAGAGGGGGATCTTATGTAAGTTTGTACTTTAACAGAGATGCTGAAAATGTTGACACAGTTCTAACAGCTAGACAAGGTGTTCTGATCCAACAAACCCAAACCCCTTTTGATTATCAGGAATATGTAAAGTTTTATAAAGCTAAGAAAGCTAAGTCTACCATTTAGGTGGGCAGGTTTAGGTCCTTATTTGATTATACTAAGGAAACAAAGGACATTGTCGCCTAACCTGCTATTCCTTTCCAGAGAGGCCTGGTGTCCTCTGATGACACCGTATAAATGATAAGGAGAAAAATCATGCATATGAAATTATGATTTTTTAGAGGGGATTGAAGGGGAATGACATGACCTCTTTCTAGTTGCTGGCAACCATTTTCTAGCTTGACCTGTGTAACACCATTTTCTTTCTTACAACTCTGACTTGTAATGACTTGTTTCAGTTAAGGTTACTTTAAGTCTTTAGTTAAACACGAACAATGACCTAAGTAAATCACCCGATATGTTTTTTCAGTGTTTTCACACCTTAGCTAAAGATACATTCTTTATCGCACATTAACTTCCTCTTTAGTTATACTAAGTCTTAGGGTCTAGACAAGGCATATTTTGCAATTTCTAACGAACATTCTGTATTAACCCATTGTTCAATTTTTGTGAGACATGACTCTTCCTGAGAGCACTCATTCCCCCCTCCCAACTGTATTTCCTGTTCAATTCTGTGTATAATAGTTACCCCGCTTTGCTGAATAAAGTTAAGAATGTTTTAGACTGATCACGGTTTGGACGTGTTTTCTTTAGCAGGATAGAACATTCTCCAGAGCTCTGCCTTATTTGCATAGAACAGACTAGACGTTGCTATTAAGTCAGGGACTTAACTTTTGAGTATACATTTAAGGTATCTAGGGTGAATATAAAGAGAAATCACCAATTCTACAACTGTTCTAAATTAGGGAACTAATGCAGAAGTGCATTTGCAGCAGTGACCCCCCCCTCTTTTCCCCTCACGTAAGGAAATGTACTAGTTTTAAATGTATCTGACACATAAACATTTTCTGCTCGTCTGACATTACGAAGAAAACTACACCTGCCTTGGAGAATGAAACCGTGGGGTGCAGGTGTGGTCAGGGGTATTTGTAAGGTAATATTATTATTATAGGGGGACCTATGTTGAAAATGTCCTACTCTTTGATTTGCCTCTTCTGATAAGGTCCTTGGAAATGCGCCCTGACAGGCTGCTTTTCTTTAGACAGATCAAAAGAGCCAGCCACATCGCTCTCTGTTATGGCTTTTTTGAAAACCTTACAAAGTTTTAGTAGCCCAATCAGAAACTTGCTGTTTTACAATTAACATGTACTGTGACTTTAAATTAACGGCAAATGTTTGAATTCTAAGACTGTGCTACTCAGCAATGACACTTCACTGCCCAAAAACGCCAAATTCTCACCCGTCTTCTGTCTATAGGCAATCGCTGTGGTCTATATCTACGTATTTAAAGACTTTCACTTTCACTTCTAATAGCTCTACGTAGCTTTTTTTTTTTTTTTTTTAAATTGTACTAATACGGGGCATAAATAAACCAATTCTCCCCACTTTTTCCATGTACTTTATATTACAACTAAACATTTACTAGAAGAGTTACTTGTATCCTAATATCTCTAAGGCTGGCCACACATGTCCGGACAACTCTTTATCGTACAATTTTCTGTTAGATCCACCACAAACCACATAAGAGGTCAAAATTAAACATATTCATTTGTATCCAATTAGGCAGACGTTTGTACTACATAGCTGAAAATAAATTTCAAGAAAAACTGTACTGAAAATTGTAAGAAAATTGTATCATGTATGGCCAGCATCAGACCTAAACCTTCAGTATAATTTCACAAAAGCATAAACAAAACATGTCTCTAAGATTTACACATTCACAAAATCATTTAAATGTATCTGGGTCCATAGACCCTCTTTATGGTTAAAAAACCCTCCTGAAAAGCCATTTGGTGTATGTATATTACACCTTATACTCCCAGGTATAGTGGCTATCAAGAAGGCTTTCCTACCATTATAGACAAACAAACAATACACATAATAAACATTCATCTTGATTTGTCTGATAACCTACGATCGGTCAGTCAATTTTTACAGTAATAATGAAACTGTCGTTATCAGTGTTATATTAACAGTCAGCAGGCGCGATTTTTACAAGTCATATATAATTATAGACACAGTTTCCATATATGTCAAACCAGCAATATAATACTCCAATACAATATGACAATATTTTCAAATGAAATAACAAAATAATCACGTGATGAACGAACTTATCTACTTACTAAATAAGCTTTTTTAGATCACACAAACAAATTATCTTATACTCTAAATCTTACAGTTTCTATGCGATAGAAAGATAGAAGCAAGAAAAGGAAAGTATTTGTTTTCTACACAGAACAGACTGACATCTATTTATTATTCACTAAAGGAACGGGGTTTTCCTAAAACCCCCTGGGCTTCCCTGAAACCCAAATAAAAAAATACTGTCGTCGTTGAAGACAGCTTCAACGCCTCCCAGAGACGTTTTATTTGTCCCTCCCAGAGGAACGGGATTCTTCCTGAGAAAAAATCCCCTGGGCTTCCCAGAAGCCCCGGATATTGTCTTTCCTTATAAATGACAAATCCTGTGTCTCCCAGAGACACTGACTCGATACGTTCCCGGAACGTATTCAGGTTCAACAACCTAACATATAATATCTTTCCCTTAAAAATATTATTCTGGCTTCCCTGAAGCCTCTCTATATATATATATTAGTATTCAAGCTTCCCTGAAGCTTCTATATATATATATGTAAAAATCCAGAGCGTCTCCCAGAGCTGCTCTATTATCCAACACGCTCCCTGAGCGTTTGGTGTCTATGGCTCAAAGAACGGAACCAGGGCCAAGCGGCCAAGTCCCACCGGACAGGCAAACAGATAAAATAAAATATCTCCTTACCCAGACCGGTGAATCCTTGGACCCGTGATGGCCGCTCTCTCTCCGTCCCAGACGTAGCCCCCAATACTGTTGGTGATTTCTCTTTATATTCACCCTAGATACCTTAAATGTATACTCAAAAGTTAAGTCCCTGACTTAATAGCAACGTCTAGTCTGTTCTATGCAAATAAGGCAGAGCTCTGGAGAATGTTCTATCCTGCTAAAGAAAACACGTCCAAACCGTGATCAGTCTAAAACATTCTTAACTTTATTCAGCAAAGCGGGGTAACTATTATACACAGAATTGAACAGGAAATACAGTTGGAAGGGGGGAATGAGTGCTCTCAGGAAGAGTCATGTCTCACAAAAGTTTAACAATGGGTTAATACAGAATGTTCGTTAGAAATTGCAAAATATGCCTTGTCTAGACCCTAAGACTTAGTATAACTAAAGAGGAAGTTAATGTGCGATAAAGAATGTATCTTTAGCTAAGGTGTGAAAACACTGAAAAAACATATCGGGTGATTTACTTAGGTCATTGTTCGTGTTTAACTAAAGACTTAAAGTAACCTTAACTGAAACAAGTCATTACAAGTCAGAGTTGTAAGAAAGAAAATGGTGTTACACAGGTCAAGCTAGAAAATGGTTGCCAGCAACTAGAAAGAGGTCCTGTCATTCCCCTTCAATCAATATGGACCTTAAATTACCAAAATGATTTCCACTAGGCTGATCAAGGTGCTACAATACTTGATCTCCTCGGACCACACTGGTTTTATGTTTTATGCCTAAGAAAGCCACAGATGTTAACATTCGTAGAGTGTATGCGCACACCCAGCTTGGTCCTGAGGTATCCTCTGGGTAGGCCCTTGTGTTTCTTAACACGGAAAAGGTGTTTGACTCCATAGACTGGACCTATATAAGTCATGTATTAAGCTGTATGGGTTTTGGCCCGATGTTCCTTAAATGGATCTCTTTGCTGTACGAGCATCCAGTGGCTGCTCTCAGACTCAATAATTTTGTGTCTGGCACCTTTCCCGCGTCGAGCAGCACCAGGCAGGGTTGCCCTCTCTCCCAAGGGCTCTTTGTGCTTGTGATTAGGCCTGTTGGCACTGGCGCTGTGTTCATCCCCCCAACTCCAGGGAACAAGCATGGGTAGTCTCACTGAAAAGACGTCCCTCTGTGTGGAGGATTTGGTCCTTTTTATTTTACGTGACACTGGACCCTCCCTATATATTGTGGACAGATTCTCGACCGTCTCTGGTTTACAAGTAAATTGGACAAAGTAAAAAATCCTACCCTTATATTCTCACCCTACGCAAATTAGGTAGTTAGGGATGATCATTCACAAATTCCGTGACAGACTATATTACTCTGAATGTGTCTCCTCTCCTTACTCTCCTAAAACATGAATTAAATGCTTGGAAAAGTCTTCCACTCTGGCTAATCGGTAAGACAAATTTGATCAGGATGAAAACTTTGCCTTTATTTATCTATGTCCTTAGAAATCAATATTTAAATCCATTCAATTTAATATCTTCATTTCTTTGGCACAGGGTACCCCTCATCTTAAATTGGCCATATTACAGCAGCCGTGGCAGGAAGGAAACCTAGCGGTCCTTAATTTCTACAAATATTTCCTGGCTGGCCAATTGACTTTTGCCCACTGCTGGTTGACCACCACAAACGATGATGCCTCCTTGTCTTTGGAGGCGGTCTGTGTTGGATCATATAAGACTTGGTCCCTTATAGTCTACAGAGGTTTAAAATCCCCCTACTGTCTTATCTCCTCTATGCGCTCAACTATTGAAGCCTGGCAGTTGGCGTATGGTCCTACTCCGACTAGCCCTGGTCAGTTGTCTCCCCATGTTCCGTTGTGGAGAAACCCAAATCTTTCACACCTTTATGACTATCGTGACCCAGTCGTATGGACTAGCGAGTGTAAAAGAGGACCTAGTTGATGGAGAGTGTGATGAGGCTGAAGCATTATGGGTGGAACTGCATATAGACGTGTGTAGTTTGAACTTGGTTCCGCTTGCTTGTAAGTAGGAAAAGAAGCATCCCTGAATAGAGTTATTATCGGAGTTAGGTCATCAGTATGGTGTGTCTGGGTGCAGACATGCTTCTCTGAGCTGTCAGTGATTGTGTGCTGAAGGTGGGATTGTACAGAGCTGTGCACAGGAAGTGTGTGTGCACATGGAGACTGATGTACCTGGAGAAAGTCGTGTATAGGGAACATGACCTGACTGACAGCAAGGGAGCACAGGTGGAAGCGGAGGTGGACCCATTTAATATCGGAGACCACTTTGGAGAGGTTCCATACTGATCCTGGGCTACTGTGCAATAACCTAAAGGTCTTGTTTCACTTGCAATCCACGGAGGCAAACCCATTTTATATCGGAGACCACTTTGGAGAGGTTCCATACTGATCCTGGGCTACTGTGCAATAACCTAAAGGTCTTGTTTCATTTGCAATCCGGTGAGTGGGGAACCGAGAGGGGCACCTGTCACTTCACAAGCACCTTGATTTCTTGGCACTTTGGCACCTTATTTTGGATCACAATTTAAGGACTTTTTTTATGCACTTACTATTTATTGCTCATTTGATTAATATCATTCATTTGCACTTTAATAATTTATCATTGCACAAGGATTCATATACACTTGATATTTTATTATATTGTATGTTTGAACCATTTTGATTTTAGCACTAAAAGCACTTTATGCACTATTCGAGTCATAATTATATAATACACTATTTTCACTAAAATTTTATAGATGCTAGCGCTGCATAAATTTGTTTATAAATATTTGCTCTAAGAATTTCTTAGTGTTTGCAGCAGCTGCACACATTCACTTTACATTAATAATAATTGAACACACTGTGTAGCGCGGGTTTAAATTTGTTTTTTCATTTCTAAACCTTACAAGACAATTTTCTGGTCCAGTTCATAGAAGCCCCGACTAGGAATGATGCTCTGCTGGACTTGGTAAACCATGCAGAGCTTATTACTAATGTTCATGTAAAAGAACATCTGGGTAGCAGTAACCATATCATGATTTCATTTATTGTTAACTGTAAGCAACAAACACATACAGGAAAGATAAAGACGCAAATACCTTCTTCAGCTCTGTGTATACAAAGTAGCATGGGGTCCATAATGGGGATGGTAGTGACACAGCCCCAAATGAACCACAATGGCTCAACATTGATATGGTCCAGAAATACTTAGACAGAATAAAGGGGAATAAAGCACCTGGACTGGATGGCATCCACCCACAGATCCAAAAGCATTGAACTCTGTCATTTCAAAACCATTGTTTCTAATCTTTAGGGACTCTCGTTAATGACTGAAATAGTAACACTGGGTTGGCTTAAGACCAATGTGGTGCCTATATTCAAAAAGGGATCAAAGTCTTTACCAAGTAACTATAGACCTGTTAGTTTAACTTCCATAGTGGGGAAGATACTGGAGAGTTTAAAGAAGTTGTAAAGTCATTCTATGCAGTAAGATAAAGAATCTTCTATGTGCAGCAGCCCCTCTCGGCCCCCTAACACTTACCTGAGGTCTCTCTCTGTCCAGCTATGTCCACGAGTGTCTCAGGTGTCCGAAATTCTCCCTCCTGATTGGCTGGCACAGTCAAAGTCAGCTAGCCAATCAGCAGGGGTGGGGGGGTGTTTCAGGGTTCCATGTCGGAATGGATACAGGGCTCAGTTGGCCCCTGTAACAAGCTGCATCCTGTGGGGGCACTCAACAGGTGGAAGGGGTCAGGATTACAGAAGAGGGACCCTGAGAAGAGGAGGATCTGCACTGCTCTGTGCAAATCCACTGCAACAGAGCAGGTAAGTATAACATGTTTGTTATTTTTATAGAAAAAAAAAATGAGACTTTACAAGCACTTTAATAAAAGACTGCATAGATGAGTTCTTGCTGAATAAAAAAGATTTTCAGAAACAGACAGCATGGATTCATGAAAACAGAAGTTGTCAAACAAACCTGTTTTCTTTTTATGTGGAGGTAAGTTAAAATTTGGACAGAGGGGTGGCTGAGGACGTAGTATATTTCGATTTTTGTCAGAGCCTTTGACACAGTTCCCCAAACACGGCTAATGTAAGGTAAAGTCTACAGGCTTGGAAGAATCAGGAAAGCAAAAAAGGTGACCGCACTCCAAGATGCAAGAAAAGCACTTTATTCCATAAAGACATCCAACATCCACAAGGAAAATTTACAGTAGCATCATGCCATGCACATAGGAAAACTTGGTTAATGCGTTTCACAAATTTCTTTGCTTAATCATAACCAGGCTTGAAAAAATTTGTTTGTAAATCGATACAAAACTGGCTAAAAGACCAAATTCATAGAGTAGAGGATAATGATTCATCGTGAATGGTCTATGGTTATCAGTGGTGTACCCCAAAGTTTAGTGTTGGGACCCTTACTTTTTAATATATTTATAAATGATATAGGATCTGGGATTAAAGGTTTTCAGTGTTTGCAGAAGATACCAAGCTATGCAGTGGAATAACGTCCATACAGGTTGTCTCCAACTTACAAGCTGACCTCAATGCACTGTTTCATTGGGCAACTGTGTGGCAAATGAGGTTTGATGTTGATATATGTAAAGTTATGCACTTGGGGGCTAAGAATATGCATGAAACATACTAGTAGGAGAACAGCTGGGGGAGTCAATGGTGAAGAAGGATCTGGGTGTTCTGGTAGATTATAAGCTTAATAATAGCATGCAGTGCCAAGCTGCGGTTTTCAAAGCAAGCAAAGTCCTTTCTTATATTAACAGAGGCATGGACTCCAGAGAGAGAGATATATAATTTTGCCCCTGTACAAATCATTAGTAAGACCTCAACTGGAATATGCAGTTCAGTTTTGGACACAAGTTCATAAAAAGGATATTGGGGAACTGGAGAAAGTGCAGAGAAGGAGCCAAACTGATAAGACGCATCGAGAAGCTTAGCTATGAGGAAATATTGGAGGAACTGAATTTTTTTCTCTCTAAGGAAGTGGAGATTACGGGGGGATATGATCAACATGTATAAATACATAAGTGATCCATATAGTGAACTTGGTGTTGAGTCACTTGACACTTTAAGGTCAACACAGAGGGCAAGGTTGCACTCTACATCTGGAGAAAGAGAAAAAGAAAAGAGATAGAGAATAGAAAAGAGATTTCATCTGCAAATACGGAAAGGCTTCTTCACAGTAAGAGCTGTGAAAATGTGGAATAGACTCCCTCAAGAGCTTGTTCTGGCCAGGTCAGAAGATTGTTTTAAGAAAGGCTTGGGTTTTTTCCTAGATACACATAATATAACTGAATACTGATATTTATAGGTAAAGTTGATCCAAGGAATATCCGATTGCCTCTCAGGAGTTTTTTCTCTCCTTGGAGCAAATTGGATCATGCTTTATTGGGGGTTTTTTATTTGCCTTCCTCTGGATCAACTGTGGGTATAGGATTGTGTATAAAGGATTTTATGTGTGTGTGTATATATATATATATGCATATATATATATATGTGTATATATATATATATATATATATATATATATAATATATACATGTGTGTGTGTGTGTATATGTATATATATATATATATATATATATATATATATACTGCTCAAAAAAATTAAAGGAACACTTTTTAATCAGAGTATAACACTTGACGACCTCCAAAACAGGAATGGTTTTGTAGGTGGAGGCCACTGACATTTCTTTCCCTACTCATCTTTTCTGTTTTTTACTAGTTTTGCATTTAGTTCGGGTCAGTGTTGTTACTGGTAGCATGAGGCCATACCTGGACCCTATAGAGGTTGTACTGGCAGTTCAACTCCTCCAGGATGGCACATCAATACGTGCCATTGCCAGAAGGTTTGCTGTGTCTCCCAGCACAGCCTCAAGAGCATGGAGGAGATTCCAGGAGACAGGCAGTTACTCTAGGAGAGCTGAAAAGGGCCGTAGAAGGTACTTAACCCATCAGCAGGATCGGTATCTGCTCCTTTGTGCAAAGAGGAACAGGATGAGCACTGCCAGAGCCCTACAAAATGACCTCCAGCAGGCCACTGCTGTGAATGTCTCTGACCAAAGAATGAGAAACAGACTTTTTGAGGGTGGCACAAAAATTCATTACCATCACACGATGTGGCACCCTTTCATTCCCAACACATTACCCAGTCCATATCAGTATAGATATCCAGCATGCTATTTTTCACCATTGAGATCTGATGTGTTTTCAAAGTGTTCCTTTACTTTTTTTGAGCAGTAGTATATATACATATATATATATATATATATATATATATATATATATATATATATAATTTTTCCTGTATTGGTTAAACTAGATGGACTTTTTCTTTTTTCAGCCAGACTAACTATGTAACAGATTTGTCAGAAAACCTTTCCTTTCCTTTCAGAATGAACAGTTTCTATGGGACATTATACTACCAAATACTCCCACAAATGCAGGCCATTAATTGCAACCAAGATTTGTTAATAGGCACACAAAAATTATTTTTCCCAACAAATTAATTCAAGACCATGTTGCAAAAATTATCACATCTGTCAGGAACGCCTTGCAACCAGGCAGAGGCGTGATCCTGTGGGTACCCGCCGAACTGGGCATAGACGCGCGCACGCGCAGTAATGTTCACGAAATGCGTTTGCATTAGCTATTACATTGGCGCCAATGGGCCTATTTAAGGACAGCAGCTGCACTAGGGCAGTGCTGTCTGATCTGCAGCTTTACCCTGTGTTCTGTTTCTGTGCCTGTACTTGATCTAGTTTTAACCTACCTTCCTGACCATGCTGCTTATCTCCAGTTCTGACCTTGGCTTGTCTTGACCTTGTTATATCTGTTTATCTGTCTGATTTCCTATTGTCAACCCAGTGCCATCTTAAGAGCATTAAAGGGCCCCGGGCAATGCAGTGCACTGGGGCCCCGCCTACACAATCACCCACAAGAATAAAAATGCAAATTATCGATAAGGCGATATTTATTGGTACAGCAGTGCCAGGCTAATGACAGCTTCCAAGTTTGGCGTCTTGGTCTGGTGAATACACACGGATGGGAGTCAGACATGACTGTCCTGTGTGTGCCTGTTCCCGTGGAGCCGGACAGGCATTCCTGCAGTTGTGGGCTCCCCTCCACGGCCCAAGTGGCCTGACAGCAGCGCAGGGCCGGCGGGCACTTGCCACCTGCTAAGTTCAGCGGCAGAATGAACACAGGAATCGGGACTAATGCTTGACTGGGGCAGGTGGGGCCCCCTTGACAAGTGAGGCCCCCGGGCAACTGCCCAGCGTGCCCATTCGGTAAGATGGCCCTGTGTCAACTACTGCCTGAACATTGAGCATTCTCTGCCTGCCGTTACATTATATCTGATCCTCCATGTATGACCTGGCTCGTCTGACCCTGCACCAGTCTTCTGCCATCCAGCTCTGTGTAGCTCCAGTGACGTTGTGCAGCATTCCCAGCATACCTGCATTCGCTGTTCCTGCTGTCATCTGCTGCTCAGTGATCTAGTCCGGTCCTGCAACTCCTCTGCCACTCACCTCTGCTGCCAATAGAGAAACTTGCAGGCACTCTTACGTCGCTGTGCTCTCGTCGCAACTCCAGTCGTCCTTGAGCCGGCACCCGCGATGACTCCCCGTGGAGCCAGAATGGCGGTCTACTGTTGTAAACAGGTCCCTGTGTTCATTCCGTAGATCCATCCCCTCCACTGTTACAAAGCACCCCCTAGGGACACATTTAACCCTTTGATCTCCCCTGGTGTTTACCCTTTCCCTGCCAGTGTCATTATTACAGTAACAGTGCATATTTTTAGCACTGATTACTGTAGTAATGTCACTGGTCCCCCCAAAAGTGTCATAAAAATGTCAGGTGTCTGATCTGTCTGCCGCAATGTCGCAGTCACGCTAAAAATTGCTAGTAAAAAATAAACAATAAATAAAAATTACATTATATCTTTCCCCTAGTTTGTAGACGCGATAACTTTTGCCCAAACCAATCAATATACTCTTATTGGGATTTTTTTTACCAAAAATATGTAGCAGAATACAAATTGATCTAAAATTATTAAAAAATTTGATCTTTACATGTTTTTTATTGGGAATGTTATATAGCAGAAAGTTAAAAAAATATATATATATTTTTTTTTTTTTTCAGAATTGTCGCTCTTCTTTTGTTTATAGAGCAAAAAATAAAAATCGCAGAGGTGATCAAATACCACCAAAAGAAAGCTCTATTTGTGGGAAAAAAGGACATCAATTTTAATTGGGTAGAGCGTTGCACCGTCATGCAATGGTCAGTTAAAGTAACGCAGTGCCAAATCGCAAAAAATGGCCTAGTCATTAAGTTGGAAAACCTTCTGGTCCAGAAGTGGTTAAACAGGTGTCCAGCAGACAGTTGATTATAAAAGGGTCTTACTTATCAAAGAAAACCACTTCCCATTTCATGCTGTCAGCAATGGCACCACATGGAAGAAAAATGTCACAAGGCCTGAGAAAGAAAATAATTTCTTTACACAAGAAAGGTGAAGGCTACAAGAAGATCAGCAAAGCTTTACTTATCAGTCAGAATACTGTAGCAAAAGTGATTCAAAAATTTAACATAGATGGAACTGCAACCATCTCACAGAGATGTCCAGGCTGTCCACGGAAGTAAACACCTCGACAGGAGTGTCTTCTAATGAGAAGGGTTGAAGAAAATCATCATGTAAGTTCACTGCAGTTAGCTGAAGAAGTAGAAAACCAAACTGGGGCGATTGTTTACCGTGACACAATATGGCGTACACTGCAGAGGAATGGCATGCATGAGTGTCATCCAGGAAGAAAGCCTCTGCTAAAGCCCATGCACAAAAATGCTACCTATAATTTTCCAGGGCCCATGCTGAAAAAGAAGAAGACTACTGGGGCTCTGTACTCTGGAGTAATGAGACCAGATAAATGTTTTTGGAACTGATGGCTTCAACACTGTATGGTGTCACAAAGGTGAGGAGTGCAAAAAAAAAAAAAAAAAAAAACGCATGGTGCCTACAGTGAAACATGGTGGTGGCAGTGTCCTTCTGTGGGGCTGCATGAGTGCTGCTGGTGTCTGGGAGCTGCACTGCTGCTGCAGATCATTGAATTCACAGATGTACTACTCTGTATTGAAAGAGCAGATTCTACCATCACTCCATGCCCTTGGTTACTGTGCACTTTTCCAACATGACAATGATCCAAACACACATCTAAGGCCACTGTTGCATTTCTGAAGAAGAACAGGGTGAAAGTGATTCAGTGGCCAAGTATGTCTCCTGGTCTGAACCCATTCGAATACCTATGGGGATTTCTGAAGAGACAAGTTGAGCATCACTCTCCTTCCAGCATCCAGGCTCTAAAAAAAAGGTTGTTCTTGAAGAATGGAAAAAGATAGATGTTGCATTGTCACCAACCTATTCATTCCCTGAGTCTGAAGGCCAGCTCTGAAGAATTACTTGGTACATCATGCTTACTGGTGGAGAGCCAGCAAGGACTATACTCCAGAACCACCAGCAGCGGTATTCCAGGACCACCAGATTACAGACAAAAGGAATAGGTTTGGGCTGAAGCAGTAATGTCTGGATGAACAACTGAGCTTCTCAGTAGGTAGGCTCTGTTCCCCATTTGCATCCTAATGTTTAACTTCCCATTTTTACTGGAGTGTACCTCCAAAACAAAATTTCCTCCTCTAATTTTTGTTAGGTGATTGTCAGGTGCTGAGAATACATAGCACCTGTTCACAAAACTGACAAAAGCACTTGCTAATACTTAAGCTTGCCATAAATGGATCGAATTTTGAATGGAAAAGTATATTACGTGATTTTGCGAAGCCGGGCCGCCCTGCTGCGGTATATATGAGGTGGGCGGTCCGGAACTGGTTAATCAGAGTACAGCATCAAGTCAAATAAGCTCCTGGGATATTGATCTGGTCAGTTAAGTAGCAGAGGGGTTGTTAATCAGTTTCAGCTGCTTTGGTGTTAATAAATTAACAACAGGTGCACTAGATGGGCAACAATAAGACAACCTTCAAAACAGGAATGGTTTTACAGGTGGATGCCACTGACATTTTTTCCCCAGACTCATATTTTCTGACTGTTTTTCACTAGTTTTGCATTTGGCTAGGGTCAGTGTTACTATTGGTAACATGAGACGAGAGTTCACAAGCTATGGTGCCAATCATTGAAAATTGATCAGACCTGATGTACTGACGGCCAATCTCATTTCTTGAGACCCGGAAATGTCAGGACAGTACAAATACCCCCTAAATGACCCCTTTTTGGAAAGTAGACATTCAAAGCTACTTATTAAGAGGCATAGTGAGTTATTTGAAGTTTTAATTTTTTCCAAAAATTCTTTGCAAAATGAAGATTTTATTTTTTACAAAATTGTTATATTAACAGGTTATTTCTCCCACACGGCATAGGCATACTTTCAACTACACCCTAAAACACATTCTGCTTCTCCTCCTGAGTATGGTGATACCACATGTGTGAGACTTTTCACAGCCTAGCCACATAGAGACCCAACATGCAGGGAGCACAGTCAGGTTTTCTAGGAGCATAAATTACACATGTAACTTGTGGACTACCTATTACACTTTTACAGACCCAGGAGCACCATGGAAATGCCCACAAAATGCCCCCATTTTGGAAAGCAAACACCCCAATGTATATTATTTGAGGCATAATGAGTCTTTTGAAAAAATTTTGAGAACGCATTTTTTTTACACAAAGTTTTTTCCTTTATAAGATATTTGCAACACAGAGCATGTATATAGCAAAAATGACACCCCAAAATACATTTTGCTACTCCTCCTAAGTATGGAGATACCACATGTGTGAGACTTTTACATAGCTTGGTCACATACAGAGGCCCAACAACCAAGAAGCACCGTCAGGTGTTCTAGGGACATAAATTACACATCTAATTTCCTGACTACATATCCAATTTTTAGGGCCCTTTATATTTCTAACACAAAGCATGCACATTCCAAGAATTACACCCCAAAATACATTCTGCTGAGCAAATGGTAAACAAAAGATTACCTGTGGTTTTAGAAGTGCAGTTGTCCACAGAGGAGAGCACTGGTCCAGGCAGTGGGCAGAGACTTGGTCAGCGACAGCGAACGGAATTGTCCAAGCAGCAGGTAGGTATATTGTCCATAGCCAGTACAGATAGCAGGCAGGGATACTGCCCATATACAGTCCAAGGTCAGTGCAGGCAGAGATATTGTCAGTAGTGCCAAAATATTGGTCCTGGTAGTAGGCAGGAACATGCTTCATAGTACAGGTATCAGGCAGAAGTGTGGTCTTTTCATGTGGCAGGCAGAGGCATAATGGCAGTAAGTCCTACAGTAGCAGGACAGAAGTAGGGCCTCAGGAAGGACAGAATGGGGACAGGGTTAGAGGCTTCCCCTACCCAAATCTCTTTCAAGCCTCTGGTCTCCAGACCCTAATCTGGGAATGAGAAAACCAAAAAGCGAGTTTTCATCATCAGAAAAATAATTCTGTAGCCCCTCACATATGTGAGACCTCTGTTTTATGAATCCCACTATTCCAGTAGCAGGGTAAAAGATCAGTCCAAGAGGCAGGCAGAAGCGTGGTCGAACAACAGGCCAGGGTCAGTTCTGGAGGAGGCAGAGGTATGTACAGAAGCGGTAGGCAGAAGCGTGGTCGAATAACAGGCCAGGGTCAGTTCCGTAGCAGGCAGAGATATATACAGAAGCGGTAGGAAGATGCTTGGTCGAATAACAGGCCAGGGTCAGTTCTGAAGCAGGCAGAGGTATGTACAGAAGCGTTAGGCAGAAGCGTGGTCGAATAACAGGCCAGGGTCAGTTCCTGAGCAGGCAGAGGTATATACAGAAGTGGTAGGTAAAAGCATGATCGAATAACAGGCCAGGGTAAGTTCCAGAGCAGGCAGAGGTATGTACTGAAGCGGTAGGCAGAAGCGTGGTTGAAGAACAGGCCAGGGTCTGTTCAGGAGCATGCAGTGGCATAAGGGGTGTGAAGGCAAATGGCAGTAATTGTGGATTACATTTACCATACTTCACTAATAATGTAGAGAAGTATGGTAATGGCAGAAACAGTCACCTATGCAGGGGTCTGGTTGGGAAGGACACTGAGCACAATAATAGGTGTCTCTTCTAGCTCCTTCTCTGGAGCACACTTTCAATTTTTTTTTACGTTTTTGGCCTGTTTGTCTGGGAGGGATTCTGTTGGGAAAATGGCGTTCGGAGAGTCTGCTTATCACATCTGATCGAATGTTTATTGGTGTGCCGTTCAGGAATATAAGGGCAGTGATGAGTTCCTCCTGATAGCCAAGGTAGGATTCCGGTCTTTCTGTGGAGTTGAGGTATATTATTGTAGCACTGTCCCCGTAGGGCTTGCTGTGTGATGACTTGTTGGGCCTCCTCTGATTACCTGCAGACAGACACTTAGGGTTCAAATCACATATTCATCCTTACTCCAAAAGGCCGTTGCTCAATAAACAGTCCTGGGGTTTTGTTTTTTGTATTTATTATGTAACTTGGGGGATGGTAGAAGGGAATAGTGGGCCACTCCAACTGCAACTATTTACAGTTGATAAGGACAACTCTCTCTTGGCCTCACCAGGTTACTTGTGGAAGCAGTCATGCCTCTTTAACCATACTGCCACATGTATGGAAAGGGTTAAGTCTCTGTTACGGAACCATGAACCAGACGTACAACAACAGATAAGTGAAAATAAGACAGCTTTATTGAAAAACAAGCTATAAAGCAAAAGTCCAAACGGATGGCGAAACCGATGCAGAGTCTTTGCGAAGCCAGGGGTCAGGAACCAGCAGGGTAGTCAGACGAAGCAAGGATCAGGAACCAACAGGGTAGTCAGACGAAGCCAGGATCAGGAACCAACAGGGTAGTCAGACGAAGCCAGGATCAGGAACCAACAGGGTAGTCAGACGAAGCCAGGATCAGGAACCAACAGGGTAGTCAGACGAAGCCAGGAACAGGAACCAGAAGTAGCAGCAGTCTTAGTAGCATGTGAACACAGGAGGACCAAGCAGGGAACTGAAGCCACAGACCTCCTATATATATGAGCTAGGCATCCAGCTCCTCCCAGTGGGAAGGAGGAGCCGCAGGGTGGGAGGCTACAAGAAACCCAGAAACCAAGATGGCCGCCAGCACATGTCAAACGAAGGAGAACAGCAAGAAGGTAAGACCATGACAGTACCTCCCCCTCAAGGGCCCCTCCTCCGCGGAGTAAAGAACGGTTTCTGAGGGAAGCGTGCGTGGAAGGCTCGGAGCAAGGCAGGAGCATGGACATCTGCGGAGGGAACCCAGGAACGCTCCTCTGGACCATAACCACGCCAATGAACCAAAAACTGCACCCGACCGCGGACCAGGCGTGAGTCCAGGATATTGCTCACCTCATACTCCTCACGATTGCCCACTCGGACCGGACGAGGCCGAGGAACCGAGGAAGTGAAACGATTACACACCAGAGGCTTCAACAGGGAGACATGAAACACGTTGGAGATCCGCATGCCAGGAGGAAGCGCAAGGGCATAGGCTACCGGGTTTACCCTGCGAAGCACTCGGAAGGGACCAACAAAGCGAGGCGCCAGCTTGGGAGTGGGCACTCGAAGGTTGAGGTTGCGGGTGGACAACCATACACGGTCTCCGGCCTGGTAGGAAGGAGCAGGCGCTCGTCTGCGATCAGCCTGGAGTCTCTGGCGCTGCGCAGAGACCTCAAGGGACTTCTGGATCTGTACCCAAGAAGCACGTAGGACGGAAAGGTGATCCTCCACAGCCGGAATATCCTGGGGAGAGAATACCTCCGGTAACACGGCAGGTTGGAACCCATAGTTGGCCATGAAGGGAGACGTCCCAGAGGAAGAGTTCACCGCCGTGTTCCTGGCAAACTCAGCCCAAGGCAGGAGGTCAACCCAATTGTCTTGGTGATCGGAGACATAGCAACGAAGGAATTGCTCCAAGGCCTGATGGATCGTTCTGCGGCCCCATTGGACTGAGGGTGGTAGGCCGAGGAGAAGGAGAGATGAATCCCCAACTGGGAGCAAAAGGCGCGCCAGAACCTGGACACAAACTGACTCCCCCGATCCGACACAATCTCCTTGGGCAAACCGTGCAACCGGAAGACCTCCCTGGCAAAAATCGTGGCCAACTCCTGTGCAGAGGGTAACTTCTTGAGAGGAACACAGTGACACATTTTGGAAAACCGATCCACAATCATGAGAATGACCGTATGGCCTCGGGATGCAGGGAGGTCCACAATGAAATCCATCCCCAGGTGTGACCATGGGCGCTCCCCGGTGGCTAAAGGTTGCAGAAGGCCCAACGGAAGGTGCCGAGGGGACTTACTCTGGGCACAAACGGAGCATGCCGCTACATATGCGGCGATGTCGGAACGTAGGGAAGGCCACCAGAACAGACGTGAAACAGCCCAGGACAGCTGATTCTTTCCAGGATGCCCCGCGGTCTTGGAGTTATGGTAGGTTCGCAACAACCGAGTGCGCAACTCCTCAGGCACAAAACATCTGCCGTTGGGTCTCCCAGAGGGAGCACCAGATTGAGCCGCCAAAATCTGCTCACCCAGGGGAGAGGTCAGGCTGGTGCGAATGGCAGCCAGGATCTGATTCGGAGGTATGACCGAAGTCGGAATCGACTCCTCCCTGGACAGGTCGGAGTACTGCCGTGATAAGGCATCAGCCCTGATGTTCTTGGAACCGGGTAGGTAGGAGACCACGTAATTAAAACGTGACAAGAACAGAGCCCATCTGGCCTGACGTGGTGTCAATCTCTTGGCCTCAGAGAGGTAGGTCAGATTCTTGTGGTCCGTCAGGATGAGGACCGGAACCACCGAACCCTCGAGCAAGTGCCTCCATTCTTTAAGAGCCTGCACGATGGCCAATAACTCCCTGTCACCAATCTGGTAGTTGCACTCCGCGGAAGACAGTTTCCGGGAGTAAAACCCACAAGGAAGCAGAGGACCCTCTGGTGTTCTACGCTGAGACAGAAGGGCGCCTACTCCCGTCTCAGACGCGTCCACCTCGAGGACAAAGGGCAACCCAGGGTTGGGATGCGACAGAATCGGAGCCGACACAAAGGCGGACTTTAGAGCCTCAAAAGCTCGGATGGCCTCGGGCGCCCAGACCTGGGAATTACTGCCCTTCCTGGTCAGATCCGTGAGAGGCTTGGCTAGCATGGAAAAGTCCCTGATGAACTTCCGATAATAATTGGCGAAGCCCAAAAAGCGCTGCAGGGAGCGAAGACCACTGGGCTGGGGCCACTGTAAGACAGCCGAAACCTTCTCAGGATCCATGGAGAACCCCTCAGCGGAAATGATGTAACCTAAGAAAGTTACCTGTGATCGGTGAAATTCGCATTTCTCAAGCTTACCGAACAGCTTGTTCTCTCGTAACCGTTGCAACACTCGTTTGACATCCAGAATGTGGGTCTCCATGGACTCAGAATATACCAAGATGTCATCCAGGTAGACCACCACACACTGCTGCAACAGGTCACGGAAAACATCGTTGATGAATTCCTGAAAGACTGCGGGCGCATTGCACAGCCCAAAGGGCATAACCAAGGATTCATAATGACCGGTCCTGGTGTTAAACGCGGTCTTCCACTCATCGCCCGCCTTGATCCTTACGAGGTTATATGCCGCCCTCAGGTCGAGTTTGGTAAAGACCGTGGCCCCTTTAAGGCGATCGAACAGCTCGGAAATCAAGGGTATCGGGTAAGCGTTCTTGATCGTGATGCGATTGAGACCCCTGTAATCGATGCAAGGCCTCAACTCACCGCCCTTCTTTTTCACAAAGAAAAATCCAGCCCCTGCCGGGGACGAGGATTTGCGAATGTGTCCACGTGAAAGCGCCTCCCTCACGTACTCCTCCATGGCCTCATTCTCCGCTACCGACAGTGGATAGACTTTGCCACGAGGAGGAACGGCACCAGATTGTAACTCGATGGCACAATCGTATGGGCGGTGCGGAGGTAGGGCAACCGCGCGCACCTTATCGAATACATCCTGGTACTCCTCGTATTCAGGGGGCAACAGAGAGTCCGAGGAAGTACACAGCAACTTGACAGGCCCATGGATGCAACTAGTCCCACACTGCGGTGACCACGAGAGGATCTCGGCCGATCTCCAATCGAAAATCGGATTATGCTTCTGGAGCCAGGGGTACCCCAAGACCACCGAGTAGTGTGGAGACGAAATAACCTGGAAGCAGACTGACTCTCTGTGGACGGCACCAATGGCTAACCCCACTGGAAGGGTCTCATGAGTCACGTGTGGCGGCAGAAGGGGTCTGCCGTCTATCGCCTCAAGAGCCAGAGGAGAACCTCGAGCCTGCAGAGGAATGGAATTGGCGGCAGCGAACACACTATCAATGAACAAACCACCAGCACCAGAGTCCACCAACGCCTGGGTCGTCACCGAGCCCCCGACCCAGGAAAGGACAACAGTGATCAGTGGTTTGTCAACACGGGAAACCGGGGACGAGGAGACTCCACCCAAGATCTGCCCCCGACAGGATCTCAGGTGCGAGCGTTTCCCTGGACGGTTCGGACATGCCAACCGAAAATGCCCACCGAGACCACAGTACATGCATCGGCCCTCGCGTCTCCGGAGTACCCTCTCCCCCTCGGACAGGCGAGCAAACCCCAGCTGCATGGGTTCACCCCCAGACAAGTCATCCCCAGGAGGCGTGGGAGGAGAGGGAGGCACGGGTGGGACAACAAAGGTAGGCGCCAATCTGTTAGGAGGCCTCCGCAGACTCTCCTTAAAGGAAGGTCTCTCCCTGAGTCTGGTGTCAATCAAAATCAGGAAAGAAATAAGAGACTCGAGCTCCACTGGTAGGTCCTTAGCTGCAACCTCATCCTTCAAGGCATCCGAGAGACCATGAGAGAAAGCAGCGACCAGAGCCTCATTATTCCAGCCCACCTCTGCTGCCAGGGTACGAAACTCAATGGCGTATTCAGCTACGGATCGTGAACCCTGTCTGATGGACATAAGGAGCTTCGCAGCAGAGGCAGCACGAGCCGGCACATCGAATACCTTCCGAAGAGAAGCAACAAAACCGGAAAACTCGGCAACCACCGGATTGTTGTTCTCCCATAAAGGGCTGGCCCAGGCCAAGGCCTTGTCCGAGAGCAGCGAGATTAAGAAGCCCACCTTTGATCTCTCAGTAGGAAAGGCATGTGGCAACAACTCGAAATAAATGCCCACCTGGTTAAGGAAACCTCGGCACTGAGTTGGCTCTCCCCCAAAGCGCTGTGGAAGGGGGGCAGAACCCGGACATACCCCGAAACATCGCGGGCGCAACAACAGGTGTCGGGGTAGACTCTGGCGCAACAACCGGAGCGGCAGTAGGAGCGGACCCAGGAGCGACAACCGACCCATCGGCAGCGGGAGCGAAATGAACCGTGCGTTCAAGCAGGGTTTGCAACGCCACGGTGAACTGACCCAACAGGTGATCCTGCTGATCAAGTCTGGCAACCAGCGTGGGTAGTGAGGATGGCCCTGTACCGTCAGAATTCGTGGCCTGTGGTACCGTGCGTTCAAGCAGGGTTTGCAACGCCACGGCGAACCGACCCAACAGGTGATCCTGCTGATCAAGTCTGGCAACCAGCGTGGGTAGCGAGGATGGCCCTGTACCGTCAGAATTCATGGCTTGGTCCTAATGTTACGGAACCATGAACCAGACGTACAACAACAGATAAGTGAAAATAAGACAGCTTTATTGAAAAACAAGCTATAAAGCAAAAGTCCAAACGGATGGCGAAACCGATGCAGAGTCTTTGCGAAGCCAGGGGTCAGGAACCAGCAGGGTAGTCAGACGAAGCCAGGATCAGGAACCAACAGGGTAGTCAGACGAAGCCAGGATCAGGAACCAACAGGGTAGTCAGACGAAGCCAGGATCAGGAACCAACAGGGTAGTCAGACGAAGCCAGGATCAGGAACCAACAGGGTAGTCAGACGAAGCCAGGAACAGGAACCAGAAGTAGCAGCAGTCTTAGTAGCATGTGAACACAGGAGGACCAAGCAGGGAACTGAAGCCACAGACCTCCTATATATATGAGCTAGGCATCCAGCTCCTCCCAGTGGGAAGGAGGAGCCGCAGGGTGGGAGGCTACAAGAAACCCAGAAACCAAGATGGCCGCCAGCACATGTCAAACGAAGGAGAACAGCAAGAAGGTAAGACCATGACAGTCTCCTTGCTCTCTCTCCAGCAACAGACTTGATGAACTACATTATATCCCCTTTACTGACACCCGCCCACTGATTGACGCTGCAGGGAGGGCCCCCCTCAGGTCAGGCCCCTTGACACAGATCTGTACTCACTGTATGCAGAATCAGATCCTTCCAGGGCCCACCTTCCAGTCAGCTCTACAGGACCTCTGGGCCTCAATCCCTCTCTAGCTCTTTAGGCCCTCAGGTTGACATCCTGAGGCCACATGGCAACTTCTACAGAGGAGGAGGCAGCCGTCCCCTCTCTCCGGGACTCCACTATCCAGCTGAAAGACCCTGAGCGCATTTATACAGTATCCCAGCATGCACTGAGGCACTTTCCTCTGTCAGTCAATGGGGCTGTACTAAATGACTGTGCACTTATTTTTCAGGTTTCCTCCCACTAGCCAATATGCCTCCCTATTGGACAAGTGTGAAACACTTCAGACAAACTGAGTTGCACCTGAGCACATTGAACAGACATCACTAGCAGATTCTGCTCTCTGGTTGTCAGATAACAATACAGATTTACCTGGCAATCCTTCTGGTAAGCAAAAAGGATCCAAAACTATACTCTCTCTCTCTCTAGCACCTACGAGGAGGGTGCTACATCATATAAGAATTGTAAATGACCAAATTAAAAAGATAAATTGAGACTTTTTTTATTTTTTTATTTTTTGAGACTTTTTTTTATACCAATGGTATGTTCGTCTTGTAGCAAGGTAGGGTTGGAGCATTTGCTCACTGAAGTTGACTCCCCCCATGAACAAATTGTATTTGTGGACACATGTTGGTTTTTGGATTGGGCCATTCCTTCTGGAGATTTTCACGTAGGTGTTACTGTGGATTAAAGACCGCATGTAGACCTCTCTTCTGTCCCTCCATTTCACAGCCAGAATTTCCTTGTTCCACAGACTCGCCCACTCCCCTCTTCTTAGCTTCATATTACCAGCCTTTGAGGAAAGCCCTTCCTGTTCTTTCTTACGGTGCCACATACTGGAGTCTTCTTCCAGTGAAGGTTGCAGAAAAGAGGCAAAATGGTGTAGAAGTTATCTACTTACAGGTGATAACCTTTTTCCAGGAGTGGGTGTATGAGGTTCCAAACGACTTTCCCGCTTGATCCTATGTAGTCTGGGCATTCAGGGGGATGCCACAGGGTGTCCTTCCCTTTATACACCATATAGGCATACTGTAGGTGTACCTTGTGACTGGGTCACATAATTTATACATTTACACCCCATATCGGGTCCTTTTGCTGGGAATGAATTGCTTGAAGCCCAACCTGCCGGTAAAGTGGACAAGCGACCACGCAGATATGTTGGTCCTCGGGTAGCACACCACAGTGCCCCCACCCCTGTGCAGAGCCTTCAGCCCCCCAGAAACCTCATCCACTACAGGGCCACCAAGTCTACTGCAGAGTCCCCTAGCCCCCCATGGATCCCCAACCTCCCCCACGGTGACACCCAGCCCCATCCAGATCCTTACAGCATTTCAATACATTATTCTGCATTCCCATACTATTGTGTGACTATAACTGTTTGTTTTCTCTTGGAAAACAGAAAGTTTTGGAAGAATTTACTGGGCCCTGGTCTCAAGGGAATCCCTGATTTAGAAAAATTCACTCTGCTCATCCCTACTATAAAATGTCCTATTTCAGTGGATCAACCCCTTAAATAATTTCTGATAAATGCCTCACTGTGCTCCTCTATGGACAGCCAATATTGTTGGATAAGATGCTCACCTGGGTGTTACATAGAAGTAACATAATGCACAGAGGTCCTCCTATGGACACCATGTCTTTCTGTTGACCTGCAGAAGAATTATTTTCCTCCCAGCAGGCAGGTTAGATTTATACAGAGTAGATCGTCCCTATTTTGCTAACCTGATGCAGAATCTTGACCGGTGGCACAAGTGGAATCGGCTAAAGACTGAAAATTGAAGAACATTTATGAGAATGGTATCCTCCATTTCCATAATTCAGCCGCTATTCCCTTAGGGGCTTAATAGAAAGTAAAAAATAAATAAAAGTAAAGAAAGACAAGAACTAAAAATATGAGCTTTTTATAAATGTAAATGTATGAGCTCTTACAGCCCAGTTACACTGGTCCAAAATACAATGTAACTATGTAAAAATGTTCATACCTGGAATTCTGCTTGCATGGAGGTGCATCTTCCTTAAAATTAGACAACACTTAGGGTTTGATTTATAAAGATTTTGCATAGCCAAGTGACGGTGCATGTACATTCATTCTGTGTATATGGCGCAAAAAAACAAATATAAATAGGCATACATTCTGCTGTTTATATATCAATCATTGAATTAAAACTAAACATACTGCATTTGGCCACTAAATGGAGCTATCATAGTAATTTCATAAAATACTTAGCTCTGTCTTGTGGCCAAATGTGGTATTTTTTTGTTTGTTTTGAATCAATTGACATTTGAAAAGCAGAAAATAGAGCTTATCTATATTTATTTATTTTTTCACCATATGCATAGAATCATTGTACATACTAAGCTAATGGCTATGCAAATTATTTTCAAATCAATCTCCTGATGTTTCAGCATGCTGCTCCTTAGATGGCACAGACAAAGTCATGTCCAATCAACTGAATTGACCACAGGTGGACTCCAATCAAGTTGTAGAAACATCTCAAGGATGATCAGTGGAAACCGGATGCACCTGAGCTCAATTTTGAGTGTCATGGCAAAAGCTGTGAATACTTATGTACATGTGATTTTTTTTATTTTTTTATTTTTAATAAATTTGCAAAGATTTCAAACAAACTTCTTTCACATTGTCATTATGGGGTATTGTTTGTAGAGTTTTGAGGGAAAATAATTTATTTAATCCATTTTGGAATAAGGCTGTAACATAACAAAATGTGGAAAAAGTGAAGCGCTGTGAATACTTTCCAGATTCACTGTATATATATATATATATATATATATATATACATAAATAAGGCAGGGAGACATGTTTACTGTCTTGGGGGGTCTGGTTGAGAAAAAAGTCAATAATCTTCCTTCTTCCTCGATCAGACCCCCTCTGCCTCCTCCTCTGTGGCCCCAGGTAGTCGACCTGAGTCATGCTGGAAGACCCATCCATGACCCATCTTCAGTGTTCTGGCTGAGGGAAGAAAATTCTTATCCAAGATTTTACAATACATGGCCCTGTCCATTGGCCCCTCAATGCGGCAATCTCGGCCTGTAACTTTAGCAGAGAAACAGTCCCAAAGCATCATGTTTCCACCTCCATGCTTAACTGTAGGGATGAATGGCATTCTTAGGGTCATAGTCAGCATTTTTCTTCCTCCAAACATGGCAAGTCGAGTTAATCCCAAAGAGCTCAATGTTGGTCCCATCTGACCACAGCACTTTCTCCCAATCCTTCTCTGAATCATTTAGATGTTCATTGGCATGACTGTACATGCACCTTCTTTAAGAGGGGAACTCGCCTTGTTTGGAGGAAGAAAAATGCTCACTATGACCCTAAGAACACCATCCCTACAGTCAAGCACGGTGGTGGAAACATTCTGCTTTGGGACTGTTTCTCTGCTAAAGGTGCAGGCCAACTTTGCTGCATTTAGGGACCAATGGATGGGACCATGTATTGTAAAATCTTGGATGAGAGCCTTCTTCCCTCAGCACCCTGTATTTCTCCACCAAGTACTTAATTTTTTTTTTGCTTGGGGATCAAATACTTTTTTTACTCACTGAACTGCAACTCAATTTATAACATTTATACCATGTGTTTTTTTCTGGATTTTGGTTGATATACCATTTAAAATACACTTATGATAAAAATTACAGACCCTTCATTTCTTTGTAAGTGGGCAAACTTACAGAATCTGCAGGGGATCAAATAATTATTTTCACCACTGTAACTGCTCAATGCAAGATTGCATTTGAATAAGACTATAACTAGATGTCATTACATTCCTGTGTATTCCGACAAAGAGCTGCAACATGTCTTATTTATTCTGGCCCATTTTCCTATGAACACAGACTGCAGCCATCATTTTATTCAATTGTTCATATCAGACTATGAGATAAAATGAAGTGTATATATCTCTATCAAAATCTGATTTATTAACGCCTGGAAAGAAAACAGTGCAGAAGTTGAAATAGCAACCAATTAGACTATTTTTATGCGAAAACAAAGCAACAATCTGATTGGTTGCTCCAATTTGGGGCCATTTTAGTTTTTTTTCTTCCCATTTTTTTGTACTCCCCCATAGAGAAAACACTCATTTTCTTTTGTATCATTTTCATTTAAATAGAAGGATGTGATAATTCCCTCAAGACAAATTTCCCACTCCATAAATGAAGCACTGACTTCTGGGTAAACCACTTACATCACAGCTTTTATTTTATTGTGAAGCACTGTAGAATTGGAAAAGATCATTCACATTTCCCTAGACACTTTGCTGTTCACTTTTCCTAATATTTTAATGTTTTCAACAAGACAGGATTTATATAGATTCACTCACTGGGACCTTTATATTACACTGATGAGAAGTGATAAATGTATCCTCAGATCATTTCCTGTCTCATTATAGTCTGGATTTTAATTCTATCTCTGCCCAGAGGACAATTACAAGGTGGTGGATGGTGTTCTTGTTTAAAAGGTCCTCTTCTGTAGGTGATATTCAATACAAATTCAGCCCCATAGAGGTTGTATTGTGTTATACAAATGTGTGTTGGGGTTATAGAGGCAGAACGGTTGTCTCATAGTTGAAGAAAGTCTCTTCTCTTGGTAGGAACTTTGTTAAGTGTTAAAGCAGACCTTTATTTAAAAGTGAAAGCACTACTCAACCCCCAACATCTTCCCACCCCTTACCAGCAGCCTCCTGGGATGCATCACAGCACTGCTGTGCCTTGTGCACTGGGGAGCCAGCTGTGAGACTTAAAGTGATTTAAATTCTCATTTTTTTATATTAAAATAACAAACATGTTCTACTTGCCTGCTCTGTGCAGTTGGTTTTGCACAGGTCAGCCTGAATCTTCCTCTTTGTAGGTCCCTGGCTGGAGCTCCTGGCCCCTCCCTCCCGTTGAGTGCCCCCACAGCAAGCAGCTTGCTATGGGGGCGCCATTCATTTTTGCATTAATAAATTTATGCTTTAATAAATTTATGCTACACTAAGCCGGTGCTGCTCTCTCCTGCTTTTTATTCCTCAGAGCTTCTCCTTGCTCCAGTTGGCAGCCGCCGAACGTGCCCCCCCCCCCCATCACCTATTGGATCCCTTTCTCCGCTGCTCCACACCCCCTCCTCCTTTTCATCCCCCTTCCTTGTACTACCTACCAATACTAGAGAGCGCCATGACATCACCCACGCCTGAGCTGAGCTGCAGCTCCATGTATCCATTCAGACACGGACTTGCCATGCAGCCCCTCTCTCTCTCTGATTGGCTAACTGAGTTTGATTGACAGCAGCGGGAGTCAATGGCGCTGCTGCTGTGTCTCAGCCAATCAGGAGATAGTCTCCCAGAGGAGCGAGGCATTCATGGACATCGCTGGACAGATAGGGGGCTCAGGTAAGTATTAGGGGGGCTGAGGGGGAATGCTGCACACAGAAGGCTTTTTCTACCCCTTAAGGAATTCACAGGTGGCTCCCATATCCAAGATGGCAGAACCAGAGAGCCGAAACCTGACAAAGATTTGGCTTTGAAGAAGACTCTGGTCTTTACAAACTGGTAAGTGTCTCCTTCTTAAAAGTCAGCAGCTATGATATTTGTAGCTTCTGACTTTTCACTGTTTTAAATCGAGTAAGGTTCCTCTTTGGAGGGTCTCAGAAGGACACAAACCCCTTTGCTCAAAGCTTTTGTCAGAGGATACTGCCATACTACTACTATAGTCAGGGCTGGATTTATATTTTCTGCCCCTTCCTTAGACTAACTGATTTTTACCTCCCTTACCTCAGGCCAATGACTAGCTTTAACCACTTACTGACCGCCCTATAGCGGTTTTACTGATACAGGGCGATAGCTGTGTGCCGGACTATGTATATTTACAGTCAGGTCCATTAATATTGGGACCGACACAATTCTAATCTTTTTGGCTCTATACACCACCACAATTGATTTAAAATGAAACAAATAAGATGTGCTTTAACTGCAGACGTTCAGCTTTACTTTGAGCATTTACATCCAAATCAGGTGAACAGTGTAGGAATTACAACAGTTTGTATACATAGGTGTGCACAGCCTATTGCATTAGGGTGTGCACCCCAAAACTCAAACATATACTGTATGTGTGCGTGTGCGTGTGCGTGTGTGTGCGTGTGTGTGTGTGTGTGTGTATATACTGACGGTGTCAGTAGAGCAGTGGATGGTGTCATAAGGGCAGAGATTGGATTTGAAATGAAACTAACAAGATGTACTTTAACTGCAGACTTTCTGCTTTAATTTGAGGGTATTTACATCCAAATCGGGTGAAAGGTGTAGGAATTACAACAGTTTGTATATGTGCCTCACACTTTTTAAGGGACCAAAAGTAATGGGACGATTGGCTGCTCAGCTGTTCCATGGCCAGGTGTGTGTTATTCCCTCCTCATCCCATTTACAAGGAGCAGATAAAAGGTCCAGAGTTAATTTCAAGTGTGCTATTTGCACTTGGAATCTGTTGCTGTAAACTCTCAATATGAGATCCAAAGAGCTGTCACTATCAGTGAAGCAAGCCATCATTAGGCTGAAAAAACAAAACAAACCCATCAGAGAGATAGCAAAAACATTAGGTGTGGCCAAATCAACTGTTTGGAACATCTTTAAAAAGAAAGAACGCACTAGTGAGCTCAGCAACACCAAAAGACCCGGAAGACCACGGAAACCAACTGTGGTGGATGACTGAAGAATTCTTTGCCTGGTGAAGAAAACATCCTTCACAACAGTTGGCCAGATCAAGAACACTCTCCAGGAGGTAGGTGTATGTGAGTCAAAGTCAACAATCAAGAGAAGACTTTACCAGAGAGAATACAGAGGGTTCACCACAAGATGTAAACCATTGGTGAGCCTCAAAAACAGGATGGCCAGATTAGAGTTTGCCAAACAACATCTAAAAAAGCCTTCACAGTTCTGAAACAACATCCTATGGACAGATGAGACCAAGATCAACTTGTACCAGAGTGATGGGAAGAGAAGAGTATGGAGAAGGAAAGGAACTGCTCATGATCCAAAGCATACCACCTCATCAGTGAAGCATGGTGGTGGTAGTGTCATGGTGTGGGCATGTATGGCTGCCAATGGAACTGGTTTTCTTGTATTTATTGATGATGCGACTGCTGACAAATGCAGCAGGATGAATTCTGAAGTGTTTCGGGCAATATTCTCTGCTCATATTCAGCCAAATGCTTCAGAACTCATTGGATGGCGCTTCACAGTGCAGATGGACAATGACCCGAAGCATACTGCGAAAGCAACCAAAGAGTTTTTTAGGGGAAAGGAGTGGAATGTTATGCAACAGCCAAGTCAATCACCTGACCTGAATCCGATTGAGCATGCATTTCACTTGCTGAAGACAAAACTGGAGGGAAATGCCCCAAGAACAAGCAGGAACTGAAGACAGTTGCAGTAGAGGACTGGCAGAGCATCACCAGGGATGAAACCCAGCGTCTGGTGATGTCTATGAATTCCAAACTTCAGGCTGTAATTGTCTGCAAAGGATTTGCAACCAAGTATTAAAAAGAGAAAGTTTGATTTATGATTGGTAATCTGTCCCATTAATTTTGGTCCCTTAAAAAGTTGGAGGCACATATACAAACATAGGCGTGCGCACAGGCTGTGCCTGGGCACACCCTAATCACCCCATGTGGTGCATATTTCCACTGTTTAAACCCCTGATATTTCACCAAATACAAAAAGTCTCCTTTTTTGCTGCTAAAAAAATGTAAAAAAATGATAGTAAAAATAAAATTGTAAAAAATACCAATCTCTGCCCTTATGACACCATCCACTGCTCTACTGACACCGTCAGTATATACACACACACACACACACACACACACACGCACACGCACACGCACACATACAGTATATGTTTGAGTTTTGGGGTGCACACCCTAATGCAATAGGCTGTGCACACCTATGTATACAAACTGTTGTAATTCCTACACTGTTCACCTGATTTGGATGTAAATGCTCAAAGTAAAGCTGAAAGTCTGCAGTTAAAGCACATCTTATTTGTTTCATTTTAAATCGATTGTGGTGGTGTATAGAGCCAAAAAGATTAGAATTGTGTTGATGTCCCAATATTTATGGACCTGAATGTATATATATATCTATATATATCTATATATATATATAGATATATATATAGATATATATATATATATCTATATACGTGATCCAGCACTTACGCCTGCAGGGAGCGCAAGCTCATCAGACAGAGACTCAGAATGGAGATCTATGTAAACAAGGCAGAGTTTCGTTCTGACAGGTGGGAAGTTATGGATTTTGTGTTATTGCAAAGCAGGGACTATAATCCATCTCTTCACCTAGTAAAATCAGCACACATAGCAAACACAAACACTGGCTAGGCACACTGGTAACCCTTTGATCACCCTAGATGTTTAACCCCTTCCCAGCCAGTGTTATTAGTACAGGGACAGTGCATATTTTTAGCACTGATCACTGTATTAGTGTCACTGGTTCCCACAAAGTGTCAGTTAGTGTCCGATTGTCCGCCACAATATCGCAGTCCCGCTATAAGTCGCTGATCGCCATCACTACTGGTAAAATAAATAAATAAATAAAAATTACAGTATATATTCCATAGTTTACGTACAAATACAGTGCAGTGGTTATGGGACTTTAAATGAGGCAGAGATAAAAGTAGGATTAAACACAAACTTTTTTTGAATAAGTAAGAGAGGGTTATACCCCTGTCAGTTATTTTATTTTTTTTTTTTTGCGATCTGTATCTCATTGTGGAGATTTTCCTTCACTTCTTGTCCCAAAGCCAAAAGAGGAAGTGAGGGAATCCCTGTGTGTCCCCAGGGTCACCAAAATTGGTGTTCCCATTGAAAGATTTCCCCTTTAATACTGTTCTTGAGTCAACCCATATGGATTACACAGGTTATGGGGCTAATTTAATGCAGATAAGGCACTAAGTGAGTTTAATTACCACCTTAATCAGCCACAGAACCTGTGTAATTACTATGTGTTCAGTTTTAATGGGATAAAGTGGCAATGCTAACTTCAACTGATATTAGGCATTATTCCTCTCACTGACAGCAACAGTGGGGCTGTATTCCTTCTACTGTCACCAATGATGGGAGAGTAGTGCTCCCACTAATACCAATGATGGGGCACTATTCCTCCTCCTACTGACCATAGACACTATGTTTTTTTATACCATAAGTGCAACTAATATTATAAATGTTAGCCCTAAAAATGAAAATCACAGAAATAGTCTCAAACGGTGCATAAGTAGCTGGACGAAAATCCTGATCCGCACAATAGATTGGTGTAGGAATACCACAACACCTCAAGTGCTCCACCACCTTGTATATAGTAAAACTTTTACCAGAGCAAGTGGGCTCTTTAAGAAATAAAGAGTCAGAAGCACTTGTGTATCTGTATGGTCCCCACTCAGGATAATGTGCCTTCTCTGGGTTCCACTACGTCTCATAGGTGCTGCATTAACCGACAGAAAATCCTCAACCACCTGGTTGATGTGAAAGTCTGTCTTTTTGGATAAGAGTACTTGCCTTGATTTATTCAGTGACAATGGTAAATATAGTAGACAAAAACCCAAAGTGTCTCTTCTTAATGAGCCTGTTGCTGATGTTCCTAAACACTCAGACCTAGATATATTTCACGTTTCTTGTACGAAAATCGCTATAGCGACTGCCTGGAAGAAATCAGTTGTAGACCTGGCTGCAATGAAACGTAAACTGACGTGGCTTCATGCTTAATGAAAAGCTGGTCAGCATTCTGAAAGATCAGTCTTTAAGGTTTGACCGGGTTTGGGATCCTTTGATTAGATACCTTCAGCTTCCTGCTGACTAAAGCATGCTAGCAGGTGTAGCGGGCCTTCAGCGGGCCTTCAGCAGGCTCCACATCCTTTCTTTTCCTCTGATTTTCTTTTCTGTTTTCTTCTCTCTTTTTCTTTTTTTTTTCATTTTGTCTGAATATTTTGCTATTTGGTAGTGCTGTTTTGTGTACCTGCAACCTACGGCTACCGGCTGGTTGGGTTGTGGAGATTCTGAGACTGCATTTGTTTTCTTAGCCCCCTGCCTAGGTTTGTTGTTTGCTTTCAAAATGTGTAGTAACCGCGCTAGTGCAAATAGTAAATAATCAGCAACTTCAAGTGTGACCGCACCCAAAACAATATGTAAATAAATAGGTTGCGCTTAATATTAAAGATATTAAAGTGAAACAAATATCAAATGTCCTTCATAAAGTCCATAAATAAAAAATAATGTGAAGGTTCAGGAAGTGCCCAAGTGAAGATTCCTAATGGCAGTGGCAGCCGGTGTGTTGAGGGCGCAGGGGCGCTGCCCCCCCTATCCATGCGTCTGGCCCCCTAATCTACATGCGGGAAACCAGACGCATGGAGTACAATGGGATTTTTTTTTCTTTTTTTTTAGCCATGTGATTAGAGCCAGAGGCTCTCACAGGCTAAAAAAAAGGGTGGACCCGGGGCGCAGAGCAGTGCGTCCTGAGCCCACCCATTGTGTGACAATAGCGAATGAAAATTCGCTATTGTCACACGGATCCTTCTCCTGGCCAATCAGCTTCCTATACGTGCTTCCTGATTGGCCGAAAGGCAAACCCCATGCCATTGGCTGGGGACTCTGGGGAGGACGGAGGCGGGAGCCGGGAGCTGGGAGGACTGAGGACTCGCCAGTCACCGCCACGCCAGAGAAGGGAGCCAGCCCGGAGCAGTAGCAGAGAGCAGAGCGCAGTACGAGCGAGGAGGTGAAGTGACAGGATGTGATCCTGGCGCACAGGTACCGTGTCCGCTTTCTTCTTTCATTCTGGCTGTTCACCTGGTATGACGGAGAGGGGAGTGTAAGCATAGAAGTTTGCACAGAAGCCCTGCGGAACTCTGGACAGGATGAGGGAACACGGCTTAGGAGGGGGGGGGGTAGGGGGGTGGCGGCGCACTGTGTGGTTTTTGTTAAGCTGCATGCTAATCAGCCTGTATTGCAGAAATGGGTATGAATCCTACCGCCTGGAGAACACACCCAGATCTTTTGCATGCAGTGCTGTACATTGACCTGTGCCATGCCTGTACATTGACCTGTGCCATGCCTGTACATTGACCTGTGCCATGCCTGTACCATGACCTGTGCCATGCCTATACCATCACCTGTGCCATGCCTATACCATCATCTGTGCCATGCCTGTGCCATGCCTGTACCATGACCTCAAAGTCATGTAATTTTTTACCGCGTTTTTTTGACGCAAAGCAATACCTATTACATTTTTCTTTTTGCTCCCCCCCCAAATTTTTGAGCACCAGCCGCCACTGCCTAATGGTATTGTGCTTACCAGAAAACCGTGTATAAATAAGCAAGAAATCAATAGAATTCAGGGTCAGGATAACTTGATGCCCTTGACCACCGAGAGACCTTATGATCTTGTAGTTAAGACTCCCAGGAAACTCAGATGCATTGATAATTAATGAAATGAGAGAAAAAGAACGCTATAGCGTAAAACCAAAACGACAAAAAATGATGAAAGGAAAGATGATGCACTCACAAATTAGGTGCAATGCCTTAACCAGAGACAGTGTGAGTATACACCAGGGGCGTAACTACAGGGGTTGCAGGGGTTGCAATTGCTACCGGGCCCCATGCTCCAGGGGGCCCGGTAGCAAACCAGTGGGTGAACTTCCAGGATCTCAAATGTCACACTTGCGACTGGGCCCTGGCATTGCACCACTGTGGGGAGGCCCCAAGATTGCAGGAAGGGGGCCCACTGCAGAACTTGTGAAAGGATCCTGCTGCGGGACCATAATAAAAGGCCATGCAATGAGAGTAAAGAGCCCCAGGATTAGTGGGAAGAGCCCCGGGCTTGAAGGGAAGGGCCCCGACCAGGGGTCTGGGGGGCCCTTCATGGTTTCTTGCATCGGGGCCCTGAAGGTTCTAGTTACGCCTCTGGTATACACCAATATGTGAGTCATGCACGTGCAGGTACTCCTTACCAGAAATCTATTAAAAAACCACTAAAGGTGAGTAATCCTTAAATGGTGCCAAGATGTTGCTGACAGAGAAGGGCTAATAGATCCACCACCAATCTCAGCGCTTCTTACCAGATCCACTGAGGTTATACATATATAACAGATGTTCAGATGATGGATATGACACTCCAGAGGACATAAGAACTTCAGCTGGCTGCAGAAGTGCGCTCAGGGTATGGACAACTCAGGCGTAAGTCTGGGACTCGTCCACGCCGGTTACTCCGGCTACACTGAGCCGCGAAGCTCAGTGTATTACTACAATTGGATGTTATTTCCCCCCCTTTGACCTCTGTCATGTGTCTATAATGTCCTGGAAACACGCTGATTCCTTATTTTTATGTCATCTGTTTTTTTATATATCCCACTTGCGTTGTGGATCTCTAATTTTTCTTGCGAAATTACAGATTGTTTATTCCTTTGCATTTCTTGAAAAATGTAATAAACACATTGAAACAGAAAATGCTAGACCATGGTATAGAAAGAGAGCCAAGGAAGACACATAGTGTAAACTTATACAATAAAATCTATTAAAAAAACTTTAATACCTTACAGGGTTAAAAGAAGAATAGGTGCTTATTCAGAAGAGGTATCTACAAAGGCCTCTTTAGAAATATGGTCCTGGCTAGACCCTACATTTTCTCCCCTGAAATCTGTAAAAACCAAAACAGTTAAGCAAATGAAGAGTCTGTCCTGAGACATCATATAGATAATTTGGCTTTGTTTGTGAACTTCAGATGCCTTTTGGCAAACTCAGTCGTGGATCCAGAAGGTTAGCAAATGATCTCAGGTGCATAAACACAGTGGCACTAACATCAACATAATGTTCCTTCCGTAAGTAAAGTATGAGTAATACATCTGTCACTGTCATGGAGTTGTTTTTTTTGCGAAGTCACACCGATAATATAGTCAGCAAAACCATACTTTGGATTAGTGAGTCATGGCAGCATTGTCACCTGTGTGCTCTGTGAGTGACTAGAATATTTTGTAATAAGGGAACATTAGGTTTTTTTCCAAATAATACATTGCCTAAACAGACCCATTCAGTCTGTCATTTTTCCTCAAGGCTGTAAGAAACTCTCAAGAAAAATGTCTGAAATAAAAATATCCGATAGGAAACTACCTGTAAAATATCTCTCTAGGTTGCTTATTCTAAAACCATAAAATCATAAATAATGGTATTTCCCCTGATCCCACCTCCTTTGGTACAATAACGTTAGAGACCTACCCCATTGGGCTGGTGGCACTGCCTGGAGATGTTTCACTATCCAGACATCAATTAGAGCAGAACCTGAAGTTGGTGACACCTGATGGCCATTATTTATGTAACAAAAGGTAATGTTACTGGATACGAAACTTTTTTTCAACATGATGGCAGTAGCAAATGCTCTTTATTTAGGGATCTCAGATTGTAAGCTCCTTGAGGGCAGGGACTGATGTGAATGTGCAATGTATATGTAAAGTGCGGCGTAAATTGACAGCGCTATATAAGTACCTGAAATAAATAAATAAATACATTTAGCTTGTGACTGACTTTAGGCTGTGGCACTCTGAGAGAAGTAGTCTGGAGGAAGGTCCAAGCCACGGTCATCACACAATACCAAGTGATACCTAATAGCAGGAGGAGTCTAATAAAAGGAAAAGCCTGGGAAGGAACAGAGCATTTTTGGAGCGCGCCAAATGGAAAAAGGATGGGAGAAAAAGTGCAGTGCTGTGCTGAGTTTTCTGGACGTTGTTGCTTCCTGACCCAGGTGGCTGGACTGAGCTGAGTCACAGGCCCACAGTTAAGCTGAACCCCTCTTGATGTTGTCAGTCCTCACTTTCAAAAAAAAAAAAACTGCAGATAGAAACCCTGCATCCACCATTGTGCTAACTGTTCATAGTATTGCTAAGCTAGGCCTGACACAATCAGGTTACCTGTTCTATGTTATAGGCTGCGTCAACTTTTTGCACCCTATCATCTCTCATCTATCATCATATAATGGCTGCAACTGTGCATGCCCTAACATTTAACTGCTGCAATTGTGCCTGCCTCTGTCTAAAGTACTGTACTTATCCGCATCCAAAAATTCCTCTTCATTTCTCAAATCAACTTGCCAGGTACAATACTATAATACCCAGTCTACATACATACCCTTGTTTAAAAGTGCACCAACGTCTTCAAAGAGCCCAATGTAGCCGGCAGAAGATTCACATCAAAGACTGTAGTCTTCACTGTGCACCAACGTCTTTAAAGAGCCCAATGTAGTCGGCAGAAGATTCACATCAAAGACTGTAGTCGGATCACTTTATCCTGAGGGCAGACCTATGTTCACTTCTAAACCTTTAGCTTTCTGGCCTAAACCTAGTCCCTTTGTCTGCCTCAAGTGGCATAATTTATCTTTGTTTTACCTTTGGATGGTCACCTGGGGTGACTCATCTCATATGGAGAGCTACAGTTTATGCCATTGGGGTCAAAGTATTTGCTAGCATTTAAAGCCCCTGTAGGGTACACTGTGAAGCTATTTGTGCACTTAATATGTTCATGCTGGTTGACTTTAACGTGCCAATATACTCTGTGATATTTTTATGACTTTAACCTGCCAATACAGTCTGACTTTTTTTTTTTTTATAAAGTGGTGAGTCCAATTCTTTGTGCCTGCTGAGGTATACAAAAGAGTATACTGGCAGTGTCAGTGAGTTTGAGGCCTCACATATGGCTAGATAAGAGCAGAGGGCCCAAATCAACCAGCAGCTCCTGCGGGGTTCGGCGCTACATATAGCTCCACCATGATAAGTTTTAAAATCACCACTTCTGCCAGAAAGGAAGTCTTCTAGCACCAACTTTCTTTGAGGCTGAGATGTCATGTTGCCTTTCCTACCATGAAAGTGATGGATGACTTTGTTTTGCCTCCCATGCAGGACAAAGATCTCTAAAGTATTGCCTTCATGTGTAATCTGGGGCAGGGATTTAAATTACTTAAACATTTAGGCCGCTTTCACACAGCCCGTCCGTCAGACGGACTCTGTTTGTCTCAGCGGGGGATCGATCCGCCGATCCTCCGCTGAGTAGGAGGATGACAGCTGTTCTCTGCACTGTGTACGGAGACAGAGCTGTCAGTTACCCATACATCTCTATGGGGGAGTTGGATGGGAACGGACCGTCGGTCCGTTCCCATCCGATCCGCTGGACGGATGGAAAATAGGGTTTCCATTCATCCAGATTTGACGGATCGGATGTCAGCGGACATGTCTCCGCTGACATCCGATGCCCCATAGGGATGCATGGGGGGACCGTTCAGATCCGCCAAAAAAACGGACAGGCGGATCTGAACGGTCCGCCTGTGTGAAAGGGGTCTAAGATGAATATCACAGCCAGGCAACATTTTTAGCACTGGTCGGCAATGGCAGCCTCTATGTTTCTCTCACGACACATTTATTCTAAGGTATTTTGCAAGGGATGGGTACTTACTCTTCTATAGCCAATATGTAGCAGAGAAGGAGGGACTTTTAGGTTACTGGAAAAGTAACAAAATACACATAGTATAATAAAAATTTATAGTTTTTATTTGACCAGTTATAATATTTGAACAGTCTAAAACTGTACATACCAAAGTGAATAGAAAAATTACTGCGCTAACTTAAAGAGAATGTAAAAGCAGCTAACACCAATCACTAGACAAAAAAGTGATATACCAAATAAAAATCAAAAAATGTGTAGCGCTAAACTGTACATAAATGAACCTGATGCAACAAAACCCACGCATAAGTAAAACATCTAAAGAACTTCACCACCATGCTCAAATCCCCAATATTGCCTGCCTATTATTCTGAGTAATGAAAGTTAAAAGTACTTTATAGTATAACTGCAACATTATTGGAGAAAGATGATTGTTAAATACTTCCAGCTTCCCAGGAGTTTGTAGTGGGTAAACAGTAGACATGATGCAAACCATCTATTTGCAAACAAATGGGTATCAGCGTCTACAAAGCAGGAAAAAAGAGGCACTGACAGGGAACACAGGAGAACCCAAACCCAAAGATCTCATTGTTATCCCACAGGCGTTCGTGATCCCAAGCAGAAATCCCAGTCATGCTGTATGTTAATAATCTATAGAGAATCATTGCTAAATTACAGAAGATCTATGGACCAACAAGTTCATCCACATGCGACCAATCAGCATCAGATCTGTAGTAATACTTTGAATCTGATTGGTGGCTGTGGGATAATAACCTATCTAGCTAGACAGTTGTGTGCACTCCCTACTGCCAGTCACCCCATGGTGCGCTTTCTCCTAGTTGAAGCGGGTGAGCTTAGCTAGTGAAGGAGAGAGCGCATAGCTCATGTGTCTAATTTGAATGGCCAGTCGCGGCCACAAGGGGGTGCACAACTGTAGTGCCAAGCCGTCCTGAGAACAGCAGGACAGAGGGGGATCAAGAGTCCAGTGGTTTTTGCAGAGTGAACACTCATGCGATGCAATTCAGGCATAGGGAAAAAAAGGGTCCTGAACCCCTTTGGTGCGGATGCGATGCCATTTGAGCCATACAAAATGTATGGCTCAAATCGCACCATGCAGATATTGCATGTGATACACACAGGAATGCATTGCAATACCTGTGCGAATCACATACGATGTTCCGCACGCACCAGTGTGAATCTAGGCAAAATGTGTTTTTTTGCACATCCAGGGTGAAAATTTAGACTTTTTTTTCTTGTGTTAGGATAGTCACATTAAGGTAGAACAAAAGTCAAAACTTTTATTTTTCATTTAGGATAGACAAAGGGAGCTATGACCACTGTCAGTTTTTTTGCCATATGTATCCCTTAGGGGAGATTTCCCTTCACTTCCTGTCCCATAGCCAAAGCAGGAAGTGAGAGAAAATCCCTCCAAGGTGAGGGAATCCAAGGGTGTCACCAGGGTCACCAGAATTAGCATGCCTATTGGAAGATTTACCCTTAATTACTGTTCTTGTGTCAATATTTTAGATTTGCTGTCACTTTCGATGATAACAGCAAACATGACAAATAGAGAGAGTGAATCTCCCTAACGGGAAACACAGACAGCAATAAAAACAGAAAGCTGTTCTAATCCCTCCCAACTCCATCCAAAACTAAAATAACATTTTGCCTTTAGTTACACTTTAGATTGATGCACGTTGACGTGTGTTGTACAAAAGATGTACATGCTGCATTTTTATGGAACACAACTGTGTGGTGTTAACAAGGCATGTAGAATACAAATGTGTCCATGCAATGAGCCTGTGATGATCAATGCAGATCAATTTAGCTCCACAGACCTCTGAAGGTACTCTGTAGTAGCCGACACCAAACCGTCGGTAGCAGATCCTTCAGGTGCTGTAAGTTGTGAGGTGGGGCTTCCATAGATCGGATTTGGTTTTTCCAGAACATTCCACTGATGCTTAATTGGATTAGGATCTAGCTGCCTGCTTCCGTTTCTCCGTGGTCTTGTTCGGATGCTCATGTGCCCATTGTAGGTGCTTATGGCTGTGGACACGGATCAGCATGGGTGCCCTGACCGGTCTGTGGCTACGGAACCCCATACGCAACAAACTGCGATGCCCATTTTTCCTGTTTTTAACACATCAACTTCAGGGACAACATGTTTACTTGCTGCCACAAACTTTCAGATGCCATTGTAGTGAGAAAATTGATGTTGCTCAATTAAACTGGAGCTAAACCCATCAATTCAACAGTTTAAAAAAATTGTTACATTCCCAGGACATGACGGGAATGTAATTGTCACATTGGTTGTGCTCTCAACTGAACTGCCAAACCATCAAATATCTGCAGTCAGAAGCGTAACTAGAACCTTCAGGGCCCCCGGTGCAAGAAACCATGAAGGGCCCCCTGGACCCCTGGCCGGGGCCCTTCCCTTCAAGCCTGGGACTCTTCCCACTGATCCTGGGGCCCTTTACTCACGTTGCGGGGGCCCTTTATTACGGTCCCTTCCACAAGTTCAGCAGTGGGCTCCCTTCCTGCCATATTGGGGCCTCCCGATGGTGGTGGAATGCCATATCCCGGTTGCAAGTGTGACCTTTCTGATCCTGGAAGTTCACCCACTGGTGTCAGTAGTTTTTATTTTTTGGTATTTTAATTGTATTATTTTTTATCATTTTATGTTATTTTTTTACAATGTCACTGACTATGACTCTGTCCATTGAGAAAAGGAAGGAGCTGGTAAATTACATATTTACCGACCCCTTCCTGGTTCTCTATTGTGACACATTCCCTGTAGAAGCCAGCAGGAGAGGGAAGGGAGCACAGTGGGGGGGGGGGGGGAGCACACAGGGGCCTAGAGACAGCAGAACACAAGTGAACTGGATAGGAGGAGTGGCAGGGGCTGCATACAGAGGAACCAATCTCTTCCATTTTCCTCCTGCAGCTACAGGAGGAAAAAGGAGTACAGTGATTTCTCTACATGCTGACCCCCCCCTCCTATCCAGGTGTACAGGGGAGCTGCAACCCTTGCAACCCCTGTAGTTACGCCCCTGTCTGGAGTCATAGTCATTGGAGTGGAGTCATAGTCAATGGAGTCGTTGTGGGGCCCAAAGCAGTTGCCCCTTGGGCCTGTGCTACCTACAAATAGTTGGTAAGTGGCTTTGGTTATCACTCAGGAGATGAGGGTGGAATTAAATGTTGGGGGGTGCTGGTGATTGGATGGATGTTATGTCTGCAGCCTGTGTGGTGATTGTCCAGCTCGGTAAGGTAAACCTTGTCTGGGGAAAGATCCTATTAGTCCTGGGCACAGTCACACGGACCCCTCTCCCTCACCATGTCTGACTAGCGGCGGGGTGTGCCTGGTGTTCGCCTGACATCCTCTAGACACTATCAAGATCAAGGTGAGACCACTGGGTGGGGGCAGCAATGCAGTGGTCTGTGGAGGGAGGGGGTAGTATGGAGGAGGGATCATGTATAATAAAGGGGGGTAGTATGGGGAGGGGGGTTCTGTGTAAGGATTAGGGTAGTAAGGGGGAGAGGGTCCTGTGTAATGATTAGGGTAGTAAGGGGGAGAGGGTCCTGTGTAATGATTAGGGTAGTAAGGGGGAGAGGGTCCTGTGTAATCATGGGGGGGGGGGGGGGATATGGAACAAAGGGTCCTGTGTAATGATGGGGGTAGTTTGGGGGGGAGGGTCTTGTGTAATGATGGGGGTAGTATGGGTGAGGGATCCTGTCTAAAAATGGATGTAGTATGGAGGAGGGGGGTCCTGTGTAATTATGGGGGCAGTATGGAGGAGGGGGTCTTATGTAATAATGTGGGCAGCATGAGGGAAGGGGTCCTGTGTAATGATGTGGCGGGGGGTCCTGTGGAATAATGGGGGGGTAGTATGGGGGGAGGAGTCCTGTGTAATGATGGGGGAAGTATGGGGGGAGGAGTATTGTGTAATGATGGGGTGGTATGGGGGAGGGGTCCTGTTTAATGATGGATAGAAGGGCCCCAAAAAAATATTTGTCCAGGGTTCAAACAATATTAAAGACAGCCCTGGTTATGACTGATCAGTGTATATTCTTCAGTTGTTTTCTGGTTTCTGGCCTAGGCTAGAAAGATGTCATACATCCCAGGAGTCTTCATGGGCATTTTTTTCCTTTCATCTGAGGGTTTTTCTCAGCTTCCCCTCTTGCCCCCATTCCTAAGCAATAGGCAGATGGATTCCAGGAAGTAAATGCTACATTAATCATCTGCCCTTACTCAAGATGGCCACAGCTAGAAATGCTAGGGGGTGTCTTTCATAGTGATTTCTCAACAAAATAAAGTATGGAGACCAGTGGCGGCCCGTCCATTGGGGGCGGCGGGGCACCCCCAATATCCATGCGTCCCGTCCCCTAATCTACATGCAAGGCGCTGGACGCATGGATTCCAATGGGGGTTTTTTTTTCTTAAGCACGTGATTAGAGCCGGAGGCTCTAATAGGCTTCAAAAAAGGGTGGGCTCGGGGCGCAGATTATTATTATCACACTGATGCTCCGCCTGATGTCCTAAAACCCGCTTCCCGATTGGCCGGAAGGAGAGGCCATGCTATTGGCCAAGGAGGAGATGCAGGGGAAGCCGCCGCCGCTGCCTGCCCTCCACGTATGTATAGGGTGAGTGAGCCGGCGAGCTGGTGTAATGGTGGGGGGCGGTATGGTGTGGTCCGTCTGCCGCCCCCCATCCCATGGAGCACCAGCCGCCACTGATGGAGACATGGATGTTTGCTTTGAAAATTAAATATGAATGAAATAGTGTTTCCAGTTTGTGGAGCTCAGATGCAGAAATCTCCATTATTTCTATTAAAATAAAATGTCATTATTGGGTGGACAGCCATGGTAGAGGAGAATTGATAGATAACACAGGATCCCGATGAATGCATTCCCTGGATGAAGTGTGTGTATACTTCTCTCCAAGTCTCCATCACTTCCCCACCCTGCTCCTCCCCCCCCCTCCTCCCCCTCCTCCCCCTCCTTGGTTGTCATGGACGCGCCCGGGACGCGGACAGCCCGCTGCCCATTAGAAGAGGGCGGGACTGTGAACGCAAAAAGGAGGAGGGCGGGGCAGCCGACCGCGTGACGTCACGGCGAGTTCTGGGGAATGACAGCAGCAGCATCAGCATCAGCAGCAGTAGGGGGAGCATCACTGGCAAGAGCAAGAGCATCACCCACAAATCCGGGCTAAGGTACTCCTGGGTGAGCAGCCATCCATCCTCAGCCATCACAACCCACACCTGTTCCTGCACCATGAGCTGCTCAGATGACAGCGTCAAGGAGAAGCTTCTATGGAACGTCAAGAAGGAGGTAGATGGAACATTACACACGTGTGCTCATTGTATGTACAGCCTGGGAGACCATTGTCACCATAATGGCCATCTGATGTCCCCAGCACACTCCATTCAGTGTGTGTACAGATGTGTAGATGAGCAGAGGGTGCAGGCAGGGTGATGATTGTATGTACAGAACATACATGTACTCCTTCACCATGGAGGATCCATTCCCTTATCACAGCTGTGTACATCCCTGCAGGCTGCCCTCCATCTCTACACATTGCACCACAACTCTTCTACTTGGTGCCATTGAATTGTTGCTTTCCTAGAGAAACATTCATCCTACAGGGAGCTCAGAGGAGTTTCTGGAACATTACTTATTTATAATGGACAATAAGATCACAAAAATATTGATTGAGTGCTAGTGGGGGCTGATCTGTACAGATAAATACTTACTTTCATCTGCTTCTTTATAGAAGAAATACACTGATGGGGGAGGGGGGGTAACCGTCAATAATTATTTCTAAAGCTAAAAGCGAATATTTATAATATTGAAGCTTTCCAGTTCCTAGATGTGATGGCTTCATTACTTTTCCTTCTTTTCCTTTAGGTTTAGGTTTTGGTGATCCACCATAAAGTCTGTGGTTTTCAATAGAGCAAGTTGCCTTGCAGATGTAGTAGTTAGAGGGTTGGGACAAACCATTGGGGGGGGGGGGGGGGGTTAATGTAACCATCAATAATAATTTAAAGCTAAAAGCAAACAGTTATTATATTGCAGCTTTCCAGTTCCTAGATGTGATGGCTGCATTACTTTTCCTTTAGGCTTAGGTTTTCGTGATCCTGCCAGTAAGTCTGTGGTTTTCAATGGAGCAAGTTGTCTTTCAGATGTAGTAGTTAGAGGGTTGGGACAAACCATTGGGGGGGGGGGGTTAATGTAACCATCAATAATAATTTAAAGCTAAAAGAAAACAGTTATTATATTGCAGCTTTCCAGTTCCTAGATGTGATGGCTGCATTACTTTTCCTTTAGGCTTAGGTTTTCGTGATCCTGTCAGTAAGTCTGTGCTTTTCAATAGAGCAAGTTGCCTTGCTAAAGCTAAAAGCGAATATTTATAATATTGAAGCTTTCCAGTTCCTAGATGTGATGGCTTCATTACTTTTCCTTCTCTTCCTTTAGGTTTAGGTTTTGGTGATCCACCATAAAGTCTGTGGTTTTCAATAGAGCAAGTTGCCTTGCAGATGTAGTAGTTAGAGGGTTGGGACAAACCATTGGGGGGGGGGGATTGATGTAACCATCAATAATAATTTAAAGCTAAAAGCAAACAGTTATTATATTGCAGCTTTCCAGTTCTTAGATGTGATGGGTGCAATACTTTTCCTTTTTTAGGTTTTGGTGATCCTGCCAGTAAGTCTGTTGTTTTCAATGGAGCAAGTTGTCTTTCAGATGTAGTAGTTAGAGTGTTGGGACAGACCATGGGGGGGGGGGGGTTGATGTAACCTTCAATAATAATTTAAAGCTAATCGCAAACATTTATTATATTGCAGCTTTCCAGTTCCTAGATGTGATGGCTGCATTACTTTTCCTTTTTTTTCTTTAGGTTTAGGTTTTGGTGATCCACCAGAAAGTCTGTGGTTTTCAATGGAGCAAGTTGTCTTTCAGATGTAGTAGTTATAGGGTTGGGACAGACCATGGGGGGGGGGGGGGGGGGTGATGTATCCATCAATAATAATTTAAAGCTAAAAGCAAACATTTATTGTATTGCAGCTTTCCAGTTCTTAGATGAGATGGCCGCAATTCTTTTCCTTTTTTAGGTTTTGGTAATCCTGCCAGTAATTCTGTTGTTTTCAATGTAGCACGTTGTCCTACAGATGTAGTAGTTAGAGGGTTGAGACAAACCATTTACCATTCACAGGGGTGTTTACAATGATCAGCTTTTGTTTATGTAAAACCTTTATCCCAAAAGGAACAAAACTGTTTGCTGTAACTGCCAATAAAATATTAGCTGGCGTTCGGCTTCAGTTTGTTAGTGCATGTAAATATGCTAGTGCCACTAACATCCCCCCCCCCCCCGACAATGTTGCTGTCCAAAGATGTCTCTCTTGCTCCATCCAGAATGGAGGCATTCTAATACAAGAGGTGTGTTACTGGCTGGATCACCAGGTGACAACAGAGGGGAAAAAAACTAAAAATAAAAAAGAAAACTAATGCAGTCAGCAGATAATGACTGGTAAGCTGCAATATATTACATTTTTAGTTTAATACCGCTTTAACCCTTTTCGCTTGTCATATCAAGGCACAGTTCAGACACTCATCAGCTTTTTACTTTACGTGTGTCTGTGTTTGTATATAACAGTTCATTATTAAAATAAATGAAAAAAAAAGTGTAAAGGAAAGGGGGTTTGTATGTAGCATCTGAACTACAATATACAATGGGAGTAATCTACTAAAAGTGGAGCAGACAAAATCTGGAGCAGCTGTGCATGGTAACCAATCAGCTTCTCGCTTCAGTGTGTTCAGTTAAGCTTTAAAAATGAAAGCTTGAAGAAGATTGGTTGCAATGCACAGCTGCTGTGCTCTTAGTAAATTGCCCTTTATTTCTCAAAGTTTGATTAACACACGGACTAAAATTTGCAAGGATATGTGTGAAGAAAAACCATATCTTTCTTCCGCTATAGAATCTTTACTGGTTTCTGAGCACACACAATAACATGCAGATTATGTCAAAGACCAGCGTTTCTCAACCTTTTTAACATAGTGGAACCCTTGCAAAAACGTTTTAGTTTCGGGGAACCCCTGCTAAGAATTACTATCTACAGCTACCTGTACAATAGCATCTTGATCCGTAAGAAGAACGCTCCCTACATCTGTGGTCAGTAGTTAGAATGTTCCCTACATCTGTGGTCAGTAGTTAGAATGTTCCCTACATCTGTGGTCAGTAGTTAGAACGTTCCTTACATCTGTGGTCAGTAGTTAGAATGTTCCTTACATCTGTGGTCAGTAGTTAGAATGCTCCTTACATCTGTGGTCAGTAGTTAGAATGTTCCTTACATCTGTGGTCAGTAGTTAGAATGCTCCTTACATCTGTGGTCAGTAGTTAGAATGTTCCTTACATCTGTGGTCAGTAGTTAGAATGTTCCTTACATCTGTGGTCAGTAGTTAGAATGCTCCTTACATCTGTGGTCAGTAGTTAGAATGCTCCCTACATCTGTGGTCAGTAGTTAGAATGTTCCTTACATCTGTGGTCGGTAGTTAGAATGTTCCTTACATCTGTGGTCAGTAGTTAGAACGTTCCTTACATCTGTGGTCAGTAGTTAGAATGTTCCTTACATCTGTGGTCAGTAGTTAGAATGTTCCTTACATCTGTGGTCAGTAGTTAGAATGTTACTTACATCGGTGGTCAGTAGTTAGAATGCTCCTTACATCTGTGGTCAGTAGTTAGAATGTTCCTTACATCGGTGGTCAGTAGTTAGAATATTCCTTACATCTGTGGTCAGTAGTTAGAATGTCCCTTACATCTGTGGTCAGTAGTTAGAATGTTCCTTACATCTGTGGTCAGTAGTTAGAATGTTCCTTACATCTGTGGTCAGTAGTTAGAATGTTCCTTACATCTGTGGTCAGTAGTTAGAATGTTCCTTACATCGGTAGTCAGTAGTTAGAATATTCCTTACATCTGTGGTCAGTAGTTAGAATGCTCCTTACATCTGTGGTCAGTAGTTAGAATATTCCTTACATCTGTGGTCAGTAGTTAGAATATTCCTTACATCTGTGGTCAATAGTTAGAATATTCCTTACATCTGTGGTCAGTAGTTAGAATGCTCCTTACATCTGTGGTCAGTAGTTAGAATGCTCCTTACATCTGTGGTCAGTAGTTAGAATGTCCCTTACATCTGTGGTCAGTAGTTAGAATGTCCCTTACATCTGTGGTCAGTAGTTAGAATGTTCCTTACATCTGTGGTCAGTAGTTAGAATGTCCCTTACATCTGTGGTCAGTAGTTAGAATGTTCCTTACATCTGTGGTCAGTAGTTAGAATGTTCCTTACATCGGTGGTCAGTAGTTAGAATATTCCTTACATCTGTGGTCAGTAGTTAGAATGTCCCTTACATCTGTGGTCAGTAGTTAGAATGTTCCTTACATCTGTGGTCAGTAGTTATAATGTTCCTTACATCTGTGGTCAGTAGTTAGAATGTTCCTTACATCTGTGGTCAGTAGTTAGAATGTTCCTTACATCGGTAGTCAGTAGTTAGAATATTCCTTACATCTGTGGTCAGTAGTTAGAATGCTCCTTACATCTGTGGTCAGTAGTTAGAATATTCCTTACATCTGTGGTCAGTAGTTAGAATATTCCTTACATCTGTGGTCAATAGTTAGAATATTCCTTACATCTGTGGTCAGTAGTTAGAATGCTCCTTACATCTGTGGTCAGTAGTTAGAATGTTCCTTACATCTGTGGTCAGTAGTTAGAATGTTCCTTACATCTGTGGTCAGTAGTTAGAATGTCCCTTACATCTGTGGTCAGTAGTTAGAATGTTCCTTACATCTGTGGTCAGTAGTTAGAATGTTCCTTACATCTGTGGTCAGTAGTTAGAATGTCCCTTACATCTGTGGTCAGTAGTTAGAATGTCCCTTACATCTGTGGTCAGTAGTTAGAATGTTCCTTACATCTGTGGTCAGTAGTTAGAATGCTCCTTACATCTGTGGTCAGTAGTTAGAATGTTCCTTACATCTGTGGTCAGTAGTTAGAATGTTCCTTACATCTGTGGTCAGTAGTTAGAATGTCCCTTACATCTGTGGTCAGTAGTTAGAATGTTCCTTACATCTGTGGTCAATAGTTAGAATGTCCCTTACATCTGTGGTCAGTAGTTAGAATGTCCCTTACATCTGTGGTCAGTAGTTAGAATGTTCCTTACATCTGTGGTCAGTAGTTAGAATGTCCCTTACATCTGTGGTCAGTAGTTAGAATGTTCCTTACATCTGTGGTCAGTAGCTAGAATGTTCCTTACATCTGTGGTCAGTAGTTAGAATGTCCCTTACATCTGTGGTCAGTAGTTAGAATGTTCCTTACATCTGTGGTAAGTAGTTAGAATGTTCCTTACATCTGTGGTCAGTAGTTAGAATGCTCCTTACATCTGTGGTCAGTAGTTAGAATGTTCCTTACATCTGTGGTCAGTAGTTAGAATGTTCCTTAGATCTGTGGTCAGTAGTTAGAATGTTCCTTAGATCTGTGGTCAGTAGCTAGAATGTTCCTTACAGCTAAAAAAAAGATCATTGGTGTCTGCAGAAACTTATCTTAGAGGTAGACATTGCTGAAGAAAACCCTAGCAACCTCTGGAGGAACCCTGGTTGAGAAAGGTTGCCAAAGACAGTAAATCATGCCTATAAACCCAAGTCTACGTATTTCAGGGTCATAACCCACTTCTTCAGGACTGGGTTTGAAGTACAATTTAGGCTCCTCAGTAGCCAACCAAGTGCTGAACAAGCTGATTTTGATTATAATATTAGCAGGGACTCAGACTGGAAAGTTATTTCAAGGGTTCCTCCATGTTAAAAAGGTTGAGAAACTTTGGTCTATGGCTGTTTCTCAACCTTTTTTTCAGTCAAGGTACCCTTCAAAATTATAGACAGTCTTGAGGTGCCCCATTCTAAAATGAACGCAGCAACATAAATACACGTAGGACACTCAACGTTAAAGGTCATTTATACTTCCAGGGCGAATACACTTTTTCAAACTGGTACTGACTAGTATTCCAATGTTTTTCTTCTCCCTCACTTTTTCTCCATCACTTAGCCTAATGATACCCCAAAGCTGATGGAGAGAGGCAAGGGAGGGTCAAAAAGGGATGATATCAAGGCAACTGACATCCTCCTTATCAATTGATAATGCATGATTTCATCCACCCACCAGCTTGTATACAATTTTGGGGCAATTTTTAGGCATTTTCCGAAGGCACCCCTGAAGGAACCTCAAGGCACCCCAGGATGCCTGGGCACCCTGTTTGAAAAAGCTGGTCTTTGGTACACTGTGCAGTTTATTGTGGTATTCTGTTACATATATGGATTCTGTGCATGCATTGTATCCAGTGTGTTATTATACAGTAACTTTGAAACATTTTATACTGTAGTTACACATTTTCACTTTGTCAATGGGATGGTTGCATCTGAGGATTGGAAATCATTTGGAAATGTATTTACTCCACTCTTGTATTCTAAGTTATATTTGTTATTAGATCAGTTTACAAATACAGTTATACTTTATTTGTAAACTAAAGTGACACTAGTTGCAATCTTACAGGCACAGCAGAGGTAATGTAGTAAATATACAATTACAATGTAACATTTTGAGTATGAATGTAAAGATCTCACTGATAGAAGAATAGATAGAATAGATCGGGCAGTGGGATAAAGAAAAGTGCAAGAGTTTTGTTGTAACAATTGTTACACTTGTTGAGTTTGATAAAAAAAAAAAAAAAAAAGGAAAAGAAATGAATTGGCTGTTGGCCCGCATCCATTTCTCCATTTGTTTCAGTTTTTATGAACCATCCCCGCCGATCTCCTTGAATCATTTCAGACATAGATCTGTGTTTTATATTTTTAAGCTGAGAGCCGTTTCTTTGATATGTACAGTGAAAAGATGGATGAGCCATAACACATAACAGGCGTCATTTCAGCAAAGGCTATAAAGGTTGATCAATGGATACAGTTTAGGGTTCCTTTATTTTATTTCTTGTTAGTATTATTGCTGTTCTCATAGGTGGCCAGATGGCAGGATGTAGTAACAGCCTAAGGTTTGTTATCATGAAGGTTATAACTAGCAATCCTCACCATGGCCTTGTAGAGGACTACATTATACATTTCTGATTGGTGTATAGAGATATGTTTGATGAGATCATGTTTAACTCTATTTCCCATTTATGAATGATTAGTGGAAAATGGAGCCTTTTAGTGATCTATATTTAGTATATAGCAGCGGAACAGTATGTTTATACAATTACATTTATAAAAGATTACTATTAAAAAAAAATATAAGGCTTTTCTAAAAGGTTCATTCAACTCACAAATAATATTTTGTGGAGTTGGGTTCCGGTGGACTACTCCACCGCTCACTGGCTTGCTATGTTCTTTCTGGGGCTGGAAACTGCAAGGACCTCTCTGTCAGTGCCCATTACAGATTTGAGAATCTTTAATCTACGGTAGATAAAGGAGACTACCAGGAAGATTTGAGAATCTGTTGTATAAAGTAAGGTAGTCATCTGCCTGAAACTGAAATAATAATAGTAATATCAATACTAATCCTCATAATGCCCATGTGAAGAAAGTTTGGTGAAATTATGTTAACCTTATATTATTTAACTCTTTTAAACTCTTAGATAGCAAAAAGGGGGTCTTTCATTGATCTGTATTTAGTACATAGCAGTGGAACAGTATGTTTTATACAAGTACATGATTAAAAAAAAAAAAACAATGGGCTTTTATAAAGGGCCAGTTACCTCACAATGAATAGTTTGGGGAAGTCGACTCCAGTAGACTCAATCGTTCACTGGCATGCTATGCCATATCTGGGGCTGGAAACTGAAAGGACCTCTTAATCGTTGTCTGGCAGAGATTTAAGATGTTGGTGTATAAGGTCAAACAGTTGTCTGCCTGAAACTGAAAAATGAATAGCAATATCGATACTAATCCTCATAATGCCCTGTGGGGGACTACATTTCTGTTAATTTATAGGAAAACATTTGGTGAAATTATGTTGATTCTTACATGGCAAAAATGGAGCCTTTCATTGATCTGTATTTAGTACATAGCAGTGGAACAGTATGTTTTATACAATTACATGATTAAAAAAATAATATAAAAAAAATGGGCTTATATAAAGTCACCAGGCCAATCACCGCACAATGAATATTTCGGAGAGGTGGACTCGGGTAGACTGATTCCCACATTGGCTTTCTATGCCATATCTGGGGCTGGAAATTGTGAGGACTTTTTTGCCCATGTTCATCAGAGATGTAAGAAGCTGGTGTATAATGTAAATCAGTCATCTGCCTAAAACTGAAATATTTGTTTTTTATTGGGCAGGGTGGTTAAAAGAAGTGTATAGCATAATGCAGTAATTTGCAGCAACCAATTATAAGTAGTATGCATTCTTCTCTCTGCACATATTGAACATGAAATCTAATTAGTATTGGGTTTGTACACTTTGCCCTTACTGCTTCATCTCACCTTCTTAGAGAGGACCTTGCACACTGCTTATTTAGTGTGCCCCCCTTCCCCTTGCTAACATGTTAGGATAAATTCAAAGCCTTACATTACCTTGGTTCCCTTATTTCCCCTTAGAAAAGAACCAGTCATTGATATGACTATGTATATCCTAACATTCAAATCCTCTTATGTGTTCTCTTTTGGTCTGTTAAATATGCCCTTGTAAGTCATTGCTATCCTGTGCATTCGGATGTGTTACCTCAATCATTAGCAGGCCTGTCTAGTTCACCTATGTGAACTCAAGAACACTTCGCTCTTATGTTAAGGAGAAGAGGAGAGAGGAAGGTGTTTTGTAGTCTCTACACACTTCCTGCCCTAGGGTGACAACGCTCCTTCTCCACAGCGCGCTCAGTGAGTGTTGTCACCCCTGTACAAGAAGTGTGTTACTGGCATGAACAGCAGGTGAAAATAAAGGTCTAAAAAAGTCTGAATAAAGAAAAAGAATGCAGGTGTCACATCCAAGGACTGGCAAGCTGCAATATATTACATGTTTGTTCTTGAGTTTAGATGCATTTTAGAGCTGAACTCCAGGATAAGAAACATGTATTTTCCTGTTTTAATAGCAGTGCTCATTTTCTTTCTGATCTGTGCTGTCATCCAGCGTTAAACTTTGCCTTTGTGTAGGAGCTTCCTGTAAGAAAGACTGGTCAATGCTGCTCTCTCTTGTGATTGGTCTTGTACCCGCCCCCTCCTGTAGCTTTCTCTAGACAGCCTGAAGTGGGTGGAGCCTGCTAGGTCCCTCCCACAGCTCTGCTTTCTGCACAGGCTATGTGCAACTTAGTGATGATGTCAGACCTACCTTTCCAAGGCGATGGCAAAGGCATTTGATGCACACAAATGGGTTTATAGCTTTTATTGCTATTGAGGTATATATTTAATTTTTTTGTGTCTGCAGTTCTTCTTTAAATACTATAACTGTACAAGCTTAAAAGAGAAGTATGGGAATCATTTTTTTTAATCATACTTACCTAGGTGGATTCAGCATCGGTCCAATTCTGCATCTGTCCCCTGCCAGCTCTAACACTGAGAACCAAGCGATTGGCGGTGTTTGATCGCTCGGTTCTCTGTTCTCCGAGCTCCCTGAGTGGAGAGCTGGTGACTGTCAGTCATCTGTGAAGTGGGCGGGAGTAGCCGGATCAGGCTCCCAGTGGCTTGCTGAGAGGTTGAGCCGGGTTCCGGTCTAGGCATGTGGGCAGGTCCGGACTATATGGTAGCAATCTTGCCTGGACCGGCCCTCTAATGTCAGCCGACAGCAGGCTTCAGTCGGCTGTCTGCTGAAAATGGGTCACGGGAGTGCAGAACAAACTGCTTTGATCCACAGGAGAAGTACAGCCAAACAAGCTTTGGCTATACTTCTCCTTTAATTATATATCAATTTTTTATTTGTCCCCTTGCTTAGCTTTACCTAGTCTGAGCCTGACAGTTGTGTGAGGTCATCTGAAGTCTGGTCTGTGCTGAATGTCAACTGCCAGACCTAACTCACTGCACAGGGAAAGAATATGTGAGATCAAACTTCAAGTAACCTCTGACCCCTGGCACAAGCTGTAGTGTCAGAATAAGTTAAGCTAACTACGGGGCACAAATAATTTTTAAAAAGGTAAACACGCACGCTGTTCGGTCAGGTCCTGCAGGCTAATGCTTGAGATAACATATCCGAAACTCCTAAACTCCAGGAATTATTTGTATTTCATAGTTACATTGGCCCCCCATTACACCTTTCACCTGTGCCATCCTTCCTGCCTAGATGGTGACGATTTTCCATAGACTTCTATAGGTGTGATTGTTTGTAGAGGCAGAGGGAGCTGCAGGACAATGGAAAGTAGATATTCGTGGCTTATGATTCTAAGCCAATGGATCAATGGGACAGGGGCACGAAGGTGAGTGATATTTACAAAGCACTCATCTCACCTTCTTCCACTGAATTTTATTTAGTGAAGTAACCTTACCTTTTAAAATCCAAAATGCAGTTAACTTTTACAGGCTTTGCTCAACTGTGATGTGGAATTTGTTAATCCCCTGATCCAATAATAATGATCCCCCCTCCCCCCTGTTTGTGCCTCTGCAGATATGGCATACAATCCAGATATCTAAATGTGGGGAGAAAACTTAGCCTGAGGCTGGGTTCACACATAACTCGCAGGCAGTTCACACCGGCACTCTGCGAACCGCTGCGGGTGTCAAGAAAATGAATGACATCCCCAGATTGGTTCGCAGATCGCACTGCAAATTGTAAAATGGTGCAGAAATCAGATCACATGGGTGTGAACGCCTATGCGATCCGATTCCAGTGTGGACAAAAAAAAAAGGGTCTTGTACCAATTATGGTCTGAATGCGATGCAAATTCATCCATATAAAATGTATGGCTGAATTCTCATCGTACAATGCGGTGCGAATCACATGCCATGTCTGTGTTTGCACCAGTGTGAACAGAGCCTTAAACTAACCTAAGGAGTGACGAAATGTCATAGAATCTAACCACATGCATACTTGAGCCTCCCTATGCCTTCTTGTTGTGGTGCAGTATGGTGCATTGGATGCATTACAAGCTCAGCATAGTGCATTTAGCAAAGTTCTTAGTTGCTGAAGCTTCCATAAATAAGATGGAAACAGTGCAAATGGTTCTCCTTTAAGATGTAGGTATGGGGATTGAGTCTCCACCCCGTTTTCCATGTGCATTTCCTACACATCTTTAAATCTGCATTTCACACAGATATAAAAGAATATAAAAGACAAACATGAATGCAGTTCTATATTTATTATTACATAGTTAGGTGTAATTTTTATTAACAGCAGCAAATATATGTAAATGACTTGGTATTAGTCTCCTAAAATCTGATATACAGCAGAACTCAGACTGGAAAAGGGAGAAGCAGCACAAAGAGACGCTCAGTTTTGATGCAGTTCTCATGCCCTAACTTGGGACATACTGATAGGATTAGGAAGTAGAGTGACAGAGAGAAGAACTCATCAGTCAGCTTCTTCTCCTTTCACTGTCTACTCCCGGCTGGGGGAAGGACAGGATCTGTACATGTAAAGCTCAACCAAATTGCCCAATACTTACCTCTCATTCAGTTGTTTGACATCCCTCACTGGCCCTGGCATCGTCTACCTGGCTTCTTCGGGGGGCCAGACTGCAGGCATCTTTATTGGCCGACTTAGGAAGGAGTTAGTGACTTTTTGAGTTAGGGATTTTTTTGCCTGTGGCAAGTTGCGTTTATGGTTCCATAGACTTCAATAGAAACACATCAAAAATGCAAGCACTGTGTTTTTTATGCTTTTCCACTGCGCTTTTGATGGTTTCTGCCACATGGCAACAGACACCTCCCCCTAAAAAAAAAAAAAAAAAAACACACAAAACACATAAATAAATGCAATAAAAACATGTGTGAAAAAACGCAAAATGCGCTAGGAAAATTCAACAACAACCTGCATAGGTGTGAATCAACCTTAAAGAAGACTATGTGCATGTAGATAGATTTATTTTATTCCATAGCTGTATTTGTGCAGCCGTTGCTCCCAATATGACATCATAGTGGGTGCGGGTCCTTGTTCCTGAACTCACCCTGGGTGCATTTGGGGTCGTGCACTATGCAATGTCACCTCTGCAATAGGCCTCATTCACATGGGCCTATTTCATCCATGACCCGTGCAGGACAATGTTTTTCCAGCATAGGAATGCACAGGTGTCGCATCCCGTGCTGGCATTCCATAGCTATCTATTGGGACACAGCTGCTGCACAGACACATCCACTGCTCCCAATGTGACATCCATGTGGGTGCATCACCCCAAACGCAGCCATGGTAAGTTCGGGAACAAACACCCGCATGCATGTCATATTGGGACCAGCGGCGGTGTCTGTGCATCTGCTGTGCCCCTATAGACAGGAACTGGACTGCCTGCATGGGGATGCACAGAACACCTGTCCATCCCCGTGCAGGTAAACATGGCTCTGCACAGGGCACAGGGCACAGATCAAATCGCCCCATGTGAACATAAAAAGGCTGCCTGCTCTCAGTTATTAAAAAGGAGACTTTAGTTCTGCTTTAACTGCAGCAGAGAAGAGTCGATTGCCCCCCGCCCCCCTTCCTGAGTCACTAATCAGATTCAAACCTGAAAATGTCAATTGGAAAATGACAGTATGAATGTGATTGGTGACATTAGGGCAACCTGGTTAGTTCTTGTTTCAGGCGTGCTGATAAATATTTTCTGACTGTAACAGATGCCGTGAAAGAGGAACAGCTTGCAAATAACAGAAATATGCCGGGGTAAAGCATTGTTGGGCATAAAAAATGAATTTCAAATGACTCTATAAAGTTTGTAGTGGGAGTCAGCTCAGTTTAATTGCAGTACTAAATTATAGGTGGATTTTGGTTATTACTGCTGCAGCAAGATCTACATTTCCTTATGGCTGTTTTATTGATCATCGACCCTTCCTGGATATTTTCTCACTCCATATTCAGAATACTATGTTCAGATGTGAAATCTCCCCGCTGGTAACATATTGGAGAATATATTATGATGACAGCCCAGTAATTGTGACTGCTGGATGTGTAGGGGAAGAGCTGGTATATGATGCACCGAGGAATCGCTGGCGATCTACGTACCTGAGCTGTTTATTGAGAAAAGCTGCAGTGTGTAACAGGGATTTCTAATAACAAGGCGTCGTGCCATGTTTTCCTCTGCTGCTAGAACACCTGTCATGTAATTGTTTGGAGAAGAAAGGATCCCACACAGACGCCACGCTGCCTTTTTGCTCCTGCTTAGTCTACGTGGAATCTTTAAAACATTTATTAAAGTGCAAGTTCATCTTCTAGTACAGGGGTGTCAAACTCAATTTAATCGCGGGCCGCATCAGCATTATGATTGCCCTCAAAAGGACCGATTGTATCTGTAAGACTAGATGTCAAGAGCATCCCCTACCCTTACATAAGACGTCAAGAGCCTCTCCACCATCAGAAGTTAAGTCCCCCACCCTCCCTTACATCACAGTGCACCTCCCTTACCTTGTGCTGCTGCTGGGAAGAAGCTGGAGGCATTGCTGGAAAGCAGAAAGTATAAGGTCTAAAGGAGGACTGGAGCTCTCCTGCAGCTACATAAAATGGCCTGGAGGGCCGGATTCGGCCCATGGGCCTTGTGTTTGACACCTGTGTTCTAGTACATTAATAAAAAAACATGGATTGATTCTTTGAGGCCTCATTCACACGGGCGCTGAGACCTGTTAATAGGGAAATTGCATATTTCAAATTCCTTATTAAGGTTGGCCTCACAAATATCTAATACTGCTTCTAATATCTTGGTTATTCTAGTAACTTTTAGTTGACTTATGTCATTGGAATGTGATTGTAAGTTGACTCTATGGACAAGTCATCCCCCTTTCCTTCAGGAATTTGTCATTTTCCTTAGAAGATCATTTTGCTCTGAAGATAAGCTCAACCATTTCCTAAATACAAGACCTATATACCAAAGTCAAAACCTATAACAGTGATGACGAACCTTGGCACCCCAGATGTTTTGGAACTATATTTCCCCTGATGCTCATGCGCTCTGCAGTATAGTTGAGCATCATGAGAAATGTGGTTCCGAAACATCTGGGGTGCCAAGGTTCACCATCACTGACCTATAAAGTCTTTGCAACCATGCAAGCGTCTGTGGTCACCTGTGCCATGTTACGGGACCCATGGCAGAAACAGCATCTTTGGTTAAGTATTCTTGTTATATTTTCTAATACTATTTGTATCTGTCGTTACATTTAATACATTTTATACTTTTAAGTATGTGTGATCTCTCTTTGCACATATGGAACACAAACCCAAAAACGTGACAAAACACCTGTACATCATGAATTGGCAATTGCAGACACTATGCTTATGGGGCCACTCACCTGCACCTGTTCGCCTATCAAATTAGGACCTGCGGCTGTGTTTTTTGCAGCCATTGCATCCCCATAGACTTACATAGACTGCCTGCATGCAGCACCTGGCAACTCGGCTAAAAGCGGAAGTAAACCCATCAATTTTTGTCAGTTTCGAAAAACAGTGACATTTCTGGCATGTAGTAGGAATGTAACTGTCACATTGGTTGTGCTCTTAATCAGACTGTCGAACCATCCAATGGCTGGAGTCATAACTGATCACATGTGCAGCATCATGGAGTTGAAGATCAAACAGAGGCCAAAATGGCAGCTTCCATGGCTAAAAACGATAGGAGGGTTTACTTCCACTTTAAAGTGAAACTAAACCCATCGATTTAACAGTTTCAAAAAATAGTTACATTCCCAGCATGTGCCAGGAATATAACTATCACATTGTTTGTGATCTCAACCAAAAAACCATCAAATGGCTGGTGTCATAACTGATCACATGTGCAGCATCATGGCCAAGATGGCAGCTTCCTTGACTGAAAACGATAGGAGGGTTTAGTTCCACTTTATTCAAATGGCTGATTCACAGTATATGCACTTCAGCTCCCTTGTGAATAAGGTCTAATGGGTTGATCCACCCAAAAGGGATATTTTAATTACAGCTGGAGTCTGGAAGGCTGAGTTGACCCTACTTATATCTCTTGGCTATTCCAATAGCAAGACTGCCATAGAAATGCAAAGATATCCCAGTCCCTGACAAATGTAACCAATTATCAAGTATCAGTTTAACTATCTAGCATCTGCCAAAAAATAATTTTGTAGGGGGCTGACTCTTTAACCCTTCGTGCTCCCAATCTATATGTTAGCTTTTCCCAGCATGATGGGGCTACATTAGTAAATGTCCGCCCATTTGAGTGCCAGCAGCTTATGGCTGGTGATTCTCAATCCCAGCTGTCTATGACAGCTTTATTTCCCACTGACATCTTGGAACCTGAGTTCTGGGAATTGGAATGGTTCCTGATCATGTAATCAGTAGGTCAGCTGTGACATAGACATCATATGCAGGCTGGCCCTGAGGCTTCATTGACAAAATAAACCTTCAGGCTGCAGAGGAACACTGCCACCTTCAGGCTGGAGTGAGATTTGCAGTGGGATAGTGTAATTGTCAGATACAAAACAAACATATATTTTTAACCTGTACATTTTGCACATTGGCCAGCCTATAATAAAAGTTTTATTAAAACAGTGTGAATTCTTTGTGTTTGAGACGCTAGCTTATTAAACAAGGCGTGCCCACAAAAAAAACAAATAGAGCTTTCTTTTGATCACCTCTGCGATTTTTATTTTTTGAGCTATAAACAAAAAAAGAGCGACAATTCTGAAAAAAAAAAAAACAATATTTTTTTCTTTCTGCTATATAACATTCCCAATAATAATAAAAAAAATCAAATGTTTTCATTATTTTAGGCCAATTTGTATTCTGCTTCATATTTTTGGTAAAACAAATCCCAACAAGTATATATGGATTGGTTTAGTTATCGTGACTTCAAACTAGGGGAAAGATTTATGTCACTTTTATTTATTTTTTTATTTTTTTTTTATTTTTTTTACTAGTAATGGTGGCAATCAGCGATTTTTAGTGGGACTGCGACATTGCGGCGGACAGATCGGACACCTAACTGACGTTTTTGACACTTTTGGGGGGACCAGTGACATTACTACAGTAATCAGTGCTAAAAATGCACTGTTGCTATGCTAATGACACTGGTAGGGAAAGGGCTAACACCAGGGGCGATCAAAGGGTTAAATGTGTCCCTAGGGGGTGCTTTATAACTGTGGGGTTTGATGCATGAACACAGAGACCTGTGCATGAACACAGGATCCCTGTGTTCATCCCTGTGTTCATAACTGACAGAACAGCGTCTGCCGTATTACAATTCTCGCCGCTCATTGCCAAAGTGGGCGTGCATTTCACCTGCGTTCCGCCTGAATTGGACATGACGGAACCGGAAGTATCACCGCTACAAGGACCTCAAATTAACAGTATAAAATGAAATCCTCATTAAATAATATATTTAAACATTCTCCCAAATGAAAGCCTTAAATGTCAAACATTATTTAGGTATACAAATTAGTCATTAGGTTATCTGATGCATTCTATGTTTGGCCTGTGTATAACGTTTTATTCTTTCTTTCCATCCCTTTTGAATTTCACATCTTTTTGGTTTGTAAGCTGATTTCAGATTTTATTTTATTTCTCTGTAATTCCCTATCATGTAACTGAATATCTCCGTCCTTGCGGCTATTCTTTTCGTTAGGTACCTGGCTTTGATCACAGAGCATGTTCTCATTCGCAGATCACTGAAAGGATATGGAACTTAACAGTTTTGAGAATTTGTGGAAGTAAGAAAAGGTTAGAGGGTCTTTGTAAATGGCAGGAATCTTCCAGTGAAGTGGTTAGAGAAAGTAGGATTAATGGTGGAGTGTTCCTTTAGGCTCTATTCAAACCTTTGCATTTGTACATAAAAAAAATACCTGCAGTTACCCGCACTCTTTTTTAGCCAACTTAACACACTGCAACAAGTAGCGCATTCACTGCTAAAAATGAATGTCAGCATTCTGCATATACTGTATGTTGTGGATAACAATCAACATAGCAGGCATAGCCTTACAATTATACCCCCACAAATAAAAAAAACACCCATCAAGGGGGTTACATAGTTGCATGGAAAGGTTGAATAAAGACCTCAGTCCATCGAGTTCAACCTGTGTGAACGTGAATATGAATTTATGTCTTCCCATATCCCTGTAAATTGGTTATGCTAAGATGCCTATCTAAGAGTTTTGTGAAATTGTTAACACTTCCTGCTGACACCTCCAATTGTGGAAGGGAGTTCCACATCTTTACCATTCTAACAGTAAAGAACCCCTTACTCAGCATAATTTTTAACCGCTTCTCATCCAACTTCATCTAAGAACCACGTGTTCTCTTGAGTGACCTGAGACTGAACAGTTTTCTCCCTATGTTAGAATCACCTTTTATATATTGTGATTATATCTCTTCTAGATTGTCTCTTCTTCAGGGTTATTTCTCTCAACTTTTTTTTAATGTCAATTATTTTAAGACACAACACATTAAAATGCAGGTGGTATGATGTCCTCCCAGAAGGTGTGTCTCTTGCACCTGCGGGGTTGCGCAGCGGTGTGATCAGTCACTGCCTGGCTGTGTCCACCGAATAGAATTGTCTTTTGCTCTTTCATGCGCTACCACCAAGAAGGACAAATTCTGGCCAAAAATTATACAAAACCAACAGTTGGCAATTCTTTTTTACATTATCAGAGTTTCCACCACCCTAGGTGGGTATTGAACATCCCAAAAAGCCAATTCTGTCGCTTACGAAGGAATTGTACCAAAGAACATGACTACCCTGAACAAAGTGCATTGCTTACACAAAAAAATGAGGAAAAAGGCTATCCCCAACCTCTAAAAAAACAAGCTTACTACTACTACTGGTCAGATCAGCATCCAGTCTCTGAATCGCAGAGAATCGCACTGCTCCAGCACACAACCTACCTGCTTTACCACTCGATTCCACGTTAAATTCAGAAAAATGGAACAGATCTTAGCTAAACATTGGCCAATTTTACTGGAGAACCCACATCTCAAATCTACTCTTTCTTCCAGAACAAAAGTGTCATATAGAAAGGCAACGAATGTTAAAATTTTAGTTTCCCCAAGCAAACTAAAAACCAAACCCACACCCTTTACACACATCCTGTGTCTTATCCCATTGGTAGGCATGTACCAATGCCAGAAAGCTTTATGCCAAATCTGTAAACACATACTGTAAATCATGGACAAAAAGATTTTACTGTGAAAGGAAAAACATACCCTATCAAACAATTCTATAATTGCTCCACAGAATTTGTAATTTATTGCTTGACTTGTCCTTGTGGTCTGTTCTATGTAGGTAGGGCTATTAGACCTTGAGGAAAATATTTGGAGAGCATCGCTGCCTTGTCGAAGTAGGCAAAGATAAACATAGTGTCCCCCGACACTTGTTAGAACTACATGATCAATCCTCCAAAGGCCTAAATGTTTGGGCCTTCGAGTCCATTCCAGATTCTTTCCCACCAACGGAGCGTTTTAAATGACTCTGCCATAGGGAAACTATTTGGATTTACACCTTGGACACTCTTGCGCCTGGAGGCCTCAATGAGGAGGTAGAAGTAAACACCTTACTGTAGAGGAACACACCTCCCATGGCCCCAGATCTCCAAAAGTTAAATGTGAAAGAGCAGGAATTACTTTCCCAATAACAACCGTAATAATTTTTTTTGGTCAGGATATAGAATTTGTTTTCCCATATAGAGTTTTCTGAGAATGTATTTCCATCCTCAATATGGTTTTATTAATATATTATATATTTCTTATCTAGGTACACCATAGACTTCAAGTGGGGCCCTTAAGATCTAGCTATATACATTAAAGTAAGTACCACAGCAAGTAGAACAAGATAACCATTAGTAACCTTAAGCATAACCTAATATATTGTGAGAGGTATTTATTTATTAAAATTCCCCTACAAGCCCCCATTGAATTTCTAGCTCAGCATACACTTATTGCAACCCCTTATAATTACGATACACTACACATACTTTGACCTTGAGCTACATATATTGCTGGAAAATGTGCTGGTGTTAGTGCATATATTTAATTGTATATTTATCAGCCAGATAATTGTATTTATACTAGCCAGACCATTGTTCTTAATTTTTATAGATAGTCTACTGACGGTAGCAGCTGAATGGAAAAAAGCCAACGTGGTACCAATGTTTAAAAAAGGGCCAAGATATATCCCAGGGAACTACAGGCCAGTTAGCCTAACATCAATAGTCTGTAAGATTTTTGACAGGATGATAAGAGACTATATACAATACTTTAGTAATGAAAACAGTATTATTAGTAGTAATCAGCATGGATTCATGAAAAATCGCTCTTGCCAGACTAATCTATTAACCTTCTATGAAGAAGTGAGCCACCATCTAGATAAAGGAAAGTCTGTGGATGTGGTGTATCTGGATTTTGCAAAGGCATTTGATACAGTTCCCCACAAACGTTTACTGTACAAACTAAGCTATGTAGGTATGGACCATAGGGTGAGTACCTGGATTAAAAGCTGGCTGTAGGGGCGAGTCCAAAGGGTGGTGAAAAATGGGGAGTACTCGGAATGGTCTGGCGTGGAAAGTAGGGTCCCCCAAGGATCGGTCCTGGGACCTATCCTATTTAATGTATTCATAAACGACCTAGAGGATGGGATAAATAGCTCAATCTCTGTATTTGCGGACGATACTAAATTAAGCAGGGCAACAACTTCTACGCAGGATGTGGTAATCTTACAGGATTACCGGAACAAAATAATGGGATAGGCATCTACATAGCAAATTAGGTATATTGTTGAAAAATGTAAGGTCACAATGCATTTGGGTGCCAGAAATACAAACACAAGTTACTCACTAGGGGGAGAGCCTTTGGGGAAATCAAAGATGAAAAAGGACCTGAGGGTCCTAGTAGACGACAAGCTCAGCAATGGCATGCAATGCCAAGCTGCTGCAGGTAAAGCCAACAGAATATTGGCATGTATTAAAAAGAGGATTAACTCCAGAGATAAAACAATAATTCTTCCACTCTACAAGACTTTGGTCCGGCCGCATCTGGAGTATGCCGTCCAGTTCTGGGCTATGGTCCTCAGGAAGGATGTGCTGGAACTGGAGAGAGTCCAGAGAAGGGACTGGAGGATCTCAGCTATGAGGAAAGACTGCAAGCATTGAACTTATTCTCTCTGGAGAAGAGATGCTTGAGAGAGGATATTATATCAATCTACAAATACCGTACTGGTGACACTAGCATAGGGAACAAACTATTCAGTGAAAGGAAATACAAAAGGACTCGCGGCCATAAAATTTAGAAGAGAAGCGGTATAACCTTAAACTGCGTAAATGGTTCTATACCGTCAGAGTGGTAAGGATGTGGAACTCTCTTCAACAAGCAGTGGTATCAGCGAGGAGCATCAATAGTTTCAAAAAACTATTAGATGGGCACCTTAACAACCACAATATATAGGGGTATTCAAGGTACTATTGACATAAACACTTATACACACACACACACACACTCGTTATAGGTTGAACTGAATGGACTGGTGTATTTTTTCAGCCTCACTAACTATATACACACATGCACATTCTCTAATTACGATAAGCTTAGCTTGTTTTTAATCAATTTTCTTTCTATGATTTTTATGTGTGTATTTTACATTTTATTTTATATTTTTTATATTTTACATATATATGCTAGTTCCTATTGTCACAAAATGCATAAAATTGTCCTTGGTATTGGTTTTTGGTAAGGTAACGCATTTAGAGAATATAGCCCCTCTTTTTGGCCTCAACATGGCCCTGTAGATCACAGCTCAGCTTATGTCCTTAAAAGCCCTTCTCCAAAATGGCACTTATATGGCCTGAAGAAGGAGTGCATGCTCCGCAAACGCGTCGCCAACATCTAGGTATCACATCCCAAGTGTGACGTTAGCCTGACGGTAAGACTTTGTGTTCCACGGAACTGGGTAGCAGCGGAGGCCACTGAGGCAGTCCCAACTATTGGAACATTGCCAACACCACCATCGGGACGGGAACCCCCAGAATGGTGATGCTGAGGACCCCCTACAAAGCGTTATATGCCTTATATATACTCGCCTTTTTGAGCATTATTATACTTTTAACTTGATTAAATCTCCTGCATGCTGCACTTAGAAGGCGCTTATGTTTTTCTCCTTGGATGATTTTTGAATGACTGGCTGATGTCATGATTGAATGCAGAATAAAGTGCAACTATTACCGAAGTAAAAAATGACATATGATGCAACAGTAACAGACTTTTACTACATGTTGATCCTGCCATTATTTTTACACTTCCTATTGCACAGTGTAGTCTCAGATAAAAATGTAGTTTTAAATGGACTTTGGGCTAAAAATAAGCAAATTAAATCCCAGCTGCGGCAAATACTTTTTAAACAATTAGAGCAACATTTTTTGGTTTTTCTTTTGTCATCAAATCATCAAAGACATTTTTAAGTAAAAACTTTCTGTCCGTGCCCTCATTAGGGAGATCTATTGGTTTCTACCCTCTCTATTGGTCGTGTTTACCATTGGCATTAAAAATAATAATGAAAGAAAACCACAAATTCTGAATGGTCACCAAAACAGTAATTTATGAAAACTAGTGACAACCAGGGATTCCCTCACTATGGAGATATTTCCTTGCATTTCCTGTTTTGGCTATGGGACAGGAAGTGAAGAGAAATGTTACGTACCTGGTGGAGATCAAGGGGGCTTCTCTTGCACCTTTTGTCTAACACCCCTGGTAAAAATGATCGGGAGTGTGGGACACAGAGTTGCACGAGGGCCAGTATAGCAGGCAGCACCAGCTGAGGCTTGACAGGAAACCAATGGCCTTGGATCACCAGACAGGCACCCAGGACTGGAACTCCGTCACGCTGTATCAGTAAGCAGGAGCATAGCTGGAAAACAAGCCAAGGGGTCTTTAACAGCTGGGCAATGCAGGTACAGAAACATGAGACAAGAGCAAGGTCAGGATACAAGCCGGAGTCGGTACACAGTTGGGCAGCAGGGCACAGAAGCCAAGGTCCCAATAGGAAGGCGAGAATCCAGAGATTGCTCAAAAGCAAGCGGGATCAAGCACGGTTAGGCAGGTATAGCAGGTCAAGGCACAGGAAAGCAGGAACAAGCTGAAGACCACTCAACAATCTGTTCATGCCATAGTTTAGCTTAAATAGGCCGTTTGGTGCCAGTACGTGCATCTGTGCACATGCGCATTTGCCTTTTTCTTCATGTGCACGCGCTAATACATTTGCATATGCGTGCCAAGGCCTGTTCTGTATTGAGCATCTGCTCATAGTTATGAGCATAAACGTAATGGCCTTCTGGTTTCAACTGAGCTTCTCTTACAAGAAATCTCCCTAATCAAACAAAGATGGCAAACATTCTGTAACCTCATATACAGCAGCGCTCAGACTAAGAAGGAGGGAAATCATTAGCAGCTAATCAGTTTTTGTGAACAGAGGGATTTGCTAATCAGCGGGCAGCTTCATTGTCCAATCAGCAGCAAGTAGTCAAATTCGCTTACATATTTTTCAGCAGATTAGCTTTCACAATAGAAGTTTTGAACTGTACATGCTTTGTTGTTGGAGAGGTGCTGCCATAGAAATTCAAAGAATGAAACAGGTATCTATGGCAGTACCTACCCTGCCAACTGCCCATCTCCAGATAAGACTTTAAATAACACTCAACTCTTCTAGACAAGTTATAAATTCAAGGGTTGTAAATCTTTTGTGTAAGTGGGGAAAAAAAACTACAAAACCATTATTCTTGTAAATTCTATAAATGGAGGAGCCGGGTGGAAAGGGCAGACATAATGGGGCACTTTTGATGGGAGCCTGTGACAGGTTCTCAGTCCTATTAACCCCTACTGCACTGGAACATTACAGCAGTGCGAGTCGGGGGTCATCAGAAGTGGAAGATTTCTACTGAACTAGAAGACAGAAGCACAAGGGACACAACAAACTGAAGGTAAGTAATGTCCCTTGTACTTATTTTATATTTTTTATGCAAACGCTAGCAATAAATGTATCTAGGGCTTTAAATAACAGAAGTATAAAGAAAAGGATTTCATCCTGAAGACTATTGGGACTTGGTGTATATTTTAATCTGATGTTTTTTCTAGATGCACCTAATGTAGAAATAAGATAATTCAGCAATTACCAATTTATTAGACATATTTTAAGGCATACTATCTAACTAATACAGGGAGTGCAGAATTATTAGGCAAATTAGTATTTTGACCACATCATCCTCTTTATGCATGTTGTCTTACTCCAAGCTGTATAGGCTCGAAAGCCTACTTCCAATTAAGCATATTAGGTGATGTGCATCTCTATAATGAGAAGGGGTGTGGTCTAATGACATCAACACCCTATATCAGGTGTGCATAATTATTAGGCAACTTCCTTTCCTTGGGCAAAATGGGTCAAAAGAAGGACTTGACAGGCTCAGAAAAGTCAAAAATAGTGAGATATCTTGCAGAGGGATGCAGCACTCTTAAAATTGCAAAGCTTCCGAAGTGTGATCATCGAACAATCAAGCATTTCATTCAAAATAGTCAACAGGGTCGCAAGAAGCGTGTGGAAAAACCAAGGCGCAAAATAACAGACCATGAACTGAGAAAAGTCAAGCGTGCAGCTGCCAAGATGCCACTTGCCACTAGTTTGGCCATATTTCAGAGCTGCAACATCACTGGAGTGCCCAAAAGCACAAGGTGTGCAATACTCAGAGACATGGCCAAGGTAAGAAAGGCTGAAAGACGACCACTACTGAACAAGACACACAAGCTGAAACGTCAAGACTGGGCCAAGAAATATCTCAAGACTGATTTTTCAAAGGTTTTATGGACTGATGAAATGAGAGTGAGTCTTGATGGGCCAGATGGATGGGCCCGTGGCTGGATTGGTAAAGGGCAGAGAGCTCCAGTCCGACTCAGACGCCAGCAAGGTGGAGGTGGAGTACTGGTTTGGGCTGGTATCATCAAAGATGAGCTTGTGGGGCCTTTTCAGGTTGAGGATGGAGTCAAGCTCAACTCCCAGTCCTACTGCCAGTTTCTGGAAGACACCTTCTTCAAGCAGTGGTACAGGAAGAAGTCTGCATCCTTCAAGAAAAACATGATTTTCATGCAGGACAATGCTCCATCACACGCGTCCAAGTACTCCACAGCGTGGCTGGCAAGAAAGGGTATAAAAGAAGAAAAGCTAATGACATGGCCTCCTTGTTCACCTGATCTGAAACCCATTGAGAACCTGTGGTCCATCATCAAATGTGAGATTTACAAGGAGGGAAAACAGTACACCTCTCTGAACAGTGTCTGGGAGGCTGTGGTTGCTGCTGCACGCAATGTTGATGGTGAACAGATCAAAACACTGACAGAATCCATGGATGGCAGGCTTTTGAGTGTCCTTGCAAAGAAAGGTGGCTATATTGGTCACTGATTTGTTTTTGTTTTGTTTTTGAATGTCAGAAATGTATATTTTTGAATGTTGAGATGTTATATTGGTTTCACTGGTAAAAATAAATAATTGAAATGGGTATACTGTATATTTGATTTTTGTTAAGTTGCCTAATAATTATGCACAGTAATAGTCACCTGCACACACAGATATCCCCCTAAAATAGCTAAAACTAAAAACAAACTAAAAACTACTTCCAAAAATAGTCAGCTTTGATATTAATGAGTTTTTTGGGTTCATTGAGAACATGATTGTTGTTCAATAATAAAATTAATCCTCAAAAATACTAATTTGCCTAATAATTCTGCACTCCCTGAATAGTAAGTGCTTCTTTCACTGATAGAATATTTGCACTGTTTCACTATGTATGCACTTTTTTTGTATTTCTATAGGTATTGCTGCACTTTTTTGTAAATATTGTAGGGTTTAGGTTGGGCTGACAGCACAGAATGAATGGATAAAAATATATATATATATACTGAATAATAGGCTGCTAGTGGTATGCTAGAAATTGTATTTAGTTGCTGTCTATGGTTAGTAAGAAACAGATAGGCATCGGCTCCATGTCACAGATGTTCTGCTGTTTTATCAAGGACCGTGTGTAAGTGCATTATGGATTTTAATAAATTGATTTCTTCTTAAACGGTACGCACTTAGATTCTTCTTATTTTACATGCACTTGTATAACTGCTTGGCCACCTCATCGGATACATGGAGGCTTTATACCTGGCTAATCAGAGGCTATTCCCTATGGCTCCTGTCAAGTGGATTGTTAAAGAGAGTGTGCTCATGCTTCCCCTTGTTTTAAAGCCTTTCTGACCCACTGATAAAACAGGGGTCTCCGGATGAGGTGAGTGCACATAAGTGCTTATTGGTGAAGGCATTGTCACCTATATTGGATTGCTTCCGGCACCCTTTGGACTTCAGCTATTTTTGATAGACTCTCTAAGAGGGACTTTTGGGTTGCTCTATGATTCATTTGTATTGGTTTGCGCTGCACTATTTTTTTTATGCTAGTAAGAATCAGAAGCTTTAAAAAAACTTGTAGAAACATTGCAATTCCTGCTTTCAAAGATGAAAATTTATTTGCAAACTTCAATAAGGCCAACAAGCTTGCCTAAAGTGGTATTAAACCCAAAAGCAAACACTTATTGTATTGCAGCTTACCAATTCTTAGATGTGATGGCTGCTTTTGTTTTCTTTTTTATGCTTTCTTTCTTCTATTTCATCTGGGGATCTGCCCAGTAAGTCTATTTATCAAAAGAACAAACTATGCATAAGAATGTATCAGTTTACAGAGATGAAACAAACCATTTAACACTAGCAGGGGTGCTTTCAATTATCAGCTTTTATTTATTTACCTATGTAAAATCTTTGTCCCTAAAGGAAAAAAAACTGTTTGCTGTAACTGATTATGAAGTGTGAGCTGGAGTTTGGTTTCAGTTTGTTACTGTATTTAAATGTTAGTATATATAACACTCCACTTCCCTAGATTGACTATGCTGCTGTCTCCTGTGCCCCCTGTTCTCCTTCATCCAGAGTGGGGGCACTCTAATACAGGAGATGTGTTACTGGCCAGATCACCAGGTGAAAACAGAGGGGAAAAAAGCTTCAAAAAGAAAATGAATGCAGCCACCACATTTAATGATTGGTAAGCTGCAATATAATACATTTTTTTGTTTTGGGTTTAATACTACTTTAGAGAAAAAGCTACGAAACAATTGAGTACTGTCCATTATACTTTTATTATTTGCACTAACATACATTTTTCCAGGACTTTTTGGGGTGTGCCCCCTTTATCAATGTCCAAACAGTACTAATACAGTGCTCAAAGTGTTTGCACAGTGTTAATAAGACAATCTCTAAGAAAAAAAGAACACTCTGCTAAATCACTCTGCTAAAACGTTGTGCATTAGTACTGCTTAGACTTTGATGAAGGAGGCACACCCCGAAAGCTGGTCCTGAAAAATTGTTAGTGCAAATAAAAAAAGTATCATGGACAGTACTCAATTGTTTCTGTCTCAAATGTACTAAAACAGCTACAATCACCTCAAGAAAATGCTAAGACAGCTCAATTTAATTTCTAAAGAATGATTTACAGCACAATGATGTCAATTATCTAGGAATTACAAGTTGTATTAAATAATGGGACAGCGGGATTTTGGTGAAAATAATAACCCTTCTAAAAAAGGCTAATTGGCAACCCTACCAGTAAGTAAGCTTTTGAATTGAATCTGTTTATTGGTTTTCCTGTTGAAGTACAAGGAGAGTACAAAGTGATAACAAGCATGTGAACAAACAACATACTATTAGTAAATCATACATAAAGAAAGAAAAAAAAAAAAAACATGCCTAAATGAGAGAAGAACAGAATCAAAATTCTCATCAAAATGACTGTTGATAAGCTATATCCCATCATAATACAAAAGTATTAGTAGTATTAAAGTGACATATTTGAACGAGCAAGTTACCTACAAAATTCACCAACAGAACGGTTCTCTTGCCAAGGTAAAACTGTAAGTGAATTGTTGTAAAAAACAGGCTTGGTGAAGTGTACTTAAAGCGGAGTTCCACCCAAAATTGGAACTTCCGCTTTAGGGAGTCCTGACCCCCTGACATGCCACATTTGGCATGTCATTTTTTGGGGGGGGGGGGGCGGGTACCTAGTTTAGACAGGTACCCGCTCCCACTTCCGCTCGGAGCGCCGTGGCGCCCTGAACGGAAGTTCTCCTCTCCCCCTCCCTCCCTGCAATCTTCTGGGACACGTCAGAGGTCCCAGAAGATTGCCGGCCAATCAAGACGCGCAGTGTGACTCGCGCATGCGCAGTGGGTACCCGGCTGTGAAACCGCAAACTGTCACAGCCGGGTGCCCACAGCAGTGATGCCGGCGCCGAGGGAGAGGATCGAGGTTTCGGGCGGCCGCATCGCTGGACCGTTGGACAGGTGAGTGAATGGCTGGAACTCCGCTTTAAACGTCACTTACTGATTGAGAACAATATAACCAGGATTTTTAAAATCTGGTCAATGCAAACAGAAAGAAAAAGAGTAGGGAAAAAGAGGTGGAGAAGGAAGTCAAAAGCAATCAAGGTAGCTCTGTCCCAAACCTTATTCATTGACAAGTATTATAGTTATAGTATTATAGGTTGTTATGTCTTATAAAATTTAGCCTTGTTGTTGTAGAAGGTGCAGTTCATTTTGTCATTGATCATGATCCAATGAAATTTTTGTTTGACATAGTCAAATGTTACTATTGGTTACTGGTTCCAACAATGTTTGATGGCCATCTTAACAGCCAGGATCATATAGAAAATCAAGCGTGAAGTGTATTTGGAAAGACCCTTATCTAAATTTGGAAAGTGAGCAATCTCGGGGGTTCTGCTAAGGTTCACACCTGTAATTGAACGGATAAGATTAAACGCTCTGATCCAAAACTTATTGACTTTGGGAGCACTCCACCAGATATGTGCCATTGTGACTTCCTGGCCACAATGCCAAAAACACTGGAAGGAGGCCTGCGAGTTCCCTTTGGCAATCCATGAAAGAACAATATACCATCGTATTGGTGTCTTATAACTGAATTCCACCAAAGCTATATTAATAGAAATTTTAGAAAGATTATTGAGTGTTTCATGCTGTTCTGGAAGTTCCCAAGGGATGTTGAGGTCTCTTTCCCAGTGTTCCATGTGGAGGCGCTTACAACCTGGATTAGTCAGGTAACTATATACTATTGAGTTGGAACCTTTTATTGGGTTTCTAATTTTACCAGAGCTTTCAAAAGTTGACATTGATAAAGGTCAGTTACCCTTGTTAAGTTTGTCCCTGAAGTACGAAGTGATCTGGTTATACTGAAACAAGTCTGAGGGAGGTAGTTGTAGTGTAGTTTTATATTATTCCAATGAGTGTAGTTTATCTCCAGGTAGGAAGTCTCCGATGTGCAAAAATCCCTTATTTTCCCACCATTGAAAGAGCTGTGGCGAGAGTCCTGATAGGAGGCATGTGTGATGAACAGAGTTTATTCCTAGTCTGATGTCCCATGCAGCTAGTGAAAGAAAAAGCATAGGACACACTGTGGAGGGATGCAGCCTACTTGAGATACACATAATAGCATAATTGAACTCCCAGAGCATGATAGTTATTTAATATCAACCCAATGTGGAGTGCTACCTATTATATTCCACAGAACACTGAACTCTGTACACCGTGTTGTTCATTCATACCATTAGGAATTTTTCTAGAAATGAAAAATTCTACCCTGTTAATGCAAGAGAACATTTTTACAGTTTCTCTTAACGTGAAAGTTCAGAAGAAGCATAGCTTGTGAAAAGACATCTTTAACTGGTTTAACCATACAATTTTTAAAAAAAGTTTTCTTGTTCATGTCTAGCACATACAGCACGGTGCATTTCCCTTTAAATTGGCTAGCTCTATAGCAATTACTCTCTAATTTCTAAATAACTTTCCCCTAGTGGGAATTAGTTTATTGATGCAAATAGTGGCATAGCAACCAAATGAAGACAGTCACCTTGGTGTTAAAATAAAATGTAGAAGGTACAACCCCAATTGCAAAAAGGAGAGGGAGATGGAGAGAGAGAGACTCCGAGTATCGTCGAATGCTGACGGAGCAGCTCTTGGTGAGATCTCGGGGTTACAGCGCTCTATCTGTCTCTGCCCGTTGGATTTGATTTGTGTCTTTACCTTGTTTCTTTTGTGAGTGTAATGGGATGGGGAAAGGGTTTTTTGTGAGCCAATAAAATTCGTGATTTGGACTACTGCCCTATGAGTGTTTCCTCTCCCTTTGCTCACATGTGATCCTGCTGGAAGTGTTGCGGATTTGGTTTTGGGTTTTCATCTCAGAGCTGGACTTTGGAACATTTGCCTTTGAAGGGTCAGGACGGGGATCTATCCAGAGCAAGGATGTATATATAAGGCTCATTTTTATTACAATTCTGGTGAGTTTGCATTGCCTAGGGGTCACGAGGTGTGGTGGAAGTTTCCTAAATACTGCTTCACTCGGTGGTGATTGGCCATCCCTCTTGAGCTGCGCTTTTGTGGAATTTACATTCTCTTTAGTGCATGAACCATTTAACTCATCATTGTTGATTGTGGTTCAACATATACCAGCGCTGCTTATGTGGTTTACTTTCTGTCTGGACTGACACTGGAGGGTTCTTCACATCTTTATTTGCATTGTGTTTTATTAAGGCAGCAGCTAACATCCATTCTTTCAATATTTATGTGTATATTTATTATTTATTGATTTTATCATTATTGTGGCCTAAGCGCAGGGTGATTGAGAAATAGAAGTCACACGGTTCCATATTCTCAGTCCTTATTTTAATATAATTTATCTGTTAAGCACACCTACTTATAAATGTAGCTTTTGTTTGTCTTCTGATACTCCCCATTTCTATATACACACAGAAAAGCAAGTCAAATTGATAGAAATGAAAATATTGCAAGAGTCATTATTTAAATGATAAGCATGGTGCTAACTCTAAAATATTACAGACAGATATAAACATGCTCTTTTGATGTAAAAAAAAAAAAAGGGAAAGGAAAACTGCTTGTCAGTGTTAATGTATTGCTTGTCAGTCAAATGTATTTTCTAAGAGGCAAAATATTATTTCAGAGAAAAGAGGGTAAAATTGTAGCAATTTACATATAAACACATTTTTTAGGAAGAATTTAATAGTAAGTATTTTGCTACTGCAGTGTGTGCCATATGAAAAAAATGGATGATTTAGAGTTTTATTGTATGCTGGTAGGGCTGAACATTCAAGGACTTTGTATTAAAATAGAAAAGATATTTTAAACTTATCTGGCTGTGGTTTCGAAATACAATTTAGAGATCATATATCAGGGCAGTGACCAATGTGCAGAGTGCAATGTGCAGTGACTCATAGCAACCTTTTCATCCTGACCTTCGTCTTTAGCAGCTGGCTGTTCCAGTTAAATCCTTTTAATTGCTGGTAGCCTCATTTTTGTATGGTCCTAAATCTTAACCTGCAACAGTTCAGAGCAGCATGTGCCCTAGTTGAGAATTACCAGCAGTTTAGCCACTTAAGGATTTCATATGTAAGATATACATCCTAAAAAAAATCATTAAAATTTCTAGCACACATAATTTTATTTTCTACTCCTCTTCCCCTGTTGCAACTTCCCCCTGCGCTATTAATGGAAATTACCAGCTTTAAAAATGGCAGCTAAAATTTTCTTTGTATTGCACAGCAGAAGCTGTTTTGTCAATGAGATAATCCAAAATGGTGCTAATACCTGGCACATGTGCAGTAGCAGCAGGAAATAACATTGTGTTGCTACTTTAAGGCTACTAATTCCTGATGTGTAACATAATGTCATGTGCAGACCACTTAATCTGGTGCATCTGGTTTTTATAAAACTCATATTAAGATAAACTGAATTGGAATTCTCAATTTAGCACAACTACATCATTTACATTTATGCAGGCATATAAAGTGCATCCGGAATTTTTTTTTAAAGCGCTCCACCTTTTCCACATTTTGTCGGGCTACTGCCTTTTTTCAAAATGGATTAAATTCATTATTTTCCTCAAAATTCTATAAACAATACCCCATAATGACAATGTGAAAGGTGTTTGTTTGAAATATTTGCTAATTTATAAAAAATAGAAAATGAAAAAAATCACATTTACATAAGTATTCACAGCCTTTGCTCAATACTTTGTTGAAGCACCTTTGGCACCAATTACAGCCTCAAGACTTTTTAAAGTATGATGCTACAAGCTTGACACACCTATTTTTGGGCAGTTTTCCCCATTCTTCTTTACAGGACCTCTCACGCTCCATCAGGTTGGATGAGGAACGTTAGTGCACAGCAATTTTCAGATCTCTCCAGAGATGTTCAATCGGGTTCAAGTCTGTTCTCTAGCTGGGCCACTCAAGGACATTTACAGAGTTGTCCCGTAGACACTCCTTTGTTTTCTTGGCTGTGTGCTTAGGGTTGTTGTCCTGTTGGAAGATGAGCCTTCTTCTCAGAGCGCTCTGGAGCAGGTTCATCAAGGATGATCCTGACTAGTCTCCCAGTTCCTGCAGCTGAAAAACATCCCCACAGCATGACGTTGCCACCACAATGCTTCACTGTAGGAATGGTATTGGCCAGGTGATGAGTGGTTATCCCCAAAGAAAAGTCTGCAAGTCATGAAAATCAACTCTAAATTCGAATTTGCTTTTACTACCCGTTTCTTTAACCAATATGGATGGATGAACCATATATTTCGTAAATATTGGGAGTCCTCCAAGGAGACAGAATTCTGGGACCCATGCTTCTCAAGAAACCTTAAATGATCTACAAGAAGGCCCCGAATCTTAAAGATAAAGTAGCCCATACCCCATAGAGAAACCACTCACTTCTAACATGTTCCCGGATATGAAAGGTTTTTTCCCATGTAGGAATTGTCACATCTGTAAGACAGCTAAAACTGTCAAAACTAAAAAGTTTACCTCCACAATCATGGGAAAGGAATATCCCATCAAGAGTTTTATCTCTTGTCACACTAGGGGTGTAGTATATCTTCTCCAGTGTGATTGTGGGCAGCAATACATTGGGAGAACCATACGAACCGCTAGTGTAAGGATTGGCAAACACTTGGCCAAAATCCGCAAAGGTTTTGCGGGTCATAGCCTTTCACAGCACTATGATAAATGCCATCAGAAAGACCCTACTAGCTTGCAAGTAATTGTAATTGAGAAATATGTTCCGCACTGGAGGGGGAGTAACCTGAAGAGAACTATCTCCAGAAGGGAAACTTTCTGGATTTATGAATTAAAGAGCTTCCGTCCCTTTGGGCATAACATTGAGTGGGACATCAATGCCCACATCAATAATAGTTAACATCATACAGAATTCCAGCCATTTCCCCCACCAGAACATATGCACTTTATATGCTTCTGAGTGGTGAGTTGTATAAATATATATTTTTGAAATATACATTTTAAATAGATTTTTTAAAGATTTTTTAAATATTTTAAACACTTTTTAGTTATTTTATACATTTTTTCATGTAACCATTTTATTATATATGTTTTAGGTTACACCTGGTTATTATTGTAATTTAATTTCACTATTTAATAATGTTTACACATATACTGGAAGTCATCCTAATTAGCAAACTCTTATTATACGGTAATGCTAGGTGACATGAAGGAAAGTCACTTCTAGTGTCAGCATTCCATATTAAATACACATACCTTTTTATGTATATTTGGATTGGATATATCAATACATTTGAGTATATTTCCATATTATGTTTGGCGGATGACCCCTTCCGAATGTAGTTTTTACTCATTGCACAATTTTAATGCTAATGAATTACTCCACACGTCCGATTTTTTATTGCAGACACCGGAAGAGTTGGTCCTTCATTATGTATTTAATGGACACCCTCCTGTTTCTGTCAAAGCTCTTTTGAAGGAAATGCGTCATAGAGGAGGCGCCGCGCCGTCACACATCATGTCCGCGGTCCACACTTCAGGCGGCCGCGGCTCTCTACAAACCGATGAAGACTGCTTTGAATTATTATCTGGACTGATAGTGCATTTCTTTTTAATTAATAACGTTTATTGAAGGTAATGCACTATTGTTTGCCCATTTATTTTTCATGGGTATTATTCTGAGGAAACCGTCCCAAGGGAGCGCATGAGGTAGCAGGACTTCCCTTTGAGTTCACCTGTATTTATCTTATTTACGCTGAGAAAGGGACACCCTCCAGGAGACGTATCCATGCCCATTACTGTTGCTGATTGGTATGAGGCTTGATTTACTGGGTGTGCACACAGTGGATATTGGAGCACCTACTTATATTGCACAGGAGTGAATTGTGAAACGTTTGTTTTGCACTCTTATCATCTCCGCCTGGTGAGAGAACAGCTCGTAAGGTGGTGGGATTTATGAACTTTCACCGTTTGTTTTTGGAAACACAAGATTCACCGTTGATTTGAAAATGTGTTTTTCATGGACTTCACCCTATTGTGTTTATTTATAAACACAAATGTATTTGTTTTAATTAGCGCACCAGATCATTTATACACATTCATTTTTCCAATTGACTAATTGGATCTTTGGTAGCAGCTTTCTTCACCATTAGCGCACCTTATATTTTTATCATAGGTGATGAGCAGTGCCTGGTTTCCTGCAGACATGACGCTTGCCATTCAGGCCAAAGAGTTCAATCTTTGTTTCATCAGACCAGAGAATTTTGTTTCTCATGGTCTGAGAGTCTTTCAGGTGCCTTTTGGCAAACTCCAGGTTGGCTGTCATGTGCCTTTTACTGAGGAGTGCCTTCTGTCTAGCCACTACCGGCTTGATTGGTGGCCGCAGAGATGGTTGTTCTTCTGGAAGGTTCTCCTCTCTCCATAGAGAAATGCTGGAGCTCTGCAAAAGTGACCATTGGGTTTTTGGTCACCTCCCTGACTGACTCCTTCTCCCCCGATCGCTCAGTTTGGCCGGGCGGTCCGCTTTAGTCCTGGTGGTTCCAAACTTCTCTTTTTTTTACGGATGATGGAGGCCACTGTGCTCGTTGGGACCTTCAATGCTGCAGAAATTTTTCTGTACCCTTCCCCAGATCTGTTCCTCGATACAATCCTGTCTCGGAGGTCTACAGACAATTTCTTGGACTTCACGGCTTGGATTGTGCTCTGACATGTACTGTTAACTGTGGGACCTTATATAGACAGGTGCGTGCCTTTCCAAATCATGTCCAAACGAGTACAATTTTGAGTTTCATGGCAAAGGCTGTGAATACTTATGTAGATGGTATTTTTTTGTTTTTTATTTTTAATAAATTTGCAAAGATTTCAAACAGACTTCTTTCACATTGTCATTATGAGGCATTGTTTGTAGAATTTAGTAGTCATCCCTGCTCGACAAACGTTGATTGTTTGTTTGATCAACTTCTGTTGAAGGGACATGTTGGAAAACATGTCAATCAGCAGCTGCAGCCACCGATCAGTATATTCTGACAGCTGCTGGAGCTGCTATCAAAATACAATGTCCCAACAGGAGTAATTCTTCCATCCACCTTGTTTGTGGAATCTTTTTTTTCCGTTCAAAATAATGGTCTATTGCCAGTGTAAGGAAGATTGTTGGTACATGGGTAAAAAACTGGTAAAAGGGCAAAAGTGTTTGTGAATTGACCATATTCCAAATGAGCCCTGGCATACCACAGTCTTTAGTATTGGGTCCAGTTATTTTTTTCCAGTTTAATAATGATCTAGTGGGTGAGCTAGAAATAATGTGACCATTATTGAGAAACATAACCATGTTATATTAGGGTTGATTTACTAAACCTGAAGAGTGCAAAATCTGGTGCAGCTGTGCATAGAAACCAATCAGCTTCTAACTTCAGCTTGTTCAATCAAAGAAGTACAGCCAAAGCTCGTTTGGCTTTACTTCTCCTGCGGATCACAGGAGGGCAGTTCGTTTTGCACTCCTGTGACCTGTCTTCAGCAGAGAGCAGGCTGAAGTCCGCTCTCTGCTGACGTCACAGAAGTCGGTCCAGGCTCAGAGTCATCACAACGAGGAGCGAGCTGCTGAGAGGCTGAGCCGCCCCCCCCCCCCGCCCCTCCACAGACCAGCACTCCAGTGAGTGAGGAGGGGGCAGAGCAGAGAGCTGTGACTGACAGGCAGCAGCTTCCTACTCATGGAGCTGTCAGAACCAGGCAATCTGTGGTGTTCGATCGCTCGGTTCTCAGTTATAGAGGCGCAGAGGGACAGATGCAGCATCGGACCGATGCTGCATCCACCTAGATAAGTATAAATCAACAAAAAAAACAGAAATTCATACTTCTCTTTTAAGCTTTGACGAAAAAACCTGGAAGCTAATTGGTTTCTATGCAGAGCTGCACCAGATTTTGCACTCTCCAGTTTTAGTAAATCCCCCCCAACATGACATAACCATTTAGGATTTTTGAAAATTCAGCACAGTAGTGGAATATGTTTGGAGGACTGGGAAAATAAGAACACTGGTACTTAAAGTGCACTTAAAGCCAAAATGTTTTTGCTTTGGACAGAGTAAGGTTATAGCGGGAAGATTTACCTTCACTTCCTGTCCCAAAAACACAAACCTGCTTTGCTCAATGCCAAGCAGCAGCATAAGAAACCAATACAATCTTGGAATGTATAAAGAGAAAAAAATACTATGCAATATTATAGTATTTCTTGTATAGATCAGTAGTAAGGTCTTTTCTACAATATAATGTGTTGTATGAAGAAACACATTGTAACAAGGCCATTGGAGATTTGGAGATGGTTTGAGGCAAGCAACTAAATAATAAAAGTCTATATACAGCGTATAACTATTTGTAGAACTATATGAAAGGTTACACAAATTTGAAATTTTTTGAAAAAAGTTACCTTAGAGATGACTTAATATGAGTAGCTATTTATTACATTATGTCTAGGGTCTGTAAAATGTTTGGAAAATTAAAGTAGGAGTAAACTCCTATGATTGACATTAACCTATAGGTAAGACTATAATAAGGCAATACCTATAGGTACAGTAAATATCTCCTAAACGTGCAGTGCCAATGAGGTCAGCGACGCATGTGATTTGAAGGAACGGCCACCCGGGCTATTCCTTCATAGTCCTGTGCCGTGAATAGTGGCTCCTGTGCATATGCGCGTGACACCATCGCGAGGTCGCCAATATGGGAGCTTTTTTTAAAAAAAAAAAGCATGCTGGTTTACTACCACTTTCATTTATCGCAAGGGCTATACAAACCACATAGGAAAATAAATTGCATAGGGGTCAGACGATTTTTCTATTATGTTGAGATGGGCTTTTTTTTTGGTAGCAGTGGACTGCCATACAACACAAAGCATAAATAGCAAAATAAATATTTGAATTTAATAAGACCTGGAAAATACTGTTACAACTAATAATAACACAGATATGCTTACTTAGGATAAATTGATAAACCTGGGAATTGACCTGATTGGCCTTTGAAGTAGGAAGCTTTTTTCCCAAGCTGAGAGGCAGAATCATCCACAGTTAGGAAAGGGGTCTTTGCATGCCTTTCCATGAAGAACTGCTTGTGTTGTAAACTTGAATTTACTTTTTTTCCAACCTAGTTACATTCCTTCAACCAGCCTATCTGTGCAAATTTATATTTACACTGAAGACGTAAGACTTCTTTACTAGTTTAACCAGTTTCAAACTAAAATATACAGTACATGCACAGTGTTCTTCAAATCACAGTTCTTTTTTTTTACATCATCATTCTACAATATGTTTCTATGATTTTCTTAACAAATCCATAAATCCCTACCATCTGTTAATCCTGTCATCCCTTTAGAGGGAGCAATATGTGCACTATTGGGTTTTGATGCTGCAGCTGTTACCTTTCAGATGGGAGTAGGTTGGTCATAAAGGCCATGTCAGATAGATGCTTTCAGAGCCGTATGTGACATAAAGCGGAACTCCAGGCAGACGTGTCTAAATGTGAACTGCTTTACATTCAAAAGGATTTGTGTCTGTTTTCAGACCCTCTTGTGATTCACACGCTTCTGCCATATTGCAGAACCAGACAGGTGACACTGATATTTCACAGTTTAGCTTTGCAATTCATTGTGTCACCTCCTTGCTCATGGGACATTGAATCATCAGTGGCTCATGTCTCTGATGTTTGATGAAAAAAACAGAGACATAGGAAGGTGCGAAGCTATAGCAATCATATTACTGCTTAGCTACCTGTACATTGTGGCAGAGATGTGTAAATCACAAGATGGTCTGAATAGAATTTCAAATCCTGTGCTAAGTAAATATATATCTCCATGGTATTGGCACTGCTATTTTAATATGGCTTGACGTTTTGGTTCTATCTCCGCTGACGGAGTCCCGCCCAGGACGCATGGCGTATGGGAGAAGTACCCTTTGCTGATGCCAATGCCATAATTACCATGTACCATAGCGTGTTTTCATTTGCACTGAGGACAGTGCCTATGAATGTGACTGTGTTTTATTTGTCTTATTTATCATTAAATCTTTGCAAAACAGGGAGCACTATCATGTTGCCTTTTTTATTACATATACATTTGATTGACCCCCGCACTTGGAGCAGAGTTATCAGCAGCATAACAGTTCTTAGATTTATCCCTAAGGGAGAATGCTTGTCATGACTGTCCTGTTAGCTCAGGGGTCATTGCGTTGAGGTAAGTGACCTATGGTGGTGGGACCCAGCAGGTTTGCCACCTTGATGCTTTACAGTATGTGTCACGCTCCTCTTCACTGGATATGTGCATTCATGGATATTTTATTAGCTTTTTGGAACTACATTCCACTTTAGCTTTTTGATCTCTTTTATGCATTAATATTGGTTTCTGCCTCACTTTGTTCTTTTATTATTTAATATATAGGTACTGTAAAAATTGCCTACAGTGTTCTGCTAGCATTCCTGTTAAGTTGATTTGTGATTTGGTTGCGCTTATTGGGCTCTTTTAAAAGGTATTTAAAGAAAAGCATTTAGAAGGAAAGAAAAAAAAATGCATGAGCTTCAGTTCAATTCAGGAGATGAGTGTTTGAGCAGAAGAAACACCTGACACATCTAAATGTGTGTAAACATTCCTAAATGTGTTAGGCGCTTGAGCTTCCATTCATTTCAGTGGCCAGTGGAATGAGTGAATGCTCAAATGCTTAACGTGCCTAAACACACCTAAACGCATTTGCAAAACGCGGCTTTTGGTGCATTCATTAGGTGGCTTTTCTCCTCTTTTCAGAAGAGCTGGGCAAATGCCCAGTGTGCATGAGGCTAAGAAAAATTAGGGGCATGTTTCATATTGACAGCACTATTCTTTTTTTTTTGTAAATAATTAACTTATTATTAATAATAAAAGGTATAACATATCCAAGAGATATAACTAATAAAGATAAAATACTCATTAATATTACTGAAGATGAGTAATATCCCTATTAATTGTAAAGACATAACCAATGCAAATATAGAAATGATAACAAAAATAAATAATTGATCTAATATCTTGTTGGCGTAATATTGCAAATGATCGTTATACAAAACAGGCTTCAAGTTCTAAATCAAGTTTTATTCAGATGGCTATGAAGCAGATCTAGAGATTTTTCAAAGTCCGGTCAACATAAAAGGTAACCAGAAAAAAAAAAAAACTAAGAAAAAATAAAGAAAAGATAAAAAGGAGGTGGAGGGGTAGGAATAGGAAAAGATTTTGCCTTCACAGATTTTAAGTATCAATAAATAAGTATTGTATCCAAGGTTGCCAAGTATTATCAAATTTAAATTGGTGGTTATGTAAAGTGCAGGTCATCTTATCGTTGATCATGATCCAACCAGTCACCACTGACTGGATCCAACAGCACTATTCTTGAGCAACAGAGGGTTATTTAGAGTATGAATGATGTTGCACACTTATAGTAAATATCATAAAATGTATCATTGCACCAGGTTTGCTGAGTGGTAGAGTTGGTAAAGGTCTCCCTGCACATTTATCTGTCTATCTGGAGTTCACCTGTGACCAGGGTATATGCTCCTTTTGAGCCAGGAGATGGACATTTTCTGTGTCATCACAATGGGGCTCAAACTTCCTGGACAAAGGGTTACGTTGCTTGTGAAACAGCTGTTGGAATGGCTTATTTGGTTTTTCTATAAGAGGTATAGAGAAGTTCAACAAGCTGCAAGAGCCTCTGTATATTTTCTGGATTTTACATGCTGGAAGGCATATATTGAGGAGAGCTCAATGTGTGTAATGGGAATGGTATCACATTGGTGGAGCATGTTCTGTTCAGCTAAATTCCATACTCAAGGTAGAATCCTCCAGCAGTGAAACTGATATCTCCTGAAGCATTATTGCTATTTAGGAGTAAAAATATAGAATGTGACTAAACATCATAGGAAATGCAAGATACATATTTATTGGTGCCAAAGGCGTGTGCACATGGTGTGCCGAATGTGCCAGGGCAAACCCTAATCACTCAGTGTGGCGCAGATTCCCCCTGCTGCTTGTGCCCTGGTCTGTTTAGTTCCCTGATATCGCTCCAAAACCCCCCAAAAGGGCTCGTAAAAAAATTAATAAATAATACAAATATTAATAATAATAATATTAATAATTCTAAAAAATAATGAAAAAAATACAAAACTACTGACACCAATCTCTGCCCTACTGACTGACACCAGTCACTGTCTTACTGACACCTACCTCTGCCCTACTGACACATCCACTTCTCTACTGACACTGTCAATTGGTCTACTGACACCGTCTACTGGTCTACTGACTGACACTCATCCACTGTCCTACTGATACCATCCACTGCTCTACTGACACCGTCCACACATACATGTGTTTGAGTTATACGGTGCATACCCTAATGCAATAGGCTTCACACTCCTATGAGCTGTACTGAAGGATCCAAAGCAGTTGAATCCTTGTACTTGATAAGCATGTACATATCCCAAAATAAGCTTCATCATCTTGCTTTCACCAATCTACTTCAGAGTAAAAGTAGATCTTTATTCAGAGACTTAAATTATACCTGCTGTACACTTACTTTTTTAAGAACCACTTTGCTTTCCTCAAACAGAGCTGGAACTATGGCCAGTACTAATCTCAATTTATTTTGGGTAGTCGTAGGTAGGTACTGTACATATTCTGTCAGTACTGATTGAGATGAAACTTTCAGAATGGCGGTGCAGAATGGAGAACAGATATACGGAGTTCATATTTATTATATTGTTTCTTTTCCTATAGCTGTGAGTTCAGTGTTTTTCAGTGTCCTTTGATTATAACTATAATGTAGATGCCCTTGTTGACTGCTATAGAGTTCATGTTTCCACCAATCAGCAGAAATGAGTCACACTGTAATCTTTTTATCATTTCAAGGACTGTACAGCAGTATTTGCAGGCACAAAACCAAAAGTGTGAAACTCATAAAGAGAAATGCGCATGGATTTCCCAGGCTGGTGTAGTGTGTATATAGTTGCACAGAAAGCACTATGCTTATAGTTAATGTAAAGCAAAGACAGGCAGAATCACATTTGATCAGTCGTAACAAGGTGTAGTGTGATGTTAAACTTATGCTCCCCGCACCCAGGAAACGTTAACCAAAACTAGTGACTCCCACAGCAATAAAGTCTTCCAAGGCAAAATAAAACTACTTGCCTGGTAAACCTATTCTCCAAAACAATAAAAATTGTGAGCTGTGCTATAGTAACAAAGTAGTGATCATCAGGGGCATCGCAAAATTTTGCTGGAAAAGAAAAAAGAAAAAAAAACACGCATCATCGCAAACAGATATATGCATACTCATAAATATTGAAAGTAGCTTAAAATTATAACAAAAGTCCCATGAAGTGTGTGATGTTCAGAATAATGCTTAAATATATGAAACTAAGCAGCTTAATAATGTAAAGTAAAACAAGTCCTTCTTGTGCTCGTGCTTAGAAAATACATCCAGTGCTCCAACAAGTGATGGTGGCTCACACTCCCCCCCTTCGCACTTAGCAGAAATATATGACCCCAAATAGTGGGTCATAAATCAGTATATATGTGGATATAGCATCTCTAGTACCACTGGTTCCGGTCCCCTTACTTGCCTCCAAGCAGTCCAACTCTGCATGGATCAGCAGCATGTGTCGAAAAACCACAGAGAGGAACTCATCATGCAGAAAATGTATTACTCATGAATCCGCATTAAAAGCAAAGATCCCCCACCAAATATACACTCACATTGTAATGTGTCCACCCAGAACTCAGGATTTCCAGCGGTTTGTATGACAAACTAGGACCTGCTGCTGAAGTATGGTTACGGACATACTTCAGGAGATGACCACAGACCTTTCAGCAATGCACAGCTTTACAATTGAAAAGCAGCTTAGTGTTTAGGACAGCAATCAGCCAGTCTATGTGGGGAAGGACCTACCCGACCAGCTGGACTCACAAGCGCTTTTAGAGGTCCAGGGGCGGGGCTCTTCTCTTCCCAGTCACCATCAGTTAGAGTGGGAACATCGTGCTGCCATGTCTGAAAAAGTTGAGTAACCTTAGTCGTGTCAGTTTGGGCTAGGCAAAGGTATAAGGAAGGGAGGGGTTTATCAACCCGTTAAGATATCAGCAGACGCTGAACTGCATGAGATGCTAGTATAACAGGAAACACGAATTGGGCATGTCTAAGCTGCAGCTATCGTAAATACATTCTATTGGGCAGGTTGTACCAAGACTGAACCTATCAAACATTAACAGCTGACCTTTGGAGATAATATCCTGCAGTGTTTTTTTACCATAGTTGGTCCGGATGAAAGGGTCTGGAATACAGTGGAACTGTAAAAGCTTAAGATTCCCCCCAGAGCGGCATGTATAGGGATCAGGCTTCTGTGTTTCATAGTTTGATATTTGACTGAAATTTTTTGTCAAACAATTTGTCTGGACAACCGCATGACAAAAAGTTGAAAGTTAGCAGAATAAGACTGGTGCATGTGGACTACAAATATCTCAGATCATACGGAAGAAAATATTGTTTTGCACTTCTAAGCACTGGTCTCTTAAAGGATTGAAATGAAAGAAGTTAATTTTGCTGATTAGCATTACTTAATAACAATGTGGAGTACACCATTCATCACCACTCAGCTTCATATTTATTTGTCACATTCACAGCACATTCACCAGTGAAGTCATCGTATGTATGCAACATGGTCAGTTTTGCAATTTTTTTCTAAGTTTTATATGTTTTAAATGTTTTATATTTTTTTAAATTATTCATTTATACAAATCTTTTTATATATCAGCGGTTTATTTTCAGAATGTCTCTTTGTCTCTCTCATTGAATTTTCTTATAGTCTCCTATGCCCAGGGCAGTTAGGGAGAGAAATGCGTAATTCCTTTGACCCATTCAGTTGTGTGTAGACATTTAAACTTGAGTAATTAAGGTCTGTAAATATTAGAATATATATTCAGCAAAGTGAAGAGTAGCCTAAAAACACATAAAAAGATACAGTACCTGGTACTGGTAAAAAAATGTTAATTTTGAAATTTTTATTTTATCAAATCTTACATTTTATTTAATAACACAATAGATAAAGAAATACATATATAAATTAATAAAACAAATTAAAAGTCTGAAAGCAGAAGCCCCTAAAAAACGTCTTTATTGAACACAGGGCGTGTGTAGCAAGTCCAGTCTCTCTGCCCTGCATCTGGGACTCCCTCTCCCAGTATACAGTAATTGTTGGTTGTGAGCAATTATTACAGTATACTCAGAGAAGAAGTTGGCAGCTCTAGCTGTCAAAAAAGCATTCTGAATCAGTCTTTATAAACAACACTGATCCAGACCCCAATTATACAAAGATACAAAGTAACATATTGTTACATTTTTATCTTTCTGTTCATTCATCTGCAGATCAAAGGGATGAATTTAGATCTGCAGATGGTCTTTTTTTTTTTTATTATGATTTTATTCATTTACTTCACAGATACATATACATATAAAAAGGAAATCAAATTCCAAATATTACAAAATCATCATTTCTCCCCCAATCCCAGGAACCCCCCTCCCCTTGCGTCCCCATCCCCCCATATCTATCCCACTCCGGAATTGCAGTCCTACTTCTCCTTTCTTGGAAAATTAGCAAATTCTGGTGGCAGCATCATGCTGTGGGGGTGTTTTTCAGCTGCAGGGACAGGACGACTGGTTGCAATCGAGGGAAAGATGAATGCGGCCAAGTACAGGGATATCCTGGACAAAAACCTTCTCCAGAGTGCTCTGGACCTCAGACTGGGCTGAAGGTTTACCTTCCAACAAGACAATGACCCTAAGCACACAGCTAAAATAACGAAGGAGTGGCTTCACAACAACTCCGTGACTGTTCTTGAATGGCCCAGCCAGAGCCCTGACTTAAACCCAATTGAGCATCTCTGGAGAGACCTAAAAATGGCTGTTCACCAACGTTTACCATCCAACCTGACAGAACTGGAGAGGATCTGCAAGGAGGAATGGCAGAGGATTCCCAAATCCAGGTGTGAAAGACTTGTTGCATTTTTCCCAAAAAGACTCCTGGCTGTATTAGATTAAAAGGGGGCTTCTACTAAATACTGAGCAAAGGGTCTGAATACTTAGGATCATGTGATATTTCAGTTTTTCTTTTTTAATAAATCTGCAACAATGTCAACAATTCTGTGTTTTTCTGTCAGTATGGGGTGCTATGTGTACATTCATGAGGAAGAAGAATGAACTTAAATGATTTTAGCAAATGGCTGCAATATAACAAAGAGTGAAAAATTTAAGGGGGTCTGAATACTTTCCGTACCCACTGTATCTGAGACAAGCCATGTCTTATTTTTATTGATGGATTACAGAGTTTTTCCACAATTGTCAACTCTTTTTCTGATCTGATGGGTTGGGGCAAACAACTTACAAAGTGTTTTAGTTGTATTTAACTCCAGTAATTTAATGTCAACTTCCCCCATTGTATTTAAATCACAAAGTCATCTAATTTTTTCATAATGTTTAATTGCTTTTAATCGCAAATCTCCTATCCCACCACCAAACTGTTTCTCCTTTCCGGGTATAAAACATGTTGTGCCTACTAGTGGTAATATCGGAGAGTTGTATTTCCACCCAGCCTGCCTATACAGCATATCCCAGGTCTTATATACAGCTATCGTTATTTCATGTGTATCTTCGTGCAATTCCCTATATTTTGGTCAGACCCAAATGTTCTTATCCAGTTGTGCTCGACTCATCGTGATTTGCAACCTAACCCATCTTTTTACAGAATTTTTTTTCGTCCATTCTATCATCCCTGATATCAATGCTGCTGCGTGGTATCTTTTGATGTCAGGTGCAGCTACTCTCACCTGTGTCTTATCTCTACTAGGAGCCGCATATTGCACCCTAGGTTTTTTCCCCTGCCATATAAATTTTAGCAACATTGTTCTTCTTGTTTTAAAATATGCCGGTGAATAGCAATAGGTAGCATTTGAAATCTGTATAGTATCTTGGGCAGAATTATCATTTTAAACATATTTATTCTGCCCAACCAAGATATTGGGCGAGTCAATATTTTCCTAATGTTTAACTTTATCTCCTCTAACAGTGGGATGTAATTGGCAAGGTAAAGATTTTCAGAAAAGGGTGTTATGTTTATCCGTAAATATTTTAACTTAGATTTAGCCCAAGTAAATGGATTTTCCTTTTGCAGAGCCTGCTCTTCTTTTTTGTTTAATCCGATATTTAGAATTTCTGATTTAATTGGGTTTATCTTAAAGTTTGACAATCCCCATATCTCTTTAATTTTTTGATAATATTTGGGAGGCTTATTCTAGGGTTGGCAATATAAAACAAAACATTGTCCGCGTAAGCTGCTATTTTATGTTCTTCCTGACCAATCCTCACCTCTTTTATATCTACATTATTTCTTAAAGATGCAAGCAAAGGTTCTAATGTTAGGACGAACAGGGGCGAAAGAGGACATCCCTGTTTCGTCCCGTTACACATCCTAAACCAAGATGATAAATTACCATTTACTTTTACTGATGCAGATTGGTTTTTATATAGGGCTCCTATCCATTAAGTCATCTTGGCTCCGACACCCAAGTCCTCTAGTGTTTCAGCCATGAATTCCCAGTCCATCCTATCGAATGCTTTTTTCAGCATCGATTGTTAACAAAAGGGCCAGGGCATCTCGTTCTTTAGACTTATGTAACAACAATTGGGTTATAATCCCATTATCTTTCCCTTCTGTTCCTGGGATAAATTCTGTCTGATCTGCATGTATCCACTGTGCCATCAAGTCCTTCAATCACGCTGCCAAAATTTTTGCATAAAATTTTGTATCTGTATTTAACAGTGCTAGTGGCCTGTAACTAGAGCACAAAGTTGCAACTTTCCCATCTGCAGATGGTGTTAAAGCAACACAAGTTAAAAAAGTTTTTTTTAAATAAAATGTTCCTCTGTTTAACCCCTTATTAACCCTTAGTTTACTCTAATCAGCCCTAATTAACTCCTTAATCTCCTTCTCTCTTCAGCTATTATTTTCCTGCTGATTTTCTGTTTGCTTACTAACTATTATTATTGAAACGTTTTTGTTTTGATTTAAATAATAATTCATTGTCAATGTTAATAATTGTACAAAAAAACCCAAAATGAAAGCACTAAAAAAATTCCGCTACCCAGCGCTCCTACAGCACGCTCACAATATAAAACAAAATCTTACGAGCAGCTACTAAACAATGCTGTGATTACCTAGGTTTCATTAGCATATTCTATATTAATATTTGTACATATTTAACATATAGTTACACATTTTCCATTTTAAAAAGTGCAAAATTGAAAAAAAAAACACATTTTATTTTTTTGTAAATAACTTTGCAAGACTTTGTATCTGAATCATAATTTTAGTGTAATTTTAAACAGAACAAATTATGGAATAGGGTATACACATTTTACATGCAGTAACACTAATTATTTTTAAACTAACACTGAATTTTGTTTTGTTTTGTTGTGTTTTGTGCAAAAAAAAAAACGTTACAAGACAATATCACAAAAAGAAAGCCTTCTTCGTCCTTAAAAAAAAAAACAATATATGTAATACCTTGCTATATTTAGTAATAAAAAGGTTATTGCCGAACAAACAGGTTCATAGCAGAAATGTAAAAATTGCTCTGGTTTATAGGGGGTAAACAGGTGTGAGAGGGGAATTTGTTAATTCAGATAAAAATATTATAAAATAATATTATATAAAAATGACTACCCTGTGAAAAATATATAAGATAAAAAAAGAAGGAAAGTGCTTAAATAAGTGGGTGACTATGGTTCCTGTGTTTGACATACAGTGACTTATTAATTTTATTGCCATCCAAATGATGTGTACACAAAAATGATTTCCTTTACTACCTCCGAACACATCTGTGGCACAGTAAGAGTTCTGGAATTCACAACTGTAAGGATATAAAATGAATGTACATACATCAGCTCATTGATCATGTGCAGATTACCGTATAGTATTCCCTTATTTACCATTTGCTTGTAATGTTGTGAATACCAGTGCACACTCCATGGCATACATATTTTTTTATATGTAGCGTAGGCTCCAATTCCCATATCAACTAGGCATTGACATCACTTAAATAAAATTATGATTTTCTATAATGTTTTTAGGCCTATCTAATCGTTGTTTGTGATTTTACATGTGGGAACAAAACTGCATTAACTGCCTACCATACTGCTATCAATAATGGTTACTGTAAAAAAAAAAAATAGAAAAAGTAAAAAAGCCTATAGCCTATGCTGTGAATCGGGTAAAACAGTGCACTTGGAAAACAAGCCACGGCAAGGATGCATACACAATTTTATAGGCTGCTGCGTGGAATGGAGGCTTTATTAATAATAACTGTGCACATGCAGCCCTCCTCTACTGGGCCTGGAGCCCATCAGTTCAAAAGGGGGGCCTGGGCACATGCTGAGCAGGAGGGCAAGCTGTACTTCCTCATTGCTGACACCTCTTGTGGCTCTCCCTGCTGCGATGCCAGCTTCTCCTCCCCCTTTATGGCTGCCCCTTCCACCGTTCTGATCATCCCCATCCCCCTGCTGTTCAGGCCCCCCTGTTAGTCCCCCTCTCACCTGCTGTCTGGACCTCCCATGTGCCCTATTCCTCTCAGCACTGTCGGCTTCCCTCCTCTATAATGAAAAGAAATGGCTGCACTCAGATGTGGTCAAAATCCAGGTTTATTGGACATCCCAATGTGGCAAAAAAGTGGCAAGGTAGAAGCCTAATGATTAAGCACACATTAAGCACACATCTTAGTGTGTGAAACGCATCTACCTTGCCACTTTTTTGCCACATTGGTATGTCCAATAAACCGGGATTTTGACCACATCTGAGTGCAGCCATTTCTTTTCATTATTGATTTCCACGGAGGCGAGCCGGGGCGAGCACCACTGTTGGTCATCAAGCTTCTCATTACCTTGAGCAGTGTATCTCTTTCCTTTGTAGGCTTCCCTCCTCTTCTCTCCCTACCACTTGCAGCTGCTGACAGCACACAGGGGGGTCATTTGAGAATGGAGCCCTTATTCAGAACACAGAACTTTTTTTAATAATTCAATATAATTTTAACTTTTAGATTTATATGGAAGTTTGTTGTGTTTGTGTCCACTAATGATTTTAGTGTATTTTTAGCAAAATTATAATTTGATATTTTTGGGGGGAAGGGGGGCCTGTCAGGTAGGCTGTACAGGACCCTGTGATTTTTAACAGCAGCCCTGCCTACAGGTTCTTTTTAACTTGGTGCATGCACATTTTGTTGCTTAGCAATCTGATTATAATACCTATTTTTCACTTTAATTCATTTTTGAGTCAGTTTTTGACATGCATGTATCTTTTTGTGTTCATTGAATATCGGTTCAGGGATTGTATCCATGGTGTGCACATACATTTGCACACTTATGCAAGCCGGCAGTGCAAGCATGCCATAACGTTTTATCATTGTTTATTTCTTTTAGTCCATAAGGTCCATTGTGTGGCCACTGCACAGCAAAAGTTCAGATTTGTTACAGAGTGACCAGTCAAAAAGCATAAGGCGTAATGCCTTATGCATCTTCTCTCTAGAATCCATGACTCCAGTTGTGAAATGTGAAATCTATCAAGGTACTGAAGCGGGCAGCACATTATGCTTGCTCCGGAGGGTAAAATGTCCTAAAATATCCAATATAATGAAAAACCACCAGAGATCTTAAAAGCTTATGCAGAAGAATGATTGCGGTAGTTGCAAATCTATTATGTTGAGCCTTTAAAAGCAAAAAAATATTGACAAGCCATCACTGGGTATTAGTTGCTATGGATAGAGCAGTAGCATTACCTCTGTAATAGTATTGTAGAGGATCTTCAATACATAACATCTGCTTGATCTACAATCACCTTATTTTTCTGTGCTGGCCGCAGGTGTGCTCTGGAGGGTGCTTATAGTCAGAGAACTAAATGAATTCTATAGCTTGAAAAGGAGCCTAAGAAAAGAGGACATCATGCAGTTTTTATATCTGCATTTTTATTCTATAGTTTAGAAGCATAAACCTGGTAAGATACCATATTTTTATTGAAGCTTGCAGATGAGCCTTGTTTTAGATATACTAATATTTAAAAATAAATTTAAAGCTGAACTCTAGCAACATTTCAAAGATACCCTTGCAGTAGGGCTCTCCCTGCACTGGAAAGATAGATTTAGATGTGCAAATAATCGCCCTTTTCTCTGAAGCCCATGTTTGGATTGTGCTTGAGAGGCTACTGGCGGACAGTGAGGAAGCGATGTGTTGCCTCCTTATTGCCTGTTTTAACCCAATTTTTGCCAAAAAACGCATTGTTTTGCACTTGGTTGCGAGGTGTTTGTGGTGCTTCTCCATTTGCCTGAGTGTGTAGTGTTCGGCGGACTTGCTGCCCACAGATCTCTACATGTCAGATAGACTTTGCCACAGGTGCAAAACGCCACGACCGCGCCATGTACACACCGCCATCTGCTGGCCTTTTCTGCTTAAGGGGGGCAGTTGTCGGGTGGCAAACATTCAGTTCAACCGCACATTTTTGCTGCCCTCTAACTGCATATGTAAATGAAGCCCAATGTTTTTTTCTGTCTTGAGGAACAATAAAGAGCAATTTTACGTACCTTACTCCTCGCTGACACATGTTTTTTTCCGACTGCACAACCAGTTGCCAGTAGTCTCTTCTTTTACTGCTCTGTCACTTGCAGGGACTCACATACAACGCCAGCAGTCCTGCATTGTAAGTGAAGACACTAAGGGCCCCCTACCACAACCTGTATCATCAGAGAGAAAAGGTGAGCACCAACTCCTAGTGGGGGGGAAGGGGTAAGGGATAAGGTAATAAAAGTACCTTTTAATGTTTCCCTAGACAGAACCAAGCATTTAACCCCTTGGGGGGGGGGGGGGCTGAGGTTGGCCCTCCTGCAAGGGTGACTTTGAGTTTTTCCACAAGGTTCAACTCTTTTACTGATCTGATGGGTTGGGGCAAACAACTTACAAAGTGTTTTAATTGCATGTAACTCCAATAATTTAATGTCAACTTTCCCATTGTATGTAAATCACAAACTGATCTAATTTTTCCATAATGTGTAATTTCTTTTAATCGCAAATCTCCTATCCCACCACCAAACTGTTTCTCCATTCCGGGTAATAAATATGTTGTGCCTACTAGTGGTAATAACGGAGAATTGTATTTCCACCCAGCCTGCCTATACAGCATATCCCATGTCTTATATACAGCTCTCGTTATTTCATGTGTATCTTCGTGCAATTCCCTATATTTTGGTCAGACCCAAATGTTCCCATCCAATTGTGCTTGACTCAATGTGATTTCCAACTTAACCCATCTTTTTTCAGAATTTTTTTAGTCCATTTTATCATCCCTGATATCAGTGCTGCTGTGTGGTATATTTTGATGTCAGGTGCCGCTACTCCCCCTGTGTCCTATCTTTAAAAAGAGTCGCATACTGCACCCTAGGTTCCTGCAGGATAGGCTCCTGCAAGGGTAACTTTGAGTTTGAAAGCTAAAACTTTTTTTTACATTAATGCATTCCCTGCATTTTGCACCTTGCTGTTTATTCACTATAACTGTCATCTCTTGTTGATTCTCTCACGTGTATTATTGGTTATTATGACTAGTTCATTACTAGATCATTTTTTGTTACTTGCAGTGCGATAATTTAGAAGTGGGTATTTGCTAACCTACCCTCTGTGAAGTAATGAAGGTCTGGACCAAAAAGATGTTTATTGTCTAATGGTTGGAATGCCTTGTCTTTTCCTAACCTGAATTTTGTTAGGTTCTTTATGTATATTGGTGTCCTTTTATGAAACCGAGATGAGCAGTGATCCTGCTGATCGCAGCTCATTTCCGATCTTTATTGGTTTATGAAACAGAGATGATCGGGGGAGAACATGTTCTCCGCTGATCATCTCTACACACAGAGAATCTGTCATTCACTGACACAGAAATGGCCAGGTTATGAAGCTGCGATCTCTGCACTTCACTGGTGATCTTTGTCAGAATTCACACTCCTGGATTCACCAGCCTGGAGGTGGTGAATCAGGGAGAGAAGACAGAATCGGGGGAGAACTGAGGGGGAAAAAGGAAGATTATCGACTTCCTTCTTCCTCGTTCAGACCCCCCAACACAGTAGTCATGTCCCCCTGCCATATTTATGTATATATATATATATATATATATATATATATATATATACTCATACATGTCATGTGTATATTAGAGCTGCACGATTAATTGTATGAAAATCGCGATCTCAATTCACCCCCCTGACGATCTAAACCTGACATATGCTCGATTCTTTCTCCCAGTAACTATAAACAAAATGATTACATTGTATCTTTCCTCCCGCAAACGCCTATCAGCATTAGTCTCCCAGTAACTATAAACAAAATGATTACATTGTATCTTTTCCTTCCTTCTGCCAGGGAGAAAGGAAGTTTAACCTCCTAAAGACTAGACCTTTTTCTGACACTTGTTGCTTGCAAGTTAAAATCAGTTTTTTTTGATAGAAAAGTACTTAGAACCACCAAACATTTTTATATAATTTTTTAGCAGAGACCCTACAGAATAAAATGGCGATTGTTGTAATATTTTATGTCACACTGTATTTGCGCAGCAGTCTTTCAAACGCAATTAATAGACTTTAATGAATAAAAAAAAAAAAACGTAACAGTAAAGTTATCCCAATTTTTTTTGTTACACAGAGAATCGTGATCTTTATTCCAAGCTAAAAAATCGTGATTCTCATTTTGGCCAGAATCGTGCAGCTCTAGTGTATATATATATTTCATGTGTGTATATATATATATATATATATATAAAATGTATGTGTGTGTGTGTGTGTATGCAGTATATATGTATATTTATGTAGGGGGACTAATTATTTTATTAACATTAGTGGGGATCGAGCCCACATGTACTCAGCAGTGATCACTGCTTTTTAAATGGCTTCTCGTACTGTAATCTCGCTTTGTCTCACGAGATTACAGGCGACCCATTCACTTCTATACAGATCTCGGCCGTTCGCCGATGAAAAACTTCTCCTCTGTTCACCCTTTGAGAACTAAAGTTAACAGCTTCATAAAAAGGGTGCCAGAGGTGGTAATTTTCCCCGGAAAACTGCCGAGAAGTGAACGGTGAGAAAAATTCACAGTTTCGTAAATGGACACCATTATGTCATGCCGAACTTTCATGCTCTCTGGTTAAAAAATTACCTGTATTCTGATCTGTGCTGTGCTTGTTTTCTCCCTGCTCATCTGTTCTCCATGGAAGGTTGTCTCCATGTAATTATTATAATTTTTTTAAAATTACTTTTATTACAGTTTGACAAATAAAAAACATGTAAAATGTGCACAATCCGCTCCCAAACTACTATATCTAAACCTAATAACTTTTAAATACAAATTAAAGTATACCTTCTATAAAAATACATACAGATATATATATATATATATATATATATATATATATATATATATATATATATATATATATATACATATAGACATATAGACATATATCCATGCAAAGGACCTTTGTTAAGAGGAAGACTACAAGGTTTCCCACAGTATTTATGACATCAAAATGCATAGAGAAGGAAAAGGATCAAGAAACAAAAACCCTGGAATTATTTTAGCCCACTGTCTATATGTATTGTATTCCAGTCGCACAGACCCCACATTACCCCGCTGCGTCACCATTTCTAGAAGCAGGCAAGACTAGAATCACCAGTTAAGCATCCAATACTGCAGTGCATTAGGTAGTTTGTGAGGAATCTAACCATGTCCCCCATATTTGATAGAACCTTGCTGGAGAGCCTCTACTCCAAAACGTTGCTTTATACAGTGGCAAAGCATTTTTCACCTTCCAGAAGGAGAGGGATGGAGGCTCAGATTGTTTCCATTGCAAGACTATAGCTTTTCAAGCTTAGTAAAGCAAGATGCCCAGTAGAGTTCTAATGGCTCTGTTGGGTCCTGTAGTGTAACCTTCAGTGGGGAGGAATGAAGAAGCAACGGAGCTGCCCAAAACACTGATAAACATGCCTCCCGAAAGAGATACTATTAGGTACTACAAAAAGCAGTACAAAAGTAGTACTTCAAAATGGCATATTTTCTAACCCTTCTCAACTTCTACTTAGCATATGGTTCTTGTTCTTGTCTTTGTCGAGAGATTTTCCTTTCACTTCCTGTGCTGTCAGAAAGTGAGGGTAAGCCCCCACCCCCAAAATAGGGACACAGATGGGAATACAATTCTGAAGGAGACTCTAACCCTTCTTTGCTCTATCTAAAATAAAATACACTATATTGGGCTTAAAAAGACTTTAGATTCTGGGCCTCCTCTATAAAAAAAACCTGTCTATAATAACAACACGTTGTGTTCAATTCCACTTTAATTCATTTTCTTAGTACAAGTATGCCTTGCAGCCTTTAAGATTCAAAGGCCATCCTGCAGTCTTTAGGGCATCATTAGATGTCTCTTGTTTAATAAAGCAAGGATTATTTCATATGGCTAACAATTACCAAGATGTTTTAATTTCATTTTTGCAGGCTGGAGCCAAAAAGAACTTCGATTTGTCAATATATAAATGCACGACCTGGGAAATTCTGAATGAATGCCTTTCAGGTGATGAGCGCAGATAAAATTAGCCAACGTGAGAAATCAATTTGAATGTCATTAATGAAAGCTCTGTGGTGAGCCTATTACATAGGAACAATTAGATAGGATTGAAAAATGTTTTGAGAGGTGATTAAACATTTCTGACTGGGAGATGTTCCTAAATTAAATTTACAGATTTTAAAGCTGAATCTATCTCATTTTAATATAGTTCATTTATTACATTTAACCAAAATCTTCATTAAATTTAATTTGGTCATCCATTGATAAACTACCTCTTGAATGCAGCAAAACAAAGGGTCATTTTCATTGATATCAATTTCATTGGACTGGTGCCTACTGTGCCCTCTCTCTCTCCAGTCATTGGTATTGTAACTCCCTAGTGTAGCACCATATGTGAGCAGCATTATAATTATGTCACTGAACTCTCTTATCAGACCCTTGGCAGTAGGTATTATTCAGAAAAAGGAAGCTACAAAGCAATCTGTTCTGCTGAGCTGTCTGCGTAACTAAAGCATTGTGCTCTGGGAATCCTTTGTCAATTTATATATTTATAACTAAAGCAAATAATGTATATAGATAGGGAGAAAACAGACACTGTATAAGCAGGAAGTGCAGAGTAAGAATTACAAAAATCTGTTTTCTCTTTCGTTCATTGACGGACACAGCTCCTGTCATTCTTGACCATTGGGTTATACTGCCCCCTACAGGAGTAGGACACTAGACAGAAAAAACTTTTGGCTATACCCATGGGCAGTCCCAGGGGGTATACTCCCTCTCCCTGCTATAGTCAGTTTTTTCTGCCTAGTCAGGAGTAAGAACCTAGTTCCTTGCTGGGATCTTTGGTCCTGGCAAGATTTTTTAGATAGAAATTTTTTTTCCTCCTGGATTTTTTCTGTGAGATCTACAATCACGTCCCGGACTGGAAGACGGGCTGGATAATCTAGATCCTGTGGTCACCCAAGTCTGGCCTCAGCTCTGCGCTAGGTCGGTCATGACATAGCCCCCCTGGCCCTGCGAGTTAAACATCTCACGAGGTCGCAAACGATTCGCAGTGTTCCTTCTGGTTGACAGCCCCTAATTTCCATGGAGAGGAGGATCTGTCTGGAGCAGTGCCCACCTGGTGCCTGGTATGCTGAGTAGCTGTCCCCCCTTTACTGCTAGAGGGTTTTGGGGTGGATTTGGGCCCCTCCTTGGGACGGTTGGACCCCCCGGGTTCCCCTCCTTCCCACAGGCACCCCCCTTGTCAAGTCCCTCATCCTGCCCCCCCCCCCCCCACATATGCTGAGGATGTATTTTTTTTTGGGTGGTTTGGCTACCTTCCTGGGGTGGGGGCAGGCCACTAATGGCGATGGGGGCCAAGGGGTCTGCTGGCAATGGCCGGACGATCGATTGTGCAGGGGGGATTGTACCTGGTGGGGGCTCCTGCCAAAGCCCCCCATCCTGCCTGGATCTGTCCTGAGGCCTGGTCCCCTCATTCTGGGTCCCTGTATGCCTCGTGATGCCTCACGGGGCCGTCATTTTGTTGTAGCCTGTGTGTTTCTATACACAGCGGCCATGTTTGTGTAGTCCGGTGGACATTTTCTTGTGGTTTACCATTGCAAATAGCGGTGGCCATGACAGTGAAGCCTTGTGGGCGGCGATTTCGGCAGTGGGAGTCCCTTCTTTATCCCTGGTGCTGACTCCTGGGTCATTTAGCTTCCTAATCGCCGCACGTGTAGTGTAGAATTTTCTGGTGCTTGCAGGTGTCTGTGTTGGCGGGTCGTGAGTCTGGTGGGGTCCTCTCCCTCTCTGCTGAGGATCGCTCTGTGCCTTGAGCTTGGAGACCGGGTGGTGCTGCCAGCGCAGTAGGGGTTGTCCCTTAGCAGCGTGTTACACTTTTGTGTGGGGTCCCCTTGGTGACTCATGGAGTCCTTGGAGCACATTTCCCCACCCGATCCCTTCTCTGAGGCTGTACTGATGGCGGTCCTGGAGTCCCTTGTGTTATACCTGAAGGGTTTCACATGTACTGTTACAAATGGCCATCTTAGAGACATGTAAGAGATGCATTGATATACTGAGCTGTCCTGTAATGCATGCTGCAGTGTACAGTGAGTCCTGAATAAACATCCGTTGTTCCAGGTCAGAGTCCTGTGTCTCTCACAACACGGAGAATATAACAGTGGCGACGAGAATGGGATTTACAAGGTTACTATCCGTGTGAGAAAAGAAAAGAAGAAAAAAAACTCTGGATTGTTAGCTGGATACAAACACCCACAGAGCCCAGCAGGAAAATGTCATTGATCGGGACATTAAGTGAATTTGATGGAGAACAGACAACCTGGAGTTCCTGGATTGAGAAACTGGAACAGTATTTTTGTGCAAATGCCATCCCAGGCGACAGACAAGTAGCAGTATTTCTGACACTGGTTGGTGCTAGGACATATGACACTCTTAGGGATCTCCTTTTCCCTGAAAAACCAGCAACTAAGACTTTGGCAGAGCTCCTGACACTGTTAGGGAATCACTTCCAGCCTAAACCACTAGAGATTGCAGAAAGATTCCGGTTCTATCAGCGGCAGCAGCAGCCGGGTGAAGATATTAAGGCTTATGTGCTCGCCCTTCGCAGACTAGCCTCAACCTGTTCTTTTGGGGAGTATTTACAGACTGCACTGAGGGATAAGTTTGTCATGGGACTAAATAGTGAGTCTAGCCAAAAGAGACTGTTAACAGAGAAAGATCTTACTCTTACAAAGGCAATTGAGATAGCTTCAGTGATGGAAATGGCTGTGAAAGATACAGAGGCATTGAGCCCCCAGAGCAGGGAAGAGGTTAAAGAGGAAGTTTTCAGAACAGCAGTCAAGCCAACAGCAGCAAACTATAGACCCTCACCAAGCCGGGAGTCAGCTTGCTACCGTTGTGGGAATACAGACCATGATCACAAAGTCTGCCGGTTTAAGGATCAGCTCTGTCATAATTGTGGTAAGGCAGGCCATCTGAAACGAGTCTGCCGTAGTTAGATGGTGCGAAATAAAAAGCCTCTGAACACCAGGACAAAGGCATATATGGTGGGAAGATATACATCGTCATCGGAATCAGAGGATGAGGAAGTGCTCCACAGATTGGACATACATCATATGCATTCAGCACCCTCATCAATGACTGTAGAGGTAACCGTGGAAGGAAAGAAACTCAAGATGGATGTCAGTAGCGGAACTATCAGGGTCGCAGCGGTCACGCTTGCGACCGGGCCCTGGAGTTCCGCTACCTGAGGGGGGGCCCGCCAGCCCCCGTTCTCTTACCGCGGCCGCGGCGTGAGGGGGCCCGTCCGTCCGCCTGACTGTTCCGTGTCCGCTAGTGGCTGTCTGGCTGAGACTGAGAGACGATCGTTGTGCGGGCGGGCGGGCGGGCGAGGGGGGGGGAGAGGTGTCTAAAGCAGCCAGTTTTCTGTGTAAAGCTGCAATCTGCTGCTGTGCTGCCTGCACCGCCCCCAGCCCTGCCGATCCTCCAATCAGAGCTGATGCAGTGAGGCAGTGACACCAATAGTGTGCAGGGGGAGGAGGAGTTCTCCCCTCTGCGAGTGCGAAGAGACTACATGCTGTGCCTGCTAGAAGTGTGCCTGCCTGGCTGGAGTTGCTGAGTGACTGAGGGGGAAGCTGACTGACTGCTAAGTGCTAATTGTAAGTGAACTAACTTGCCTTTTTGATCCCAAACTCCACCCTTGCTGGAATGCTGCCTCTTAATGATCCCAGACCCATGTCTGGCACAGAACAGATCTCATCCCTATCTACAACAGAGGTGTTGGGGGGTGTAGGGATGAGATCTGTGGTGGTGGGGGGATGGGATCAGTAAGACAGGGGTGGTGGTGGTGGGGGAGGATGACACCACATCCCACCCCTCCTCCACCCCCCCCCCACCATCACCCCCACTGATCCCTCTCCACCATCACCTCTTCACCACCGCCATTGATCTCAACCCCCTCCCAACCATCACCCCCCCTCACAACCATCACCCCCCCTCACCACCGCCATTGATCCCACCCCCTTCACCATTACCGCCACTAATCTCACCCCCCTTCACCACCATCACCACCTCTGATCACACCCCCCTCCCCACCACCGCCGCCACTGATCACACCCCCCTCCCCACCACCGCCACCACTGATCAAACCCCCTCCCCACCACCGCCGCCACTGATCACACCCCCCTCCCCACCACCGCCACCACTGATCAAACCCCCCTTCCCACCACGGCGCAACTGATCACCCCCCCTCCCCACCACCGCCACCACTGATCAAACCCCCTCCCCACCACCACCGCCACTGATCACACCCCCCTCCCCACCACCGCCACCACTGATCAAACCCCCTCCCCACCACCGCCGCCACTGATCACACCCCCCTCCCCACCACCGCCACCACTGATCACACCCCCCTCCCCACCACCGCCACCACTGATCAAACCCCCCTCCCCACCACGGCGCAACTGATCACCCCCCCTCCCCACCACCGCCACCACTGATCAAACCCCCTCCCCACCACCGCCGCCACTGATCACACCCCCCTCCCCACCACCGCCACCACTGATCAAACCCCCTCCCCACCACCGCCACCACTGATCAAACCCCCTCCCCACCACCGCCGCCACTGATCACACCCCCCTCCCCACCACCGCCACCACTGATCAAACCCCCCTCCCCACCACGGCGCAACTGATCACCCCCCCTCCCCACCACCGCCGCCACTTATCACACCCCCCTCCCCACCACGGTGCAACTGATCACCCCCCCTCCCCACCACCGCCGCCACTTATCACACCCCCCTCCCCACCACGGTGCAACTGATCACCCCCCCTCCCCACCACCGCCGCCACTGATCACCCCCCCTCCCCACCACGGCGCCACTGATCACACCCCCCTCCCCACCACCGCCGCCACTGATCACCCCCCCTCCCCACCACCGCCGCCACTGATCACACCCCCCTCCCCACCATTGCCGCCGTTGAACCCAGAAACAGAAATGTTTTACTTTGTTATACGTTGGAAAAAAAAAAGTGTCAAAAATATGCTTTTTCGGGGGGGGGGGGGGGCCCTTCATGATTTCTTGCACCGGGGCCCTGAGAAATCTAGTTACGCCCCTGATGGATGTAGACACAGGAGCAGCAGTTTCAGTTATCACCCAGAGAAAACTTCTGATCCGAACAACTGTCTGTCCAACATCAATCAAACTGCAGACATACTCAAAGCAGATACTCCACCCACTGGGGTACGTGAAAGTACAGGTATCCTACAAGGGTCAGACGAAGAGAATGCCATTATATATCCTAGAACATGGGGGACCCCTCTCTTCGGGAGAGACTGGATTGCTCACTTTGGCATGCCAGACATCGCCATAAACCCCTGCAACACCGTAACCATCCCATCAGGAGATAAAGAGGGATGGGTGGAATCCCTGAAACAGCGATTCCCACAAGTCTTTGATAACCATTTGGGGAAAATAAAGCATGACTGTGTGAGACTCAGGCTGAAATCCAACGCCCAGCCGAGGTTCTTCAAAGCTCGGACGGTACCTTTCGCACTCTGAGCAGGTGTGGAAGCTGAACTAAGTCGGCTGGAGGAACAAGGTGTCATCTCAAAGGTAGAGCACAGCGAGTGGGCATCACCAGTTGTACCAGTAAAGAAAGCGAATGGGGACTTACGCATTTGTGGCGATTTCCGCATGGCACTAAATTCTCAACTGGAGATAGACCAGTATCCCCTACCCAGAGTAGATGACATTTTTGCCTCTCTTGCAGGAAGTCAAAAGTTCACCAAGCTTGATCTCAGGCAAGCTTATTTACAGTTTGATGTCCACCTTTCGTCCCGCAAGTTTCTAACCATCAACACTCACAAGGGACTGTATGAATACAATCGGATGGTGTTTGGTGTATCCTCCGCCCCCGCCATTTGGCAACGCAAAATGGATGAGATTTTGGCGGACATTCCTTTCACACCGTGCCTGTTAGATGACATGCTCATCACGGGCCTGACGGACCAGGAACACAAGTGTAACGTGGAACTTGTGTTGGCGAGACTCCAAGAGCAGGGTCTAAAAGTGAACTTGGCGAAATGCCAATTCATGGTACCTAAATTGGGGTTTTGTGGCCACCTTGTGGATGCAGAGGGTATACACACCACGGAATCAAAGTTGATGCTTTAGTAAAAGCCCCAACCAACGTCCAACAGCTGCGATCATACCTGGGCTTGCTGAACTATTACCACAAATTCCTGCCAGATCTAGCACACACTTTGTTTCCATTGAACAAGCTTTTGGAGAAACACTCCAGATGGAACTGGTCGGCTGCATGCCAACGTGCTTTTGAAGTTTCTAAGCGAAAGCTGTTGGCGTCAAGCATGCTCGTGCACTATGACCTCTATAATCCTCTATAATAATAACAATCAAAACCTGACAACGTTTTGGAAACCTTTTTCACATCTCTAAGACTACAAAAAAAGCTTCTCAGAAGCTGTTTGGAGTTAAAAGCTCTTGCTACTACTCATATATGCTCAATTATTTAACATAACTGCTTAAATATTCAACATGGCTTCACCCAGAGAAATATTTTTACTCTATTACATTAATCTGGACACAGACAGATTCAACAGAATCATGTTAAAGGCTGCTACTTACCTTATTCCTTTAAGACTTGATGCATGGGGATTGCACAGGTTCTGTGGCTGAATAAATGTCAGTAAAACACTGTCTAAACCCGATTATATGAAAACGTGTCATTTTTATGTAATTAGGATATTGCTGTATGTCCAAGCACTGTTTTGTTAATACTACAGCCCATATTAAAGCTGATTTGTAATGTGCAGCCTCTATCACATTTGTGTTTTATGAGAAATGTCAGCTGTAATATTCCTTCTTCCCAGAATATAATACAACAAAAGATGTGTTGGTAGAGCACTGGGCCCAGGAGTAGGTAACTCATGCTGAAAATCCAGTTTTTAGAGGTTGCTCTTTGTCAACTTGGGTGTCCCTGGGGGTCCCCAGAGAAGCCTGGAAAATATGTAATGAATTAGAACACCACAAATTTAGAGTGAGTCTAGAAAATGTTCAGCCAATGCATTTCAGGGGCTCAAGAAAATTCCCCTTCCTCAGGGCTTAAGATTTGGCACAATACCAGGATTAATGGTTGTGTGAGTGTTAATATTTTCCAGGATCAATGAGACAGCAAAACACCAATTTTGTTGATTCACTGACATCAAATAATTTTAACATTTAAATTCTAAATGATTCTGGTAGTGTGCTAATTCTGAGTTCTCCTAGCAATTTAACACTTAAACCCTGATCAAGAAGCAGTCTATTGAGCCCCAAAATGTGCTGGTTTTGTCTTCTGAACTCTGGTCATTAATTATAAACCTTTACTGGACTCATTCTATATTTATGGCAATCTCAACCAGTGGCGGCCGGCCGATAGGGGACGCAGGGGCGCCACCCCCCCTAAAAAAAAAAAAAAGATTAAAAAAAAATGTAAATTTTTAGCCCACTAGGGGCGCCGGTCCTAGTGCTGGGTATGGGGGGGGTGGGGTTTTGCCTCCCACGTGAGGCAGACAGAGGCGCCCCGACACTCCCCACTTTCCTGGACTCCTGGCTGTGATTGGTCCATACTCCAGCCTGGACCAATCACAGGAGGACGGTCCTGGGGTCACGTGACTCGTGGGGGCGGTGCACTGCCCCGGCGTCACGTCCTTCCCACCCGTCGGCGCAGTCTAGTGTGAGTGAGAGCCTGAGGACGGAGAGGAGAGCAGCCGCATGTGGAGCACTCAGTAGGACTGGACATCCGACCATAGTGTGTGACCGCGCCATTCTGTCAGTTCGCACGAGTCAGTCGACTGTCATTTGGGGCGGGCATCGGCATCAGTGACCACCTGACCTGGAGTGACCCGCGCAGTGTGTTGTCGGCCTGGTCCGGACTCGGAGTGTGTCGGCCTGGAGTGACCGAGTCGGCCCAGACTTACCCGCCTCCTCCCAGACTGGACTGGAGCCTCTTCTTCCTGGCTGCTAACAAACAGGTAAGCAAAGCACTATCCTCCACAGGAGTTAGTATGCACGCACGAAGCAGACAATTCCTTAAAGATCCCCAATCCAGCTGCACATGACTTCACAAGAAAAAACACATTTCCATCTCTGAGAGTCTCCATTCTTCTCCCCCTAATCTAATGTCTAGTCTCCATTCCCTTCCCCCCTCCTGTCCTGGACGCCAGCTCTCTGCTCATGTCATGATATGAATGGGCTCCTTAATATTAGCACTGGCCAGTTTGGGGCTGACTGATGTTTTATGGTGGCCATACACAGAGCAATTTTATCTATGATTGTACTGCAAATCGTATTACTGTTAAACATATAATTGGACGGTGGAAAAGATTGATCGATTGTACCATACATTTAACGATCCTATAGATTTATACTTTGCTATAATTATATTTATTCCGTCCAGACCATTCAGAATGATTTTTATGAACTCAATTGGTTTTGCTATAAATCAGTGACACAGTGTGGGTCTTTTTGGCAATCCATGGATTTAATCACATTGTCTGATCCTGTGAGGAATGGTTTATTCAGATTGGTACATGTATGGCCACCATTAATATCGCTCATACATATATTGGTACATGTATGGCCACCATTAATATCGCAATATTAATGGTGGTCACTTCCGGTCAGGTCACACACACTGCAAATTTGCCATTGATGATGGGGGCATGGCAAGCTCATGGTGGTCAGTCACTGCATTGATGATCATTGGGGGCACAGCAAGCTGGTGGTCACTGTCTGAATTGATGATCATGGGGGCACAGCATGCTGGTGGTCAGTCACTGCGTTGATGATCATTGGGGGCACAGCAAGCTGGTGGTCACTGTCTGAATTGATGATCATGGGGGCACAGCAAGCTGGTGGTCACTGGCACTGCATTGATAATGGCCCTGGGGGCACGGCAAGCTGGTCACTGGCACTGCATTGATGATGGGGGCACGGGAAGGCAAGCTGGTCACTGCATTGATGATGGGGGGGCACGGCACACTGGTCTTGTCTAAGGCCTACATACACAGGGTATCTGTGGGCTATAAAAATTAACAGCCTGTGTACAGTATATATATCTGTGTTGGAGTTACTTCATGTGCAGACATTTACTAATTTATGAGAATTCATTGTGCAGGCTCTAAATTATTTTACTTTTTAAATGGCATTGCTTTTCATAGGACAATTACTCCTCTTCAGAATATTAACTTTCTGTTTTAATAATTTTACTGAGTTTTATACCATCTTATACCAGGCCGCTGTGTGCCATTTACTATTAATAAATATATAGTGCCAGGCCAGCAGCCTGCTTAGCAGTGAGTGTACACAATATAAGACAGTGCAGGCCAGACCAATTACATTGTACATCAGGTAAAGTGCTATGCTAAATTAGTATAGCACTTTACCAGTGTACAATGTAATTGGCCTGGCCTGCACTGTCTTATATTGTGTAAGGGGGGAGTCTCATGGACTCGCTGATCACAGAGAGAGCCAGGCGCGCTCCGCCGAGAGGACATCATTGTACGCCCTCCCGGCAAATCAGGTCCGCGCTGTAGCTGTCATTCGGCTATAGCGCAGACGCCAAGTAGTTAAAAAAGCTGCCTTCCTGGCTGTCAGGCTGATCCATTGGTTTCAGTACTTTTGGAATCACTGACCCAGTGCAGGTCTGTAGATCGGGAGTTTTGACTTAACTTGGACTTCACTTTCAGCATACTTGTTCTGGGCCCATGACAAAAACTATTAGCCCAGAGCTGGGCTGTAAGCACAGCCCCAAACTTTTGATAGAGCTAGAGGGTTCTGGGAAAGCCCCATGCTGGCTCAGACTTGATATTGACATAAGCAGAATTTTCAGTAGAGATGAGGAATGTCTACCCCCTGTAAAGTCAATATGTTTGTTAGTCCATTACATAATTTTGTGTCCTAGTGAAATTGCACATTTTCCACAAATGAGCCATGTAAACAGCATTATCTTTTTTATTGTAGGCTCATAACTAAAGTAATTATGGATGTCAGCCTTGAGGAGGCTTATGCAAATGTGGTCGTGAGTGTTCACTGCTGTGTTTCAAATCAGTATTAACAAAATACTTTCCCCTGCTGAACGCAAACATTATTAGTATAACGAATACAGCTTTGTAAGACAATATGATCAGAAATCCCAGTATAGCTGTCCCTATTGCAACATAAATTGCTAAACCTTTTCATTTTATGTAAACTTACTTTAGATTTAACACTAATGAAAGGCTCATTATCCCAGTTTGCATTGTTAGTGGATAGATTGTAGTACAAGCAATACCAGAGTTCACCCATTCATCTCTGCCCTCTAGGAAGGACTGAGAACCTTTGGCCGGGTAGCAAACAAAACCAACAAACTACTTTTTCATAGGAGTAGATTTCTGTGTGTAGTCTAAAGAAAGTGTATCATTTAATATGTGTCGTGATGCTGCATTTACAGTATTGGTGGGCATTATAAAAGATAGGGGCTGCTAAAGGACAAATGTATATTATCAATACATCTTCAGTCATCAGTTTACTTTGTAGCTCCTGGCATTCGGCCATATAACATCTCAGATAATCAGGTAGCTTTATAATTAGTGTTGAGCGAACACGGACTGTATTATTCGTGTTCGTACCGAATAATTGGATTTTTTGTACCCGAACACGGACACGGACACTTTACTGTATGTTCGGGTAAAAATCCGTGTTCGGTCGTTTTATTTCCGGGTTTTGCATGCTTTGGCGCTCTTTTCATGGCGGGCTTTCAACAGCCAATCAACAATCGTTTAACTGGTGTGCCTTAAGCCATCCCAGCCATGCCTGCAAATGTCTCAGTAGCTGTGATTGGCCGTCTGAAGCATGTGACCAAGTCTTTATAAGTTCGAGGCAGCCGCAGCGGCGTCATTATGCTGCTTAGATTCAGGGACAGAGAGCACACATCAACGTGCTGGCTGCTGATTAGGGAAAGATAGGCAGGAAAAAACCATTTGTGTCCGGATAGAATTGAGGGACAGGTCGGAGTGTTTAGGCAGGGCGAGTTGTAGGCATTTTAGGGATAGAGTCTGCTGAATTATATAGGGTCAGTGTCTTCTACAAACTACAATCGATATTGCTGTGTGGGGGGTGGGGTGAATCTGCACTCAATCCTGATCTACGATCTCTTCTCAATCCTGTTAGGGACAGAGTCTGCTGAATTTTAGGGAAACTGTGTTCTACAAACTACAATCGATATTGCTGTGTGGGGGGTGGGGTGAATCTGCACTCAATCCTGATCTACGATCTCTTCTCAATCCTGTTAGGGACAGAGTCTGCTGAATTTTAGGGAAACTGTGTTCTACAAACTACAATCGATATTGCTGTGTGGGGGGTGGGGTGAATCTGCACTCAATCCTGATCTACGATCTCTTCTCAATCCTGTTAGGGACAGAGTCTGCTGAATTTTAGGGAAACTGTGTTCTACAAACTACAATCGATATTGCTGTGTGGTGTGGGATTGGAGATAGGCAGGTGTCAGTGATCCACATCCATTTTTCTGTGTGTGAGCTGCAGTGAACACAATCTTTTTGGGCTGCAGTGAACACAATCTTTTTGGGCTGCAGTGAACACAATCTTTTTGGGCTGCAGTGAACACAATCTTTTTGGGCTGCAGTGAACACAATCTTTTTGGGCTGCAGTGAACACAATCTTTTTGGGCTGCAGTGAACACAATCTTTTTGGGGTGCAGTGAACAAAATCTTTTTGGGGTGCAGTGAACACAATCCTTTTTGGTGTGCAGTGAACACAATCTTTGTGGGGTGCAGTGAACAAAATCCTTTGTGGGGTGCAGTGAACACAATCTTTTTGGGGTGCAGTGAACAAAATCCTTTTTGGGGTGCAGTGAACAACATCCTTTTTGGGGTGCAGTGAACACAATCTTTTTGGGGTGCAGTGAACAAAATCCTTTGTGGGGTGCAGTGAACACAATCTTTTTGGGGTGCAGTGAACACAATCTTTTTGGGGTGGAGTGAACAACATCCTTTTTGGGGTGCAGTGAACAAAATCCTTTTTGGGGTGCAGTGAACAAAATCATTTTTGGGGTGCAGTGAACACAATCTTTTTGGGGTGCAGTGAACACAATCTTTGTGGGGTGCAGTGAACACAATCTTTTTGGGGTGGAGTGAACAACATCCTTTTTGGGGTGCAGTGAACAACATCCTTTTTGGGGTGCAGTGAACACAATCTTTTTGGGGTGCAGTGAACACAATCTTTGTGGGGTACAGTGAACAGAATCTTTGTGGGGTGCAGTGAACAAAATCTTTGGGGGGTACAGTGAACACAATCTTTGTGAGGTGCAGTGAACACAATCTTTGTGGGGTGCAGTGAACACAATCATTGTGGGGTGCAGTGAACTCAATCTTTGTGGGGTACAGTGAACACAATCTCATACTGAAGGTTTGAGGGTGCTGCCTGTTCCATACTCCCCCTACTCCTCATCTAGCCTTTTAGGGGTACAAACAATAGTAATTGGGGCCTAGTGTGGTTGTGTACGTGTGATATACATACACTTTTTTGGGATCATATTTTCTATTCCGCTATTTAATCAAAAACCTTTGGGGATCAGTTAAATTGGGGGATAGTCTGTGTTGGTACGTGTGAGAGAGATCCACCTTTCCAAGTTGTTGGGGTTCATCTCATACTTCTGAAGGTTTGAGGGTGCTGCCTGTTCCATACTCCCCCCTACTCCTAGCCTTTTAGGGGTACAAACAATAGTAATTGGGGCCTAGTGTGGTTGTGTACGTGTGATATACATACACTTTTTTGGGATCATATTTTCTATTCCGCTATTTAATCAAAAACCTCTGGGGATCAGTTAAATTGGGGGATAGTCTGTGTTGGTACGTGTGAGAGAGATCCACCTTTCCAAGTTGTTGGGGTTCATCTCATACTTCTGAAGGTTTGAGGGTGCTGCCTGTTCCATACTCCCCCTACTCCTAGCCTTTTAGGGGTACAAACAATAGTAATTGGGGCCTAGTGTGGTTGTGTACGTGTGATATACATACACTTTTTTGGGATCATATTTTCTATTCCGCTATTTAATCAAAAACCTCTGGGGATCAGTTAAATTGGGGGATAGTCTGTGTTGGTACGTGTGAGAGAGATCCACCTTTCCAAGTTGTTGGGGTTCATCTCATACTTCTGAAGGTTTGAGGGTGCTGCCTGTTCCATACTCCCCCTACTCCTAGCCTTTTAGGGGTACAAACAATAGTAATTGGGGCCTAGTGTGGTTGTGTACGTGTGATATACATACACTTTTTTGGGATCATATTTTCTATTCCGCTATTTAATCAAAAACCTCTGGGGATCAGTTAAATTGGGGGATAGTCTGTGTTGGTACGTGTGAGAGAGATCCACCTTTCCAAGTTGTTGGGGTTCATCTCATACTTCTGAAGGTTTGAGGGTGCTGCCTGTTCCATACTCCCCCTACTCCTAGCCTTTTAGGGGTACAAACAATAGTAATTGGGGCCTAGTGTGGTTGTGTACGTGTGATATACATACACTTTTTTGGGATCATATTTTCTATTCCGCTATTTAATCAAAAACCTTTGGGGATCAGTTAAATTGGGGGATAGTCTGTGTTGGTACGTGTGAGAGAGATCCACCTTTCCAAGTTGTTGGGGTTCATCTCATACTTCTGAAGGTTTGAGGGTGCTGCCTGTTCCATACTCCCCCTACTCCTAGCCTTTTAGGGGTACAAACAATAGTAATTGGGGCCTAGTGTGGTTGTGTACGTGTGATATACATACACTTTTTTGGGATCATATTTTCTATTCCGCTATTTAATCAAAAACCTCTGGGGATCAGTTAAATTGGGGGATAGTCTGTGTTGGTACGTGTGAGAGAGATCCACCTTTCCAAGTTGTTGGGGTTCATCTCATACTTCTGAAGGTTTGAGGGTGCTGCCTGTTCCATACTCCCCCTACTCCTAGCCTTTTAGGGGTACAAACAATAGTAATTGGGGCCTAGTGTGGTTGTGTACGTGTGATATACATACACTTTTTTGGGATCATATTTTCTATTCCGCTATTTAATCAAAAACCTCTGGGGATCAGTTAAATTGGGGGATAGTCTGTGTTGGTACGTGTGAGAGAGATCCACCTTTCCAAGTTGTTGGGGTTCATCTCATACTTCTGAAGGTTTGAGGGTGCTGCCTGTTCCATACTCCCCCTACTCCTAGCCTTTTAGGGGTACAAACAATAGTAATTGGGGCCTAGTGTGGTTGTGTACGTGTGATATACATACACTTTTTTGGGATCATATTTTCTATTCCGCTATTTAATCAAAAACCTTTGGGGATCAGTTAAATTGGGGGATAGTCTGTGTTGGTACGTGTGAGAGAGATCCACCTTTCCAAGTTGTTGGGGTTCATCTCATACTTCTGAAGGTTTGAGGGTGCTGCCTGTTCCATACTCCCCCTACTCCTAGCCTTTTAGGGGTACAAACAATAGTAATTGGGGCCTAGTGTGGTTGTGTACGTGTGATATACATACACTTTTTTGGGATCATATTTTCTATTCCGCTATTTAATCAAAAACCTCTGGGGATCAGTTAAATTGGGGGATAGTCTGTGTTGGTACGTGTGAGAGAGATCCACCTTTCCAAGTTGTTGGGGTTCATCTCATACTTCTGAAGGTTTGAGGGTGCTGCCTGTTCCATACTCCCCCTACTCCTAGCCTTTTAGGGGTACAAACAATAGTAATTGGGGCCTAGTGTGGTTGTGTACGTGTGATATACATACACTTTTTTGGGATCATATTTTCTATTCCGCTATTTAATCAAAAACCTCTGGGGATCAGTTAAATTGGGGGATAGTCTGTGTTGGTACGTGTGAGAGAGATCCACCTTTCCAAGTTGTTGGGGTTCATCTCATACTTCTGAAGGTTTGAGGGTGCTGCCTGTTCCATACTCCCCCTACTCCTAGCCTTTTAGGGGTACAAACAATAGTAATTGGGGCCTAGTGTGGTTGTGTACGTGTGATATACATACACTTTTTTGGGATCATATTTTCTATTCCGCTATTTAATCAAAAACCTTTGGGGATCAGTTAAATTGGGGGATAGTCTGTGTTGGTACGTGTGAGAGAGATCCACCTTTCCAAGTTGTTGGGGTTCATCTCATACTTCTGAAGGTTTGAGGGTGCTGCCTGTTCCATACTCCCCCTACTCCTAGCCTTTTAGGGGTACAAACAATAGTAATTGGGGCCTAGTGTGGTTGTGTACGTGTGATATACATACACTTTTTTGGGATCATATTTTCTATTCCGCTATTTAATCAAAAACCTCTGGGGATCAGTTAAATTGGGGGATAGTCTGTGTTGGTACGTGTGAGAGAGATCCACCTTTCCAAGTTGTTGGGGTTCATCTCATACTTCTGAAGGTTTGAGGGTGCTGCCTGTTCCATACTCCCCCTACTCCTAGCCTTTTAGGGGTACAAACAATAGTAATTGGGGCCTAGTGTGGTTGTGTACGTGTGATATACATACACTTTTTTGGGATCATATTTTCTATTCCGCTATTTAATCAAAAACCTCTGGGGATCAGTTAAATTGGGGGATAGTCTGTGTTGGTACGTGTGAGAGAGATCCACCTTTCCAAGTTGTTGGGGTTCATCTCATACTTCTGAAGGTTTGAGGGTGCTGCCTGTTCCATACTCCCCCTACTCCTAGCCTTTTAGGGGTACAAACAATAGTAATTGGGGCCTAGTGTGGTTGTGTACGTGTGATATACATACACTTTTTTGGGATCATATTTTCTATTCCGCTATTTAATCAAAAACCTCTGGGGATCAGTTAAATTGGGGGATAGTCTGTGTTGGTACGTGTGAGAGAGATCCACCTTTCCAAGTTGTTGGGGTTCATCTCATACTTCTGAAGGTTTGAGGGTGCTGCCTGTTCCATACTCCCCCTACTCCTAGCCTTTTAGGGGTACAAACAATAGTAATTGGGGCCTAGTGTGGTTGTGTACGTGTGATATACATACACTTTTTTGGGATCATATTTTCTATTCCGCTATTTAATCAAAAACCTTTGGGGATCAGTTAAATTGGGGGATAGTCTGTGTTGGTACGTGTGAGAGAGATCCACCTTTCCAAGTTGTTGGGGTTCATCTCATACTTCTGAAGGTTTGAGGGTGCTGCCTGTTCCATACTCCCCCTACTCCTAGCCTTTTAGGGGTACAAACAATAGTAATTGGGGCCTAGTGTGGTTGTGTACGTGTGATATACATACACTTTTTTGGGATCATATTTTCTATTCCGCTATTTAATCAAAAACCTCTGGGGATCAGTTAAATTGGGGGATAGTCTGTGTTGGTACGTGTGAGAGAGATCCACCTTTCCAAGTTGTTGGGGTTCATCTCATACTTCTGAAGGTTTGAGGGTGCTGCCTGTTCCATACTCCCCCTACTCCTAGCCTTTTAGGGGTACAAACAATAGTAATTGGGGCCTAGTGTGGTTGTGTACGTGTGATATACATACACTTTTTTGGGATCATATTTTCTATTCCGCTATTTAATCAAAAACCTCTGGGGATCAGTTAAATTGGGGGATAGTCTGTGTTGGTACGTGTGAGAGAGATCCACCTTTCCAAGTTGTTGGGGTTCATCTCATACTTCTGAAGGTTTGAGGGTGCTGCCTGTTCCATACTCCCCCTACTCCTAGCCTTTTAGGGGTACAAACAATAGTAATTGGGGCCTAGTGTGGTTGTGTACGTGTGATATACATACACTTTTTTGGGATCATATTTTCTATTCCGCTATTTAATCAAAAACCTTTGGGGATCAGTTAAATTGGGGGATAGTCTGTGTTGGTACGTGTGAGAGAGATCCACCTTTCCAAGTTGTTGGGGTTCATCTCATACTTCTGAAGGTTTGAGGGTGCTGCCTGTTCCATACTCCCCCTACTCCTAGCCTTTTAGGGGTACAAACAATAGTAATTGGGGCCTAGTGTGGTTGTGTACGTGTGATATACATACACTTTTTTGGGATCATATTTTCTATTCCGCTATTTAATCAAAAACCTCTGGGGATCAGTTAAATTGGGGGATAGTCTGTGTTGGTACGTGTGAGAGAGATCCACCTTTCCAAGTTGTTGGGGTTCATCTCATACTTCTGAAGGTTTGAGGGTGCTGCCTGTTCCATACTCCCCCTACTCCTAGCCTTTTAGGGGTACAAACAATAGTAATTGGGGCCTAGTGTGGTTGTGTACGTGTGATATACATACACTTTTTTGGGATCATATTTTCTATTCCGCTATTTAATCAAAAACCTTTGGGGATCAGTTAAATTGGGGGATAGTCTGTGTTGGTACGTGTGAGAGAGATCCACCTTTCCAAGTTGTTGGGGTTCATCTCATACTTCTGAAGGTTTGAGGGTGCTGCCTGTTCCATACTCCCCCTACTCCTAGCCTTTTAGGGGTACAAACAATAGTAATTGGGGCCTAGTGTGGTTGTGTACGTGTGATATACATACACTTTTTTGGGATCATATTTTCTATTCCGCTATTTAATCAAAAACCTCTGGGGATCAGTTAAATTGGGGGATAGTCTGTGTTGGTACGTGTGAGAGAGATCCACCTTTCCAAGTTGTTGGGGTTCATCTCATACTTCTGAAGGTTTGAGGGTGCTGCCTGTTCCATACTCCCCCTACTCCTAGCCTTTTAGGGGTACAAACAATAGTAATTGGGGCCTAGTGTGGTTGTGTACGTGTGATATACATACACTTTTTTGGGATCATATTTTCTATTCCGCTATTTAATCAAAAACCTCTGGGGATCAGTTAAATTGGGGGATAGTCTGTGTTGGTACGTGTGAGAGAGATCCACCTTTCCAAGTTGTTGGGGTTCATCTCATACTTCTGAAGGTTTGAGGGTGCTGCCTGTTCCATACTCCCCCTACTCCTAGCCTTTTAGGGGTACAAACAATAGTAATTGGGGCCTAGTGTGGTTGTGTACGTGTGATATACATACACTTTTTTGGGATCATATTTTCTATTCCGCTATTTAATCAAAAACCTTTGGGGATCAGTTAAATTGGGGGATAGTCTGTGTTGGTACGTGTGAGAGAGATCCACCTTTCCAAGTTGTTGGGGTTCATCTCATACTTCTGAAGGTTTGAGGGTGCTGCCTGTTCCATACTCCCCCTACTCCTAGCCTTTTAGGGGTACAAACAATAGTAATTGGGGCCTAGTGTGGTTGTGTACGTGTGATATACATACACTTTTTTGGGATCATATTTTCTATTCCGCTATTTAATCAAAAACCTCTGGGGATCAGTTAAATTGGGGGATAGTCTGTGTTGGTACGTGTGAGAGAGATCCACCTTTCCAAGTTGTTGGGGTTCATCTCATACTTCTGAAGGTTTGAGGGTGCTGCCTGTTCCATACTCCCCCCTACTCCTAGCCTTTTAGGGGTACAAACAATAGTAATTGGGGCCTAGTGTGGTTGTGTACGTGTGATATACATACACTTTTTTGGGATCATATTTTCTATTCCGCTATTTAATCAAAAACCTTTGGGGATCAGTTAAATTGGGGGATAGTCTGTGTTGGTACGTGTGAGAGAGATCCACCTTTCCAAGTTGTTGGGGTTCATCTCATACTTCTGAAGGTTTGAGGGTGCTGCCTGTTCCATACCCCCCCTACTCCTCATCTAGCCTTTTAGGGGTACAAACAATAGTAATTGGGGCCTAGTGTGGTTGTGTACGTGCGAGATACATACACTTTTTTTGATCATATTTCCTATTCCGCTATTCAATAAAAACCTTTGAGGATCAATTGAATTGCGGGATAGTCTGTGTCGGTACGTGTGAGAGAGATCCACCTTTCCAAGTTGTTGGGGTTCATCTCATACTTCTGAAGGTTTGAGGGTGCTGCCTGTTCCATACCCCCCCTACTCCTCATCTAGCCTTTTAGGGGTACAAACAATAGTAATTGGGGCCTAGTGTGGTTGTGTACGTGCGAGATACATACACTTTTTTTGATCATATTTCCTATTCCGCTATTCAATAAAAACCTTTGGGGATCAATTAAATTGCGGGATAGTCTGTGTCGGTACGTGTGAGATCCACCTTTCCAAGTTTTTGGGGTTCATCTCATACTTCTGAAGCTTTGAGGGTGCTGCCTGTTCCATACTCCTCCTCCTCCTCATCCATCCTTTTAGGTGTACAAACAATAGTAATTGGGGCCTAGTGTGCTTCTGTACGTGTGAGATACATACACATTTTTTGATCATATTTCCTATTCCGCTATTCAATAAAAACCTTTGGGGATCAATTAAATTGCGGAATAGTCTGTGTCGGTACGTGTGAGATCCACCTTTCCAAGTTTTTGGGGTTCATCTCATACTTCTGAAGCTTTGAGGGTGCTGCCTGTTCCATACTCCTCCTCCTCCTCATCCATCCTTTTAGGTGTACAAACAATAGTAATTGGGGCCTAGTGTGCTTCTGTACGTGTGAGATACATACACATTTTTTGATCATATTTCCTATTCCGCTATTCAATAAAAACCTTTGGGGATCAATTAAATTGCGGAATAGTCTGTGTCGGTACGTGTGAGATCCACCTTTCCAAGTTTTTGGGGTTCATCTCATACTTCTGAAGCTTTGAGGGTGCTGCCTGTTCCATACTCCTCCTCCTCCTCATCCATCCTTTTAGGTGTACAAACAATAGTAATTGGGGCCTAGTGTGTTTCTGTACGTGCGAGATACATACACTTTTTTTGATCATATTTCCTATTCCGCTATTCAATAAAAACCTTTGGGGATCAATTAAATTGCGGGATAGTCTGTGTCGGTACGTGTGAGATCCACCTTTCCAAGTTTTTGGGGTTCATCTCATACTTCTGAAGCTTTGAGGGTGCTGCCTGTTCCATACTCCTCCTCCTCCTCATCCATCCTTTTAGGTGTACAAACAATAGTAATTGGGGCCTAGTGTGCTTCTGTACGTGTGAGATACATACACATTTTTTGATCATATTTCCTATTCCGCTATTCAATAAAAACCTTTGGGGATCAATTAAATTGCGGAATAGTCTGTGTCGGTACGTGTGAGATCCACCTTTCCAAGTTTTTGGGGTTCATCTCATACTTCTGAAGCTTTGAGGGTGCTGCCTGTTCCATACTCCTCCTCCTCCTCATCCATCCTTTTAGGTGTACAAACAATAGTAATTGGGGCCTAGTGTGTTTCTGTACGTGCGAGATACATACACTTTTTTTGATCATATTTCCTATTCCGCTATTCAATAAAAACCTTTGGGGATCAATTAAATTGCGGGATAGTCTGTGTCGGTACGTGTGAGATCCACCTTTCCAAGTTTTTGGGGTTCATCTCATACTTCTGAAGCTTTGAGGGTGCTGCCTGTTCCATACTCCTCCTCCTCCTCATCCATCCTTTTAGGTGTACAAACAATAGTAATTGGGGCCTAGTGTGCTTCTGTACGTGTGAGATACATACACATTTTTTGATCATATTTCCTATTCCGCTATTCAATAAAAACCTTTGGGGATCAATTAAATTGCGGGATAGTCTGTGTCGGTACGTGTGAGATCCACCTTTCCAAGTTTTTGGGGTTCATCTCATACTTCTGAAGCTTTGAGGGTGCTGCCTGTTCCATACTCCTCCTCCTCCTCATCCATCCTTTTAGGTGTACAAACAATAGTAATTGGGGCCTAGTGTGTTTCTGTACGTGCGAGATACATACACTTTTTTTGATCATATTTCCTATTCCGCTATTCAATAAAAACCTTTGGGGATCAATTGAATTGCGGGATAGTCTGTGTCGGTACGTGTGAGAGAGATCCACCTTTCCAAGTTGTTGGGGTTCATCTCATACTTCTGAAGGTTTGAGGGTGCTGCCTGTTCCATACCCCCCCTACTCCTCATCTAGCCTTTTAGGGGTACAAACAATAGTAATTGGGGCCTAGTGTGGTTGTGTACGTGCGAGATACATACACTTTTTTTGATCATATTTCCTATTCCGCTATTCAATAAAAACCTTTGAGGATCAATTGAATTGCGGGATAGTCTGTGTCGGTACGTGTGAGAGAGATCCACCTTTCCAAGTTGTTGGGGTTCATCTCATACTTCTGAAGGTTTGAGGGTGCTGCCTGTTCCATACTCCCCCTACTCCTCATCTAGCCTTTTAGGGGTACAAACAATAGTAATTGGGGCCTAGTGTGGTTGTGTACGTGTGATATACATACACTTTTTTTGGATCATATTTTCTATTCCGCTATTCAATAAAAACCTTTCTAGGGCAAGATCTTAAATTACAGAAATATGAGGAGACCGTCAAATAAGGGCCGTGGCCTGGGTCGTGGTGCTGCTGGTAGAGCTCCTGTTGCAAGGAGAGGACATGGTCGATCTGTGCCAGCTACACGCACAAGTGAAACACCTTCCTCAAGTGTGAGTAGGCGACAGAACCTGCATCAGTATTTGGTAGGGCATCAAACGCCCCTAGAAGTGATGAGGCCAGAACAAGTTGAGGCGATAGTAGATTGGTTTGCTGCTGACAGTGCCTCCAGTTCCTTCACATTGTCTCCCACCCAGTCTACTGCAGAAAGGTCAGAGTTGGCACCTGCAGCCAATGTCCAACCGTCTTTCACCTCACCCCCTTGCAAATCAGGCCAGCAGTCTGAGCCCCAAGCCATACAGCAGTCTCTTATTCTTTTTGAGGACTCTGTCAGCAGGGTTTCCCAGGGCCATCCACCTAGCCCTGCCCCAGAAGTGGAAGAGATTGAGTGCAGCGATGCCCAACCACTTATTCCTCAAGATGAGTACATGCAAGGATCATCGCAGCACGTCTCCGATGATGACGAAACGCAGGTGCCAACTGCTGCGGCGTTCAGCATTGTGGAGACCGACAAGGAGGGCAGGGGTGAAGACTGGGTGGAAGATGATGTGGAGGACGATGAGGTCCTCGACCCCACATGGAATGAACGTCATGCAGGTGAACTGAGTAGTTTGGAGGAAGAGGCGGTGGTCGCACAGAGCCACCAGCACAGCAGAAGAGGGAGCAGGGTGCAGAAGCGGAGCGGCCGTGCCCTAGACACTACGCCCGCTACTGCCCAACGCAGCAAGGGAACGAGCGCACCAAAGTCAGCTCAAAGGAGTTCTCTAGCGTGGAAGTTCTTTAGAAAATGTGCTGATGACAGGACACGAGTGGTTTGCACCCTGTGCAATCAGAGCTTGAAGCGAGGCATGAACCTTCTCAACCTGAGCACAACCTGCATGATCAGGCATCTAAGTGCAAAGCACGAGCTGCAGTGGAGTACACACCTTCAAAACCAAGAAACGTCTCTGGCTCATCCTGCTTCCTCTTCTGCTGCAGTCTCGGCCGCTCCAGCCACATCTGTAGTGATACCGGCACCTGCCACCCCGCAAACAGACGATCTGTCAGCAACACCACCACCTGGGTCACCAACAACCATCTCCACAATGTCCCGTGGAAGCGTTCAGCTTTCCATCTCCCAAACACTTGAGAGGAAGAGGAAGTACCCCCCTACCCACCCGCGATCCCTGGCCCTGAATGCCAGCATTTCAAAATTATTGGCCTTTGAAATGCTGTCATTCCGTCTGGTGGAGACGCACAGTTTTAAAAACCTTATGTCGGTGGCTGTCCCACAGTACGTCGTGCCCAGCCGCCACTACTTTTCCAGGCAAGCCATCCCTTCCCTGCACAACCAAGTGGGGGAAAAAATCAGGTGTGCACTGCGCAACGCCATCTGTGCCAAGGTCCACCTAACTACGGATACGTGGACCAGTAAGCACGGTCAGGGGCGTTATATCTCCCTAACGGCACACTGGGTAAATGCAGTGGCGGATGGGCCTGAGGCGGATAGCAATTTGGCGCATGTCCTTCCACCACCGAGGATTGCAGGGCGCTTCAGTTTGCCTCCTGTTCCTAACTCCTCCTACTCCGCTTCCTCATCCTCTACCGCCTCCTCATCCGGACAGCGTAACACCTTCACCACCAACTTCAGCACGGCCAGGGGTAAACGACAGCAGGCAGTTTTACAACTTGCCTGTTTGGGGGACAAACCACACACCGCGCAGGAGTTGTGGAGGAGCATGGAACAGCAGACAAATGAGTGGTTGCTGCCAGCGAGCCTCAAGCCCGGCCTGGTGGTGTGCGATAACGGGCGAAATCTCATAGCAGCTCTGGGCCTAGCCGGTTTGACGCACATCCCTTGCCTGGCGCATGTGCTGAATTTGGTGGTGCAGAGGTTCCTTAAAAACTACCCCGATATGTCAGAGCTGCTGCAGAAAGTGCGGGCCGTTTGTGCGCACTTTCGGCGTTCTCACCCTGCTGCTGCTCGCCTGGCAGCGCTGCAGCGTAACTTCGGCCTTCCCGCTCACCGCCTCATATGTGACGTGCCCACAAGGTGGAACTCCACCTTGCACATGCTGGAAAGACTGTGCGAGCAGCAGCAGGCCATAGTGGAGTTTCAGCTGCAGCACGCACGCGTGAGTCGCTCTGCGGAACAGCACCACTTCACCACCAATAACTGGGCCTCCATGCGAGACCTGTGTGCCTTGTTGCGCTGTTTTGAGTACTCCACCAACATGGCCAGTGGCAATGACGCCGTTCTCAGCTTAACTATCCCACTTCTATGCCTCCTTGAAAAAACAATTCGGGCGATGATGGAAGAGGATGTGGCACAGGATGAGGAGGAGGAGGAGGATGAAGAGGTAACATTTCCAAGGCTTTCAGGGCAGTCATTCGCAAGGGGCTCCGAGGGTGGGTTCCTGCACACGCAAACGCCAGGGACGCAATTGTCCAGCAGGGGCACAGTTCTGGAGGATGAGGAGGATGAGGAGGAGGAGGAGCTGGAGGAGGAGATGGAACCATGTTCACAGCAGGGTGGCACCCAGGCCAGCTCATGGCCATCACTGGTGCGTGGCTGGGGGGATACAGAGGACACGGACCATACACCTCCCACAGAGGACAGCCTTTCGTCGCCTCTGGGCAGCCTGGCACACATGAGCGATTACATGCTGCAGTGTCTCCACAACGACCGCCGAGTTGCCCACATTCTAACTTGTGCTGATTACTGGGTGGCCACGCTGCTGGATCCCCGTTACAAGGACAACGTACCGTCCTTAATTCACTCACTGGAGCGCGATCGCAAGATGCGCGAGTACAAGCGCACGCTGGTAGACGCCATGCTGCTGGCATTCCCATCTGACAGCGGGGCCACAGTGGAAGCACAAGGCAGAGGAGGAGGAGGAGGAGGTCGCCAACGCAACCAGGGCACCGCCAGCACCTCAGAAGGCAGGGTTAGCATGGCCGAAATGTGGAAAAGCTTTGTCAGCACGCCACAACAAACAGCAGCACCAGCAGCTCAGATGGAACGTCTTAGCAGGAGGCAGCATTTTACCAACATGGTGGAGCAGTATGTGTGCACACGCCTACATGTAGTGAATGACGGGTCTGCCCCCTTCAACTTCTGGGTCTCCAAATTGGGCACATGGCCTGAGCTTGCCCTTTACGCCTTGGAGGTGCTGGCGTGCCCTGCAGCCAGTGTATTATCTGAACGGGTATTTAGCACGGCTGGGGGCGTTATAACAGACAAGCGCAGCCGCCTGTCCAGAGACAATGTGGACAAGCTCACGTTCATTAAAATGAACCAGGCATGGATCCCACGGGACTTTTCCGTACCTTATGCAGAATAGCAATGGATACCGACCTTACCCACCCATTGTTCCATTTTTGCTCTTTCTCACTCTTTTGGGGTGTACCCTCATTTAAAATTTGTGAAAAGAAGCAGTGTTGGCTACCTCGTCCTCCTCCTCAGGGCCAGATTAATGTAGGGTCTATTGGAGCTGCAGCTCCAGGCCCCTACCTTTTATATAGGCCCCGGGTTGGCCATATTCACTGTTACCGCTCTTCTGTCACTTGTAAACACAGAAGTCTGGCTTCTATGCTCGCTTCCCCAGGCAGCACCCTCAGAACCTCCCCACACAGCGTGAAGGCCGGACAAGGAGGGACAGTTGGCGATGCATGGATGTGTTTATGGGCTTCAGAGACAGCATCCCATGTTGAATTAGGCATGCATGGCTGCACCCTTCCTCCTCTGGGTGCATGGCAAGGCACGGCCCTAAGGCCCTTCAAAATCCTCAGCACCAAGCCCATGATGCTGTTAATCCGGCCCTGGTCCTCCTCCACCGCCGCTTCCACCTACACCGCCCATAGGTGTGCGCAGCCTATTGCATTAAGGTGTGCACCCCAAAGTTGAAATACACATGCATGTGTTTGCCAGCAGGGAGAGTAATGTATCGGGGCCATGTACCTGTAGGCAAGGAGAAATAGAGCAGAGCAGGTCCCAGGGAGATCTTTCCCATCTCCTCACTGGCAATGCTATGTGCCCTAGGTGATTAGGGTGTGCCCAGGCACACCCAGCACACCCTGTGCGCACGCCTATGTCACCGCCACATCCACCACCACCTCAACCTCCCTCCTACTCCATATGGGCCTCGTCCTTCAGAGATGAAGAAGAACATTGTTTTATTTTTCTGTTTTTTTTTGTTGTTTTAAGTTATTTCCCTATCCACATTTGTTTGCAGAGCACTTGCCATGCTCTTAATTACGTTTTGCTGCCATTTGCAGCACTCTAGCCCTTTCCTTTGGTGTTTTAGAGCCATTTTAGTGCCTTAAAGTTCGGGTCCCCATTGACTTCAATGGGGTTCGGTGTCCGGGAAAAGTTCGGTAAAAGTCCGGGACACGGACCCGGACTTTTTTTTAAAGTTCGGCCGAACCCGTCGAACACGGACATCTAGGTGTCCGCTCAACCCTATTTATAATGCCAAGCATATGTCACTGACTGTGGGTACTGCTCTCATCAACGTCTAGTTGATGAAGTATCTTCACTGAGGGCTACCAGACCAAAATATCTTATTAGCGCTGGCAATAGTAAGTTAGAGTCTTTATAATTGGAATTCTTTTTTGTTTATTAAATGTTCTCCTACATTGCATACCATACACTCACCGTCCACTTTATTAACCACTTTACCACCGGAGGATTTTGCTGTCTTCCGTCCAGGCCACTTTTTGCGATTCGGCGCTGTGCAACTTCAACTGACAATTGCGCGGTCGTGCGACGCCGTACCCAAACGAAATTTACGTCCTTTTTTTCCCACAAACAGAGCTTTCTTTTGGTGGTATTTGATCACCTGTGCGATTTTTACTTTTTGCGCTATAAACAAAAAAAGAGCGTTTATTTTGAAAAAATAACAATATTTTTAACATTTTTTTATATGAAATTCCCCCCAAAAAAGATGTAAAAAACAATTTTTTAAAAAAATTTTGGCCAATTTGTTTTCTGCTACCTATGTTTGGTAAAAAAAATCGCAATAAGCGTATTTTGATTGGTTTGCACAAAAGTTATTGCGTTTACTAACAAAGGGAAAGATTTCTGTCATTTTTGGTGTTTTTTTTTTAACGCGTAATGGCGGCGATCTGCGTTTTTTTTTGCGGGACTGCGACATTGCGGCGGACAGATCGGACCCTTGACTGACATTTTTGACACTTTTGGGGGTACCAGTGACATTACTGCAGTAATCAGTGCTATATATATGCACTGTTACTGTAAAAATGACACTGGCAGGGAAGGGGTTAATTTTATTTGAGAGGAAGGGGTTAATGTATGCCTGGTGCTTACTGACGTGTAGCGGGGGAGGTGACTGAGTGAGTCATGGACAGATCGGATGTCCAGCTATGCTGAACAGTCCGATCTGTCACTCCCTGTCACTATGGAGATCCGCCCGCTGTGTTTACACACAGCGGGCGGATCTCCAGGCTCGATCCCCGACGATCGGGTAAGAGCAGCGGCGATCGCCGCTGCTCCTCCCCTGGCCCGACTCCCACTGTGAATGAAAACAGCGGGAGCGAGCCTCCGGCGGCGCGCAAGCGCCGCCCAGAAGGGGGAGTGTCTGACGACGTAGTACTACGTCGTCAGACGATAACGAGCCACTCTGCCGCAGTAATATTACTGTGAGCAGTGGTAAAGTGGTTAAGTACCTTGCTAGTACCGGGTTGGACTCTCTTTTGCCTTCCAAACTGCCCTTATTCTTCAAGGCATAGATTTATGTTGGAAACATTCCTCAGAGATTTTGGTTCATATTGACATGATAGCATCACGCATATGCTGCAGATTTATTGACGGCACATCCATGATGCAAATCTTCCATTCCACCAAATCCCAAAGGTGCTCTATTGGATTGAGATCTGGTGACTGTGGAGGCCATTGGAGTATAGTGAACTCATCGTGTTCAAGAAACCTGTTTGAGATGATTTGAGCTTTGTAACATGGTGCATTATCTTGCTGGAAGGAGCCATCAGAAGATGGGTACACTGTACTGACATGGTCAGCAACAATACTCAGGAAGGCCGTGGCATTTAACTACTTGCCGACCGCCGCAAGTAAATATACTGCGGCGGTCAGCCCCGGCCAGGCAAAGTGACGTATATATACGTCACTAGCCTGTCACCGGCTTGTGAGCCAATAGCGGGCGAGCGCGCGCCTGCCGCGGCTCGTTCACCAAGCAGTCAGTGCGTGTGACCGGCGGACCCGATGTCCGCCGGTCACTCGCCGATCGTCGGTAGAGAGGGAGAAAGGCAGGCGGCTAGTGTAAACCGTAGTGTAGAACCGTTGATCTCTGTTTTTACAATAGTAGACATGTCCCATCACAGTTAGAAACACTCCCCTAGGACACACTTAACCCCTCCCTCTCCAATACAATTAACCCCTTCCCTGCCAGTGTCATTTTTACAGTAACAGTGCATATGTATAGTACTGATTACTGCAGTAATGTCATTGGTAACCCCAAAAGTGTCAAAAATGTCAGTCAAGGGTCCGATCTGTCTGCCGCAATGTCGCAGTACCGCAAAAAAAAATTGCAGATCGCCGCCATTACTCGTTAAAAAAAAAACACCAAAAATGACAAAAATCTTTCCCTTTGTTAGTAAACGCAATAACTTTTGCGCAAACCAATCAAAATACACTTTTTGCGATTTTTTTTACCAAACATATGTAGCATAAAACAAATTGGCCAAAAATGTTAAAAAATTTTGATTTTTTAATTTTTTTTTGGGAATTTCATATAAAAAATGTGAAAGATATTGTTATTTTTGCAAAATTTACCCTCTTTTTTTGTTTATAGCGCATGATCAAAAAATTGCACAGGTGATCAAATACCACCAAAAGAAAGCTCTGTTTGTGGGAAAAAAAGGACATCAAATTCGTTTAGGTACAGCGTCGCACGACCGCGCAATAGTCCGTTAAAGTCACACAGTAAAAAATCACAAAAAAACCCCTGGTCAGGAAGGGGGTAAAATCTTCCGGGGCTTAAGTGGTTAAACAATGCTCAATTGGTACTAAGGGGCCCAAAGTGTGCCAAGAAAACATCCCTCACACCATTGCACCACCAGCCTGAACTTTAGAATAATAACAAGACTCATAGGGCGCTTCTGTTAGGGAAATCAGACCTCTGTAATGGATGAGTGATAGCCTTTGTGGTATATATGGAAAGCTATATAGATAACAAGGCAGGATGGATCGATGCTTTCATGTTATTTACGTCAAATTCTGACCCTACCATCTGAATGTCACAGCTGAAATCGAGAGTCATCAGACCAGGCAACGTTTTTCCAATCTTCTATTGTCTAATTTTGGTAAGCTTGTAGCCTCAGTTTCCTGCTCTTAGCTGATAGGATAGGCACCCGGTGTGGTCTTCTGCTGCTGTAGCCCGTCTGCTTCAAGGTTCGGTGGGTTGTGTGTTCAGAGATGGTATTCTGCATACCTTGGTTGTAAGAAGTGGTTATGTGGGTTACTGTGGCCTTTCTATCATCTCGAACCAGTCTGCCCATTCTCCTCTGACATCAACAAGGCATTTTCGCCCACACAATTGCCGCTCACTGGATATTTTCTCTTTTTTGGACCATTCTCTGTAAACCCTAGAGATGGTTGTGCGTGAAAAACCCAGTAGATCAGCAGTTTGTAAAAAACTCATACCAGCCCATCTGGCACCAACAGCTATGCCACGTTCAAAGTCACTTAAATCCCCTTTCTTTTTAATACAGTGGCCGATGAGTGTATATTTAAACAATTTAAAGGGAACCTAGAGGTGGCATTTGCTGGCCCCTTAAAATGCCAGTTCTGTGTCTGTCATGCTGATTTAAAGGCTTTAGGCCTTTCTTCGTAAATTTTTGTTTGCAAAGTCTGAATCGGATGTCGAAAGTTGTGTACACACTATACGAAAATCGAACAATAATGCCTTGTACGGAATTTTCTTCTTATTTTCTTATAGTGTGTACTCAGCTTTAGAAACAACTTTATTGCATGAAAAGTATATACCACAGAGCCCCATCCTTAAGACTATAATGAAATGACCAGCGCTATGGACTTTGAAACGTGAAAAGATGTGAATTGGAAAAAATAGGTGTAAGCTGCCACCAATCAACCCTCAGGGTGCAAGGGTGAATGTGAGAAAATAAATAAGTGATGATTGGTATTGGCACTACCTTATATGTGGTTAAACATTAGAAAAAATGTGAGTGATATAAATTATATACCAATGTAACCCGAGTACATGTGAATGTGAACTCAGTGAGAAAATAATAAATGGTTAAATAAAATAAAATTATTTATTAAAACAATACAGGTTAAACCAAACTCAAAACCACAGAAATGTGATGGTGAGTAAAAACAACAAAGTCAATCTTTAAACAATTAATTAAAAGATGGCACCTGTTCCCACTAAAGGGGAATATTAGAAGATAACAGCCAGTGCTTAAATTCCTGGATGTATGTGCCTAAAAGTGTGTAGTTATCCAATGATAGTGAGCATCATAAAGTGAAAGTGAAAAAAAACCGTGCTTATCCAAAGACGCCACTAGATGGCGTGTTGATAATATGACCTGTGAGTTGTCCACACTAGCTGTGTGGGTAGGGGGATCTCACTCTTTTTCCAGGGGAGCAGTGAGCCAATGTTCTTGCTCTAAACGCTCCAACAGAGAGAAAGCCCCATAGTGAATAAAAAGTAAATGCAGTAGGTAGAAATCCGATGTGCACTCACTCGTTATGTTTCGTCTATAAGTAGACGTCCCTCTGACGAAACGCGTAGGGCGGAGTCTGTACGCCACAACGTCACTTCCGGTTAAGGAGCCAAGGGCCGTAAAACGCGGAAGCATCCCGGCGCGATCTGATCCTGATCAACATAACGAGTGAGTGCACATCGGATTTCTACCTACTGCATTTACTTTTTGTTCACTATGGGGCTTTCTCTCTGTTGTGTTTCATTCTAATGGGCCTAGTCGTAGAGATCAAATCTCATTTTTCTGTACAGGGGGGGTTTAAAGCTATTTTGGTAATTTCCTTTAAACAATTCTTGACAGTGCCTACTCTTTTTTTGATTGGTGGGTTTTCCTGGTCAGGAGAAAGATTGACACCTGCTGGATAAAAGGGCGCCATTTAGCCAGATTCTGGTTTGCCTTGGTGTGGTTGGAGTATGGCACCATGGCTGTGCTCATTCCAATGGTCAGTGGGCATGCTCAACATTTACACAATATATCAGTTAGTGCTTGCCTAAAGTGCTTTATACTCAAATCTCAATCTTAGAGTAACTAGAGAAAGAGAGAGAGAGAGAGCAAAAGCGAGAGAGTTAATGAGTATTTGCATGTAAAGGCCTTTTTAAGATGTTTCACCAAACCAGTTGGGTAAGCTTCTCTCTGTGCCTTCATGTCAGTCAGCCCATTGATCCATTCTGGCTTAAATATTTAATATTAGTGGTCATAAAATAGGTATATCCAATAAAAACAAAGTAAACAATAAAGTCTCAAGTCCTAGCACGGGAAATCATACGATTATAGCTATGTAGTGTTGTCACAGTTTGGCAAGCAGCCCAATGACAACATATGTGGTAGTGTGGAAAAAAAAACGCCACTCTGTAGTTAAAATCCACTTTGTGGATGAGATCATGCCAACAACCACAGCATCACTTCTGGCATGAAAGGGATGCTTATCTTTTTCAAAGAATGCTACAGATCTAAAGAGTGCATTTTTTTTTTTTTTTTTATCATCCTCTGTCTCCTCTCTAAGAACATTTTTATGTCTCCATACTACATTCAATTGTCATAAAAACAGTTTTAATATTACTTTCAATAAAATAATAATATAGCAGTCTCTTTCTTAAACTTCTAAACAAAAGCATTTAGTTCTACGTTGAATATGGCCCCTTTCCCATCCGTTTGCGGGTGATATATACGGACATAATGCATTTCAATGGGATTGCGGATGTCAGCGGATGACCATCCGCTGACATCCGATTTGCGTCCTTTCAGTTCTGTTCCGTTTTTTGGAACGGAACAGAACCCTATTTTTCTTCCGTTTAAAAAACAGAAAGGATGCAATCCCCATAGACTAACATTATGTCCGTATATCATCCGCAAACGGATGGGATGATATGCGGACATATGGACCGGATGACACAAGTGTCATCCGTGTCCGTGAAAAAAAAAAAGTGCCGGAGCGGACCGTATTGTGAAAAATTTAAGTTTTTTTTGTACGTGCAAAGATTTTTATCATTTCTTTGAGGAGCAAAAGAAGTAATACAAAACTATCTAGTCAATATATAGCTCATCAACAGTACGTAATTGCATACAAATAGTACCAGAAGTAACAGGACAGAAAGCATTACAACTCCAAGGGATCAGAAAAAGTTATAAAATATATCTGATGTTATCATGAAAACATCCGCTTTATACCCATTAGACTGATATGCTTAATAGTATTGCCCCATAGAGGGAGAGAATAAACCAATTCTATAGAACAGATGAAGAAAGAGTCAAGGAGTAAAGTAAGAAAGAAAGAAATAGCAGTAAAAGAATAAGAAAGAAAGACCTAGAGAACACACTGGAGGGTGGTGCCATACAGTCAGCCAAGTGCACATGACAAGGGTATTTTGACATAATTTGCCCATGTTAGCTCTAAAATTTCTTGTTTATCATTAATAATACTGGCCACTTTCTCGTGCAGCATTATCCAGGATATCTTATGTTTCATATGGCGGATAGATGCAGAGGGAGACTTCCAAGCTCCAGCAATGGTGATCTTAGCAGCCAGCAACATTAAATAAACTAGACGTCTCATGGGGCGTGGCACATTGCCTGGAGTGTCATTCAGCAGGGCAATAAAGGGTAGTTGTTCTAGTGCAAGTCCTTTTAACTTTCGAATCAAGGAGAAAACCCTGTTCCAGTAAATCCTGGGGCACTCCCACCATATGTAGAGTATTGTCCCTCATAGAGAACACCCTTTAAAACAGTCAGCTGATGATGATGGGTACATCTTGGCTAAGCGAGTAGGGACCAGATACCACCTTGTCAGAACTTTGACGCTCACCTCTATTAGGAGACATTCAATATTCCCCTATAAGCAATATGAAGCCTGGAGTACTAAGATTCAGGTTCTATTTGAATATCGAGGTCTCTCTTTCCCAAGGCAACATGTATGAGTGTTTCAATGGTGAGGTCAGCAGAGAGGCAAAACCAATGGAAATGCCAGCCCTGGTGCCCTCATCTTTAGCACTCCATTGTTCATAAGGTATTAAGAAGGGAGGGTCCGAGGAGGAATGGAGACCTGACAAAAAATGTTCAATTTGGAGAAAATGAAACCGTTCAGTGTGGGGCATCTCTAAATTGATAATACAATGGGACAAGGTTTCATGTTTTTTTTTTAAAGACAAACAGCTGAAGCTACACGAATGTGTTGCATATATGAAACAACAAATATCTCTACACCCCCCGACGCGTTTCAAGAAAAAGTCAGTTTGAATGGGTTTGTTGGGGGAGAATTCATATATTTTATGTTTCTATGAAAAAATAAAATATATCACCTACACCGTTAATACATACATAATGATAGGTAAACAAAAGTTTCCACTGTGTTGTTACACCATGATCATCTACCATATAAGATGATAAAAATCGCATACAGCCGTATAACTTTTAAAGGAACTAAATTCGCTTTCGCCAGATGTACTCGACCAATGGTCAAATGCTGCCAGAAGACTCTAGTCAACCCAATGGAGTTCCCAGAAAGAGCCGCCTCAAGTCAAGTAATGGGATTTAAGAATCAAAATGGTATATAAGGGTAGAACCGGGGGTCTATGTATTCTACAGTGTTCAAAAAAGAAAGGGGGGGGAGGGGGACAAGAGGAGGTAAAAAGGGGGGGGGGAGAGGGAAGTAAGAAAAAAGAAGGGGAAGGGGGAAATAAAGGCGGGAGATAAAAAAATGGGGGGGGGGGGGGGAAGGAGGGAAGGGAACCAGACCCTATTAGTCACCCTAAGATAGTAGCCTATATGTTAGATATAAATCCCGCTATTAAAGAATATTAAAATAATCACCATAAATTGTTATGTCCTTATAGTGCCGATAAGGAAGGAGGGGAGAAGGGAAAAATCCACCACAGAAAGAATGTCCTTGTAGAAAAAAAGGAAGGAGTTGGCACTAAATTAGCAGTCATCCCTTGTCTTACATACCCCTCTTACCCCTGCAAGGGAGTCAGTACTAGTATGTCTGTCCATGACTTAAAATGTCCCACCTATTATCCTGTAAACAGGACCTGTCTCTTTGGAAGCTGAGGCGACAATGGCATTAAGCCGGCATTACCGGTGTCCTAAATGGCGTTGAACACTGGCGCCTGAGCATTGCCTAGTAGGGCTATTGCGCATGCACAGGAAGTAATGCAGGATCCAACTGGGTCCGAGACACACTGCGCCACACCGACATACTGCGGAGTGACGTCATGCGTTCCAAACCCGTTGACGCAACTATGTGGCCCACATGATCAGGGGATACGTCTCCAGAGAGGAGGCCAGCCCCAAGCATGTGATACCATTAGGCCACCCGTTAACCAATCCTGAACTATGTGAATTCTCCCCAGCATACAACTGAAGAAAGGATTGACTTCTTCCTGAAACCCATTGGGTGGTCTGGAGATATTTGTTGTTTCATATATGCAATACATGCATGTACTGTAACTTTAGCCATTTGTCTTTTTTAAAAAAAAACATGAATTTTCTACAATGGATTTTTAATGCATAAAAAAAGTGTATGGTTTATAAGCAAATTTTACTGGTGTATAAAGTTGCCTTTAAAGTCCTATATACCTGTGGGGGGTATTTTGTCTGTACTTTCTTCCATATATAGTTACCACCTCGCCAGACTTGTTTTACAAGTTCATTCCCCCAAAAAAGGTATTATTTTAAACTCATGTTATAGTAAAACATAACTGTACAACAGAGCATACTGTTTGGATAAGGGGCGTTTATCTATCAATCCCTTTAAGAGTGCTCTTATCCAGATGTTCATTTCCCGCTTAGTTCTGCCTATGCAAAGCTTCCTACATGGAATGACATAGATCTTTGGCACTGCATGTAATGAAATCCCTAATTTTATAAGTCTGTTGTGTTGGTAAAGATGTATATTCCTTCATCTTCTTAATCTTCTGTGTATTCTTCCATACATGCATTGAAAAAATCCTCTTCGTTGTTCTGTAGCAGCCAATTACCCCTATCATCTCCTTATTCTGAGTTGTAGGTGCAATATCAAGTCCCAGATTTTGCTTTTTTAAAAAGGAACTTGGGACTTGGTTGACTACTATACCTGTTCTTCTAGAATGGGTTAATGCATAAATGACATCATTACATGGAGAATCTAGTGGCTAAAGACAAAATTTGAATGGACAAATACTTGAGTACTTGGATGGGATGTAAATGTTCTGGGATTCTAAAGACTTAAAAAACGGTATCCGTGATTTGCCCCAAGTCCAGAAAGAGGATTAGATGAATTACTGTTCTACCTCTTTCAATATCAAAGGTATTTCTACTTAACTACCCCAGTTACAGGTTGTAACCATGTGGGGAGCTCATTGCTCACCCTCCCCTTCCCCTATCCTACCCCTCCTCCCACTTTTCATCATTTTGATCCTTCTCTTTTCCACCACCTTTCTTCCCTACTCTGCTCCCCCTAATTTTTTTTCCTTCCTTTTCGTTATCCCCTCATCCTCTCCCATTTATATATTACATTCTTACATGCTTCATGCTACTTAGTTCTCTTCTCTTCACTATACACCATTCATCTCTCACTTCATACACACACCCAAAACATCACAAAAAAGAGCACCCTATACTTTTTTCCAGCCTTGCTATTAACTGCATCTACAGTAGATGTATTCATTCCAGAGACTCCATGGGAAGACACCGATGCTTTCTTACTCAGTGTTTATGCTATATTTGAATTCTCATAATCTGCCATGGAACTGTATTGTAAAGCCTCGTACACGCGATCAGATTATCAGATTATCAGACATTTTATTTAGTTTCTTGTTGCATGCTAGTCTCATATGAAAAGTGAAGAGGTTACTTTCATACGAAAATTCTTGTACGACAGAATTCAACTTCAGAAGTGATGTAATGTGTTGAATTGTTTTGTATGTATTCTTTAGTTTCCGAGCATGTGTAGTCTTGCTCTTATGATTTTTTTCGGACGAAAACTGTACTAATTAAATGAAAATCGGAGGTTGTGTTCACATACGATAAAAGTTTAATAGCCTGCATATCCAGTTTTTGTCATATGAAAATCTGTAATCGGCTGTCGAAAGCACCATACTAACAAACCAAAAATCGACAGATCGTTTGTTGGATTAAATTTTACTTCCGATTTTCTTATTGTGTGTACGGGTCTTTAGACTGTGATGTCTACATTTTCTTCATGAACCCTGTTCATGTGCACAATAAAAACCTAGTCGATATAAAAAAAATACTAGCATGAATATACTAGTGACAAGTTCACTTTGAGACTGTGCTTAGAGTAATCCAAGGGAGATAGCCTGAAAAAAAACAAAAAAAAAAACTGTTTTGTTTGTTTTGTTGTTTTTTAATCTAGTGTTAAAGTCATGATCCAACATATATGATGTATCTTAAAAAATAAATTAAGCAACAAAAAATTGTATTTTAACTGTATAATGTCTCCCAGTACGAACATTGCACATTTATTTTAATTTTCAAAATGTTCTCATGTGTTATATTATTATTTGGAGACAGATATTTCTATTTGTGGTAAACAAGGCTGGTACTATTTAGCACATAATGATTGGGTTTTCCAGTGACAATGATCATTATTTACTAAACTAATTACATTTAAACACACGCTGAGTAGCTAAGCAATTAGTTTGATGCTTGTTTAATATACCTTGTACATTTCAACACTTTCTTCTTGCAAATTGAACACTACTTGACAATTCAATAATACAGCGGTGAATAATCATATCAAGTGAAGGCAAATTAATATATATATATATATATATATATATATATATATATATATATATGATAATAAAAAGGTGGTATTTTAATTCTGTGAGTTCAGATAGTTGGATCATTTAAGTACACCTTGGAATCCTGTCTTCAGCTTGTGGTCATGGTTTATTGCCTTGCTACCATCAGCCATGTATAAAGCACAGAGGAAGTGTTGTCTTGGATCTTGTGTTTTTGTTTTGTTAGTTTTTTTTGTTTTTTTATAAGTAGAATATACAATACATTTACAAGTTCTGGGTATTAAGAAACTCAAATAGGTGACCCTTTTTGTTTCAGTTTAACCTGGGCAATCTTAAAGTGATACTAAACACACATTGTTTAATTTACATTGTCCCTTCTGTTTCTGTATGTGGATGATGGCACTGTAATTATTTAAAAAAAAAATCAAAGTACCTTTTTCCTAATCGATATACAGCTGTCACAAGACTTAGTGACTTAGATCTTTCCCAGCCTGTCTGCAGGGAAACATAAGCAGGAGGAGCCTCTAGTCCTCTGCTGCTTGTCACATGTTCAAAATAATAAAATAAAATAAAAAACAGCCTTTATAATACAGAATAAAAATAAATCAATATCAATAAACTGTTTTAAAAAGGCATACAAATATACAGTTAGGTCCATATATATTTGGGCACAGGCACAATTTTCATACTTTTGGCTCTGTATGCCACCAGAATAAAATAAAATGAAACAATCCAAATGAATTTGAAGTGCAGACTTTCAGCTTTAATTTAAGGGGTTGAACATAAATATCAAGTACAAATTTTAGGAACTGCAACCATTTTCATACCCAGTTTCTCCATTTTCAGGGGCTCAACTGTAATTGGACAAATGAATATAATCAGAAATAAAATTTTCTTTTTTAATATTTTGTTGAGAATCCTTTACTAGCATTTACTGCCTGAAGTCTGGAACCTATGGACATTACCAAAGACTGGGTTTCCTCCTTTCTGATGCTTTGCCAGGCTTTAACTGCAGCTGTCTTCAGTTGTTCTTTGTTGGTCTTTCTGCCTTTAGTTTTGCCTTCAGCAAATGAAATGCATGCTCAATTGGGTTGAGATCAGGTGATTGACTCAACCATAGTGGAATATTCCACTTCTTTTACTTCAAAAGCTCCGGGGTTGCTTTTGTGGTGTCTTTTGGATCATCGTCCATCTGTACTGTGAAGCACTGTGCAACCAACTTTGCTGCATTTTGCAGAATCTAGGCTGCCAGTATATCTCTAAACACTGCAGATTTCATCCGACTGCTTCTGTCTTCTGTCACATCAATAATAAACACCAATAATCCAGTGCCACTGGAAGCCATGCATGCCCATGCCCTTTCACTGCCTCCACCATGTCTTACAGATGACGTTGTGTGCTTTGGATCATTAGCTGTTCCAAGCCTTCTCCACACTTTTTTCTTCCCATCAATCTGGCACAGATTAATCTTGGTTTCATCCATCCAAAGAATGCTTTTCCAGAACTGGTCTGGCTTTTTAAGATGTTTTTGGAAAAGCCTTATCTAGCTTTTCTGATCTTCAGGCATATGAATGGTTTGCACCTTGTGGTGAACCCTCCGTATATGCTCTTGTGAAGTCTTCTCTTAATTGTAGACTTTGACAATGATACGCCCACCTCCTGGAGAGTGTCCACTTGTTTGGATGTTGTGAATGGGTTTTTTTTCAATACCATAGAGAGGATCCTGCAATCATCCACTATTGTTGTCTTCCGTGGAAGTCCAGGGCTTTTTATGTTGCTAAGCTCACCAGTGCGTCACTCAGAATGTACAAAACTGTTGATTTGGCCACTCCTAATGTTGCTGCTATCTCTGTGATGGATTTGTTTCATTTTTGAAGCCTGTTTCACTTGCATGGACAGCTCCTTTGAACGCACAATGTAGGTTCACAGCAAATGATTCCAAATGCAAATACCACACTTATAATCAATTCCAGACCTTTTACTTGCTTAATTGATGAGGAAATAATGAAAGAGTTGCCCACACCTGTCTATGAAACAGCTTTTGATTCAATTGTCCAATCACTTTTGGTCCCTTGAAAAAGGTGGAATGGCTATTCTTAAGAGCTGGAACTCCTAAACCCTTCCTCCGATTTAGATGTACATACCCTCAAATTAAACCTAAGAGTGTGCACTTTCAGCCCATATCCATTATATAACTATAGCTTGAATATGTTTTGGTAAATACCTGAAAAAATCTAAAATTGTGCATGTTTCCAAATTTATGTGGGCCTAACTGTATAGTTGAAATTAATCTTTATTATTTTGTGGAAATAACATGGTGTGGGCGAATTTCTGCCAGTCACAGGCTGTGTCACACCCCTCCAGCCTTAGAATAAGAGGGAGGTGAGGCCTCCATTAATCTACAGGTACTATCCTGCCCCCATTGTGTTTAGCTGTTTAGTGGGAGTGGGAGGGAGGGAGTGGGCTGTCATTTTCCACTCTGTATACACCCACACGTGTGACTCTATAGTCACATGGGCTGCTCAGATGTGATAGGGAGGAAATGCTCAGCATAGAAACTCACTGAAAACTGATCATGTGCAGTGTTGCCACCACAGCTGCAAAACCCCTAGCTGATTTTGAGACAAACAGAAGGGGGAGATAGAAAACAGCAGGATCAACCAGGTTTTTTTGCAGAATACAAAAATTAATCTCATAGTGGCTGAGTGAGTATGAACAGCATGTTATGCAGCTTTTATTGATAGTTTTTTATAATGTGGGTTTAGTGACACTTTGGGGTTGATTTACTAAAGGCAAATAGACTGTGCACTTTTCAAAGTGCAATTGTGCTATGCAAGTGCAGTTGCTCATCATTTTCATCATCCAATCATATGCAAGCAAAAATGCAGTTTTTTTTTTTTTTAATTTTCCATGTATTTAAATGGGTATTCTTTGCAAAGTGAAGCTTTACCTCATTTACTAAGCTTTGGAGCAACTGCACTTGCAGAGTGCAACTGCACTTTGCAAACTGCACAGTCTATTTGCCTTTAGTAAATTCACCCCTTTTAACTAGGTTGAGATGCCATGTACAGCATTTAAAGAAAAACTAAAGGAATTTAAATTTCGTATACATACAAGATATTGGTAGATATGCAGGCTGCCTGTTTGACAAATAGACGGGACTCCTGATTGAGGGGTCTACATTCTGTGCAGTGGTGAGTTTGTTGTCTAAAACACATAGTATGTTGTCCCAAGCAGGTTTATTTTCCCCTAAAATCTAAGGCTAACATTTGTTCCCCCTAAAACTGTAGCTAGAAGCAAAAAGCAAACACTGGTAAAAAAAGTGTTTCACTTCTTTTGCCCTGGTCATTAAATCAGGAATAGGAAATAAACAGCGGCCCCCACTTTTTTTGGACAATTAGGAAATTGAATCATACAATTAAAGAATAACTCCACTTTTGTTGAGAAGAAAACATTCCCACTGGGTGATCTTTGTGCATTGCATGGATTTTAACAAACTTTGTTGCAGTTCCTTCATTTTGTTATTCTGGAGAAATAGCTGCTTGTTTGTCTGTGTCCATGTGTAGATTGAGTGTGTATGGGAGTGGTTTTATAATTATCAATCAGCTACTGCATCTGCAAGGCTCTAATGAGGAAAGATGCTGGGTCTGCATCCCTTTAGACGTGATTTCCCTTTGAGAGCATTTCACCAAAAATTACATTTAAATCTGATTTATATCTTAGTACAGACTCCTGGGAAAATCAGTAAGCCAATCACACATGGAGGAAATGACATATCTGGGGGCATTCTGTACACCATCTTTGTACAGAACACCTCCAGGTAGCCATATTGTATTGCATTTTACAGAAAATCACAGTGCTGCAGATTGAAAAGCAAAGGTAATTTTTAATAATATTTAAGTACAATATAACTTGTGTAGCAATTGTGTATTTTTATTTGCTAATTTTTTTTCCCCCACAAACGTGAAGTTACCCTTTAATCTTTGTATTGTAGTAGAACCATTTGTATTTTGCGCTCTATAGTTAACAGCTGACCTGATGCATTGTGAATACAAGAAGTTGGCCTTTCAGAGAATGCTTTGCACTTTCTGAATAAATGTGAAGTGTTCTGTGATTGGAAGAGGCAGAGAGGCACGGCTGGGATGTCACACTCTCCGCCTCCTCCAATCAGAGAACTCTTTACATTAATTTAGATAAGGGAAAGCATTCTGTGAATGGCCGACTTCCTGTTGAGCACTAAATCTATGAATTTGTCTATGCCTAAATGTGACAAACAAACCAATTATCAAGTCAACCAACCTAGCCAGCTAAAGCGGCCCAATTATAAGTTTCATGACCAACTATATGTAAGGACATTTTTTTTTTACATGTTTTTTGTTTAAGTAACATACAAAGGACTTGCATTTAATAGAAAACCCTCATGACCTGTTTTCTTAAATACTGGAACCAGCAAGGTATTTTAGAGAAATACTTCAACATTTACAAAAAAATATATTTTAATTCACATGGGCATTACCACCTGAATAGCATCATAGCAGCAATTTGAAGCTTTCATGGTTGCTCCCAAAATTTAGGCTACGGGGGGATTTTGGCATAGCAGCCTGTCAACATTCTCTGAGTCAATCTGCGTCAATATAGAGACCACGAGTTAAGGAGACATATAAAGCTATTAGATTTCACTCATCCCAAAAGCATGAACATTTCTATCTTGAATAGCCAGTTTATGACTATTATAAGCTGTTCCACATAGTAGCATGTGCTATGCCTAGGGCTTGACACTAGTGTGATCTGGGATTGATGAGCCCATAAGGCAACTCTAGACTAGGATTCTTGATTTGGATTGATTCTTGATTAGACTAGATTCTTGATTTAGACTCCATAATTATTTTCAGAATTTCTTTTAAGTTCTCCAGGTTATCCAATCTGTCTTTCTCTGTGTGGGGTCTACAAAAACATGCCCTTATTTTGGGGCCGACATAGAACTTTATTATACGGAAGTTTCTAGGGAACCCAGCTTGCACACAGGATTTCTTCTTTTCCTTCCTGCTGTTCTGCCTGGATCCAGTTTGAGGCAATGTCCTATAAATACAGGCCCTGCAGCAGCTATGGCATTAATTTGACCATTGGAATCAATAATACATGAGCTCCTGAAGACACAACACGTAGACTCATTCACCGTTGAAATTGTTGCGTTTGAATTCCATTTATGGCTTGTTTTCTAAGCGCTAACCAGACGTGAGTGGGGACTTGTCTGCACTCTTGTTTGTGCTGCTTCCAAAAATAACTCTTTGATCTAATAACAGAGCTTGACAACTCTAATGCTTCTAATGAAAGTGTTAAATGAGAAGCCTCAAGAGAGTGACTTACGCAGAAGACTCCCAATCTTTTTAATGTCAACTAATGAGAGCTATACCTAGTTAATGAATTCTATCTGATTCCTGTCTGTCCTGGCTTTGTATCTATGTGTTTCTCTTCTGAACCCTTTGGGCATGAAGAAATAAAAAGAAATAACTCATTAGCATTATCTGAACGAAGCTAGGATTAAGTTATGCATGGAAAGCAGCCCAGCCTCCCTCTCCAGGATGGGAATCCAACCAGAACTGCTATGAAAACCTGGTCCACCTACACAGCATCCACTGAGACTTGTGGAAAATTTCCCACAGCATCTTCCTCCCTCGCTCCACCCACACACCCGCCAAAAAAGAGGACAACTAGAGCTGAAATATAAGCAACTATGTAACAATCTTACAGAAACTTTTTACTTCCTTATCCATGTAGAAACTGATCTGGCAGCTATGTTCCTCATTTCTGTTACACCTAGTAAGCAGTTACATGTAGGGCTTCCCATTTCTACTAACAATAATCTATATGGGCAGCACAGTGGCTGAGTGGTTAGCACAACCATGGCATCTGTTTGGAGTTTACATGTTCTCCTTGTGCCTTTGTGAGTTTCCTCTGGGACTCTGGTTTCCTCCCACAATCCAAAGACATGCTGATAGGTTAATTGGTTCCTGTTTAAATTGGCTCTAATATGTGTACACAGGGCTGCTGTTAGAAATCATGGGGCCCTATAAAGCCTACCTGATAGGACCCCCTGGCTGAAAATTACATTTTTTAGTCCCTTTCTCTGCAGCCTCAACTGCACAGATGCATTAATAGGACATGCTCTGAGGCTTCCTGCTCATTCACAAACTGAAGTATAGTAAACACTGTTTACTATGCTTCAGTGATGAATGGACCCATTAGTGATTGGTACCAATTGCTCACTGTGTTCATTCAAGAAAGAAAGGGGACAGTAAATTACATATTTACTGATCCCCTCCCCGGCTCTCCATCCTGAAATATCCCCTTGTGTGCCCATAGCAGCTGCTGGCAGGAGAGGAGGGAAGCCAGCAATGCAGCAGGAGAAAGGGGCACAGGGGGGGGGGGGGGGCTGGACAGCAATCCCCCCAGTTCAGCCAGGGGGGGGGGAGTAAGCGGAGGAGAAGCTGGCAGGGGGAGGCACAAGAGAATTGGTGTCTGCAATAAGTCAGTCCAGCTGGCCCTCCTTCTCAGCAGTTGCCTGGGCACCCCTTTTGAACTGATGGGGCCCAGGCCCAGTACAGGAGGGCTGGCTGCACTGCCTATTAAGTGACCATGTGTGTACATATGAATGTGAGTTAGGGGCCTTAGATTGTAAGCTCCTTGAGGGCAGGGACCGATGTGAATGTACAATCTATATATGTAAAGTGCTGCATAAATTGACGGCGCTATATAAGAACCTGTAATAAATAAATAAAATAGGTATCCCAGATCGTGACCCTTACACTGTCCAGGACTCTGCCTTGTGTGTAAAAATCTGGTGTAATTACTGCATACATCGATATAACTTTACAGGGCAGGAAAATTCCCAGTCACCAGGTCACCATTATGACTTAAAAAGTATGTTTGGCACCCTGATTATTGACGATTCTATTTGCACACGGGGACACTATAGGGTTGATTTATTAAAGGAAAATAGGTCGTTTTAGACTTTTAGTCTAGTAAATGCGGTGACATTTCACTTTTCAAGTAAAACCCAATTACGTGCAAAGGAAAAAAAAAAGATTTTTTTCTTGCATATAATTGGATGATGGAACTCAGCAGAGCTTTGTCTCATTCACTAAGCTCTAGGGACAATTCCCTTGCAATGTGAAATTTCCCTTGCAGAGTGAAGAGTCTATTTGCCTTTAGTAAATCAAGCCTAATGCGTCAGTTGCACATGTTTGTGTGCTGGGGACACTATATGTCAGTTACATGTTTGCACGCAGGGGTGTATGGATTTTTAACATGTCCATAAGTAGGGTTGTGCCCACAAGGGACTCTATGTATCCATTACAGTGGGGAAAATAATTACCGTATATGACAAATATATTTACACACACACTTTACTAAGTTGTTGTAAATGTGTTTCAATATGTCAGGTAGGGAAAATACTGAACTCCATGGTGACCAACTGTACAGCTGTATTTTGATGGCTCACAATTTTTTCAGCTGGCTCCTAGATGCCGGTCAGGTTTGTCCAGCCCTGTATTAGAACTGTTATGCTGACCAGAGCGTAAAGCAGATGTAAAGCCTAGTTGATACAAATATGAAAGTATAGTGCATAACACAAAGCAATATATTATAGCAATATATTAGGCCAAAATTAACGTTTTCAGAAGTGTTTGCAAGTAGTCACATGACTGTTCTCATACCCTATCCCCTTCAGTATAGCAGGAGCTGTGAGCAGGAAGGGAAGGCACCAGAATAAGGTCCAGGTGTCAGGATGGCAGGTGGAGCCTGACTAATAGAGAGAATTCTCACCTGATGAAAGGCCATGGTAGCAGAACTGGATGCTGGATGGACACTAAGGTAAGGACTCTGATAAGGACACAGGTTCACCTGAGGTGTGGAGTCTAAGTGTTAGCTGGTTTTTACCAGAGCCCCTAGTGGTGGGGATGGACTACGCTGCAAGCTAGCACCAGGTCGCTGTCCCCAGGATCACCCAGCCAGGCAGAGTGCATGTTCCGGTCCAGAAGCGGAGAAGCAGACAAGGGATAACCAAAAGAGTAGTCAGACGAGGCAAAGGTCAGGGCGGGCAGCAAGTAGCAAGGTCAAGAGGAAGCCGGGTCAAACAATCAGGAACAACAGGAACACAGGATCACAAGGAAGAGCTGAAGATAACACAGCAGTTACCTGGAGTGACTGCTGTGTTTATATAGGCCGTTTTGGCGCCAAATTAGTAGCCTCAAACTATTCTAAGGTAGCCTCAAACTATTCTGAGGTAGCCTCTGACTATTCCAAGGTAGCCTCAAACTATTGCAAGGTAGCCTTGAACTATTGCAAGGTAGCCTCGAACTATTGCAAGGTAGCCTCAAGCTATTCTAAGGTAGCCTCGAGCTATTCTAAGGTAGCCTTGAGCTATTCAAGGCACCGCTTCGTACGGACATGCGCATAGGCATTCGCCGGTTTGCGGCGCCAGTGCGCCTGCGCATGGCAGTGGATCCCTGACACCAGGACTACAGCAGTTGGGTTGGAGGTGATGCAGATAATGTGGGAATGGCTAGTCTCATGTTGAGCCACTTGGAGAAGAAGTTGTGTCCACATGTACAGCTGTACTTCAGTGGCAGCAGAGGCTAGGAGGAAAGGTTGACAATGCTGTAGATAACTTCAAAGAGCACCTTACAATGTTGTCACCCTTACACATGAAAGTGGACCCTCTTTTAATGGCAGGATCAACAGTGGTGTGTACTAATAAAGAAAAGCACGTGCAAGGTAGCATTGCAGTCCTTAAAAATACAGTGAATTAATTTGGGCACTTTAAAATAATTGGGTCCAGTCAATGTAATTTTTGAATCTCTGAGAGCTGCTGATGTGTTCAAACAGTCTTTCCATTGCACACATCAAACATGACCCCTTAATGAGATTGAAGGAATTGCTGTCATGCCTTCCAGCAGAACATCATTGTTTTAGGGGCAGACAATTCTTGTATTGCTTACTGAGGGAGTCTTTATCTGAAGAGATCTGAATCAGTTTTAAAAAGTGAGAATCTAATTTAACAAAACAGATGTGTGTCACTGAAAGCAGCATTGCTGAGTAGTCAAACAATTGGAATTCAGAACACATAAAATTGAAAGGCAGTGTTGTAGGGCAGCTTGAACCATTTCCATATTGTTTTGTTTCTCCTCTAGTCATTTGTGACCACATGAGGCCCACATCACTCCAGTAACACAGCCTTCCAGTGACTAGCCTTAAAGTGTTTTTAACCTTTAAAAAAACAAAAAAACACTGGCAGCCCCTCTCTTTTATCCAGCCTTAACACACTGTAAGTGTTTGTTGAAAATGAACCCCCTAAGTACCTTTTTTTCCAGATCTCTTCTGGCCGATCACGTGACTTCCTGTTGCTCTCCTACTTCCTCTACGGGCTACAGTGGGAGGAACTGAGATCTCCCTCTGACATCAGCCGGAGAGGTCACATGACTGCTGTGCTGGCCGCTCAGCCTCTCCCGCTGTAGCCCTTAGATGGGGAGGAGTCACGTGACTGGCCTGAAGAGATCTGAAAAAAAGGTATTTATAGGCTTTGTTTTCAACAAACACCTACACAGTGTGTTATGACTACATAAAAGAGAGGGACTGGCAGTGACATTTTTTTACAGTTTACTTTGCTACGAATAGCGACAGGAGGGCGAGGTGGAGAAGGCTCACACACAGGAGCTGACGGGCGAGGGGGGGGGGGGCAGAGGAGAGCTGAGGATGACGGAGGAATGTAAAATGACCACAGTAATCAAGGCTCAGCAGCCATGATTATCATGGTCAGCATACAGACGGGGACACAGGAACTGGCAGCATCAATAACAAACAAGATGGCCCCTGCCCCCACCTATAACTGGCCTTCACAGCAAGGAGCACATGGAAGGCTAACACATGCAAGACAAAACCAGAAAAATTCCTAGCTCAGTTCACCAACCAGTTTGCTTACCAACCACATTAACCTGTCTAACAGTTTAGTTAGCACACATTTGAAAACGTATTTGTAAGCTGCAGGGCCATTTCATGGCACCCTGTATTACCTGCAGTCCTAACTCCTGTAAATCTTTGAAAGTCTCCACAGTGAGAGCACATGCATTCTAATGAATAGATAGGAGGCAAGTGGGCCTGGAGGTGGCACACCCCTCCCTAAAGGCACAGGGGCACAGTTGATGCCCAGCACATAGCACAATGGCAGCAAAGGTGTCCAGTGTGTCCCCTCACTAGTATACATCAATAACAAACAAAATGACCCCTGCCCCCACTATGCACTTGCAAATGTGTACTAACTAAACCCGTTTTAATGCATAATGCTAGACAGGTTAATTCGGTTGGTAAGCAAGCTGGTTGGTGAGTTGAGCTGGGATTTTTTCTGGTTTTGTCTTACTGGCAGGATCAACCAGGTTTTTTACAGCTTAGAAAGGGGCAGATTAGACAGCATAAGCACTATGTATATCAAATGTCTTGGTATGCTGACGCCTTAAAAGTTCCCTTCACTGGAGGCCAGGCCCTACCCCTGAAAGAAAAAAGAAACCCACACCATAATCCCCCCTCCGCCAAATATTTGAACCAGTGCACAAAGCAAGGTTCATAAAGACATGGATGAGCACGTTTGGGGTATAGGAAATTGACTGGCCTGCACAGAGTCCTGACCTCAACCCAATAGAATACCTTTGGGATGAATTAGAGCAGAGACTGCAAGCCAATGGCGATGGCATAATGTGCTAGTATGCATCGAATACTAGCTCATTATGAAATACTTTCCTTGGAACTAAGCCCTCCAGCAATGCACTATTACTACTGACAGGACTTTACTACTGCTTAAAAGTTTAACTCCAGGCAGATGTAAAAGAGCACCAACCGATTCACTGATGTATTTATTAAAAAAAAAAAATACATTTAAATGCAACCGGTGCATGTGCCTGAATTTGACTTTGCCTCCCTTCTCTCCTTTAAGAACAGCACTCAGTGGGAGAGGGAGCGACAGCGGCAGCATTAGCAGCCAATCAGCTGTGCTGCAGTGCACATGTGCTGGCAAGGAGCATGCTGACAGATGGATGGATGAGAGAGACTATCTCATCACTTTTAATGGCAGGAAGGTGACCGGTTTGTATTATATAACTACAGTATATAAAAGACAAGTCTCCAGCCTGGCTGGGCTGTCTGACAGGATTCAGTAAATCTTTTGACTCTCTGAACAGTAAGGCCCCTTTTACACAAGCGGACTGTTCAGATCTGCCTGTCCGTTTATCAGGCGGATCTGAACGGATGCCCCATGCATCTCTATTGGGCATTGGATGTTAGCGGAGACATGTCCGCTGACATCCGATACGTCAAATCCGGACGGATGGAAACCCTATTTTTCATCTGCCTGGTGGATCGGATGAGAACGGACAGACGGTCCATTCTCATCCGATTCCCCCATAGAGAAGAATGGGGACCTGACAGCTCTGTCTCCGCACACAGCACGGAGACAGAGCTGCCATCCGCCTGCTCAGCGGGGGGGATTGATCCCCCGCTGAAAAAAACGGAGTCTGCCGACGGACTACCGTGAGTGAAAGGTGCCTAATACATATCTTTTGGCATCTCATAGTCAACCATGTAGCGCCTGGACCTACCGTGTTTCCCCGAAAATAAGCCCGGGTCTTATATTAATTTTGGCACCAAAAGACACAGTAGGGCTTATTTTCAGGGTAGGTCTTATAATGTTCTGTCCCTCTCTGCCCTCCCTGCTGCCTGCCAGAAATCGAGGGTAAACCTAGTTTAGCGTATATAAAATCCTAGGATGCACTTTATTAGTGTTTTATATACTGTCCAGTGAGTGTTTTTGTAATACAATTGTGTGAAATACCTTCATTACGGTACATTGCTGCTCTGTGTTAAGCTTATCTCCTGCTCTCTCCTGTCTTTCTCCGGTCATACCGTAGCTGTCAGAGGGGGATCTCAGCCCCTCCCCTCTTCAGTGTACACAGACAGAAGAGCCGGGTAGAATAGATTAGAATAGGTTTAGCTGATCTGCTGCTCTGCTGTCCTCTTTTCCCTGGCCGACAGCTGGGGGTTACGGAAGCGCCGATGTACCAAAGGTATTTCCCACAATTCTAATCAAACACCTTCTGTCAGAGGCATAACTAGAACCTTCAGGGCCCCGGTGCAAGAAACCATGAAGGGCCCCCCGGACCCCTGGCCGGGGGGCCCTTCCCTTCAAGCCTGGGGCTCTTCCCACTGATCCTGGGGCCCTTTACTCACGTTGCGGGGCCCTTTATTACAGTCCCGCAGTGGGACCCTTTCACAAATTCTGCAGTGGGCCCCTTTCCTTCCATCTTGGGGCCTGCAGCTACAGGAGGAAAAAGGAGTACAGTGATTTCTCTACATGCTGCCCCTGCCACCCCTCCTATCCAAGTGTACAGGGGAGCTGCACAGGCCCCCTGGAGCATGGGGCCCGGTTGCGATTGCAACCCCTGTAGTTACGCCCCTGCCTTCTGTGTACACTGCAGAGGGGAGGGGCTGAGATCCCCCTCTGACAGCAGGGAATCAGCTGAGAGCAGAGCGGCGATGTAAGGAAGGTATTTCACAGTATTATATTACAAAAACACACTGGACATTATTTAAAACGCTAATAAAGTGCATCCTAGGATTTTTCATACACTAAACTAGGGCTTATTTTCGGGGTAGGGCTTATATTGCAGCCCGCCCTGATAATCGAGATAGGGCTTATTTTCGGGGTAGGGCTTATATTGCAGCCCGCCACGATAATCGAGATAGGGCTTATTTTCGGGGTAGGGCTTACTTTCGGGGAAACACGGTAGAGTTCAACTTTAATTAAATATTTTATTTATAACTGATATTATAGTTTTTTTTTTTCTCTTTTAGGTATAATTTATAGATAGTTTTGCCTCTTGTGTAGAAACACAGCACATTCAATTAATTTTAATAAAAATATAACTAGATTAAGTTAGAATGTTTTATGTCTTCCAAGAATTCAGACTTAACCTTTAACCATGAGTAAAATTCACTTTTTTATATTATTTTAGATGTGTGGAACTGGGTCGCTGTCTTAGGGGGCCGTGCAAATTAAATCCGGTCCTGCTCCTGTAGGCATCCATTTTTTAGTACAAGTGAAAATGTATGTTTTAGCTACTTATAAAAATTCTTCTTCAATGCTTTCAGCAACGTTTGACTTCTGAAGCAGCTCATTAGCTGAGTGAGAAGCCTTTGAAATGATAACATAATAAAATAGCGAAAATATGGCCGGGTTGTTAAGAATGGAATTCCTTATATTAATATACGATAAAATAAAGATGAAATATCACAGGGACGGTTTCTTCTTTTGAAATTATGAATGGGGTTATATAACTGGGCTATTAATTCAGAACTCCAGGCAAATATGAAAAAACAACCTTTGGTCGAGTTTTATATTCATTAAAAAGTGACTAGAGCTGGAGGGAGGCAGGAGTGCAGGATGGCAGAAGAGAGGATTTTATCAGCGTGATGATTTTTATATTGTCCATTGAGCAAACGAGTGGCAAAAAAACTTGCATAGGTCCAGTAAAAAACAATAGTTTTTCTCTCCTAGTTAAGCATTGTGGCAGAGGAGTGTCAATCACAAGGCTGGCTGAACAGAATAAGAAACATTACATTTTGGCAGGTGAATGGTTAACATGTATGTATTTCTGTGTGTTTTTAATTGTTTGGCTGGAGTTCAAGCAGAAGTGCAGGCAGATATGAACAAAACCCCATAAAGGTACTGTATTTGTAAAAAAAATAAAAATAAAAAAATAAAAAAATTAAATGTATTTTAAATTCGAGATGGCATAAATTCCTGCATTTGACTTATTTTCAGCCTCTTGTATTCTTTAGTACATGAGTAATGAGAATGGGAGAGAGAAGAGCTGCACTAGGAACTAGTGATCGACCGATATCGGTTTTTCGTTGCCGATACCGATATTTTGGCCAATGCATATCGGTATCGGCCGATATTGGCCGATATTTTTGTACATTTAGAAAAAAAAATTTTTTTTTTGACAGGTACTTTTGTGGAGGGATCTGGGGGTCTAAAAGACCCCAAACCCCTCCTCTGCACTTAAGCATTCCAAAAGCCAATTTTGGCTGTTTTTAATGCTGTAATTTATTTGAATCTGGTGCCAGACAGTACCCAGAAGTGATGTCACTCATCACTTCCAGGTTTTTGCATTGAAACCCGATCAGAGCCGAATGCGACTTTGATTGGGTCTCTGTCGGCCGTGCAGGCTGGTCGCCCGGGAGACCCAGGCGAGCCACGGAAGGCGGTGAGAGGGGGGGGAACCTCCCCTCTCGCTCCTTGTAATGACAGCTGAGAGGCTTCTCAGCCGCATCGGTTGTCATTACAAGACAGCCGACCATTGGCTATGGACGCTGGTACCGGGGTGATGCCTCTAGCTGCAGGCTCACTCCGGTACATGCACTTTCCCGAAATATCGGTAACCTCCGGGGCCGATTCCGATATATCAGGAAAGTGCATATCAGCCCTCGATATATCGGCTTTGCCGATAATCGGTCGATCCCTACTAGGAACCAATTGGGAACCCTGCATTCACATCTGCTAGATCGAAACATGCGTATGGGAAAGAGTAGAGAGATGACCCCATCGGTCTTTAGATGCTCCCTCACTATCCATTCACATTGTGGAGGCAGGGAAGATACCTATCTGTGTTGTTTAAAGTGATATTAAGCCCCAAAACAAAAATGTTGCAGCTTACCAATCATTAGATGTGGTGGGTGCATTATTTTTCTTTTTTTAGGTGTTTTCCCTTTGTATTCACCTGGTGATCTAGCCAGTAACACATCAACTGTATTAGAGTCCTGGTACCCTGGAAGAAGGAACAACCTTTGGCTTGCAGCATTGTTAATCTGGGGGGAGGGGGATGGTAGACACACTAGCAGATTTAGAAATACTAACAAATTGAAATTGTATGACTCAACCTCCTAACTAGACATGTGCAATTTGTTTCGGTCCGAATATAAATGCAGACGAATTTTGGGTTATTCAGGGATTCGGATATATCCAAATCTCCAAATGAAATAGTAACAAATTTCATTGAAATTAGTTTAGTTTAGTTTCGTATATTCATTTTCTAACTAATTCCGAATTTTTGGAAAAATGATCGACCGATTCGAATTCTGTGTGAAAAGTAGCTGGTTGTTAAGAAGCGGGTCGGGAAGCTGGCCGCCGCGTCCTTAACAACTGATGACTCATCAGCTGTCAGTGGGGAAGTGGATGAAATTTAAACAAAGGAGAATGCCAGCAATTAAAAAAAAGCATTGCCTCCCCCCACCCCCAGTACCCATACCAGGCCCTTCGGGTCTGGTATGGATTTTAAAGGGAACCCCACGGCAAAAATGTATTTGAAAAAATGGTGTATTTATACCAGACCCTTATCCGAGCATGAATCCCCGCAGGCCAGGAAGGGGGGGGGGGTGAACAACCCCCTCCTGAACCCTACCAGGCCACATGATCTCAACATGGGAGGGGGGGGGTTCTTTTATTTTTGTTTTTTAAATAAAGGACTTGTCAAAGACTGCCTACTGTCTTTTTTTTACACCACACATTTTTTTGGTAAATGAGTAGAGGTACATAGTACCTCATACTCATTTACATGGGGGAGGGGCAGATTCCGATAAGCACTCCGTCCACAGACCCCCCACAACCACCAGCCAGGGTTGTGAGGAGGAGGCTCTTGTACCTATGTATGGGACCCCACGCAGTTTTTTCTGCATTTTTTGTTGCTGGCATTCTTTTGTTTACATTCAGCTGTCAGCGGGGAAGCCCGCTGACCGCTGATGAGTCATCAGTTGTTAAGGACGTAGCGGCCAGCTTCCAGGCCCTCTCCTTAACAACCAGCTATTCTTCACAAAGAATTTGAATTGGTTGATCATTTTTTTACTAATCCGAAGTAGACCCGTTCCCAAAATTTGGAATTTGTTAACCACTTAAGCCCCGGAGGATTTTCCTGCTAAACGACCAGGGGGTATTTTGCGATTCGGCACTGCGTGACTTTAACAGACAATTGCGCGGTCGTGCGACGCTGTATCTAAACGAATTTGGCGTCCTTTTTTTCCCACAAACAGAGCTTTCTTTTGGTGGTATTTGATCACCCGTGCGATTTTTACTTTTTGCGCTATAAACAAAAAAAGAGCGTACATTTTGCAAAAATAACAATATTTTTCACATTTTTTTATATGAAATTCCCCCCCAAAAAAATGTAAAAATCAAAATTTTTTAAAATTTTTGGCCAATTTGTTTTATGCTACCTATGTTTGGTAAAAAAAATCGCAAAAAGCGTATTTTGATTGGTTTGCGCAAAAGTTATCGCGTTTTCTAACAAAGGGAAAGATTTCTGTAATTTTTTGTGTTTTTTTTTTAACGTGTAATGGCGGCGATCTGCGATTTTTTTTGCGGTACTGCGACATTGTGGTGGACAGATCGGACCCTTGGCTGACATTTTTGAAACTTTTGGGGTTACCAGTGACATTTCTACAGTAATCAGTGCTATATATATGCACTGTTACTGTAAAAATACACTGGTAGTGAAGGGGTTAACTTTATTTGGGAGGGAGGGGCTGTGTGTATCCCTAGGGGCGTGCTTTCTACTGTGATTGGCTGTGGCTTGAGCTGTAAGGACACTGATCAACGGATCTACATAGTAGATCCATGTGATCAGTGTTTTTACAGCGAGGAGAATGACAGGTGGCTTGTTTACACAAGCTGCCTGACATTCTCCCTCTCCCCCGCCGATCGCCGAGTGACCGGCGGACATCAAGTCCGCTGGTCACACGCGCGGGGGGGTCCGTGACCGCGCGGGAGCGGGAGCGCGCCTCCGCGGGTGCGCGCTCGCTCCCCAGAGCCTCACAGGCGAGCGACGTAGACCTACGTCACTCTGCCTGTGAGGGGCTGACTGCCGCAGTAAATATACTGTGAGCAGTCGGCAAGCGGTTAAAAAACAAATATATTAAACGAAAAAAAAAAAACAAAATGTAACTAAACAAATTCTGAAACTAGTCAACAAAACAAAATTAGTAACATATCTATCCGAATTTAAACAAATTTTTCCGTTCTGCACATGTCTACCTCTAACTGCTGAACCTGCTGGACAGATTTTTCTGTTTGAAAACTGTCTTACTGGCAGTATCACCAGGTGAAAATAAAAGAATGAAAGCCTAAAAAAAGAAAACAAATTCAGCCATCACATTGGAAAATTGGTAAGTTGCAACATAAGAAAAGTTTGCTTTTGTGCTTAATACAGCTTTACCTGCAATAGAGAAAATTCAGGTCACTTCAGATCAGTGCTGTGTAAATATTCGACTAGAGACGGACAAAAATGCAAATCTTTTGGCAGGTAAAACAGCTTCCATATATGTAGCTGATTGCCTGGAGTTTTGCTTTAGGCCCCTTTCACACTAGCGGACCGTTCAGATCCGCCTGTCAGTTTTTCAGGCGGATCTTAATGGATGCCCCATGCATCTCTATCCGATCCGGTCCGTCAAATCTGACGGATGGAAACCCTGTTTTCCATCCGTCCAGCGAATCGGATGGGATCGGATGAGAATGGACAGGCGGTCCGTTCCCATCCGATTCCCCCACAGAGAACAGCGGGGACCTGACAGCTCTGTCTCCGCACACAGCACGGAGACAGAGCTGCCATCTGCCTGCTCAGCGGGGGGATCGGCGGATCGATCCCCCGCTGAGATTAACGGAGTCCGCTGACAGACTCCCTTGTGTGAAAGGGGCCTTAAGCTTTATGTAATATTGATAAACATTGTTTTTGTCTAAACATATTTTCCTAATTGCATACAGGACAAGTCCAGAAATCTGTAGTAGACACAAGGCAGGATTGACATCTATTGATCATTGCTGTGTTTTGCACACAATAGCTTATGTATGTAACATGACAGACACATGAAATACCAATACAACATACCCTGGAGGTTAGTAGTTTTTTCAACACTTGCCTCATAGTAATCAGGCAGCTCTCTCAGAATCTAGTAATTCATTTTAAGGATTCATAAATGCCTATATTTTGGTATAGCACCTAATGATATAGAACATATTATAGTAGGTTTCTGTCAAAGATGTTCCTTCGGTACAGTCCCTTACCAACTCTGTGGCCACCATCCCAACTTGGGCCTGCTTGAAGTATATCTGGGTGGCATAGTCACCGGGTACCTGCTCACAGATGCGCTCTACCCCAGGCTCCACAATAATGAAAGGGGTCTACGGTCTGCTGATGTTGTCTGAAACTCTGAATACAGCAAATGCCCATGGGGAATCTCAATCCTGGACTTAGCGGGAAGATATCCCACAGCCATCCCAGGGGGAGGGCAGGGCATTAAAACCGGAGACTCAGTTCATTCAACAGAAGAGAACCATCCCTCTGTGCTCCTACTTGTAACTCCTATGGGGCCCTCCAGTCCAGGGTTTGGCAAAAAAGTTATAATAAGCAGCACTCAATGCAGCAGTCCCAAAGGGGTGACCACAAGCTGAGCAGTGCACAAGCTCTTTTCCAAGAGAAGCTCCCTTCTGGTAGAATCAGCATTCTGCCCACACAAGGATAGTCTTTTCTAATATTTAATAATCAATGATTCAACCATAACAATTCAACAATGTATGGGGGTGGCGACACATGAAATACAATGGTGGCGAACAATTTACAGCAAGTTGATAGCAACATAGAGAGAGAGAGATGTAGAAACCTCAAGAAGGAAAGGAAGTCCTAAAAGTTGCACATCACAGCAAAACCCTGTAATGAGGTTCATGACAGCCTCAGCTTGGGATCCAACCAGGCCACACCCCCCAGGCTGAGGCTGTCATAAACCTCCTCATAGCTTTGCTGTGATGTGTTACTTTTGAGACTTCCTTTCCCTACTGGATGTTTTGAGCTTGGATGTCCCTGTTGGCACTCCTAGCAGCTTGTCATGCAAGAGAACCTGGTGGAGCCATGTGAGCAACTGTAACTTTTGTTGTGGGTCACAGTGAGATATAGGGACCTGTTATCTGGTAAGCAAGGGGTGCATTAAAGCCCCAGCATCCCTCAGCAGGGGAATGCAAACAGTCCCAGTTTTAAAAGTCCCAAGACATCCACCCCCCCCCAAGGGGAGGCTAGATGACACTGGCTTACCGCCTACATGATGCTGTGTATCCTGGCCCCAGAGAAAGGGTCTAGTTATACTGTCCTCTTCCACCAATAACAACACAAGAAGCTTCCTGCTTTCCTATACTGTATATTTCCAACCAGAGGAGTTACACAAATTCCATACTGCTTGGTTATTGGCTGCTCAGCCACTCAGTGCTGTCATATAGGTGTGAGCAAATAGTCCTTAGCCCTTTTGCTCCCAGCAGCCATATATAGCTGCACATCTTGTATAGATATACTATACACCAAAGCTGGTTTGCAGTTCAGCTATATACAAGTCTATGATGGTTCACTGGCCATGCACAGTCAGCACTGAAGAATTCTGGCTGAGAGACAGTCATCATTGGAACATGCCGTAGCTGTGCTTCTGAGGTACATTCTATAGAGAATTTGGAGTAGGTGGTTTTAGTTCAGAAGGGTGGGTTAGGTTATTTTTTTAAAGGTATAGCATTTCTTTAATTGGAGCCCCTTTTTCCTCCCTTTCTTTCTTCAATCCTCTCTGCTTTGTAATAGTTGGGTTACCAACCTGGAAACTTGGACTTTGTGTAAGCCAATTTTCAGGGATGTACTGTACATTTGCATAGCCAACTTAGGCCATGGCCTAGGACAGCAACACTGCCACGGGAATCACATAATCATCTACACACCACGTTTTTGGCCTGTATACCTGCTGGTAGGTTAATTGGATCCTGTATAAAAAAAGAAAAAAAGAAAAAAAAATGGCCCTAATGTGTATGTATGTGAGTTAGGGACCTTAGATTGTAAGCTCCTTGAGGGCAGGGACTGATGTGAATGTACAATGTTTATGTAAAGCGCTGCGTAAATTGACAGCGCTATATAAGTTAAGTACCTGAAATAAATAAATAAAAATAGATATACCTAAAACCAAAATGCAAACAGAAAAGGATGACAGTTTGCCCTACTATTGCCCTACTTTTTTTTAGTTTCAGATGTGTTGCCATGTCTCCCAGCCTCTTTGGCCCTAGCTTGACATATCTTGTGTGGCTGTTGCTGTAGTACTAATGCCTCGTACACATGATGAGATTATCGGACAAAGAACGTCTGTTTTTTGTTGCATGCTAGTCTCATATCAAAGATGAAGAGGTTACTAAAGTTACGAAAAAAGTGATGGAATGTGTAATATTGTATTGTAATGTATTCTTTCGTTTCCGAGCATGCGTGGTCTTGATCTTCTGATTTTTTTTTACGAATACTGTACTGAATAAATGAAAATCGTACGATCTGGTATTGTACAAAAACATTTTAATGCTTGTACCTTTGGATATTGTTGGATGAACTGTCGTGATCAGCTCTGTAAAGCTGGATACTAACGATCAGGTTATCGTATGGACGCTCTGAAAGTGATTTTTCTCAGCAGATCTTCTGATCGTGTGTACTAGGCATTATGCTGACTGCTCACTGGAATCAAAGGAGGGAGGCATAATACAGTTAGCTTGGGAGGGGGGGATGTGTAAAATTTTAATTAAACATTGAAGGTCAATGAGGACTTCTGTACACTAGAAGAAGGTTAGCCTTTTACCAGTGTGTGGGAAGCCTGTGCCGTACTAAAATTTTGCAGTGAGTGCTTTATATATCCTAAGGTGAACCCTGGTAATGGTCACAAGGAATAAAACAAATGAAATAACCGCAAATAAATGAAATAAATGAAAAATCCAGAAACTGGATTAATTAGAGTGTAAAAAAACTGAAGAGGCTGCCAGCACCAGAGATATGATTCAAATCCACACCGTAATTCCAAAAAAAAGGGGGTGCAGCGCCAGAAATTGGTGATAATGATGAACAGTCATTAAATGAATAATGAGGGCATTACAGGAAAAAACTCTTTGCAGATGTGTAGGAAAAATGATGATGTTAACCAGTCATTATAATACACAATGGATACAACTCCAAAGAAAGTCCCCTGTGGATTTAATAGAAGGAGATAAGAGAGAAATCCCACACCCAGGAAGAAATATCCGATCTAGGGGTCACTCCACCACTGTGCTCAAAGAAGATGAACTGCTTACCAGAACGATCTGACCCTCAAATTATAGAGTGGTCAAATCAGCATGTAGTAGAATGTCCCCAGGGATCCTCACTGCATATAGCGATTATCCAGCCCTCATGGATAACCCAATGGCATACTCATAACGATAAAGATATGGCAACTTCGCTATTCTCCTTATGATGCACTGGCAATCAGACAATATGGACCTCCAAAAGAAAGGGGGACTCCAATAGTGTAATACGTAACTTTTATTAAAAAAAACAAACGTAGTAACTCACATGTCAGCAGATGAGTCCAAACATGAATAGACAAGATGGCCGCGGCGTGTGCGTGCTTGCATCGTGACGTGGATGCCTAAATCTACCTAGATTCAACTAAAGGAATGTAGCAAGCCTTACATATTCTAGGAAGAGACAATTCACCAATATAGTTTTATATTTCCCCTAAGTCATTTTATTTTAATTCATACTGTAGATCTGTGGCAACTGACAGTAATTACTAAGATATTGTTTCTCTAGTCTAGATGTACATTGTGTGTCAAGTATCAGAAAATTGCTAGATGATTTTATTGCATTATACATAGATTCAGCAGATTTTCATTTGACAACACTGGGCAAATTTTGATACAGTTGTCAAACAAGAAAACATGAGGCCCCTTTCACACATGCTGTCCGTTTTGTCTGTTTTTCATCCGTTGAGGGATGAAAAATGGACATCAATGCATCTCTATGGAAAAAACGGATATAAATGGATGATCATCCATTCACATCAGTTTATATCCGCATCTGTCATCATCCATTTTTGAAACTGATCAAAGCTCTATTTTTCTTCCGTTAAAAAAAGACCGGAGAGAATGAAAAACTGATGTAAACTGACAAATGGTGAGTTTTTCACCTGCTTTTGCATTGGTAGTGGATGTAAAATAAACTGATGCAAAACTGATGACCACTGATAAAAAAATGGATGAAAACCGGGTGGCACTGATGAAAAATGGATGAAAACCAGATGAGCACTGATAAAAAAAATGGATGAAAACCGGATGAGCACTGATGAAAAATGGATGAAAACCGGATGAGCACTGATGAAAAATGGATGAAAACCAGATGAGCACTAAAAAAAAAAATGGATAAAAACCGGATGAGCGCTGATAAAAAAAAAATGGATGAAAACCGGATGAGCACTGATGAAAAATGGATGAAAACCGGATGAGCATTGATGAAACACTGATGAATACTTCATCCATTTTGAAGTGACTGAACAGATGAAATGAACAGTCCGCATGTGTGAAAGGTGCCTGAGTCTTTTTTTTTTTTTTTAAGTTAAAGCAGTATTAAAGCGGTTGTATCCCGCTTTTTGACACTTTTACCTACAGGTAAGCCTATAATAAGGCTTACCTGTAGGTACAAATAATATAACAAGATATTTACAGTGCATGCAGCCGCTCGCGCGAGCGGCGCATGCGCTCTGAAGGTCCGGGGGGACCTTCAATTAACTTGCCGGGAGCTTGCCGGAAAAATCACTCCCGCGCGCATGCGCGGGAGTGACGTCATCGCGGCTCCGGCCAATCAGCGCGCTGGAGCCGTCTCTTCTGGCCAATCAGCGCGCCGGAGCCGCCGAACCCGGAAGAGACGACGAGGGATCATGGCAGCGCCCGCATCGATGTCCGGGGGTCCGTGTCAGGGCTTCGTTTTAAGGTAAGTTAAACATAATGGGCTAGTATGCGATGCATACTAGCTCATTATGCCTTTGTCTTGCAGGTTTTTTTTTTTATTTTTTTTTTTCATAGGGTTTACAACCGCTTTAAACCCAAAACTAAAAATGCGTACATTTATGTATACAAAAATGTTACAGCTTACCGATCATTAGATGTGATCTCTGCATCAGTTTTCTTTTCTTTTTGCTTTTTTCCCCTCTGTTTCACTTGGTGATTTGGCCAGTAGTAGTGAGACACAAATGTGGAGGAATGAGCATAGGAGGCACAACAGTCATGTGGGGAGGGTAGTGTTAAATGTAGTAGCAGATTTAGATACACTAACAAATTGAAGCCAAACTCCAGCTCACACTTTATAATCAGTTACAGCAAGTTTTTTTGTTTCCTTTTGGGATAAAGGTTTTGCATGAATAAATAAAAGCTGATTGTTTTATTCACTCCTGCCAGTGTTAAGTGGTTTGTCTCATCCATGTAAGCTGATACACAGTGCTGGAGAACTTGAGCTTGTGAAAACCAACAGACTTACTGGCTGAAAACTGAAGATTAGAAAGCCTAAGGGTCCTTTCAGCCCAGAGGACTCTGTTTTGCTCAGTGAACGATCAATCCGCCAATCCCCGCTGGGCAGGTGGATGACAGGTCCGTCTCCGCTTACTTTGCAGAGACGGAGCTGTCAGAGCCCCACTTTCCTATATTGGAGATCGGATGATAACGGACTGCCTGTCCGTTCTTATCCGATCCTATCCAATCCGATCCTCCAGATGGATGGAAAATTGGGTTTCCATCTATCTGGATTTCATGGACAGGATTGGATAGGATAGCAGCGGGTGTGAGTGGAGGTGTCTCTGCTGACATCCGCTGCTCCGTAGGGGTGTATGGAGCATCCGATCAGGTCCGCCTGAAAAACTGACAGGTGGACCTCATCGGAAAGCCCGTGTGAAAGGGTCCCTTTGAAAGGAAACTAACACAGCCATCACATCTAAGAATTGGTAAAGTGCAATATACAGTAAGGAATGTTTGCTATTGGGTTTAATACTGCTTTATCCAATGTGTCAGATTTATTTTGTTAGCCTGTCTATAATTATATTTACATAATCTTAATCCTGACTTTTTAAATGCGATAAGTCATTTGCTGATTTTTTTCCATCACATATTTCATTGTTTTTGTCCTATCTAGCTGGCTGGTCCTAAATTAGCAGTTGCAGGACCATTGAGGATCTGCCAAAAATGTTCATATAGCATTCTATATCTGGTTTAGGATACTTATCTGTTAGGGTTACTAGATCTTCTCAGTCAAGCTATAGTATGGAATTTATTTGCCAGGATCTTTTTATTTTACATCTAGGACTATCCACTATTTAAAATGTTGGTACATCTAATATGGGGTACGGAATGAAAAACAAAAAATAACAGATCACTGTACTAGGGCTGGCCATACATTATACAATTGTCTTGTTCAATTTTCCTTAGATTTACCAAAACCATATAATATGAGGTCAAACCTAAACACTTTTAATTTGTATGCAATCAGGCAGGCCCTTGCACTACATAGTTATAGGTAAACCTAAAGGAAATCAAATAAGCACATTTTATAATGTATGGCCAGCCTAACACAAGCAATGTTAGTACAGTGATCTCCCTCGCTGTCTTATAGTGTTGGACTGCCCCCTGCTAGGACATACTGATCAGCGCCTGCAGCCATTGGCTGCGAGTGCTGATTGGATTCCGGTCAGCTGTTGGTTTTCCAGCATTAGGGATCAACCGATATGCACTTTCCCCGATATATCAGTATCAGCCCCGGAGGTTACCGATATTGCGGATATTACTGTATGTAATAATAGTGTATTTAAAATCCTAGAATCCACTTTATTAGTGTTTTATATAATGTCCAGTGTGTGTTTTTGTAATCTAATAGCGTGAAATACCTTCAGTAAATCACCACTCGGCCCTTCCATGACCCCCAGCTGTCAGTGGGGGAGGAGAGAAGGACAGCAGAGCGGGAGATGTAACAAAGGTATTTCACACTATTCTAATCTAATACCTGATGCTTCTGTGTACACTGCAGAGGAGAGGGGCTGAGATACCCCTCTGACAGCTATGAGAGGAGAAAACAGCAGAGTGGAAGATTAGCGAGGAGAGCCCGGAGCAGTGATGTAATGAAGGTATTTCCCACTATTCTATTACAAAAACACACACTGGACATTATATAAAACAGTAATAAAATGGATTCTAGGATTTTAATGACACTAAACTAGGTTCACACTGGATTTCTGGTAGGCAGGGAGGTAAGGGAATACCGCACATTAAAGCTAAAAGACCTACCCCACATGTTCAGTACCAGATTTGTGTCAAAAATTGTCTTTATTTTTCAAAAATTTAAATGTACAAAATATCGGCCCATATCGGCCGATACCGATATGCAATGGCCAAAATATCGGTATTGATATAGGCAACGAAAAACAGATATCGGTCGATCCCTATCCAGCATGCCTGTTTGACAGAAGCTGGACACTAGGCCAGCTTCTGTTGGACAGGTTGCTGTACATGTGAAGAGAAGCAACACCGCTCAGGCCAGTCAGTATCCACAATCCAAGGTGGGTGCTAAACCACGGCTCGCCACCAGAAATCGCATGTATGAAGAAATAGGTCACACACCACCAGAGGATCCAATGAAGAAAAAGTTTCTTTATTCACATAAGTGGTACAAGGTACAGCAGGGTGGGAAATAGTAGCCGCGATTCACATGAATGCTACGTGCTTTTTACTACCAGGTAGTGACTATCTACTATATACGTCTACTATTTCCTACCCTGCTTTACCTTGTACCACTTATGTGAATAAAGAAACTTTTTCTTCATTGGATTCTCTGGTGGTGTGCGACCTACTTCTTCATGCAGGCTGCTGTAAACACTGGCTGAATGTCGGTTGGTTTCTGTTGAACGGCCATTTTTTGGCGTTTATCTTGATGTCAAACGGGTGACTACAATTTGCCTGTGGAAGAGTCACATAGAAGAATTTACCTCTGAGGTATTTCTCCTTCCCGAGCCCTGAATGCTACCAAATCTTACTCACTAGTGAGGGGGCAGCCTCAGAAAAGTAAATTAAGCTATTTAGGAGGGCAAGTGTTTCATAAATATGACTGCATATTTGTGATTTTCTAATCCCTTGTTTCAGCCAAAATTTCCTTGTCAGTTTTGGACAGAGAAACGGAGGGGATACAACCTCTGTAATGTTTTTTATTTGTGTTATTTGTCAACTTTGGAGAAATTTAGCTAAAGTGGGGTACACACTATAAGAAAATCTGTCGAAAGATTGTTTCACAGCAAATCTGAACCAATGAACGAAAATTCGTACAAAAATTCTCATGCGACACAGGCTTTTTTGTTGTTGTTTATTGTTTCTGTAGTCTTTTCTGATTTTTCTTGTACAAAAATCGTACGAAAACGGTACACATTAAACTAAAATCCTTTGTTTTTTTCCTGTACGAGAAAAAATTTGGAGTTTGTCCCTTCGAGAATTTTTGTACGAAAATTCAGAATCCGCTGTGGAAAGTTGTGTACACACTATACGAAAATCGTACCAAAATTCTTTGGATGAAAATGTTCGCCCGATTTTCTTATAGTGTATGCTAGCCTTAACAATACTGGGGTAATGATAAAATTGGAGACACATACATGTAACGCTCATGCGTTTTTGTTAGTGGATGGATTTGCAGCTGCAGAATTGTCACACTCAGTAGTCGTGTAGAGATTCTGTTGAACAAACATATCCAACTCTCAGGACTTCATCACTGTGCACAGCCTGTTTATGCAATATACATACACTCAATCTGATGTTAATGGAGGGATAGTATATGTGAGAGTATATAGGTGAGAGACAGGCTATAGTATGGTGAGCACCTAGGAGTAGTATTAGGAGAGTGTTTAGGTGATGGTAGTAAGCAGATAGGTTCTAATGTCAAGTATAGTGCAGATGGTAGGGGACAGCAGATGGAGTATACAAGACAGAGTAACCTAGTGCAAGGATAGTTGATGGTAGTCCCAAGAGCTAACAGTCTATGCAGATGATAGGAAATAGCTTAGATAGAGATAGTCCTGGTATATGCAGTAGATGACAGTAGAAGTGCAGGTTAGTAAGGAATCCCCTGTGGGGTACTTATCACTAGATAGGTAGTAGTAACAAAGTTCAGTAGTGAGAGGTGATCCAGTAGCGAGATACGGATCGGCAGCGAGGTTCCGGTTCAGTTCAGGCAAAGAGAATAGCCAGCAGCTCCAGCTTCGCAAGAGAAGGTGCGGTGAACATGCGGTTTGAACGAGCAATGAGTGAGAGAAAGCCGGCGATTGAAATAGCCGCTCATAGCGGCGCTCGGCGATGATGTCATTGCCCTTAAAGGTGTATGCGTCCCATTTGGATAGCAAGATGGGACGCAATATTAAGAGAGAAATGTGGAAATAAGGGTACCAGAGGTACCAGAACATTACAGTACCCCCCCCTTAAGGCCGGCTCCGGAAGGCCTCTAGAACTGGTTTTTCCGGGTATTTCGAGTGGAAATTGCGAATCAGTCTAGGGGCATGTATATCGGAGGTATCCAGCCAGGTGTCATCTTGGGGCCCATAGTTCTTCCATCGTACTAGATATTGGAGTCTTCTTCTATGTATACGGGAATCCAGAATCTCCTTTATCTCAAATTCTTCTCCACCTTCAACTTGTACAGGAGGTGGAGGTGATATGGTAGGCCTTATTCCTTGGTTAGGAACATGGGGCTTTAGTAGCGACACATGGAAGATGGGATGTATCTTGAGGTCTGTTGGTAATGTGAGTTGTACTGCAGCTTTTCCAATAAGCTTCTTTATTGGGAAAGGTCCCAAGAATAGAGGTCCAAGTTTTTTACTAGGGATCTTTAATCTCAGATTTTTTGTAGAAAGCCAGACAAGATCCCCAATGGCATATTGGGGAGAGGGTTTCCTACGGAGGTCGTAGTACCTCTTTTGTTGGCTATGAGCATGTGAGATGGTATTGTTGAGTAATCCCAGGGAATCCTTTATCTGGGAAAGATAATCAGATGCCACTGGATTACTTGATGGCAAAATACGTGGTGGAAGGAGTGTGGGATGAAACCCATAATTTAAGTAGAATGGACTTTGTTTAGTAGTGCTGTGGGTCGCGTTGTTATAGGCGAATTCCGCCAGCGGGAGGAGATCCACCCAATCGTCCTGTAGATGTGAAGTATAGCAGCGTAGATATTGCTCAATGCACTGGTTAACTCTCTCTGTCTGTCCGTTGGTCTGAGGGTGGTAAGGAGAAGTAAGTTTACGCTCTATTCGTAGCATCTGACATAGAGCTAGCCAAAACTTTGAGATGAATTGTGAACCACGGTCAGACAGCAGTGTTTTTGGAATACCATGTAACTTAAAGACATGTTTCACAAGTAATTCCGCTGTTTGTTTGGATGAAGGTAGTCTTCGGATAGGAGTAAAATGTGCCATCTTGGTCAGATGGTCCACTGACACTAAGATGGTGTTGAATCCTTTGGAAGGTGGTAGTTCCACTATGAAGTCTAAGGATGCCACTTCCCACGGAACCTGGGGTATTGGTAAACTACAAAGTAGACCCGATGGTTTCGTATTGTCAATTTTAGACCTTGCACAGATATCGCAAGATGAAACGAACTTTTTTACGGTTGTCTTCATGTCTGGCCACCAAAACTGCCTGGTAAGTAGATTGAAAGTTTTAGTCATACCCATATGTCCTGCCATAGGTACATCATGCGACAATTCCAAGATCTTGGTTCGCATAGTAGGGGGTATGTATAATTTATCGTTGTAGTAAAGGAAGCCTTCTGCGTCAGCATTTAGTTGTGGTGGAGGTAAATCCAGTCCTATGCTGTGCAAAATCTCCTCTTTCAGGGAACGAACGACGCCGACAATACGTTCATGTGGTATTATAGGAACTGAGGGAACCTCGGTGCAATCATTCTCGGCTAATCGTGAAAGCGCATCCGCTTTTTTATTTTTGTCTGCAGGTGTGTAGGTTACTAAAAAATTAAATCTCAAAAAGAATAACGACCACCGTACCTGCCGGTGGGAAAGAGTTCTATTAGTCCGAAGGTATTGAAGGTTTTTGTGATCAGTATATATAAGGATTGGCAATTGAGTACCCTCAAGTAGATGTCGCCAATTTTCTAGTGCCAGTTTTATGGCTAGCAACTCTTTCTCACCTACTGGGTAATTCACCTCGGGGCTGCTTAATGACTTTGAGAAGAAAGCAACTGGGTGAAGAGGTGAGGTGTTTGTTGGTCGTTGTGAGAGAACTGCTCCTACTGCCATATTTGACGCATCTACCTCCAAGATGTATTGAAGGGATGGGTCTGGATGGCGTAGTATGGGAGCAGAAGTAAAGCTTGATTTCAACAGACAGAAAGCTCCATTTGCTTCTTCTGACCATTTGAATGATTTGTTTGTGCTTGTGAGTTGTGTGAGAGGTTTCACAATCGCAGAGAAGTTCTTAATGAACTTTCTATAGTAGTTAGAGAATCCGAGGAACCTTTGTAATGCTTTGCGAGTGGTTGGCACAGGCCAATCCAGAATGCAGGATATTTTGCTCATGTCCGTTTTGATTCCATTTTTAGATATAATGTATCCTAAGAATAGTACTTCCTCTTTATGGAATAAACATTTTTTTGATTTAACATATAAGTTATGTGCAAGTAGTCTTGACAACACAAGTCTTACATGTTTTATGTGCTCAGGTAAGGAATGAGAATAAATAAGTATATCGTCCAAATATACTACAACACAAACATCAAGCAAGTCTCTGAATATCTCATTTATAAAACGTTGGAAAGCTGCGGGAGCATTACACAACCCAAATGGCATCACGAGGTACTCAAACAGTCCGTATCTGGTTCTGAATGCTGTCTTCCATTCATCCCCCTCACGGATTCAAATTAAATTGTATGCCCCTTTTAAGTCCAATTTTGAAAAGTAGGAAGCTCCGCGCACCTGTTCGATAAGTTCAGGAATAAGAGGTAAAGGATAACGATCCTTTATTGTAATGGTATTTAATTGTCTGAAATCAATGATAGGCCTAAGACTAGAATCCTTATTGCGGACAAAGAAGAGTCCAGCAGCAGTGGAGGAAGTGGAAGGTCGGATGAATCCTTTTGCCAAGTTTTCATCCAGATATTCCTTGAGATGAGAGAGTTCATCTTGTGAAAGAAGATAGACGTGACCGAAAAGCAACTTACTATTAGGGAGTAGATCGATACAACAATCATAGTCCCTATGGGGAGGCAACACTTGAGCGTTTTTCTCAAGGAAAACCTCCGATAAATCCTGATAACATTTTGGTATAATGTCATCCGACACCACAGATAGGATCCTACCATATGGGGGGAGATTACACGTAGTTTCGCAATAGTGAGAAGAGAAGGCTAGCGTTCTTGTTTTCCAATCGATGATTGGTTGATGTATGTGTAACCAAGGAAGTCCCAAAATAATGGGAAAATGCGGTGAGGTTAATACATCAAAGGTGGTGGTCTCCACATGAGACTTGTCAGCAGTTACAAGGAGTGCCTGTGTCTGATTGGTGATGGGACCGGAGGATAAAGGGGTACCGTTAATAAAACTAACAGAGACAGGTTTGGGTTTTGGAACAATAGGTATTTTATTTAAGGAGACAAAACAAGTATCAATTTAGTTTCCACAAGATCCAGTGTCGATCATAGCCTTGGTGGTGATCCTAGTTTGGTCCCACTGCAATGTCAATTGAACAAAAAGATAAGGATTAGAAAAGGAAGTTGTTAGTCCCCCTAGCAAGACATTTGAACACTCACCCTCTTTTTTGCGGACAAGGGGACAGCCGCTTATCAAATGATCCGAGGATACGCAGTACATGCAGAGATGTTCGGTTTTCCTCCTGGCATGTTCGGAAAGGGTCAAAGGTGGACGTATCATTCCTACCTCCATAGGAGTAGGATCAGCAGGCGACATCCGAGAAGGACTGGAAAATGGTAAGCCCATCTTCTCAGCCTTTCTTTCTCGCAGTCGTCTGTCAATATTGATACTGGTCTGCATCAGGCCATCCAAAGTGCCAGGTAAATCCGCTCGGGCGAGCTCGTCTTTAACGGCCTCTGATAGGCCGAGTCTGAACTGCGTTCGCAAAGATGTGTCGTTCCACCCTGAATCAGGGGACCATCTTTTGAAATTTGCCACGAAATCTTCAACAGGTCTCCTTCCTTGTTTTAAAGCCCTCAATTGGGTATCAGCAGTACTCTGCCTATTGGGGTCTTCATATAAACTAGCGAGTTGCGCTAGGAATAAAGGATAGGAGTTAAGGAGTGGGTCATCTTTTTCAAAGAGAGCGTCTGCCCAGGCCTGGGGTTCACCCGTCAGATAGGAGATAATGGTACAGACTTTAATTTGGTCAGTGGTGTAGGTCAGAGGTTTTAACAAGAAAAGCAATCGACATGCGTTTCTAAATTCACGAAATTTACTCCGATCACCAGTAAACACTAGAGGAGGGTTTATCTTAGGCTCACGGGGCTGAGCAACAGAAAACTGTGTGAGACGGCCAACTTGCTGTCTTAAAGCCTGATTTTCGTTTTTTACCTCTGTAAGAGCAAGGATCAATGCATCTACTTGCTGTTTTAATTGTAGTACCTGAGTGGGTAATTCTGCTGAATCCATAATTTTTTTAAGGCTCGTTCAATCTGTAACGCTCATGCGTTTTTGTTAGTGGATGGATTTGCAGCTGCAGAATTGTCACACTCAGTAGTAGTGTAGAGATTCTGTTGAACAAACATATCCAACTCTCAGGACTTCATCACTGTGCACAGCCTGTTTATGCAATATACATACACTCAATCTGATGTTAATGGAGGGATAGTATATGTGAGAGTATATAGGTGAGAGACAGGCTATAGTATGGTGAGCACCTAGGAGTAGTATTAGGAGAGTGTTTAGGTGATGGTAGTAAGCAGATAAGTTCTAATGTCAAGTATAGTGCAGATGGTAGGGGACAGCAGATGGAGTATACAAGACAGAGTAACCTAGTGCAAGGATAGTTGATGGTAGTCCCAAGAGCTAACAGTCTATGCAGATGATAGGAAATAGCTTAGATAGAGATAGTCCTGGTATATGCAGTAGATGACAGTAGAAGTGCAGGTTAGTAAGGAATCCCCTGTGGGGTACTTATCACTAGATAGGTAGTAGTAACAAAGTTCAGTAGTGAGAGGTGATCCAGTAGCGAGATACGGATCGGCAGCGAGGTTCCGGTTCAGTTCAGGCAAAGGGAATAGCCAGCAGCTCCAGCTTCGCAAGAGAAGGTGCGGTGAACATGCGGTTTGAACGAGCAATGAGTGAGAGAAAGCCGGCGATTGAAATAGCCGCTCATAGCGGCGCTCGGCGATGATGTCATTGCCCTTAAAGGTGTATGCGTCCCATTTGGATAGCAAGATGGGACGCAATATTAAGAGAGAAATGTGGAAATAAGGGTACCAGAGGTACCAGAACATTACAATACAGTGCCTTGAAAAGGTATTCATACCCCTTGAAATTTTCCACATTTTGTCATGTTACAACCACAAACGTAAATGTATTTTATTGGGATTTTATATGATAAACCAACACAAAGTGGCACAATATTGTGAAGTGGAAGGAAAATGATAAATGGTTTTCAACATTTTGTATAAATAAATATCTGAAAAGTGTGGCTTGCATTTTTTATTCAGCCCCCTTCACTCTGATACCCCTAACTAAAATCAAGTGGAACCAATTGCCTTTAGAAGTCACCTAATTAGTAAATAGAGTCCACCTGTGTGTAATTTAATCTCAGTATAAATACTGCTGTTCTGTGAAGCCCTCATAGGTTTGTTAGGAACCAGAGGCTGACCATACATGTTCAATCCTCTTGTACAATTTTCCTTTAGATTTACCAAAATACCATATAAAATGCGGTCAAAACTAAACAACTTTCAATTGTATCCATTTAGGCAGGCCCTTGCACTACATAGTTTATTGTAAATCTAAAGGAAAATTGTACAATACAATTGAACATATATGGCTAGCCTAAGGCGACCTAAGGGGTGCTATCAAGAAGTAATGGCATTGCAAACGCGTCCTGCGTTTTGCTGCAATTATGGAATTACGGGCAGAGTTGCCTGATTCTGCCCAGGATTCTGGAACACCCAGGTGTGTATGAAGCCTAAGTGTATCCAATCTAAAATCAAAATGTTCAACTGGAGTTGGAGTTAGAAACAGTCATCTTGTTTGGACGTTTAAATATTGAAAAAAAAACAACCAACAAATTCGCATTTCGATGGAAAGGAATCCCTCCTTCTTCAAGGCTTGCATTGAATTACTGGCTGACTGACTGGATCACAAAGAAAGGTTCTATAAAGCCTATAAAAGAAAAATGGGGCAGCCAACTGGATCTGGCAAACCAGATCAATTAACCAGTTTCAACTCTTCCTGATTAGAGAACATTGCTCCATGCTGTTTAAAAAATATCTACAGGTAGAGGGGGGGTTCATTGTATTCTACAGTTTGTTCTATATAGCCTATATGGAAAACTGAGGGCAGCCGACTGGATCTGGCTAACCAGATCAATTAACCGTCACCCATCAACTCTTCCTGATTAGAGGACATTGATCCATGCTGTTTAAAAAATATCTACAGGTAGAGGGATAGTTCATTGTATTCTACAGTTTGTTCTATATAGCCTATATGGAAAACTGAGGGCAGCCGACTGGATCTGGCTAACCAGATCAATTAACCGTCACCCATCAATTCTTCCTGATTTTGAAATTGCTCCAAGATGCTCATAAAATGTCTACAGGTAGAGGGATAGTCCATTGTACTCTATAGTAGGGAGTTGGTGCATACGCAGTAGCTTCCAGCAACTAAGTAACTGGAAGGCCACCTGGACTGGTGTAGGCTATGGAATATTTGATAGAAAGAGTGCAGAAGGCCAATCAAGTCTTTTATTTTAATGTTTTTAATATCATATACCTTTCTTTGAATGTAAGTTATTCTCTCATAAAACATACTGTCACATTCAGTAATAAATACACATTATACATTTTTAAAATAAGAGATTTCTATTGCTGCAATAATGAAAAAAAAAAAAAAAAAAAGAATTGGAACAAATGATGTAGTGATATGAGAAGTCTCATGTAAGTATTAATGTTTTGATACATTGCCAGTGTTACTTGGGTATTTTCAAGCCAAACTCTGGCTTTTTCCTCATTAATTATTAAACTAATGGAGTGTTGCTGTGCACAGTCCTTGTTTCAAGCCAGCACTAGTTCTGGCAAATCAAATGTGTTCATGAGGTTCGTTGCTCATCTTCTGCTTTGCCCTTTTGCAGTATCGCTATAGAAGAAACCATCTAATGTCTGATAAAATATTGCCTTTAATATTCTTCATATTGCAATTATTACTACAATAAAATATCCAAACATCTGTGTTTTGCTGCATATCTAATTTTGATGTATTATGCAATGGTCTTGTAAAGGTAATAGGATTTGGAATTGAGTCTAACACATATTTCCCCATATTTATTTTTTTACCTGAGGTATTAAATGTTAAAGTGGTTTTAAACTCAGCATTTTTTTTTTTTTTTTTTTACGGGACCCAGATGGTTTCTGCCATAATATGCTAGTATGCACTGCATACAGTATTAGCACATTATGACATATATATATATATATATATATATATATATATATTTTTTTTTTACTAATCAGGCGTGCTTTATTTGAAACATAAACAGACAGAATAAACAATCCCATTGACAATACACAGTGCCATATATATTTATAAGGGTAAAAACAGACTAATAGAAACCCAACTATACAATGCAGTGAGGCATATATTAATTATGTAATTAAATATGTACGTTAACCTTTGAAAGTGTCTTCTTGGACGAAACACCGTTAGGTCACGGCGTGTTGACGTAATCTCCAGAAGCGTCCTCCAGTGGAGATGTGCCCAGCTGTCCGGCCGGCGTCTTTTTATGCATTCGTTTTCCTGTTTATGTGAGTTTACAACTTTTTGTTTAAAATAAAGTCATAAGGTTTTATGCTATTGGCGCCTTTCTTTTTTATTTGAGACCTCATTGTCCATTTGGTGGATTAGCGATTTGGCTTGGACCTGTCATCCTTGAGGGTCTTGCCCAGGCTGCATGGTGTATGAGAGCTAACCAGTGGACAACCTCTGACAACTTGCAAATGCGTATGTTTCTATCTGGTAAGAGACTTGTGGTATCGGTGGAGGCTATTTGATCTTCCTGAGGGATTGTAGTACATTGCCTCTTTCCTTTTATATCTGGTAAGGGTCTTCTATATTGGTGGTGGAACTATATCATATATAAGTCCTTTTGGCACCTAATAACATAGTCTCCTCAGTGGTGATTTTCTATCCACCTAGTGGTCATTAGCTTTTGCAAGCAGTCATTAAATTGGTGGTGGAACACTTCTTCATTCATAAGCTGGTGCACTTGGGGTGTTGTACTAGTTTGTGGGGTTTTATGCTATGGCGTCTTTTTCTCCTCTTATGTGACTCCGGGCCATCTAATCCCGAGAGCACTTCAGGGATGTCTTCAATCAAGATTTTGGACAATTCCCTGTTTATATTCACATTTATCCGGTAAGCGTATTTCCAAAGGGTGTCTTGGATCCTTACTGGGCTGAAGCACAATACTTTACGTCACTGTTTGATTTATATGAGACTTTTTTTGATCACTACATCTATTCATTATTTGGACTTTTTGATTTGATCCAATTTATGTTTGGACATTCATGTGTTTTTTGTCATTTAGCGCGACTTATCATTTACACAATTTTTCTAGGGTGTGGTCACACTTGAAGTTGCTGCTTACATTACTACTTTCACTTTAGCGCGGTTATCCTTTTTAGTTTATATATTAATTATGGTTACCAGGAAGAAAAATGTTTTCATCCTTTTAGGTTAGTTTGTTTTCTGCTACATATTTTTGGTAAAAAAAATCCTAATAAGCGCAAAAGTTATCATCTACAAACTAGGGGAAAGATTTATGTCATTTTTATTTATTTATTTTTTTACTAGTAATGGAGGCGATCTGCGATTTTTAGCGGGACTACGACATTGCAGCGGAGGGATCGGACCCCTAACTGACATTTTTGGCACTTTTAGGGGGACCAGTGACATTACTACAGTAATCAGTGCTAAAAATATGCACTGTTACTGTAATAATGACACTGGCAAGGAAGGGGTTAATCTAGGGGTAATCAAAGGGTTAAGTGTGAGCCTAGGGGAGTGTTTTCTAACTGTAAGGGGGAGGGATTTGTGAAATGAACACAGAGACCTGTGATCCTAAATAGGAGGATCACAGGCGCTCTTTGTTCATTTCAGAGAGAATAACGGTCTGCTGTGCCGTTGTTCTCTCTCAGCGGGGAGCGATCGCGGGTGCCCGGCGGAAATCGTGGATTGGCATAACCGCTGCCTAGTGGGGGCAGGGATTCACCCCAGGAGGTGCGGGTTCACCCCCAGGAGTGCTCTCGAGAACCGATGTACCCATACATCAGTTAGTGCAGCTGAGCCCGCCTGCCACAATATATCTGCCCTAGGACAGTCCGCAAGTGGTTAATTTGTGAAGGGCTGCACCATTTTCTTTAAATCTTTATTTATATTGTTTTTTTCCACAGAATTGTGTCAGCAGCTTTATTAGCTGGTGTATTAAGTTATCACACAAATTTACCTGTTTACTAAGTGCAGCAGATACAAAATTATTGTATTATCATCCATTCTCCTCTGACATCAACAAGGCATTTTTGTCCACACAACTGCCGCTCACTGGATATTTTCTCTTTTTCAGACCATTCTCTGTAAACCCTAGAGATGAATGTGTGTGAAAATCCCAGTAGATCAGCAGTTTTTGAAAAAATCAGACCAGCGCATCTGGCACCAAAAAACAATGCCATGTTCAAAGTCACTTAAATCCTCTTTCTTACCCATTTTAAGGCTCAGTTTTAACTTCAGCAAATCATCTTCACAAGGTCTAGATGCCTAAATGAGTTGCTGCCATGTGATTGGCTGATTAGAAATTTGTGTTACCAAGCAATTGAACAGGTGTACCTAATAAAGGGGCCGGCGAGTGTATATAGCAGTGATGGCAAATCTTGGCACCCAAGATGTTTTGGAACTACATATCCCATGATGCTCAATTACAGTGCAGAGTGCATGAGCATCATGGGAAATGTAGTTCCAAAACATCTGGGGTGCCAAGGTTCGCCGTCACTGGTATACAGTAACACGATGAATAAAATAGCTCCTTTTACAACTAAAAAAGCATTATTTAAAGTGAACATGTGCTTTGCCCATGCAGGGCAAAGCAACAGGTTCACTTTAATGCTGAACAACCCAGCAGCATATACTGTACCTACCTTTCGTCCACTGCATCACTCAGCCACCAGAAGAAGAAGGAAAATCCTATGTAAGCTTAGCTATGAGTCGCTAGAGCTGCAGCTTACACAAAGCTATAGACTCCCTGTAAAACAGCTGGTACCTCAGTACTGTCACATAGGGTGAATCCAGTGGCATATTTCCCATGTGTACAATGTGTGCGGTGCACACAGTCCTCAAGGGGGTTGTGGCCCCAAGGGGGTTGGGGCCCACTTTGCTCTCACACATTGCACCAAGGAAAGGAACATCATTTTGTCCTGTGTCTTTGCTGCAGCTGTGATTGTCACACCTAGCTGCAGCAAAGATTCCTTTAGAGCTTGTGTATGGGCAGGAGATTGGGTCCTAGGAGGCGGGTCCCAGTTTCCAGGAGGACTGTGATTGACCACTGCTGAGGCCAATCACAGTCCTGCTAGTCCTGCCCGATCCCTGTGTCTTCGTAGTCCTAAATATAGTGGAGTACTGAGTTCTCTGCATCATTTGAGCCCAGGTCGATGTGAGGATGCACCTGTGGAGGGGGGGGGGGGGGGATGTCCATGTTACATAGTTACATAATTACATAGTTAGTGAGGTTGAAAAAAGACATCAGTCCATCCAGTTCAACCTATGATGTGTGTGTGTGTGTCTAATGTTAACCACACATTGTATACCCCTGTATGTTGTGGTCTTTAAGGTGCCCATCTAATAGTTTTTTGAAACTATCAATGCTCCCTGCTGATACAACTGTTTGCGGAAGAGAATTTCACATCCTTACTGCTCTTACAGTGAAGAACCCCCTGCATATTTTAAGGTTAAACCTCCTTTCCTCTATTTTTAGTGAGTGGCCACGCGTCTTATTGTATTTCCTTTCTCTAAATAGGTTTTTCCATATGCTAGGGTTTCCAGTACAATATTTGTACATTGATATCATATCCCCCCTCAATCGTCTCTTCTCCAGAGAGAATAAGTTCAGTGTTTGTAGTCTTTCCTCATAGCTGATGTCCTCCATTCCCCTAATTATTTTTGTTGCCCTTCTGTGGACTTTCTCCAGTTCCAGCACATCCTTCCTGAGGACCGGTGCCCAGAACTGGACAGCATACTCCAGATGTGGCCGGACCAGAGTCTTGTAGAGTGGGAGAATAATCTCTTTATTTCTGGAGTGAATCCCCTTTTTTATAAATCCCAGTATTCTGTTGGCTTTGCTTGCAGCGGCTTGGCATTGCATGCCACTGCCAAGCCTGTTGTCTACCAGTACCCCCAAGTCTTTTTCCATCCTAGACTCACCCAGAGGTCCCCCCCCCCCCCCCCTAGTGAGTAGCTTGCTTTCTGGTTTCTGGCACCCAGGTGCATTACTTTACATTTTTCAACATTGAACCTCATCTGCCATGTAGTTGCCCACCCCGTTATTTTGTTCAGGTCTGCTTGTAAGGTTTCCACATCCTGCCCAGAAGATATTGGCATGCCTAGTTTAGTATCATCTGCAAATACTTAGATTTTACTCGATATCCCCTCCTTTAGATCATTTATGAATAAATTAAACAGGATTGGCCCCAGGACAGAACCCTAGGGTTTCCACACCAGCCCAATCTGAGTACTCCCCATTAATCACCACCCTTTGCAACCTCCCCTGGAGCCAGTTCTCTATCCAGGTACTCACCTTATGGTCCATACCTACCTTCCTTAGTTTGAACAGTAAGCGTTTGTGGGGAACGGTGTCAAAGGCCTTTGCGAAGTCCAGGTACACCACATCCACAGGCTTCCCTTTATCTAGGTGGCAGCTCTGGGCTCACAGGAAGTGGCTTAAATGACAGACCAGAAGAGTCGCAGTTCTAGGCCTTGGAGTGGGGTTTCTACAGGTGACATCACTAGAGAGGAGGTGAGTATAGCAGTGAGATCTGTTTTTTTTTTGTATTCTTATTATTTGTTTACATACTTTCTGGGTAGTATTGTTTTTATTGAATGCTGGAGTTTCACTCTAAACCAATTATTTAAAAAATTGTATGGGAACACGGTAGGCGATGTTATGCTTTCACAAAGCATTGCACAGCTATTTTTACATGTAGAAGGGCAAAGGTGTCAGTCTAAGATGCAGAATGTCTTGTTGACTAGTGACTACTGTGCATACAGATGTTGTCATGGGAACCTCATACTCAAGCAGATTTTATTCATGAACAGATCTAGCAACACAAGCATTCTACACAGCGATCCTTTGTTCAGAGCACACAGGTGCATACTGCATGTTGCACAAAATATAGAAAAATGAATGGTAGGAAAAGAAACTGATCAAACACTCTCTAGTTCAGGATATACTGTATATCCCCCAAAAACTGGGAAGATACTTTCCTGTCATAGGAAAAAAACTGTTCTAATTATCCGCCACCTCCCTCTGCAGTCTCTCGGGTAGGACACTCAGAGATATATGGAGGGCCCCAAAAAGTAAAAAAAATTGTAAATGGGGGGACTGTCAAGCAAAAGAAGGGACACTTGGTCTTTACTGTTTACATAAAGTGGAAGAAAAGCTTAACTATACAGTAAACCCCCCTCCATTGCGGGGGTTACGTTCCGGACCCAGCTGCGAAAAGTGAAAATCCGCGAAATAGAAAAACCCTATTAAAATGCATTGTAGGCATGTTTTTTTTACTGTCACTGTACGTTGTAAAAGCATTTTAAGGTCTTTAAACACACTTTTAAAACAATAGAAACTCATTTAAACACATAAAAGATACTGAGAAACATAGCAAGAGCTATGGAAAACACAAAAATATTTCATTTTTAATGATTTATATAGTAAACACACCAGATCTCAATAGGGGAAAATGTCATGCTGGATATCTATACTGATATGGACTGAGTAATGTGTTAGGAAGGAAAGGATGCCACATCGTTTGATGGAAATTATCAACCTACAGAGGGCTGAATTCAAAGACACCCCGAAAATCAAAGTGAAAAAATGATGCAGCATGCTAGTCCATTTTGCTGAAATTTCATTGTAGCAACTCAAAAAGGTACTCAGTAGTTTGTATGGCCCCCACTTGCTTGTATGCATGCTTGGCAATGTCAGGCCATTCTCTTAATGAGGCGACGGATGGTGTCCTAGAGCAGTGTTTCTCAACTCCGGTCCTCAGGGCACACTAACAGGCCAGGTTTGCAAGAAAATACATCACAGGTGATTTTTTCTGCTCAGTGATTGCAGTATTCTAGTCTGCATCTCTCCAAGGTAATACCTAAAACCTGGCCTGTTAGTGTGCCCTGAGGACCGGAGTTGAGAAACACTGTCCTAGAGTATTTCCTCCCAGATCTGGACCAGGGCATCACTGAGCTCCTGAACATAATAAGGTGTAACCTAGCGGTGTCGGATGGACCGAAACATAATGGCCCAGAGTAGGGATGCACCGAATAATCGGCGGCCGAACATTATTCGGCCGAAAATAGAAAAAATAGCACTTTCGGTGTTCGGCCGAATAAGTCAAAAGGCCGAATAATTTTGTGCCGAATAATAGGGCTGAACGATAGTCGATATGATATTGACTATCGTTCTGTGGCCGTAGGCAATATTCATATCGCCGAGGTCACGATATTTACAGGGGGAAGGGACTCGGAGGAGGACAGGAGGACTCACAGACTTCCGTGTTAGGCAGGAGAAGCCGGGACACTTCAGCGGTGAGCATACATACATTACTCACTCGTGCACTGCAGCCTGCCCCACACATTCAGTGACTCTTACTCTCCTCCCTAGTTTTTTCAATGGCACATTCAGGAAGCCAATCACGCTGTGATTAGCTGCACAGCGAACCAATCACGCGTGCCTGCACACCTGATTGGTTCCGCTGTGCCGCTACTCACGGCGTGATTGGCTTCCTGAATGTGCCATTGAAAAAACTAGGGAGGAGAGTAAGACTCACTGAATGTGTGGGGCGGGCTGCAGTGCACGAGTGAGTAATGTATGTATGCGGCTGTGCTCCTTTCCAGGCTCCTACTAGTCAACCTCCAGCCTCCTACTACCACCACTATGAGAGACTGTCTGTCACTGTATAATCTGATCGAGTCCACACTGACACTGACTGACTGTCACTGAGTAATTGATGTTACCACATTAACCCTGACCTGCCCAGTGCCCTGTATCTGCAATTAAAATTTACAAGGCTGCCTGCATGCTTCCTGATTTCCTTTCCCAGCATCCTTCCCAATCCCTACAGTGTCACTAACATTAACCCTATGGTACAAGGCTGCAGTGTGCACTGAATCCCATTCCCTACAGTAACATTTAGGGAGAGAGAGTGACATGAGAGGACGAGAGAGACATGAGAGGACAAGAGAGAGAGAGATAGAGACATGAGAGGACAAGAGAGAGAGAGAGAGTGAGAGGACAAGAGAGAGAGAGAGAGAGACACGAGAGGACAAGAGAGAGGACAAAAAATTGGCAAAATAAATGGAAAAAATGCAAAACACCGCGTTCGGTATTCGGCCTTCGGCCTTCGGCCAAACATTTTATTATTATTCGGCTTCGGCTTCGGCCAAGAATTTCATTTCGGTGCATCCCTAGCCCAGAGGTTTTCTATTGGATTTAGGTCAGGGGAGCGTGTGGGCCATTAAGTGGTATCAATTCCTTCATCCTGTAGGAATTGGCTTCATTATTTCGCCACATGAGGCCGGGCATTGTCGTGCACCAGGAGGAACCCAGGACCCACTGCACCAGAGTAGGGTCTTACAATGGGTCCAAGGATTTCATCCCGATACCTAATGGCAGTCAGGATGTCATTGTCTAGCCTGTAGAGGTCTGTGCGTCCCTCCATGGATTTGCCTACCCAGACCATCATTGACCCACCACCAAACCGGTCACGGGGAACGATTTTACAGGCAGCATAACATTGTCTACGGCTTCTCCAGACCCTTTCAGGCCTGTCACATGTTCTCAGGGTGAACTTGCTCTCATCTGTGAAAAGCACAGGGCACCAGTGGCGGACATGACAATTTTGGTGTTCAATGGTAAATGCCAATCAAGCTTCATGGGGCCGAGCAGTGAGCACAGGGCTCGCTAGAGGACGTCAGGCCCCCAGGACACCCTCATGAAGTCTGTTTCTGATTGTTTGATCAAAGACATTCACAATAGTGGCCTTCTGGAGGTCATTTTGTAGGGCTCTGGCAGTGCTCATCCTGTTCCTCCCTGCACAAAGGAGCAGATACTGGTCCTGCTGATGGGTTAAGGACCTTCTACAGCCTTGTCCAGCTATCCTAGAGTAACTGCCTGTCTCCTGGAATCTCCTCCATGCTCTTGAGTGCTGGGGAACACAGCAAACCTACTGAAAATGGCACATATTGATGTGCCATCCTGGAGGAGTTGGACTGCTTGTGCAAACTCTATAGGGTCCAGGTATCATGCTACCAGTAGTGACATTGACCCTAGCCAAATGCAAAACTAGTGAAAAACAGTCAGAAAAGATGAAATTTCAGCAAAATAGACTAGCCTGCTGCATAATTTTTTCACTTTGATTTTTTTTAGGGGTGTCTTTTGAATTCAGCCCTCTGTAGGTTGATCATTTTCAATTCCATCAAACGGTGTGGCATCCTTTTGTTCCTAAACACTACTCAGTCCATATCAGTATAGATATCCAACATGATATTTTTCCCCATTGAGATCTGATGTGTTTTCAAAGTGTTCCTTTAATTTTTGTTGAGCGGTGTATATATAATTTGTTGATGCGGAAATTCATGCAAAAGGAGCCTCAACCAAGTATTGAGTGATTGCTATACTGTGCATGGGCATACTTTTCAGTAAGCCAACATTTCTGTAATAAAAATTTATTTTTTTTATTGGTCTTATGTAATACTCTAATTTACTGAGATACAAAATTTTGGGTTTTCACTTAGCTGTAAGCCATTATCATCAAAGAAAGAAATGCTTGAAATATATCACCCTGTGTGTAATAAATCTATGTAATATATGAGTTTCACTCTTTGAATTAAATTACTGAAATAAATAAACTTTTTGATGATATTCTTATTTTTTGAGGTGCACCTGTATATTCTAAAAATGTTCCCTCCTTCCCTCCTCCTACCTATCCTGCTTAACTTGTATAAAAATGATCTGTGCGCTTACCTATTTATAATCTACTCCAGCCTGGTCACATGATTCCACAGCTCTGTGTAAGGGAGTGCCTGAAAATGGCTGTGGATTCTGGGAGCCATGATATCACCCATAGGCTCCAATGGTCCAGCCATTGTGGATACTCCCTCCTCTTCCCTGCAGCAGCCGCTCACTGACACAGGGGAGGTGGAGCTGCAGTATCACATGATCGGAGCAGATTAAAAATAGGTCAGTAATGGTACTTGTCATTGTTACTACATATTGATTGATGAATCCTCTTAAGTACAACATTACAAGTGTCATGTAAGAAGTACATTTCTTATTCCTCCTGATAGGGGCCTCTGGACCTCCACTGCTTACATCTATTGTTTTCTCACTGCTCTCTTAGGGCTAAAGTTTGCCCCCATCCAGCCTAATCGTCCTTTCCTACGCTCCTCTCTATACTTCCATATTGTGTACTGTTACTTGGATTTATATAGCTGACAAACCAATGAGAGGCCTAAGCTAAGCTGTAAAGTTAGGCTTTTCCTCCACTTTAACCAAGCATGGTGAAAAGATACACTGTATTACCAAAAGTATTGGAACACCTCCCTTTACACGCACATTAAATTTAATGGCATCCTAGTCTTAGTCCGTAGGGTTCAATATTGAGTTGGCCCACCTTTTGCAGGTATAACAGCTTCAACTTATGGGAAGGCTGTCCACAAGGTTTAGGAGTGTGTCTATGGGAATGTTTGACCATTCTTCCAGAAGTACATTTGTGAGGTCAGGCACTGATGTTGGAGAGAAGACCTGGCTCACAGTATCCTCTCTAATTCATCCCAAAGGTATTCTATTGGGTTAAGGTCAAGCCAGTCAAATTCCTCCACCCCAAACTTGCTCATCCATGTCTTTATGGACCTTGCTTTGTCCACTAAAAAAAGACCTTCGATTTGATCTTTTGTCGAAGGAATCAGTCCGAAAAATTCTCAGTCAAACAGTGCTTGAATCCAATCAGACTAATTATCCTCTATCCACTGGGATGGAAGACTCAATGGATTACTCTCATTCAACCTACTAATTACAGACTATGTCTTTAGTCATTCTGCATATGTGGTGGACGAAAGACCCATTCAGGGCAGACTTTAATACATCTATAGCGTTCAATCAGCTTCGCCACTGGCTACACAATGCTGATATTTCTATACAAACAGAATAAAATAAAGATTATTGCGCTAACTTGAAAAATTTAAGCAGCTGACATCAATCACTGAACTAAGGAGAGTGATAAATCAATACAAATACAAAAATATGTGCAGCGCTAGAAGAAAAAAATTTTCCAACAAAATAAATTGTCCAATCGCAGGAAGCATTCCACAAGTAACATAAACAATGGATGGTGAGAAAAAGTCCAATATATAATGGTGCAAATCATATATAAGTGCAGCAAATCCCGTCACCAGTGAAGGTAGAAATATATTGCGCTCACCAGATGGATGGGACCCCAAAACACCTTATAGTGTAGGAGTCAAACAGGCTTAAGAATGATGGAGTATCCCCACAGATTTTTCACCGATTCCAACGGCAACCATGCAAATCTCCGGTAGATGAAATAATTCAGAGATTCCCCTTCCACATGGTGGGTGGTAAAACCGAAAAAAATGGAGGGACATATAGCGTAATATTGCTAAAATCAATTTAATATCAATAAAGCTGATACACTTACAGACATCCGTGAAAGACAGGCATATAAGATGTAAAACAGCTAGCTGGGCTGACCAAGTCCTCTTTACATGTTTCGGCATAAATGCCTTTTTCAAAAGATAAAGTCATAGATATTTCTATGTCGGCTACGAGCAGCAGCAGCTAAAAGGTGTAATGTACATTAGATGCTGTAAGCATGTATGCGTCAGCACAAATGTTTACAGGCATACAGTGTAAAAACAGTCCATATGCAGAAGGGAGACGTAAATTTCTTCTTCTTTTTTTTTTTTACACGGAGGAATGAAATTTCAGATAACAGAGTTGTGTACCACTGTGTGTATTTACCCACAGTATATCTCACAGCTACATTTAGATCCTTAAGAAAATATGCATTAGCACGCATCATATTTTGCGCCTGTGTGGATAAACCCTTATTGTATCAGGTAATTATGTGTGCTGTATTATCCACTTATACAGAAGCAGTAAGGAGTTCGAAGGGTGAGCTCAGACTAGCGTCTGTGCACTGTGATTTAGACTGCAAACACATGTAACAAACAGCATCTGATTTACTATCTTGTACTGTTTAGATTTAGGTAAAGCTGTGTGTATTAGGTAAAATGGGCATGAGGTTTGCTACATGTCATTCACTGTTAAAATGATTGAAACAACATCATTTTTTTTTTCTTATTAAAATAAAAAGATGTTATACTTACCTGCTCTGTGCAATGATATAGCAATGGTATTGCACAGAGAAGTCCCTTACCTCCTCTTCTGGAGTCCCCTAACTGCTCCTCGCCTCCAAGTGGTCCCCTCAGCAAGCCATTTGCACCCCTGAGCTGGGCTGTGTGCTTCCATAGACAGTAACAAGGTTTGACTGGCCTATGGCTCCCGCAGCTCTAAGTCTCCTGTGCAGCTAGGAAGAGGGAACTCTGGTGCTGCTGACAGGACACCACTGGATCTGTGAGAGGAGTCAAGTAAGAGTTTAGGGATGGGGTGGGGGTAGGGTTGCCACCTCATCCCTTTAAACCAGGACACACATTAATTATTCTGTTCTGTGGCTGATTAAAGTGGTAATTAAAGTCACTTAGTGCCTTATGTGCGTTATATTAGTACACAGTACCTGTGTAATTATTATATGTCCTGGTTTAAAGGAATGAGGTGGCAACCCTAGGTGGGGGGTACAAAAAGGAGTGTGATGTTTTGTATCCTAATGCAGGGAATGCATTAAGGTTAAAACAGTTAGACGTTAGGACCACTTTAAATGGGCATTACAAAAAGATGGCCGCCTCCACGGAGCTTGGTGTTTGTTGCTGAGGCGGATCCGGCAGCCATCTTTTTGGAGTCCAGAGCTACTGATCTGCATACATATCGTTCCATGCTGTGTTTTACTGGATAATGTGTAAGTGGCCAATTTTAATTTCAATAAAACCTTAGTCTGATGTACTATACCATGAGGAGTCTCCCTTTATATCTCTGATCTGAGGTCTGTCATTCACTGAGACTGGGCTGCCTGATTTGGAAGATTTTTGGATCTGGGATCGGCTCCACATGAGTGATTGTTTATTGGGCACGCTTGACTGATCTCTGTAATGGGGGTCTGTCAGATCCGGTAAGAGGCTTGGACACCTGGTGTTTGCTGGTGGTGGCTTCTGGATTCATAACTTACAACTTTTACTCTGTTTGTTCCTGGGATTCCCCATTCATTCATATGTGTGTGGACTTTTACTCCCCAATTGATTTTTTGTAGTGTTAAGGTCAGCCTGAACGTTAGAATTAGGGTTAGGATTAGTGTTATGGTCAGCCTGAACGTTAGAATTAGGGTTAGGATTAGTGTTATGGTCAGCCTGAACGTTAGAATTAGGGTTAGGATTAGTGTTAGGGTCAGCCTGAACGTTAGAATTAGGGTTAGGATTAGTGTTAGGGTCAGCCTGAACGTTAGAATTAGGGTTAGGATTAGTGTTAGGGTCAGCCTGAATGTTAGAATTAGGGTTAGGATTACTGTTAGGGTCAGCCTGAAAGTTAGAATAAGGGTTAGCATTAGTGTAAGGGTCAGCCTGAAAATTACAATAAGGGTTAGGATTAGTGTTAGGGTCAGCCAGAAAGTTAGAATTAGGGTTAGCATTAGTTTTAGGGTCATAATGTTAGAGTTAAGAATAGTATTAGGTTAAAATTGACTTCATGGTCAGTATTGTGTACTCTGTAATAAAAAAATGCTTCTCAATTAACTATTTGTAGAAAAAGGTTATCTGCCGGGTTAAGGTTAAGGTCAAGTTTGTTAATATTTCTTTTGCAAGCACATTTCAGCTAAACAGTCCATATGGTGACCTTTGAATTGAGCCCTAGTCCACATTGATGCTTAAATCTTACTACTTCACTGAAAGTGGAACGAATGCAAAGTAGCAGGTCCGCTTGATTTCAAGTGCTACTTGAAAGACATCTGTGCGGCTTCATGCACAGATGTCTATTGAAGTCGCACCCAAAATTGACAAGAGTAGAGTAAGAACTAATTTTGCAAATCGTTGCGGTGCAGCAAAGTCGAACTGATTGGAATGTTGCCATTGCTGGCAATAGACTGCGACTTGCCATGCAATTTGACCTGTCAAATCGCATCACAAATCATTCCAATGTGAATGAGGGCTAAATGCAAAATCAGATTCAGAGGAATTGTTTACTCATACCTACAATTGCCATCTTATTTGGATGAGGGATGTTGTACATATAGCAGGATTGCTCTTTGGTTTAGTGTCTCTTTAACTTCCCTGGCGGTATGATTCTTTCCGATTTTAGGTGCTGAAAGCAGTACAATTATTTTGCATGTAATTCTTAAGAATGAGCAGCCCAACCCAACTATTTACATATGATTTTTTTTTTTTTACTGTGCGTTCTTCTTTATAACATCTCGTGTATGATAAAGTTTGAAACACAAAATCATAAATTATAATATAATAAATAACTATAAACAGGGATTTTTTTCAGCGGGAACGCGGGGGAACGCAGTTCCGGGACCTCTAGCACTGAATGTATTTTATGGCATGGAGTGCTGGGGTGTGCCTGAAGGTCTATTGATGCTGGCTGCTGGGGGATCTATTGTCGTTGGTGGAGATCTATTTTTTGTGGGTGTCTATTGTTGCCAGGCATGTCTATTGTTGCTTGTGGGGGGGTCTTATGTTTCTAGGGGGTAAATTGTTGCTGGGAGAGGTTTATTGTTGCTGGCTGTTGGAGGGTCTATTGATGCTAGCTACCGGAAGATCTGTGGTTGCTGCTGGGGGCCTATTGTTGCTAGGATGGTATTTTGTTGTGGGGGGTCAATTGTTGCTGGAGAAGGACTATTGTTGTGGGGGAGGGGGGTCTATTGCTGCAGGAGGGTCTATTGTTGCTTGAGGGGGTCTACTGTTGCTGGGGTGGGGTCTATCAAATTCCATACAAGTTACTTAGTAGCACAAAATGATACTTGGTTCTGTATTCTCTAAAAGGGGCAGTACTGGAAGGTGGGTAGGGGGTGAAACCTAGGGACCCTGCTCAGAGGTGGGTAGGGGGCAAAGACGAAGGGTGACTCAGAAGGTGATAGTTCCTGTACCTTTTCTCTGAGAAAAAAAGCCCTGACTATAAATAAGTTAAAGTATGTATATATATATATATAATGTGAGGGATTAGCTCGGTGGCGGGTGTAGATGACTCCTTGGGGGGTGCGTTTTCACAGAGAAATAGCCCAAAAGTGCTTGCAAACAACAGGTTTATTCTTCAAACAAGTGCATGCAGCAAAAACATCAAAATAAAATAAAACAAAATAAATCCTTGCCTCTGTGGGCGGCTACCTTCTCACGCTGGAACCTACCTAAGAAGTCTTCCCAACCTACTGTTGGGCCGACACTGCTGATCCTACAGCAGACACTCAAATGTCCATTTGTTTGCTTTTCACACAGCACAAACATTGTCCATTGAACATGTCCCTTTGTTTTCTTTCACATCAACAACACTTCGTCTTCTCACCTTTGAGACGTCTTCACTCTTGGTTACCGTCCCGGGCACACATCACTCCGGGGGGTCTTCTCCCAGGCCCACACATCCTGTCGGGAGGCACACGCTGACTGTCCTCCTGCTCCCAGCCCACATGGCTTCAGGACACAGCTTCTGGAGGCAGCAAACAATAGGAATTTCTCTGAACAAATTATAGAGCCTTAACTCCCTCATTCTGAACAGGTGAAGGCCTTTCAACTTCCTGCTGGCTAGCTCTGTAGCCAACACCCTAAATTAATTAATGGACTTTCTAAATCAGGTAGAAATGTATCTCCTTCCTGTGACTACATTCCCAGATTTAGCTGACTTCCTGTTACATACCCCCCCCTCTTGTTTCAACCCTAGGGTTGGGACACAGATTTCCAGGCACGCATGTGTCAAGCACTGCTGACTCACTGATAAGCCTCCTATTATCCTCAAGCTTCCGGATGAAACTGTTTTGTCATCTTCATTGACGGATTTCTCATAAATGCCACACAGTTTGTCTCTCATCTCATATACACATTCTTCAACTGCATTTTTGGCATCATTTCGCTCCTTCTCGTTTCTGTCATCTTCATTGACAGCTTTCTCATAAATGTCAGACAGCTTGTCCCTCATAACCGTCTGTCCAATCCACCATGGAGGACCGTGATCCATAGGCAACTCAATTGGGCTAGTCTTAATGTCTTCAACATTCTTAAGACGCCTCTCTCTGCAATCCATAAATGTTTTCCACAAAACTTTGAGAACCTTTGCTTCACTAAGCTTTGTTCCAAGTAGGGACTCTTGACATCCCTCTGTGACTTGAGTTGCCTCTCCATACAGCTGTACACAATCATTGACTTTTTGTTGTAAAAGGGAATGATCTTCCTTCTTGAGCTTTGCTTGCTCTAAGATGCTGTGCAGAGGATTTTCCAATTGAGACAACAGGCTGTCACACATTTCTTCAAAGTGACCCCTGTTCCTTTTCCCAGAGATATCAATATCATTCAAACATTTCATATTCATAGGCAGATCTGAAGCATTTGCACTCATCAACTTCTTAAACTTTTCGCCCTCCTGAGCGAGTCGCAGTAAAGGCCTACTACTTGATTTGATATTCAGTTTATATTTCTTGCCAAACTCTTCACAGAAGTAGCCAACCAGAACATCATCAACTTTCCTTCCACCAACATAGGGGTCAAAGGCAACAACACAGTTGAACCCAGCGATCTGGGTGGTATCCATTATAGACCTCCTCTCTGCATCAGTGAAGAAGCATGGAACTGCAACACATTCTTTTACAGGTTTCTTCAATGCACTTTCTGCTGAACTATTTGACCGCTCAAGGTCACCTAGTTCTTTTTCTCTATCTGAATTCCACATGGAATGCATCTCAAGATCACGATCAAACTTCTGCCACCCGTCTTTCACCAGTTCCATTTTGGAAACACTCCCTGAAAGGCACTTATTCATTTGCTTCACGTTTTCACCAACAGCCTTAGTTTTCTCCACTAGGTTTTCAGCCTGAACTGAGAAATCACCACATTTCTTACTCAGCTCCTTTGTTTGCTGAAGTTCTAATGATACATTTTCCAATGCTTGAAGTTTTTGAAGGAACGGTTTATTCCAAAGGGGTGATTCAAGCCACATGTCGTCACATTTCTGAGGCTCACTCAGGACAGACCCCAAAACACTGATCCTTTTAAAAACTGCATCAGGCACACTATCCCCTCTTTGGGACAGATCCTCTGTTGCCTGGAATTCCTCTTCCAGTTCCTGCAACGGAATCTTCATCTCTTCTACTTGCTGTTCTAAGGCTCGCTTAGACTTTTCTAGCTCCTGAACGCTTTTCACAACATCATCCTTGGAGCTGACCAATTCTTCCATTTCTGTACGCAGCTGTTTAACACTTTCTAGTTCAGCCTTACACTCTAGAGCTTCCTCCAAAGAGCGAGCCAAGAACAGGGCTTTGCTCTCGTTATCACGCACCTCCGTTTCTGCACGTGCGCGTTCTTCTGCATATTTTGCAGACACAGTCTTCTCTTCACCAAGCATCTGATCAAACTTCTTTTTCACATCTTCAACACACTGTAATGAACCAACGCTTTCTTCCATGCGTTTTTTCATATCCGCTATCTGAGCTTGCAATGTTGCGACTTGCTCTGATAGGTTTTTCTTTGCTTCCGCCTCCTCTTTTAATTGTTCCAGGAAGCCATTTTTCTCATCTTCCATTTGTTTGAGCTTTGTGCTAAAACTCAGCCTTTGACACCTCTCTTCCTGTAAGAGTTCCTGCGTGTCTTGCAGCTGCGATTCCAAGATAGAAAAATCTTCCGCAATTTCTCTAGATTTGCTGTCTGCTTGAGAAAGCTGATTTGTAACATTGTCCAACTCAACCTGCAGTCGGTTTGCCTTCTCTGACAGCTTAGCACACAATCGGTCACCTTCTGACACCTTGACTTGCGATTCCAGAAGCTGTGCCTCTACTTTTTCCCTCTTATGTTCACAATCTCCTTTTCCCTGCATAAGAGCCTTCACCTCATTGGCTAGTTTCTGGGAATGAGATTGTAATTCTGCCACACAGGCTTCTTTCTCCTTTAACTGCTGCTGGACACGTTGGGCTTCCCCTTTCCAACTTTCACAGTCCGCACGCCATTCATCTACCACATTGCTCAAAGTAGTGAGCTCATACACAGTACTCAGTAATTTAGCCTCTCTTTCACTTTTCTCTTTGTCGCTGAGAGACAATGTCGCTTTCAGAGCAACATTCTGTTCCTGCGACTCCTGCAGGTCTATTTTTGTAACTTCCAAACACTGAAGACTTTTTTCCAGCTGATTACGCAACTCCAACATTTCACACATGCTTTGCTTCTGCAAAGTCTGAATTTCACTTTCCTTTTCCATGAGGATGGTATCTTTCTCCATTATAGTCTCTCTGCGTTTTTGCAACTCGACCAAAAGAAGAGCAGTGGATTCTTCCCACTGTGACACATGAGACTTGAGTAGTTCATTCGTTTCCTGCAAGTTTCTATGCTCCATTTTAAGCAATTCCAAGGCTTGTTCCTTTTCTTCCATTTTCCGTTGCAAGGCATCCAACTCAGCCCTGCACACATACTCGGTTTCCTCCAAACCGATGGCCTCCATTGGCTGCTGGCGTCTCTGTTTCCAGCCTGCCATGCTCTCTTGATGAGCCTTTTGTTGAGCTGCAAAGCTCTGCTGAAAATCCGCATTTGCCTGCTGTTGAGCTGCATTTGCTTGCTGTTGAGCTGCATTTGATATAATCAGATGTTTCAACATCTCCTCCATCTTGAGTTTACTTTTCATCTGAGCACACTGCGTCTCCATAGCGGTTTCATCAGTGTTGCTAGGGACAACAACCTTCCTCTTTAGTAGACTCTCTTTAGGCATGGATGGGGCTGGTTCAGACGGCAACATCCCCTCCATCCATAGAATCCGGTCTCTCATTTCATCTATCTTTGCATTCTTCAGGCGTTTTGAACGCCCCATCTTCAATAACTCCACAAACAAATTTTTCACAGTCCAGCAAAAATTTTTCAGACCACTGTCTCTTTAACACATGTAGTTTTTCTCTCTCTCTTGCAAGATCTCTTTTCCTGCACACACAGTTTGTGCAGTCACTTGCACCAGACACAACAAAGTTCATCAAATAATTTTGAGACCGCTGTCTCTTTAAAACACTTTTTTTTTTTTTTTCTGTCAGGATCTTCTCTCCTGCACACATAGATTGTGCAATCTCATGCACCAGATAAAGTTCATCAAACATTTGCACTTCCTTGCAGGGATCTCTGCTTATGCCCACTGCATACCTCCACCATATGTGAGGGATTAGCTCGGTGGCGGGTGTAGATGACTCCTTGGGGGGTGCGTTTTCACAGAGAAATAGCCCAAAAGTGCTTGCAAACAACAGGTTTATTCTTCAAACAAGTGCATGCAGCAAAAACATCAAAATAAAATAAAACAAAATAAATCCTTGCCTCTGTGGGCGGCTACCTTCTCACGCTGGAACCTACCTAAGAAGTCTTCCCAACCTACTGTTGGGCCGACACTGCTGATCCTACAGCAGACACTCAAATGTCCATTTGTTTGCTTTTCACACAGCACAAACATTGTCCATTGAACATGTCCCTTTGTTTTCTTTCACATCAACAACACTTCGTCTTCTCACCTTTGAGACGTCTTCACTCTTGGTTACCGTCCCGGGCACACATCACTCCGGGGGGTCTTCTCCCAGGCCCACACATCCTGTCGGGAGGCACACGCTGACTGTCCTCCTGCTCCCAGCCCACATGGCTTCAGGACACAGCTTCTGGAGGCAGCAAACAATAGGAATTTCTCTGAACAAATTATAGAGCCTTAACTCCCTCATTCTGAACAGGTGAAGGCCTTTCAACTTCCTGCTGGCTAGCTCTGTAGCCAACACCCTAAATTAATTAATGGACTTTCTAAATCAGGTAGAAATGTATCTCCTTCCTGTGACTACATTCCCAGATTTAGCTGACTTCCTGTTACAATATATATATATATATGTATACACATATATATATATATATATATATATTGTATATAGATATACGTGTGTATATATATATATATATATATATATATATATATATATATATACATAAAAAGTACAGTAAAACTGCAGGAAAGGGCACTGGGGGGCAAACTAATGTGAATTTATTTTATTTTGTAATGTATCAGTGTGTTTGGTGTTTTTACTATTTGAATTTGCCGCCGGTTCCATCCCCCTGCGAGCGTCACCTCGCAGGAGACGGAAGTCGGGGCACAGAGCATCGGGAGGAAGATCCGTCCGCCGCACACTGCCGGGATACATCGCTGGATCCCGGGGACAAGGTAAGTACCCTCTCTTCCAGGATCCAGCGATCTTCCTAGCGGTACCCCCGAGTGTGGCTCGGGGTTACCGCTTTTGGCACTGAAATTTAACCCCGAGACACACTCGGGAATACCGCTAGGGAGGTTAAAGGCCCATGTCTGGGTAGGTTTCTGAGACAGAGTTTATCGTATGGTTTGTGTTGGGTGACTGTGAGATATGGTTTCCCATCATGAGAATTCTCAGATCAGCATTTAACAAGTTGATGAGAACACCTATTATCATGTGATTGTACGCATCTCCTGAAAATCTATAAATGTAGTTTAGTCTTGTAATGATTTAATGTATATACAGTATAACATATCAAACTTGTGTGATAGAAATAATGGTGAGTTGTGAGATCTCAAGATATTGTCAGCATGTTTATTCCAGAGTATGAAATAAACCTGAACAGGAACACATAAAAATAAGCAAAAAATTGGACTATTACAAATATAAATAAGCAATAATGGGACTTCAGAATTACACGGTAAAGAATTTGCAGGATTCCTGCTTTAACAAATATCAAACTAAACTTGCAATAAACCTTGGCTATTCTTAAAGATAACAAAATGGAAAGCAGATGATACCTTTAGAGAAAACGGCATGGTAAAGCAGTCAGTAGATTCAGAGATACAGGCGACTGAAATTCCAAATAGAATTGCAGGTCTTCAATTTTCCTGCTTGAGTGAACTTTCTGGCTTTAGCCAAACTGATGCGCTTGTTGGAATTCATTGGTAGCTCACTGATTGGTTTCATTTGTTGCTTAGAATTGCTTTTTAAAGGGAATGTGTAGTGTTTTGTACATAGTGTTTCTTTCTTTATATACCATGATTGGGGACTAAAAAAAAGAAACATCTTGAAAAACTTTTTTTTTTTGCATATAAAGATTTTGTATATTTTTTTCAACCAGCGAGTTTAAAATGTATGTAAACTCTAACGATAGCATATAAAATAAATGATTTCAAAGTGAATAAAATAAAACTCAATAAATTGATTAAATATAAATATCATAAGAATAATGATCATAAAAAATAATGAACTGTGCAAAATAGTGCAGACAAAGTGCTGTGCAAAAGGACCGTGAATATATATCAATATTCAAATAAATGCAAAATAGTCCATATAGAGTGCTGGTGTGAAAAAGTATGTGAATCAATATTTAAATAAATATCACAATGTCACAATGTCAATATATCAAATAATAAATGACATCAATAATTCCGAAATTCCATATAAAGTGCTGATTGTGAGAAATTTGTGATTAAATGGATAAATATTAAAAAGAGTTCATATGTGCAAAAGTTCAAACAGTAGCAAATATTGGTGATCTGAACGCGTGAGGTGCTCTCAATTCCAACTGTGTCACCGATGTGAACCAATCCCACAGTGTATCCAACACTGAGTGCAATGGCTGCTCACCTCTAAGCTCTAACAAGCGTGGTTCAGAGAAAAATATCTCCAATATGGTTCCAAACAGTGGTAACAGGACAGCTCGTAGATGGTAACTTCTAATATGAAGGGCCCTCTTATCTCGCTCCCTCATACAAGGACACAATAAGAAAGGGGCCTCATGGTATAGTATATTCAAACACTTTATTTCAAACAAAATAGATAACTTACAGTTAAAACTGGACAGTAGCTCTCCGCGACTCGCGGTGCAGATAGAAACAAAGACTTCCGGTCACGGGCATAGACCGGAAGTGACGGCACCCGGCTCCTCCCGACGCGTTGCGTCACTCTCTCACGTGACTTTCTCAAGGGGGAGAGTGAGAGAGTGACGTAACGTGTTGGGAGGAGACGGGTGACGTCACAGTTCATTATTTTTTATGATCATTATTCTCATGATATTATTCTCATGATATTTATATTTCATAATTTTATTGAGTTTTATTTTATTGACTTTGAATTTAGCGCCAATTTATTTATTTTATTTGCTTATGTGAGAATGTGGTGACACTACAAAATTGGAAGCTTTACTCTTCATTACCACCACTTCATTGTGGTATACTTTCCACACAGACCTTTTCAATTACTTCATTGGTAGCACATTGGCCTTATTTCTTTACATAGACTCTAACAATACTTTCCTCCTGTTGCTCTATTTTTGGTATATTAAAGGGTGTTGTAAAGGCAGGCCTTTTATCTTACTAAGGTAAAAACAAACTTCTGCATGCAGCCCCCCCAACCCAAATACATACCTGAGCCCGAACTCAATCAAGGTATGTGCATGAAAGCTGAGGATCTCTGGGCTCTCTCCCTCCTCATTGGCTCAAATACAGAAGCGGGAACCATTGGCTCCTGCAGCTGTCAATCACAGCCTATGAAGAGGGGGCAGGGTCCAGCCCCACTCTGTGCGTCTTATGGGCACACAGAGCGGAGCTCAGGAGCAAGTATGCACAGGTGCCCCCCCATAGTAAGAGGCTTGCTTTAGGGGAACTCAGCAGGGGGGGGAGCCAAGAGTGCTGGCGGGGACCCAAGAAGATGAGGATCAGGGTTGCTCTGTGCAAAACCATTGCACAGACCAGGAAAGTGAAACGTTTGTTGTTTTAATTCAGCGCATTGATTATCAGTGCAGCCCCATCAGCAGTGCCCACCAGGATGCCCACAAGTGCCCACCTGGGATGCCCACAAGTGCCTACCTGGAATGTCAATCCGTGCCCACCTGGGATGATAATTCATGCCCACCTGGGTTGCCAATCAGTGCCCATCAGGGATACCAGTAAGTGCCCATCAGTAATGCCTAATAGGCTCATCAATGCTGCCTATTAGTGCCACCTATCAGTGCCCATCAGTTCTGCATATTAGTGCCACCTCATCAGTGCCCATCAGTGCAGCCTCATCAGTGCACATCAGTGAAAGAGAAAACGTACTTATTTACAAAATGTTGTTACAAAACAGAAACAAAAATAGACATTTCTCTTTTTCAAAATTTTCAGCCTTTTTTTTTATTTGTTTAGCAAAAAATAAAAAACCCAGTGGTGATCAGCTACCACCAAAAAAAAGCTTTATTTGTGGGAAAAAAATGATATAAATTTCATATGGGTACAGTGTTGCATGATTGCGCAATTGTCATTCAAAGTGTGATAGTGCTGAAACCTGAAAATTGGCCTGATCAGGAAGGGGGGGGGGGTGCTCAGTAATTAAGTGGGTAAATATACTTCTAAAAAGCATTTTTTTTTTTTTTTTTTATATTTTGACAGGTACAAAAAACAAATAAATGTTCACCCATCCAGAAATCTTGCAAGCTGATAACATATTGCACTCTCTGTTTCTGGACTGTTATCGGTTAGCATTGTTTCCTGCTATCTCTGTGGACTACAAAACACCTCCTCCTGTTGTGGACAAGAGAGGGAGGTGTTATGTATTTCTAACACATTCGTTGTCAGGAATGATAATTCTGCTCAGAACAATTGCCATCCACACAGGATGTATGTCAATGGCAGCAATAAAAGTTTAAAATAAAGTAAAAACAAGTGTAAAAAAAGAAGGCCCAGTAAGTTTTAATACTATTCATTTTTTTTCTTGGGAGTAGATATTCTGTAAGTAGTGTAAACACCAGCTTTTTTTATGTAAATGCTTTTTAAGCAATGAACAAAACCATAAATTACACCCTACATTTTTCCCTAGTGCTGAACCAATCACCACGCACCTGCACTATAGCACGAGAGGAAATTTCACTCAAAATAGTTTTATTTAAGAACGTTTCTTTGACTTTCTAATCATTAGTGGGGTCAAATCAAAATACATTTTTGAAAATTCGAAGGTGAAAACATTTCTCAAGGGTTGGTGCAGTACAAACTGATAATGCCCCTGATGATGTCAGGATTGACGAGACTAGTTGGGCGGAATAGGGAGATTTTGCACGTGGGAGGTGTGGCCTAGTACTACCTGGAGGGATCGTACTTGATGAGCGGTAAAAGTTTGCACTGCACCAGCCCTTGAAGTATTTTTTCTTGCAGTCACTTCATGAGCCTGATTGTTTTAAAATACAAGTAAGTGTAACTTTTATATTTATAGTTAAGCTGTTGGATGTTATAGAGAGCACTATGGTTTCCTTTTATCCTTTTTGAGTTCATCATCATACTGGGAGGTCTCTGCATTGAGTGAGTTGAATTTGCCTTTGGAGTTAGCTTTGTTCTGGCTTTAAAGGGGACATGCATGACCTTTTGATACAAAGGCCTGTCTAAGAAGGTGAACTTGTGCCCACTGCAGAGGGTGGAGGTCACAGTGGAGGGTGGAGGTCACAATCATTTTGGCACCAGTGTATATTTATAACTTCACATATTACACAAGGATATTAGAAGATATGATTTATAGACATTATCAGAGGTGTAACTAGAACCTGCGGACCTCGGTGCAAGAAAGCATGAAGGGCCCCCCTGCCCCCCCCTTTATCTGAGCTCAGGGCTTCCAGTTCTTGGAGGGTGTCCATGGACATCCTCCCAGAACCCTGCCTCCACTTGCCCCCTGGGGTGCGCATCCAGCATGCTCTGTGACTGCTGTGTCCTTCGGACAATCAGTGGCCCTTTACTATGTGATCAGCTGATCACATGTAAACAGACTTGTCAATTAGTGGCACTCCTTTTTTCCCCATGCTGTGTCTGTGTGAGGAAAAGAGAGCCATTATCTATCAAGACTGTCAGAACATTGTTTACACTGATAATCAGCGCAGCCCCATCAGTGCTGCCTATTAGTTCTACATATCAGTGCTCATGAACGCCACCTATAAGTGCTCATCAGTGCCCCCTATCAGTGCCCATCAGTGCTACCTATCAGTGTCAGCTATCAGTGCTTAAGAATGCTGCCTATCAGTGCTCATCAGTGCCACCAATCAGTGCTCATCAATATCACCTATTAGTGACGCCTATTAGTACTTATCAATGCCCATCAGTGCTGCCTATTAGTGCTCATCAATGCCACCTATCAGTGCCCATCAGTGCTCATCAATGCTGCCTATCAGTGCCGCATATCAGTGCTTATCAATGCCGCCTATCAGTGCTCATCAATACCGCCTATCAGTGCCACCTATCAGTGCTCATCAATATCGTCTATCAGTGCCCATCAGTGCTGCCTATCAGTGCCGCCTATCAGTGCTCATCAATGCCGCCTATCAGTGCTCATCAATGCCGTCTATCAGTGCTCATCAATGCTGCCTATCAGTGCCACCTATCAGTGCTCATCAATATCGTCTGTTAGTGCCCATCAGTGCCACCTATCAGTGCCACCTATCAGTGCTCATGAATGCTGCCTATCAGTGCTCATCAGTGTCACCTATCAGAGCCCATCAGTGCTTCCTATCAGTGCCACTAATCAGTGCTCGTCAATACTGCTTATCATTGCCGCCTATCAGTGTTTATCAATGCCCATCAGTGATACCTATCAGTGCTCATCAATGCCACCTATCAGTGCCCTTCAGTGCTGTCTATCAATGCCACCTATCAGTGCTCATCAGTGCCTCCTATCAGTGCTCATAAATGCTGGCTATCAGTGCCACTTATCCGTGCTCATCAATGCCGCCTATCAGTGCCACTTATCAGTGGTCATCACTGCCGCATATCAGTGCTGCCTATTAGTGCCACTTAGTGCTCATCAATGCCGCCTATCAGTGCCCATCAGTGCTGCCTATCAGTGCCACTTATCATTGCTCATAAATGCTGCCTATCAGTGCTCATCAGCAGTACTCTGAGCTGAGAGTGTTTCTTTCATACAGCTCAGACTCAGAGCCTGTGTTCTGCCGAAAATTCAAACTTGTCAAGAACTCCAGTGACATTATTTCTGGTTAGTGTCCCCCTGGAATAATTGGAGATTTCGACCGATTGGTGTTTTCACAGAACACCGGCAGCCTTTACACTCCCGTAGATGCTATAGTTACTGGGGATTTTTAGTCTGCCTGCTAGTTGTCGCCACCTTGGAGGCGGCTGTGTGGGCGGACTAACAATCTCCACTAGCTATAGCATCTACTGGAGTGCAAAGGCTGCCAGTGTTCTGTGAAAACACCAATCGGTCGAAATCTCCAATTATTCTTGGTGTACACACACCGGAAATACCGTCAGTGGAGTTCTCGGCATGTTGGAGTTTTCGGCAGAACACCTGCACTGACAGTCCCTCCACCGATCTGCTCCTCCTGCTCATCTTGCCCCTCTCCTGCGTGCACCGCCGGAAGTGTGAAGCTAAGTGTCCAGTGGCAGAATTCCAGGGTCACAAGTGCAACTGCTGGAACCCTGGTAGTTCTGCCACTGGACACTATCAGTTGTTTGAAATACATTTCTTTCACATTTTTGTTTTTCTATGTTCACATTTGCAGATTTGTGATTGTGTTTTGATTTTTATATTAATGTAATACACAGTTTGTTGATTTTATTCACATGGTACGTGTCATTGTAAATTATTGAAATTGATGATATATAGTAGGTTTATGGGTATGGCGCAGGGGTGTCAAACTTAATTTCATCAAAGGGCCAGTTTCATCTGTAAGACTAGATGTCCAGAGCACCCCTCGCCCTTATATCAGATGTCAAGAGCTCCCCCCGCTATCAGTAGTCAAGACTCCCCCCATCCTCCCTTACATCACAGTACACCCCCCTTACCTAGTGCTGCTGGCAGAAAGAAGTTGGGGGCAGAGCTGGGAAGCCAAAAGTGCATGGTCTGGAGGAGGACCAGAGGAGGGCTGGAGTCAGCTGAATGCTAAGACCAGGGGAGGTGGGGATGAGGGGATGCTGTGGCTGCGCAGGATTTGTGGGAGGAGTTTTGTCCTTCTCTCTGCTGTGGAATGCTGAGACAAGGTGGGGCAGAGACGAGGAGGGTGCGGCACCTGCAGAAGAGGTGCAAGGGTCACCTGAAATAAAACAGATTCGAAGATGTATACCCCAGCTAAATGAAAACTTGGAAGTGGTTTGCCAACATCCCTGGACTGAACAAGCAGAATGAGGGGTCCCCCTAGGGTGTGGGACACTTCAACAATTGTATAAAAGTTAAATGTTTTTATTAACAAATTCTAAAATAGATCTTACATAGATCTAAAATGTTGCATAAATTGTACAGAAAACATGAATAATGTAATTTCAAAAAGAATATATTTATGAAACTGAAGAAAACGGCGATGCATATACTCTGAGGTATATGTTGGTTTCTTGAAGGAAATCCTCCCACCCGACGCGTTTCAGGCACGCAGGCCTTTCTTCAGGGGTCTGAAAGTGGGGATATTTGTGATTTCCTGTGGGTTATTAAAGGTGTGACAGGTGAGTCACTGCTGCTAAAAGAAAAAGAAAAGAGGATTCCGCTGTGTTGAGTGCCGATGTATGCACCGCTCGGTCCCTGAGGGTATGGGTCTTTCCAAATGTGGCCCCAACAAGGATGCCTAGAGGGAGGTCGTGCTTGTCTCTTATGGCAATTGTCTCAGCACTTATAGTTGGAGAGATCTGCCTGTTGCGCTGGAGTTCAAAGGGTAAATGATATTGTGAATTGATAGGGTCCTCTTGGTTTGTTGTTGTATATATTCAAAAAAGGTTTTCTGACCAGGGAACGTATTGCTGATTCTCCGTCAATGGAAAGAGAATATGGTCCCTAGATGAGGTAAGTCACTCCATATTTGGTTCTCTCCTCTCGGTGGCTGAGAAGTACATCTGGAAATATGGGATGATGTTGAGTATTCAGGCTAGGATCGATTGCCTTGTAAGGTCCCTGGTGGTGATGGGTATCCTATGAGCAGTCACAGCGGCGGACGCTATCAATTCACAATATCATTTACCCTTTGAACTCCAGTGCAACAGGCACATCTCTCCAACTATAAGTGCTGAGACAATTGCCATAAGAGACAAGCACGACCTCCCTCTAGGCATCCTCGTTGGGGCCACATTTGGAAAGACCCATACCCTCAGGGACCGAGCGGTGCATACATTGGCACTCAACACAGCGGAATCCTCTTTTCTTTTTCTTTTAGCAGCAGTGACTCACCTGTCACACCTTTAACAACCCACAGGAAATCACAAATCTCCCTACTTTCAGACCCCTGAAGAAAGGCCTGCATGCCTGAAACGCGTCGGGTGGGAGGATTTCCTTCAAGAAACCAACATATACCTCAGAGTATATGCATCACCGTTTTCTTCAGTTTCATAAATATATTCTTTTGGAAATTACATTATTCATGTTTTCTGTACAATTTATGCAACATTTTAGATCTATGTAAGATCTATTTTAGAATTTGTTAATAAAAACATTTAACTTTTATACAATTGTTGAAGTGTGTTTGCCGGTAAAGTCCCACCCCCTAGGGCAGGGATCCTCAAACGACGGCCCTCCAGCTGTTGTGGAACTACACGTCCCATAATGCATTGGAAAACTCTGATATTCACAGACATGACTAGGCATGATGGGAATTGTAGTTCCTGAACAACTGGAGGGCCATAGTTTGAAGACCCCTGCCCTAGGGGGACCTCCCATTCTGCTTGAAATAAAGCAGAGGGCCAGATTCTGCCTGCAGGCCTTGTGTTTGACACGTGGTATAGAGCATATGATTTGATACGTTAGATAGGATTAATTTTTATTTATTTATTTTTTTTGTATTAAGCACAGCATAATTTAGTTTAAAATTTCATATTCATTTTGTTTGGTGATTTTTTTCATTTCATATGACAGCTGCTTAGGGTTAGGTGAAGGTTTTAGCGCAAGATAGCCTATAAAATATATGGCAATATTATTTCAATCATTCACTAACCTAAGTAAAAATTCTCTTTCAAAGTGAACATGCTCTACTCCTTAAATAAATCAACCCCTATGTAAAATAAGTGAGGAGGAAAAGCCCATGTGTATAAAACCTCAGTTTCCAATGACATATTGGCTAGAACATTGGGTTCAGCTGAGGATAATGCCAGAACCTCATAGACAGTTGTGAATTATTTCACAGTTTCACTCCTCACACGATAGACCGATGAGTTTTGTGTAGTCATATTTTGCAATTCTATTAAGCGCAAATAACAACACGTATTATTTTTTTAAAGATCTTAAGCTAAAGAAGTGAATTCCGCATTCTTTTCTACAGTGTGGAAAATTTAATTTCAGTTTACTGCATTAGGGTGTAATTGAAAGAGATATAACATTTATTAGACCGATTCTGTAGTTGACAGTCTATGAAATTGCTTTTTATTTGTTATTTATTATGAGACACAAAAAATTGTTGCACTCACTGCTGAAATCTTCAAGCGTTCTGCTAAATGTTTGTTTTTCAAGAGCAGGACACCAGAATGTGAGTGTTAATGACAAACACTAAGTTGCAAATATATAATATTTTCTGACCAAGCATTTAAAATATAGTTACAGACAGATCATTTGGAAATGTTGACTTGGACCTACTATTACAAATTTCTCATATAGCTCCACTTACTGGTGAAATCTATTATGGTAGTACGACCACCATAGAGAAGTTAGAGGTTCCATAGATGGAAGTCGTTTATCACCCTTCAAGAGTTCATTTGGTGGCCTGCCCTTTCTGTTACTGATGGATTTTTTCCACGTCATGAGACGTGGTGTTCGTTGCTGTCCATTACTTAGTGTGGGGTAGTGCATTAGAGTCAAAATGTGAAAGATCAGATCACCATTCTCTACTGAGAGTTGATGAATGAGAAGGTGCAAGGTAATCAGGGTACCCTCTACCTGGAGTAGTATGGAAGTGTTGACTATGCTTCCCACAGGGGTCATTGAGCATGTCTTTTCAGGAGTGAGGAGGAAGAATTACTGGCTTTGTGTAGGAAGTTGAAAAAGAGGGGGTTGGTGCCTCAAGCCAGAAAAAAGGGAACTTTATGGGCTATTATAATATGTTCATTTTGAATTTTTATTAAAAAGAAAGAAAATAATTGAATATACAATGATAATATAAAGTGTATGGGTTATAGACCCATAGGTGATAGTGAATCAGAAAGAAAGCGGTGACATAGTGATATGGTGACAGTATGTCTCTCTATTGTTCACGCTTCTGATGGCGTGAGATCCGTAGGGAGAGATATCTTGAATTCCTACGCGTTTCGGCGTTATGCCTTTGTCAAGGAAATTATTCCACCATATCTGTGGGTATAGTAGGTGGATAATTAGTAAAATATTGTGCTGCCAATAAAAAATATATTTCATTGGTCGCCAATAATGTACATACTTGTTAAAAAGAGATCTGCCATGGGACCTTGCTTCTGGTCCTTATATTTCCTCACAGAAATTGGGTTTGGACACTTGTCGCTGGAGGTAAAGTGTGGGTAAGTAAATGAACATAATTATATGAAAAGACGGATTTTTGTACTTTGAAAGTACTTACTGTCTGTGTAGTACTTGGAGATACCAGTGGGGGAGCAGTCCCAATCTTGATCCAATTTGTTCTAATGGAACAAGGAAGTCCGTTAGGATTAGTGGGGTCAAGAGCCCTAATGCATGTGTGTACCATGTATAGGGTATATCTGGTTTAATTGTCTCTCCTGTATTATGTACATTGGTAAAGTATAGTATGGGTGTAGTACCAGTTTTTAACCACCAGGTGGTCTTTTCTTCAGCTTTGTGTTGTTTGTTTCTATCAATGATTAAAAAGAAACAGTAATTTACTTGTTTGTGAAGAAAACCATCAATGCATCAATCGCATTGTGGTTTACTTACTGTTTATTTTGTGCAATGGGTCCTAGAAAATGAAGTCCTCCAGAGCGTCAGGTCCAGGCGTCCTCTCAGTCCCTCTGCTAGAGGGAAGTGGCGCCCTGTTTCAATTCCTGGCCTTTATATATCCATCGCGCATGCGCATCCTGTCAGCTAGTTCAGGGATATAGTGTAAGCGGCCGCCGACACACAGAGTTCGAGCGGAGATCCCGCTGGGGGGTCCTTTGTGGAGGGTTCTGGTCCTCTATCCTCTCATCTAGCCCCCGGATTAGTTCAATCCAGGGTCCCCTGTGTCGGGTGTGGAAATTATAAAGGGGGTACAGATTTTGGGTCCCTTTGGCAGATCGTAATTATGAATTATATGGCTAACATTTAAGTGCCTTATTATATATTCCATACAGGGAATTTAAACAAGTTGTGTGTAAATACAAGATTTTCCATAAGATTATATACATTTATACCATATAGTAATGGGGTTTTTTTACAGCAATAACATACATTTGTACATAAAGAGTCCGGATATAAATGGGGGTTAGGCAGGCAGGTGTGGGATATTCTCCCCAATGCCAGGGGGTCATTTGCAAATAGTCCAAAATGATAATGAAAAATAAAAAAATATAAGATATAAAAAATAGTAATAAAATAAAAATCAGAATAAACAAAAATAAACAAAAAAAAACAAAAAACAAAAAAAAAAAGGGGGGAATAGAATTATGAAATAGTAGATTCGGACAGCTAGTTATTTTATGTTTGGGGAAAAAAGAGAGGGGGGGGGGGTTGTTTTTTGTTTTTCCTCCTAGTCTGTTTTTCCAGATGAGAAACCCTCTAGGAATGGGCGATAGCTCTCATTCTCATTCAGCCCTGGCGGTTTAACAGCATTTAATTTCTTAATCCAGCGCATCTCCATCTGGAGTAGGGATTTACTCCAATCCCCTCCTCTGGGGGGGGGGGGGGGATATAGATCCTGTCCAGGATGGAGAATTTTACTTTGGGCATTTTGTATTTATGAAAGTTAGTGACATGACGGCCCAGTGGGACGTAAAAATTTCCTATAGACATAGTATTCAGGTGTTTATTGACTCTAAGGCCGAACTCTTGACGGGTCTTACCAACATAGAACGTCCCACACTCACATTCCATGAGGTAGACCACACCTTTGGTCTTGCAGTTGGCAAAATGTTTTGGGGTAAATAGGTCTCCATTTGGTAATATTTTCAGAGTAGACTTTTGGATTACTGCACATTGTGCACAGGACCCACAGGGGAATGTGCCCTTGGTCCTACATGGGTCCTTCCTAGATTTTAGCTCACTGCGGACTAGTGTTCGTTGAATAGAGATGGTTTTCCTATATGTGATTAGGGGATTTTCTGTAATTAGATCCATGATGGTGGGGTCTTCCCTGAGAATGGTCCAATTTTTTTGCAAAATCTTTTTGATTTTTTGATGTTCATTTGAGAACCTCATTATAATCCTGGTAGGTTGTTGGTTTGTCCCTGTGTCCTTTTAGGTGTCTTTTTTGAAAATTAGGTCTTGTCTGTTCTTTTTTTGGACTTTGTTGTAGGCTTTCCTAAGACAAGTCTTTGTATACCCTCTTTCTTGGAGTCTAATAGTCAAAGCGTCTGCTTAATTTTGGAATTCCTTCTCATTGGTACATTTCCTTTTAAGTCTAAAGAACTGACTATAGGGTATAGATTTTTTAAGTGGTTCTGGGTGGAAACTGATAGCGTGGAGTATGGTGTTACCAGCTGTCTCCTTGCGGTATAGTGTTGTCATTAGGTTGCCTTCTGAGTCCTTGTATATATAGGTGTCCAAAAATGGGACTTTAGTTGTACTGTAAGTCATAGTAAAAAACATGTTGTGGTTGTTTTGATTCATTTTAGTCAGACATTCCTCAATCAGGTTCTCAGGTCTATTCCATATCATTATATGTCGTCCAGATATCTCTGCCACAACATAATATTTTCAGTATATTTTGAATTGTCTTCTGATGTCAAAAATCCTTGTTCCCATTCCCCCAAGTATATGTTTGCGTACGAAGGTGCACAACTAGTGCCCATTGCAACTCCACATACTTGTAGGTAGTAGGTACCGCAGAATGAGAAGGTATTGTGATTTAATATAAAGTCAAGCATTCTAAGAATGAAGTCATTAAACTTCCTATCATACTTGCTCTGTTGGTTCAATGTTTTTTTTACTGCTTGGAGGCCTTTGGAATGTGGAATGTTATTGTAGAGGGACTCTACATCGATTGTAACCAAAATCGCATCCTTTGGTATGGTTAGGCATTCTAAGATCTGTAAGAGATGAACCGTATCCTTAGTGTGGGAGGCCAGCTGTGTGACATGGGGTCTGAGGTAGGCGTCTATTACTTGACTAATCTTTTCGGTATATTGCCATTTCCGGAAATTATTGGTCATCCAGGGGGGTCTGTTGGGTTTTTATGTACCTTGGGTAACGAATAAAAGGTAGGGGTTCTGGGGTGCCTGGTTCTAATGAACTCCCACAGAGTTTGTGATATGATTTGTTCATTGTATGCTTGATCCACCAATCTGTAAAATTCTTGGTTGAATGTACCAACCATGAGGGGTGAAATGGGTTTGTAGCATTTCTTGTTCTCAAGTATCTTGAGACAAATTTGTTTGTAGTGTTCCACATCCAAGACTACCACATTGCCTTCGTAGGCTTTCAATGTCCTTCGTGGTTTGCCTAACAAATAATGCAATTGTAGGGTTAGTATTGAGGGGCGGGAATTTGTGCGATTTTTTCCGGAAATCGATTATGGTTTCCTCCATGCTTTCTTCATCGCCATCTGAGGAGGAGTCGGATTCTTCCTTCTTCCATATCGTCGAGTCTTCCTTCTTCAAGTAATAAATTCAAATCCCTGATGGCTCGAAATTCTGCTGCGGTGAGTGCTGTTTGAGGTTCAATAACTGTGGGTTTTTTGTTATACATTACTTTAAGTAGCAAATTTCGTGCAAACAGATTGATGTCTTTGACGGCCTCGAATGTGTCCGTACTCTGATTTGGACAAAAGGAGAGTCCTAAAGAGAGGACCTCTCTTTGTGCAAGAGTTAGATTTAGGGAGGAAAGGTTAATAATATTTAATCCCTCTGTTCCTCTAGTCTCGGTTCTTGGGGTTCCTGGTTGGGTTGTGTCTTGGTCTGGGTTTTGTTCTGGCCTAAAAAAACACCCTTTTGTTTAGGATCTTCACCTTTTTTTCTTTTGCGATCTTGTGAAGATCTGGTGATAAGTGGTTGGTCTATGGGGTATTGATGTTTCCGTTGTTTCAAATTCCTGTGTATATGTTTCTCCTTGTTCGTTGGTGTTTACCCATTCCCTTCTGTCCTGGTTCCTTTGTTGATCCTGCTGGTTAGTTTTTGGGTTTTGGGTTCCTTCCTCTGCCTCTATTGGCCTCTGCGCCTGAGTTGTATGAAGAAGAATCTGATGATTGATATGTATTCTTGGGGAATCTATTTTTGTTCCTGTTTAGTCTGGTTGTATTTGACCATTTGTAGGCCCTGCCCTGTGTAAAAGCATTTTTATCACGCCAGTACTTTTTTTCTTTTTTCTGTAGAATTTCTTTATTGTATTCTTCCAGATGAGTTTTTAGTTTTTTCTCCTGTTCACTGTATGAATTGGCTGTTTTAAGGGGCGAGAGCTGGTCATAGATAGATTTTATTTCGTCGTCCAAATTTTTGATTTGTCTCCTGTATTCTTCCTGGAGCAGTTTCATAAGGTCTCGTGAGCATTCGTTGAGCCTGTTTTCCCATTCCTTCTTCATCTGTACTGTTATGTTGTCCATTGTGGGAAATATTTGGATGTGTAGGCCTGCTGGATTAATGCTTTCTTTGATATATCTATCAAAGGCGTTTATGTGCCAGTGTAAGGCTGATTTTCTCTCCAATTGTCTTTTTAGGTTAGAGAATAGTGCCGTGATGTCCGAATCTAACTGTTCTTTTTCTTGGAATTTGTTTTGGATCCCCTGCATCAGGGTGTCCCAGGTGTAGGAAGTTATCCTGTAGAAGTTCACGATATGAGGCTACTACTTCAACTTTTTAATTCTGCACAGAAAAACATTGCAGCAAAGAAAACTCTGAAACTGATTACAGTTGTGTGAACTCTTACCACTGCTTATGTACCACAAAAATACCTTTCCTGAAGTTAATGCAGCTACTTCTGTGGGGTGAATGGGGTTGTCAAAGGCTACAGAGAGTTTAATTGTACACAGAAGGTCTGGACCAGCAAGGGTCAAAGAACTTTGGTGTATTCTGGCAGCTTTGGAGGTCTTTGTATTGGAAAATGCAATATTCTCTACAGGGAAGCCCAATTAGATAAATGGGTGATCTTCTACTCACAATGGAGTCACCACTGGAGTGCTGATAAAGCTGTGTTGATATCCTGTCCATGCCGAGATTGAGAAACACCAGTGACAATGTAAAAAGCTTAAGGCTTAGTAAGGTTGTGTGAAAATATAATTAGCCTCTCGTAGACAGGCTACCTACAGTGCTTGCCTAAATACTCAATAAAACAAAATACAATTCATAAATATATATAAAGTGCTGATTGTGCATAAATGGACCGTGATAAAGGTGCTCCATATCAATATAAATTATTTATTTTATACTAGATAGACACATTGCAGCAAAAATAAGTTGCATGAATATATATAAAGTGCATGAATAAATCGTGGTAAAAGTGCTCCGTATCTGAAAAAATAGATTTAAATAAATATGCTGGATTTACAAAATGAGTGATATAACGAACAAGAAATAGTCCAAAGAAACAAGCTTGATAGAAAATCTTGTGCAAAGTGAAGAAAACCGCTCTATGCAGATTGAAGTGCAGGTGCTAAAAAGTGATCTTCCCCCTCAGCCTTAGGCAAGATTCCACTGACAGATGTAATCCAAAAGTGGTTATGAATGGGCCACTCACCAATTGTTGTTGGTCCTGACTGCTATATAGCAACAAGACCATGCAGCACCTGTGTGGTCATCCCCACCGGGATCAGTGGCTGTTCATCCAATGTAGTCACTCCGACCAGGAACTGCGATCTCTCCAGCTCTCCTCACTCCCACCTCGGACACAGAGAAAGAAGGCAAAAAGGCTCCAGATAGTGTAGTAGGTGTAAAAGTTTTATTTCCCATCCATGGGTAAAAACATCCCACAAAGGCAATACAATTGTAAAATCGTTAAAAAAACTTTAAAAAAGGCCATGTATGTGACTATTACGAGTCGGGGATAGAGTGGACGGCAGTGTAACGGTATGCTTCCGGTTTGCGTTCCACTCTCCCGGTATGACGTCACTACGTGCGTTTCGTCAGCACGCTGACGTCTTCAGGGATGCAGCTGTGCTTTAATTTTTGCAGTCTCTAGGTTCATAGCTATTTTATTTCAGCAGCTGGTATTGCCTGTTCTGCTTTAATTATCTTTTTTTTTTTTTAATGATAGCTCTGAAGTTGGATGGGTATTTGGTATAGATTTACGCATAATGGGTATATGTACTCTTATTGTTCTAAAATACAAAATAATTAAAAGGTCAAATTATGTATGTAAAGTTGCATGTTCTCCCTGTGGCTGTGTGGGTTTCCTCCGAGCACTCTGTTTCCTCCCATACTCCAAAGATACACTGGTAGAAAAATTGGCTCCTGTCTTAATTTGGTCCTAGTATGTGTATGTATGAATGTGAGTTAGTAACCTTAGATTATAAGCTCCTTGAGGGCAGAGACTGATGTGATGGTACACTTTATATGTAAATAGCTGCATCAATTGACGGTGCTATTTAAGTACCTGTAATAAATAAAATAAAAAATTAATAAATAAATAAATTGCTTTAAAATGGTTGTAAACCCTATCATATCATATCATAACCCAGTGAAAAGAATAGATTTAGGTGATACACAGAGATGTAACAAATCCTGCTACATACATTTCAACGAATTCAAACTTTTCAGAATGATTAGAATTGGGATTGGTCAAAAAACGATCGACTGATTCAAATTCTGTGTGAAGAATTAGCAGGTTGTTAAGCAGGGGTTGGGAAGCCAGCCACCTGCGTCCTTAACAACTATGAGTCATCATCTGTCAGTGGGCTTCCCCGGACAATTGCGTGGTTGTGCGACGCTGTACCCAAATAAAATTGATGTCCTATTTTTCCCACAAATAGAGCTTTCTTTTGGTGGTATTTGATCGCCTCTGCGGTTTTTTATTTTTTTTCGCTATAAACAAAAAAAGAGTGACAATTCTGAAAAAAAAAAATATATATATATTTTTCACTTTCTGCTATATAACATACTCAAAAAAAAAAATGTAAAATCAAAATGTTTTAACATTTTAGGCCAATTTGTTTTCTGCTACATATTTTTGGTAAAAAAAAAAATAGCAATAAGCGTATTTTGATTTTGGTTTGCGCAAAAGTTATCACGTCTATTAACTAAGGGAAAGATTTATGTAATTTTTTTTTTTTTTTACTAGTAATGTCAGCAATCTGCAATATTATGCAGGACTGCGACAGACAGATCGGACCCCTGACTGTCCATTTTTGACACTTTTGGGGGGGACCAGTGACATTACTACAGTAATCAGTGCTAAAAATATGCACTGTTACTGTAATAATGACACTGGCAGGGAAGGGGTTAACACTGTGGGTGATCAGGGGTTAAATGTGAGCCTAGAGGAGTGATTCTAACTGGGGGGGGGGGCGTGGCTTGTGAAATGATCACAGAGACCTGTGTTCCTATATAGAAGGATCACAGGGGCTCTGTGATCATTCCAGGGAAAAGAACGGTCAGCTGTGTTTACAACAGCTGACCATTCTTCTCTCTCAGCGGTTAGTGATCGCGGGTGTCAGGTGGCAATCGGAGCTGCCTGCCCCGTGCATCGGAGTGCCTGCTGCCGAGTGGGGGTGAAATCGCCGCCGGCGGCGCATGCTCGCCCCCTAGCTGCAGGCGCACGACCGACGTAGGTCTATGGGAGAGCCACACTGCTGCAGTAAATCGGCGGCGGGCGCTCGGGAACAGGTTAATAAAAGCTTACCTACAGATAAAACTTAAAGATGGAAGTTTACTTCTTCTTGAAAGCTAAAAATTGGCCTGGGCAGGAAGGGGGTAAAATTGCCCAGTAGGTAATGAGTTCTCTCAATGCCCCCAGGCCTCCTGATGAATTGATGGAGCCCGGGCCCTGCCCAGGGGATTAGCTCTACCCTCCTATCAGTGGCACTGGCTGAAGGCATCTCCTTTACCATGGCATTTTAGAGAGTTAATGAACTCTGCAGCACTGTTACTCTGTGCGGCACTTTTTTTTTGGCTTACGATTGTGACAAGTGAATATCATTTTCAGCCTGCTCCTTTGTGTGGGAGTCAGTGTTTGTGTGGAAATTTGTTTCTGAAACTGTAGAAATGTTCTTTTGCAGTCCCCGGGCAAAGTGATAAGATGAATAACCAGATATTTCTTAAGATTTGTATTTGTTATCACAAATTCTCCTTTACTCTATCTTTTTTTCAAACACCCGTTTTAACCTCTGTCGGGTTTTTTTTCCATCGTTCTTTGTACAAAGAGAATAATAGAATGAGAATAAGGCCAGAATGTGAGCAAACGTAAGTGTAAGAGAGAAGATAAAGGAAAACGTATAGAAAGTAAGATAAAAAGAAAATGATATGTTTTCCTCAATTGCATGAAAACAGAATATCAATTAGCATCAGAATAAATTAGCTAATATATTTGTTATTCCCCTTTCACACAGGCTTTCCGATCCGATCAGATCCGCCTGTCAGTTTTTCAGGGGGACCTGATTGGACGCTCAATGCAGCCCTATGGAGCAGTGGGTGTCAGCGGAGACATCTCCGCTGACACCTGCTGCTATCCGATCCGATCCTGTCCGTGAAATCCGGAGGGATGGTAACCCTATTTTCCATCCGTCTGGAGAATTGGATCGGATGGGATCGGATGAAAACAGGCAGGCAGTCCGTTCTCATCCGCACACAGAGCGGAGACAGACCTACCATCGACCTACCATCCGCCTGCTCAGCAGAGATCGGCGGATCAAACCCCCGCTGAACAAAACAGAGTCTGCGGGGCGGAAAGCCTGTGTGAAAGGATCCTTACATCTTTAACAATGTTTCTGTGCCTCTTTGTGTTAAAGAATATGTACCCAACATTTCATATTTCTGATATGTGCCTGCTGTACCATGTACTCATATGAAAAAGTATCCTATTATCTTTGTATTGCTTCCCTTGGTGTTCCTGCTAGTCCCCCAACTTTCCTAATAAAAACTGACCACATTAGACATGAGAGAACATCTTAGTCAGTTTTCTAGCTGTGTCTCTCCCTGGCCAACTATTTACTGTAAAGTCCAGTGTGCTGCTGTTTCTCCTCCCCTAGCTCTCAAAACTCCTTATGCAGCTGAGAACAGAGGATAGGTGAAAAAAAAACAGGGGGAAAGGGTATTTATAATGCTTTTTATATGTATCCACACATGTTTTGCCTTTCATTTCTATTTTAAACAGGAATGTTTTGTTTTACAAGGTGTGGGTTTACATACACTTTAAATTTTGTGTTATCTAAAAAACATCTATAAAAAAAATGCTTCCTCTCATTTTAGAAACTAAAATTTCTACATATACATTCCTTCTAACATATGTAGCACTACTCCCAAGGGAGCTGCTGGTTACGGGTTCCCCTGGGTTACCATTAGCAACAGCAGAACAATTTGGCATTTCCCAAGTGTTTATACCTCACGCAAGGACCAGTCCAGTTTCTTTGGTTTATATGTTTTATTTGGAACTTGGATAGGAGAACGGGATGAGTGGGATACTCCAACTGAGCAAAACTATGCACAATAGGCAGGGACGACTTGACTCAATGCTGGTTAACGCTGAGTAACGCTGGGTAACACTGAAATTGAGCTAGTCATGGCTAGGCCACTGGTTTTAGTCTGTCACAAGCTGTGATGCAGAACTGAAGGAATTCTCTGAAGTAATCTGTACTCTGAATCAACTGAACTGTACTGCTGAACAACTTCAGGGCCCTTCCTGGCACCCCCTTTGTTTCTAATCTTCAGGGTTCACTACATGGCATGAGTGAGTTGGCTCCTTGATCCCCTGACTTCCCTGGAGTGGTCTCCTCTCTTAGGCAGACCCTTGAGCAGATCCCTCAGTACTCACGATACTGTTTTTCCCAAAGTCCTCTGCCCAACAGCTGCACTGGTCAGCACACTGGATTCTCTGCAGCCCAGCTCCACTCCTGGTCCCTAGGCCGACCGCCTGGACCACCTTCCTCACTCTGCAGGGGGAGAGACAGACTCCTGGGACTTTGCTCCCGCCAAAAGACGCCCTGTCACATGCTCCCTCCAGATTTATAGCCAATCCCAGGATGCATTGTGGCAATGCCCGACCACTGAGACAGCCATAAACCCTGGTGTGCTATTGGCTAGGTTTCCTCCACTGTCCAACAAGTTCCCTCATTGAATACAGTGGGGAGACTCCCCAGACACAATAAGTCACGCCTGGAAGCATGTGACAGGCTAACCTACAGATCAGGCTCTCCTGATAAGCAGAGATCAATTAACCACAACTCAAGGAACCCCTGATGGACACCTAGGGTTCCATGAACCCCAGGAAGAATGGCTGGTATAAACTGTAGGATGGCCCTAATTTCTAAAGTCTAGTATATGATAATCTATCAGATTTGCCTCACTTTAAAAGAAGGAAGTACACGAGTATTTGTCCTAGTCAACTGATATAAGGCATTCAGGTTATGAAATGTAAATAAATATGTTGATTGTGTAGCTAAAATGTCTACACTCTGCCTGAACCTTTGTGTGCCAAGTATTTTGCCAGGCATAACCTTTAACAAAGGGCATGCAATTTCTAAGCCTGTCACAATAATACCGGTGGATTTGTGCTACACCCCTTAGTAAAATAATGAAAATAGTAAGTAAGTATCTAGAGGGTAGTCTCTGTTTTTAAAACAACTTTTCTTAGACTTACAAAGAAGGTCACTACACCTTTGTAGAAAATAAATGAGTTATCTTTCTGCTTAGAGACTCAGAGAGAAGGCAGCATTCAACTGTATACAAAAGGTCACAAAAGCATCAAAATGATGAGCAATCAACTTGAATAATACAAGTATTTTTTCCAAGTTTAGAGAGTGAATGATTGCGTTGGCAGATCACAATAGAACAGCACCTGGTCTGAGTTTTTTTATCTAAGATTCTATTCATGTCTGAAAAGATTTTGATTACTAATTTCTGAATGCTCAGATTTAGCCATGTGTAGCTATATCAGTACTATGTACATATCCACCCATTACTATATATTTCTGTGGTAGTTTGAATTTTATTAAGACTCTTAAATTCGGATACATATTAAATGATTGGTCACTGACCCCTATAGTAAATGCATTTTTTCATTTACATTTTCACAGGTATAACTAATCTTTCCCAATTCATCTTCTAGGACATCATAGGGGAGAAAGATTGGCTCTGCTCCCCTAAAACAGGAAACACATCATCTAGACATCTACAATTATAAAAGGCTAGAGCAAATCAGCCTCCCTAGTTCATCCTCGGCCTACAGGGAACCCCGGAAAATTAGATTCTGATGTCTTTTTCTTAGGCCTTCATGCTAGACTGCAGGAGCCTCCCTGGCTTTTTAACCTCACACCATGCAGGAATGAGCCTGGCAGGTTGATAGCAGGCTTTGAGTAGCTAAGACTTCTCCCCTCCCTAAAAACTTTCCCTAAGGAGTCTCACTCAGCTGGAAGAGGAGCATACATCCGCACAGGTATGGTTGCGTAATGGTGGACCCCCGACCCCCCCTCAGACAGAAGTTGGAAGATAACTACCCTTCTCTAATAGGGGCCCAACTTGTGCTTGATTGGGGGGGTCACTTTCCTGTTGCAGGCCTTTTAGGGACTTGATCTTGTTCTGGCCTGTGCGGCTAACGTGGTCTTGGGGTCTCACACTTCCGGCATCATGGTGGTGATGTACTTTTGGTCTGGCTTGCGTAACAGAAACAGCAGGTGCAGTATCTGGCTGCCATTGAGGAGGCATTCATTTTCAAGGCGTCCTATACACAATAGCAATGGTGTGGGACATCTGTGGGTGGGGGATGGAGCCATGGGTGGAACCTTTGTTTGATCTCCCTACAGACTGGGCTGGATTCCCTCTCCTGTCAATGGAGACAATATGGAGTCTGATTCCATCATCATGCCAGACATTCCCATACCTCCCAACTTTTTGATATGGGAACGAGGGACACCTATTAGCAAAAGTATATTGGCATAGGACACACCCCCTGCCACGCTCCCTTAAAGGTGAATTATCCCAAAAAAAAAAAAGATTAGTTAAACCCACAAGTGTTTTTTTACCACTACTATTCCTTTATACTACCTTTTGAAATTTACAAATGCAGCGATTTAGAAATTGGATGAAAGGTTTAGCACTGGGAAACAGTTTTGAAAGACAAAAAGTGCATTTTATATACAACTATATAGGTCAGACCAAAATGAGGGACAAATGAGGAGGAAAGAGGGACAGAGGGACTTTTTTCCAACTCAGGGACAGTCCCTCGAAATCATGGACAGTTGGGAGCTATGCATTCCTGCTTCTGGCAAAGGTAAATTAACCACTTTACCCCCCTCTCACTGTGCCTCTACTGCGGCACAGTGGCCCGTTCCCGTCCAGCGACGTAGACCTATGTCGCCGGACTCCTCGCCTTGTGGGCGGCGCGCACTCGCCTCCGGAGGCTCGCTCCCGCTGTATTCAGTCATAGCGGGAGTCGGGCCAGGGGAGGAGCGGCGGCGATCGCCGCTGCTCTTCCCTGATCGTTGGGGAATCGAGTTTGGAGATCCGCCCGCTTGTGTAAACAAAGCGGGCGGATCTCCTAAGTGACAGACAGGGTCAGATTGCAGGGTTTAGCATAGCTGAACCTGCGATCTGTCCCTGTGTCACTCAGTCACCTCCCCCCACACACGTTAGTAAACACCAGGCATACATTAACCCCTCCCTCTCCAATAAAATTAACTTCCCTGCCAGTGTCATTTTTACAGTAACAGTGCATATGTATAGCACTGATTACTGTAGCAATGTCACTGGTACCCCCAAAAGTGTCAAAAATGTCAGTCAAGGGTCCGATCTGTCCGCCGCAATGTCGCAGTCCCGCAAAAAAAATTGCAGATCGCCGCCATTACTCGTTAAAGAAAAAACACCAAAAATGACAGAAATCTTTCCCTTAGTTAGTAAACGCAATAACTTTTGCACAAACCAAAACAAAATACGCTTATTGCGATTTTTTTTTACCAAACATAGGTAGCAGAAAACAAATTGGCCAAAAATGTAAATCATTTTTGATTTTTAAATTTTTTTGGGGGGGAATTTCATATAAAAAAATGTGAAAAATATTGTTATTTTTTCAAACTTTACGCTGTTTTTTTGTTTATAGCGCAAAAAGTAAAAAGCGCACAGGTGATCAAATACCACCAAAAGAAAGCTCTGTTTGTGGGAAAAAAAGGATGTAAATTTTGTTTGGGTATGGCGTCGCACGACCGCGCAATTGTCAGTTAAATTCGCACAGTGCCGAATCACAAAAAGGGGCCCAGACGTAAGCAAAATCCTCCGGTGGTAAAGTGGTTAAGCTACTCTGATGTACTGCTGGGCATTTGGGGTAATACCTGTTTATTGATTAAATATGTAGTACAGCCTTTCTCAACCTTTTCAACACAGAGGAACCCTTGAAAAAAATTTCTGGTCTCGGACAACCCCTGCTAAAAATTAAAAATCTACAACTCATGACACATCAGTGTGAAAGTCAGTGTGAAGAATTGTCCTTAATTTGGACATCATTGGGAAGCATTACCCCCTTACAGATAGCTAAAAGGAACCATGGTGTCATTGGGAACGTATCGGAGAGGCAGAAATTGCCCATTGCTCAAGGAATCCCTAGCAACCTCTGGAGGAACCCTAGGGTTCCAAAGAACCCTGGTTGAGAAACCCTGCTGTAGTGGTTGTTTCTCATATTTTCTTATGTCCCAAATAAAACCTTTAGTTATGTTAGGTCATAGGGCAAAAGCTGTGCCTTTATTGCTTACCAGCATATAATATTTACTCCAGTTGTTTAGTTCAACCTTAGCCTTCTATCCCCTGGAGCCTCCTGAGTTCCTTCAGGGACTGGTAGCGAGTGACTAGGCTATGTCTCTGATATGTGACAATGCTAAATGTCTGCTTTGTGGCATAAGCCTCAGTTGCATACTCACTGTCGTTTGATGGGTATTCCTTAAATGAATACACCACAACTCCGACCTCATGCTTCTGCAGTATGCTAAGTTTTCATGTATTCAATACATGAAATTGGAGGCTATGCATGTATTATTATGTAGTATTGTTTGATTATTAATATGTACATGAAATAGATAACTTAGAAGCAGGACCTCTAGCTGTTGAGGTTCAAGCGGGGTTTCTCTTTGTTGCAGATCAGGCCTACAGGTAACACCAGAATAGTAGATCATATATGTGATATCTCTAGTGATCTGCTTTGTGGTGTAGGCCTTTTTTTTATTCTTGTTGCTGATTGTTGAGTCTTGGAATACAAATCAGCTATCATCTCATGCTTCTGCAGTATACTTTGGAGTTGATTTACTAAAGGTAAATAGACTCTGCATGTGCAGCTGCTCCAGAGTGTAGTAAATGAGCAGAAGCACTGCTGATTTTCATCATCCAATCATGTGCAAGCAAAAATGCTGTTTTTTTTTCCTTGGGCACTCTTTACAAAGCGAAGCTTTACCTCATTTACTAAGCTCTGAAGCAACTGCACTTGCAAAGTCTAGTTGTCTTTAGTAAATCAACCCCTTTGTCTCTATATATTAAATACATGACACTGGAGCTTATGCATGTATCATTTTGTTTATATTTGTGTGGGACTGTTGATCTGGAGCAAGAACATTGAATAGATCCCCTAGCAAAAGGACCTCTTGTTGCTGAGGTTCAACTAAGGTTTCGATTTAAACAGTTTCTATAAAACTGTTTATATGGACCCCTTGGGCCAGTACTTCATAGTAGTTTTTACATTGTGGCATAATAGTAAATATATAGTGGTTCATATATATCTTCCACCTCCTTTCTCTTCAAAGATTTTATATACTATCCTAGAGAAGATTGCTCCCCATTCTCCAGCTAAGATCCTTATTATGGGAGATTTCAATGCTACATTATCTGCAGATCTCGACAGGCCAGTTCGATCAAAGAAGTTTAATGGGGATTTGTGTATATGGGCAGAGACCTCGGGGTTGACTGAAGTTTGGAGATGGAGACATCCAGAAACTAGAGGGTATTCTTGCTTCTCGGCTTCCTATAAAACCTCTTCCAGGATAGATTTGGCTTTTGTGAACCCGGGTTTTCTGTCAGAGGTGGGGGATGTATCCTATTTGCCGGGTGGCTTGTCTGATCATTGTCTGCGTCAGGTGTCCTTTCGATACCCGGCTTCTCGGAATGCATCTTTGTGGCGGTTAGCTCCTCATTGGGTGACTCACCCGGTTCTGATGAATTTGCTTCTTCCGCTTCTGTCAGAGTTCTGGGAGGTTATTAGAGACTCCGCTACTCTAGAAATAGTTTGGGATGCGTTTAAGGCCTTTACAAGGGGTCAATATATTGCTAATATTGCCACCCTTAGGTTGGATATGGAGTCTGCGACTCGTTCTCTTAGGGATTTGTTGTCGCAGTGCTATGAAGCGCATAGTTCAGCCCCGAATGAGACAAATTTTATTAAGCTACAGGCACCCCAACGGGATTTAAATGTACATTTAGCAGAGCATGCTCGAGTGGAATTTCAAGCGAAGCAAACTTTCTTTGAACACGAGGATAAAAATGGACGTTTTTTAGCATTACTGGCGCAACATGAGCACCCTTCAACTATTATCTCTAAAATTAGGTTACCATCTGGAGATATTGTTCAAACACGGGAGGGGATCTTGAATGCTTTTAGGGAGTACTATAGTGATCTATACTCTTCACGATTAGACACAGGTTTTCCATAAAAAATTGCTTTATTAATGTACAAATATAATACAGAATTAAAAATCACATGTCTGTGAGTTCCAAATGTAATTACATCAACATATTAATGTACAGTACATCATTGCACATGAAGCAACAAGCAGATGATTGCAGTCTGGCCCTGCCCGACATGTTTCCCAGTTATTAACCGCTTCTTCAGGGGTGCAAAACTAAAAGAAGGACCAAATCATCCTGCAGAAACATAAGGATAATCAGAACAAAGTACAATAGTAACATAAATTATTGTATTACATGGTATATATATATATTAATATACAAAGACAAGGGAAGGTTCATCCTGAATGGTAATGGGACCCCAAAGGGTACCTCATAGGGACACCAAAAAAAATGACCCCAGGGGACAAATGCAGGAACAAAATATAGAATAAAAGCAAAATAATAAAGTCTCAGGGAAAATATTTGAAAAAATGGTAACACACCCTATCAGAAATCCTAGAAACCTGGTTAAATTTAAATAAAAATATTCACAAAAATATATTTTATGTAGGAACATTAGATTTAATCAATCCAATCAGGTATCTCAGGGAGTGCCCCCCAAGACAATTTAATTCTAGAATTGATATAGGGATATTTGTAGATAGATAGATAGATGGATAGATGGATAGATGGATAGATGGATAGATAGATAGATAGATAGATAGATAGATAGATAGATAGATAGATAGATAGATAGATAGATAGATAGATAGATAGATAGATAGATAGATAGATAGATAGATAGATAGATAGATAGATAGATAGATAGATAGATAGATAGAAATGTTTTCTATATCTATCCCTTTATAGATAGAAAGAAATTAGTTACATTTTCTCTGCCTGATATAAAAGGGGAAAAGATGCAGATAAGGAAGGGAGTGTATATTACACTGCCAGCCATAATATTGATTGAAAGTAGCAAACCACTTGCCCTTTGTGATGTTTTTGCAAAGGGCAAGTGGTTTGCTACTTTAATCAATGTTATGGCTAGTAGCGGTATACACTCCCTTCCTTATCTGCATGTTTTGTCCATCTAAGCATAAAATATTTATATCCAGTGATCCTTTGCCATGTTTATTCCATCCTCCTTTTATACCAGGCAGAGATAATGTAACTAATTTCTTTCTATCTACAAAGAGATAGATATAGAAGAAATGTTTTTATCCATATATATACAAATATCCCTATATCAATCCTATAATTAAACTGTCTTGGGAGCACTCCCTGAGATACCTGATTTGATTGATTAAATCTAATGTTTCTATATGGAATATCTTTTTGTGAATATTTTTATTTAATTTCAACCAGATTTCTATGATTTCTGATGGGGTGTGTTAAAATTTTTTCAAATATTTTCCTTGAGGTTTTATTATTTTGCTTTTATTCTATATTTCATTCCCGCATTCGTCCCTATGGGGTCTTTCTTTTTGGTGTCCCTATTAGGTACCCTTTGTTGTCTCATTACCATTCAGGATGAACCCTCCCTTGTCTTTGTATATATACCATGTAATACAATAATTTATGTTACTATTGTACTTTGTTCTGATTATCCTTATGTTTCTGCGGGATGATTTGGTACTTCTTTTAGTTTTGTGCCCCAGAAGAAGCGGTTTATAACTGCAAAGCATTTTGGGCAGGGCCAGACTGTAATCATCTGCTTGTTGCTTCATGTTTAATGATGTCCTGTACATTATTATGTTGATGTAATTACATTTGGAACTCACAGACATGTGATTTTTAATTCTGTATTATTTTTGTACATTAATAAATACATTTTTTATGGAAAAGTATATTTCAGTCTCTACGGTACCATTATAAGCCCCTTGTCCCCCGCTCCTGCCCCCCTTTTTCTTTGTTTTCTTTTCTTCCTCTTTTCTTTTTTCCTCTCTTCTCTTACCCCCCCCCCCCCTTTCCCACATTGGGGCAGTCATTGCTTCTTTTCTATTTACTTATAAAGTTATAAGCATTCATTCACAATTTAGTCATTTGTGTTTGTGAGCGGGTGTGGATTGAAGGTTCATGTTTATTATTTTAATTGGAAAAAAAAATTGCCTTTAGAACTGTTTTCATTCTCCCCTACCTGTTAACTCCAATGCATTTTTCCAATAGTGATATTTTGCCAAAATTTTCCAAACTTCACTGAAAGTTTGTGCAAATGGAAAGTCTCAATTTCTCTACTGGCCAGGGTTGCCTGATTATTAGTCCCTAATGATCCTCTGGCAAAGACCCTTTGGGTAATATCTCATATTATACGACACCAGAAGGATTACAATTTATTCTAATTAAAAGATAAGAATGTGCCTTTAGATTATTTCAGTACAATTTTAGGATATCGTGTTGGCTGAGTATTACACTAACGTTATATTAATTTGACAATATGGATCTGTTTTAATATAAAATAGGAATATGTATTTTGCCGAAACAAAAACACTTTTGGGAGTCTGTCAGCTTACTGAAGTCAAGGGATCCTAATAACAATTAAGTAAAGCTATTTGTTAAACCTTGCGCAGTAAATGTCAAGTCATGAGCTTATTTCCCAAGAGTGTTGTTGTAAGGTAGCTGTGTTTCTGCTACACTTTATTTAACACTACTTTTGACACCTTCCTGCTGCTATGAATGGATGTATTACTCATTTGTTTTATTCTCTGGTTAGCATCAACCAAAACACCCTGCTAGTCCTTAAAATAGAAATATTGAGATTGACTGTTATATAACATTTGGATTAAAGTGACTGTAAACCAAAACAACGCATGCATAGCTGAATCCAGCGCAGGGGACTTTATTTACTAGTGCTTTATCTTTGTTTAAATTCAAGGTGTTGAACCTTGAGTCAGGACCACAAATGTGGTCCCATTATATGTTGTTGCAGCTCAAGATTGCTGGAAACTATAGTAATTAAAAAGGGTTCTATTAACTATGTTTAATAGATGAATTACAGATGACAGATTTGGTGGTGCTTGGCAAGAGGCTTTTGGTGCTGAAATTAGCTAAAAATGCTCAAAATAAAAATTTGTCTCCAAATGTCACTAAACTCTTCCCTGTCTCTTATTGAGACCCTATCACATAAGGCTGAACTCAAGCCAGCTCAAAAAGTAACATGTGGGAGCCCCCATATGTTCAGTGTATAACGGTCATTTAATCTAGGGGGTGTAAAAGAAAGTATTACTTACCTTAGTCCACAGTTCCACAGACTTCCTCCCCTCCAATTCCAGTAGTAATGAGTGGTGTCGTGAGATCTCCCCTCCAGTCGCATTCACGTTTGGCAATGTCTTCATGATGACCATCTATGGCCCTGCATTGTACTTAATGAAAGCGAAGTTGACTGGAGCACCGGCTTCTGCAGATCTAAAGGAATAAAGTAAGCATTACTGTTTATTATATCTCTCTAGACTAAACAAGCATAGACCGGCGGCTTGTCCTCAATGTGATATGGCCGAGGACACCTTTGCTCTCATGTTTTGGTCTTGCTCCAGGTTGTATAATTTCTGGGTAAGAGTTTTGGATAATATTAACACAGCATGGCAACCTGTCTGTCCCTAAGGACCCCTTGGTGGTGCTGCTAAGATTCACTGATTTTGTGGAGGCCTCTAAACACGTCAAACTATTTATTTTTCTTTTCGGCCTTTTATGTTTGAAGAGAAATCCTTCTGAAATGGAAGCTGCCTACTCCGCCCACAGTGTCTGGCTGGAAGACGGTGGTCAACGGAGCTCTTCCCTTATATAGGCTTACGTACATCAGTCGAAACGGTCCTGCTAAATTCAACAAAATTTGGGCTGGCTTGAAAGAGGTGCAGGGCATTACTGTTTAGGTGTTGATATCTCAAGGTATATAACTGAGGGTTATCTATTATACCTTGTGTATGGAACCCTACCTACCCACACTACTCCTTTTCCACTGTCTTCCCCCCTCCCCTCCCCCCCTTCATCCTCCCTTCTCTCCCTTTTTCCTCCCTTTTCCTCCTCTCTTTCTCCCCCTTCCTTTTTCCCTTACTTACCATAACCCTTTATTCTCCTTGTTCCTCTTCTTTCTTTGTTCCTTAGCTCTGACCCAATCCATGGTAATGTCAGAATTTTTGTTGCACATTTCCCTAAGCTGCTTTTTAGACTAATCATGGAACTGTTTTGAATTAATGTTTGTATGACTCCTATGACCATTTATCTATGGGTTTTTTTTTGTTGCTGATTGACCGCTTGATTTGGTTTAGGTGTACTTGTTCATGCTGCTGAACACATTTAACTGCTTCCGGTCCGCCCCATGTACATATACTGCAGCAGGGCGGCCCTTCAGTACTAAATCACGTACCTATACGTCATTTCGATTCCCAGGTCTAGAGCGCGCATGCGTGCCGCCATCAACCCGCCTCTGCTGTGATTAGACACAGCAGGAGCCAATCAGCGGGTCTGGCGGACGCGATGTTCGCCAGCACCCAGCAATCGTTCCCGAAAGAGGCAGAACAACAGTCTGCCTATGTAAACAAGGCAGATCTTACTGGATATGTTTTATAGCAGACAGTAAAAAAAAATTGTTTTTTTTTTTTTTTCAAAATTGTCTTTTTTTTTGTTTATAGCGCAAAAATTAAAAAACGCAGAGGTGATCGAATACCACCAAAAGAAAGCTCTATTTGGGAAAGGACATAGATTTTATTTGGGTACAGCGTCAGACTTCAGTGCAATTGTCAGTTAAATTAATGTAGTGCCGTATCTCAAAAAATGGCCTGGTCATGAATGCAACTGGTAAGACTAAACAAGTATAATCGCCTGAAATTATGAGGGGTACCCACATGACATTTACCACTACCCTCATCCTAATACTAAACCTAACACCTAGCATGAATCCTTACTACATAAGCTGCAACACTTAAACTTAACTCATTAAAAAAATAAATTCTTTACTTAAATGTAACATAAAATTCTTCTCCTCCCCTTAACCTTAATGTGGAACTACACTGCATCTGAGCACCACAAAGTAAAATCATTATTTAATTTATTTTAATATTCAAAGCAAACTCATCCATTTATCCATATCGCAATGCTTTAGGCCTCATGTACACTGCTGCTGATAAACGGACATTTAGGAGTAGTTGGGCGTTTTTTTCAGCATTCAGGAGAGGTTTTCAAACGTCCCGTGTACATGAAGCCTTATTGTGTTGAGAAATCTCTTTGAAAAACACCCCCCTAACATTTCTAGCAATGGCCATCTTGAGTAAGGGCAGACGATTCATGTAGCATTTACTTCCTGGAATCAATCTGCCCTTAGCTCAGGTATGCAGACTGGAGGGTGAGAAACCCCCCCCCCCCCACCTTGAAGAATCCTGAAATATGTAACATCATTTGCCCAGGCATGGAGACCAGGAAGTAACAGAAGAAACATAAAAAGAAAAGTTTAAAACAAGTAAATATGATATATTTTCCTATCTATTTACTAATGCTAACAGCATAAGGATTAAAAATGGTCAATGTTGATTGAGAGACTGAAGCTCTGCTTTAGCCTAACACTTAAAATGAATCCTATAAAAAATATCTGTTTTGTTTGCTGTCGCTAGCAACTGGTGGAATGGTTCTCTTTCTGTTGCTATTGTATCTAACCTTAGAGGGACCTAAATAAAATCTCTACCCACTTATACTTAAATAGTTGTTTCAGAATCTCTTTGGTTAGTGTCAAGTACAGTTCACTAGAAAGATGATTTTAGGAAAATTGAAGATGGTTGGCCTTATGGTATTATACTCCCTTGTCACATTTTCCTCCCAGTCATATCACATGAATTACGTTTCACTTTATATTGTAAGCCAGGGATAGATGACCCCCTTCCTTCCTAGAAAGACAGAGCAGTAACCTTTAATGCAAAGTAATATATGTTTAGTTCTCTTTAACCACTTTACCACCGGAGGATTTTGCTGCGTTACGTCCAGGCCACTTTTTGCGATTCGGCACTGTGCGACTTTAACTAACAATTGCGCGGTCATGCAACGTCGTACCCAAATGAAATTGACGTCCTTTTTTTCCCACAAACAGAGCTTTCTTTTGGTGGTATTTGATCACCTTTGCGATTTTTAATTTTTGCGCTATAAACAAAAATAGCGAAAATTTTGAAAAAATAACAATATTTTTCACATTTTTTTATATGAAATTCCCCCCCAAAGAAAATTAAAAAATCTAAATTTTTTATCATTTTTGGCCAATTTGTTTTCTGCTACATATTTTTGGTAAAAAAAATCGCAATAAGCGTATTTTGATTGGTTTGCGCAAAAGTTATTGTGTTTACTAACTAAGGGAAAGATTTCTGTCATTTTTGGTGTTTTTTTTTAACGAGTAATGGCGGCGATCTGCGATTTCTTTTGCGGGACTGCGACATTGCGACCCTTGACTGACATCGGACCCTTGACTGACATTTTTGACACTTTTGGGGGTACCAGTGACATTACTACATTAATCAGTGCTATAAATATGCACTGTTACTGTAAAAATTACACTGGCAGGGAAGGGGTTAATTTTATTGGAGAGGGAGGGGTTAATGTATGCCTGGTGCTTACTGACATGTGTGGGGGGAGGTGACTGAGTGACACAGGGACAGATTGCATGTTCAGCTATGCTGAACCCTGCAATCTGTCACTGTCTGTCACTTAGGAGATCCGCCCGCTTTGTTTACACAAGCGGGCGGATCTCCAGACTCCATTCCCCGACGATCGGGGAAGAGCGGTGGTGATAACCGCCGCTCCTCCCCTGGCCCGACTCTCGCTGTGACTGAAAACAGCGGGAGCAAGCCTCCTTGCTGGACGATAACGAGCCACATTGCCGCAGTAGCAGCAATGTGAGCGGGGGTAAAGCTCAGGCTAAGAATCCTAAACATGAGCAAATCAGTGACGGTAGTTGTAAATAAATAATTGGGTTAGAAAAACAGAAAATGCATTGTAGAAAATGTAGAAAATAAAGTAAAATGCCATAGGACAAGGGTAGATAGCATCTGAGAAGTATTGTAGACATCGAAGAATGAGGAGTTTGCAGGTAGCAGTTGAAACAATGGAGACATACCATTAGAATTAAGGAGACTCAGTTGTAAGACTGTGAGATGGTTAATAGAACGGATAAGAAGAGTAAATTATTTCCTGATCTATGAACACAAGGAATCAAATGAAGGGGCATATCTCATAAAGTACATGCTGAGAGATAGATGCGGATACTTAATTACTGAGGATTTGTAGGTGAGTCCTTCAAGATTAAAGTAATACTAGAAGAGAGAGAAAGCAGCTCATAGATGAAGGTACAAAGGTACAAGCTATTGTAAAGAGACTGGTAAGTAATATCAATCTAGCAGCTGTATTCATTGTTCAGTGGTAAGCCAACAAATCAGTATGTGAAATGACTAGTGCATGTATATGTATTATATTACAGTAAAATATAAAGGACATGTTAATTATATCAAGGGACATGACTATACCAGTGCATAGATCTTGGTGGGTAAAAATTCAATTCAATCAAAAATGATCTCAGGCCAACAGATTTTATTTTAGTATTTGGCAAAATGGCTGCTAAAGAGGTGACCTAACCATTTGCTACAAATATTGTACTTCAGAGTTTCTCATCAGTGGCACACATACCCATAGGTAAAAGCCTGCCATCAGAGCTGGGTCTGTCCCAACAGTGTATTCACACTATGATCCTCAGATGGAACATTTACATCAGGGGCCTCCAAACTTTCTAAACAAAGGGCCAGTTTATTATCTTTCAGACTTAAGAGGGGTGGGACTGTCACCAGTAGGAGTAGAAAATGTCCTGATGTCGTTAACAATGCCCCATCGTTGTTGTCAGTGGAAGGAATAGTGCCCCATTGCTGGTGTCAGTGGGAGGAATAGTGCCCCATCATAGGTGTCTTTGGGAAGAATAGTGCCTCCATTGTTGGTGTCTTTGGGAGGGATAGTGCCCCATCATTGGTGTCTTTGGGAAGAATAGTGTCCCCATTGTTGGTGTCTTTGGGAGGGATAGTGCCCCATCATTGGTGTCAGTGGGAGGAATAGTGCCCCATCATCGGTGTCTTTGGGAGGGATAGTGCTCCATCATTGGTGTCAGTGGGAGGAATAGTGCCCCATCATTGGTGTCTTTGGGAGGGATAGTGCCCCATCATTGGTGTCAGTGGGAGGAATAGTGCCTCCATCATTGTTGTCAGTGGGAGGAATAGTGCCCCATTGTTGGTGTCAGTGGGAGGTATAGTGCCCCATCATTGGTGTCTTTGGGAGGGATAGTGCTCCATCATTGGTGTCAGTGGGAGGAATAGTGCCTCCATCATTGTTGTCAGTAGGAGGAATAGTGCCCCATTGTTGGTGTCAGTGGGAGGTATAGTGCCCCATCATTGGTGTCTTTGGGAGGAAAAGTGCCCCATCGTTGGTGTCAGTGGGAGGAATAGTGCCCCATCATTGGTATCAGTAAGAGGAATAGTGTCCCATCATTGGTGTCAATGAGAGGAATAGTGTCCTATCATTGTTGTCAATGGGAGGAATAGTGCCCCATCGTTGGTGTCAGTGGGAGGAATAGTGCCCCATCATTGGTGTCAGTGGGAGGAATAGTGCCCCATCATTGGTGTCAGTGGGAGGATAAGTGCCCCATTGTTGGTGTTAGTGGGAGGAATAGTTCCCCAAAAGCCAGATAAAAGGAAGCAAAAGGCTGGATCTGGCACTTTGGCTGCAGTTTGGAGGCCACTGATTTACATTGATAAGTTGTATTTGAATTTACTTTGTTGTTGTCACTGAAAAAAAAAAAAAATGATGGAGGGAATGGTTAATGTTTTTAATCAGATGATGTCTTGAGTTGCAGTTTTTAGTATTTTTTTTTATTATTTATAAATATTAAACATGTGCAGCCTGTGTGGTTTTAGGTTATATTACTAGCCTCTTATATCTAGTGTTTTTTTTTTTTCTTGTTTTACAAAAACACTTAAAAAAAAAAAACTGCATTAAAATATATTTATTTTATTCCACAGCTCATTAATTGGTATCTCTCTTTCAAACATACATACATTTTATAGTTTGATTATGGAGGTTTGATCATTGCTGCATGGCAGAAATATTTTTAAGATTTTCCTTGGGGGGGATACAGCCTAATAATAAATGTGTGTGTTTAGATGTAGGCTGCAAAATGCTCAGTAGAGGTTAGAAAAAAGAAAATTCTCAGCAGCTGATGTGTGATAGTGAGACATGTGAGATCTCATGCTGTGTGACATCACAAGACGCAGAAATATGAGTATTGTCAGCATTTCAATTCTTGGAGTTTAATGCAGCTAACTGTATATACCGGTATGTTTGATTTCTGTAAATTGAATAAAACATTTCTTTTGATCAGATTTCTCCAAGTCTCCTAGGCTAGATTGTAATTAGTCATTTAAAATTCCAAATGCCAATATTTGCATATACTTCTTACTCTACATGTCATATTTATATACATTAACCACTTAAGCCCGGGAAGATTTTACCCCTTCCTGACCAGGCCATATTTTGTGATTCGGCACTGTGCGACTTTAACGGACAATTGCGCGTTCGTGCGAAGCTGTATCTAAACGAAATTGCCGTCCTTTTTTTCCTACAAATAGAGCTTTCTTTTGGTGGTATTTGATCACCTGTGCTATTTTTATTTTTTGCGCTATAAACAAAAAAAGAGTTTACATTTAAAAAAAAAAATAACAATATTTTTTACATTTTTTTATATGAAATTCCCCCCCCCCCAAAAAAAATTTAAAAATCAAAAATTTTTAACATTGTAGGCCAATTTATTTTCTGCTACATATGTTTGGTAAAAAAAAAATCGCAATAAGCGTATTTTGATTGGTTTGCGCAAAAGTTATTGTGTTTACTAACTAAGGGAAAGATTTCTGTCATTTTTGGTGTTTTTTTTTTAACGAGTAACGGCGGTGATCTGCAAATTTTTTTGCGGGACTGCAACATTGCAGCAGACAGATCGGACCCTTGACTGCCATTTTTGACACTTTTGGGGGTACCAGTGACATTACTACAGTAATCAGTGCTATACATATGCACTGTTACTGTAAAAATGACATTGGCAGGGAAGGGGTTAACTTTATTGGTGATGCAGGGGTTAAGTGTGTCCCTAGGGGCGTGCTTCTAACTGTCAAGGGGCATGGCTAGTGGTGTAGCAACAGAGACATACGATCCTACATAGCAGGACAGTATGATCTCTGTTCTTACACAGGGGAGAATGACAGGCGGCTTTGTTTACATTAGCCGCCTGCCTTTCTCCCTCTCCACCGGGAGATTGCGAGTGACCGGTGGACATTGGGTCCGCCGGTCACACGCGCGGGGATGTTAGGGAGCGAGCGAGGGTGGGAGGGCGCCTCCGGCGGTGCGCGCTCGCCCCCTACAGCCTCAAAGGCGAGTGATGTAGTCCTACGTCACTTTGACTGTGAGGGGCTGACCGCTGCAGTAAATAGTCCTGCGGCGGTCGGCAAGTGGTTAAACAACATTACATAAAGCAATGCCACTGTAGAAATGTGAGCTTATGAACCCACTGTGGTTGCTTATACAGAATTTTTTTAAACATATTCCATGTTGAAAACTACAGCCATAGTAGTGAATGTGGCTTACATAGGACAGAGGGATGAGAGGGCAGGACTAGTTTATGTAAATAATGTACGCTTTACTACTACAACAGTATGCTGGGAGAAGAGACTGTGTTAGAAACCGGTGCATTGTTTCACCCATCTTGCTTCAGATGTCTTATCTTGTACCATGACTCTGACGGGAGGATTCAGTGACCAATAATGAGCTATGGAAGGCAGGCAGGAGAGGATGGGGGAGGCAAAGAACTGACTTTCTATATGAATGTAACTGTTGCATAGTTGAGGACCCCAAGTTTTGGAATGCTGAAATTACTAACAAGCACCTAGAAATACTCACAAACAGCAGCTTATTAACATTAAAGGACAGAACTGTGGCCAGGCTACATATTTTAAACCGGCAGCAAATGAGTGCAGCGCTATACCCAAATATAAGTAATTTGCCCGGATCCTTTTTCTAGTAGTTTCCTTGCAGCTAAGCACACAGTTCCAGTCACTTTTCAGGGTCATTAACCAATCTAGTAGTTTGCTTTTTATGATGCTTTAGTAGGAACTTGGATATGTAGTGGATAATGGTAGGATACTCTAGTAACCCGTAGCAATGATTTGTGGACACTGAAATAACCTTCTCTTGTAGAACTGTGAACCAAATCCTTGCACAAGTAAAGAGTGACCGCAACAAAAGAAGGGCCATTAAAAAAGGTTTATTGTGATCCAAAGACAACATACATTATACTCACAAACGAGTGATGATATAGCACATAAAACACAATGGAACCGGTCGTCTCCAAATTAGCCAGGGAACCCCTGGACTGGATGACATGCTGGTGTCAGCAACTGTATGGCTGAGCTGATGCGTTTCGTGGGAGGACCCTATTCCTCAGAGCCAAATTGTGCTTTGAGTAGCACGTTTTGGCTCTGTATGTTGTCTTTGGATCACAATAAACCTTTTTTAGTGGTAATTCACAAGGTCGTGCGCCCTTCTTTTGTTGTCTTTCAGTGTATTTTGGATACCCTTGGTCCTGAGGGGGCAGCAAGACCTTGAGAGGTGCATACCAAGACCATATAAGAATACTTATGCTTCATTTCATACCACCCGAGCGCAGAAGAATTTTTGTTTGTTCTTTACAAGTAAAGAATGGACCCAGCCTGCAAGGCTAGCTGTACTTTAAAGCCCAACTCCAGGGAAAAAATCCCTTTCTTGCACTGTGATTGCACCCACTCTGCAAGGGTTAAATGCTAATTTCTATCTACGGGATGGGAAAATAACTTTTTTGTACCTGATCCTCTGCTCCCCAGCAGATATGGCTCACCCATACTTTGGTGCTGGACTGTTTCTCAGTGTTCCCATGTCTAATGCAGGGCTATTGGCACTGCATTGGTCTTGATAACATCAGGTAACCTTAGACCATCAGTGTGCAGGGGTAAAGAGGCTGCAGGGACCAATCTAGCAGCATAGAGGAACATGCAGGAGTGGAGGATTGGGTAAGTAAAACTGCTTTACCAAGTCCCTAGAGATAAGCAAGCATTTAAAATGTATCTAATTCCAAAAACCCTATACCCTGTACTATATTGAATCCTACCGATCCTTAGATGTGGTGGCTGCTTTAGTTTTCTGATTTTAGGCTTTTTAGTCCATTATTTTTAACTGGTGATCTGGCTAATATCACACTTTCTGTGTTAGGGTGGTGACACCCTTGGACAGCAGCATTGTCTGGAGAGGTTAGTTACATGGTTTGACTTGTCCCTCTAATTGCCAATAGACAACTTGGTTTGTTAAAGAAAGTTGAAAAATAAACACTTACTGGCCAGGTCACCAGATAAAAAATTATCAGCTTGCAATATATACATTTTTTGCTTTAGGGTTTAAATATGCTTTAACCCTCGCAGTGCAGACGCAGCTTTACTTCAATGGAGCATTTTTCATTGTTCAGTTTTAAGTATAAACATGAAAATGGCATTTATTTTTCAGCATAAACCACAGAGCCTTAATTAGCTGAATGGATGGCCTCAGTTCATGTAATCAATTTTATCATAGTATTTACTATGGAAGTGATAAATGATGGAATTATACACAATAAGTTTGGTTTGTGAACACCAATCCATCACACCTACATGATTTTGCCTGATATTCCATTTAACAACCATGTGCATTCATTTGGAGTTGCTCCCCATTCTGGCTCCACTCTTCTAGAAAGGCTTTCCATGAGATTGTGGATGGTGTCTATCTGAATTTGTGCTCATTCACCCAAAACAGTATTTGTGAGGTCAGGAACTATGATGGAAAAATATCTGGCTTGCAATTGGCGTTCTACTTGATCTCAAGGGCATTTAGTAGGGTTGAGGCCAAGGTTCTGTGCAGGCCACTGGAGTTCCATCACATTTTACTCATTAAGTCTTGTCTTTTAGACCATGCTCTGTGCACTGGAGCACACATATACTAAAACTAAAAAAGGGCCTTCCGTAAAACGGTTGTCACAAGCTTAAAATGCACAATTGTCTATATTGCCCTGATATAATGTAGCATTAACACTTTATTGAAAACACCTAAACTCAACAATGTGAAGCTTCATATACATTTGACCATATAGTGTATCTGTTATTTCTTTTTATATTTAGGTTTGGCATTAACGGTAAATTCAAATTTTACTTAGGCTGTAGACCTTTGCTTGACCTGTTTCTTGATGGATCTGCTTTCTGATCAGTTTTGTAAGCCAATATGAAAACTGACTTTTATAATTTCTTTTAAATTAACTCTTATTTCTGAGTCATGGGAAACCATTTTGATCAGTGATTCACTTATTACCCTGTACCACTTAAAAGAAACTACGTGAATATAATGTATGTCCTGTTGACGTCTGTACTTATGGGTCATCCCATTTAGCCTTTTCCTCCTAGTGTGATTAATGCTGAATGACTGGAAGAAAAGTAGTTATGCTTTTCCTTCTGTATTACGTAATTTGGACAGTAGGCTGTGTAGAAGGAGAACTGCATCTGCATGTATGCTTGTACTTTCCTGTTCACACCCTATAATACATATGTATACCTGTGCAAGGCATTAACTCCATTTTTTCCCACTTAGTCAACCTAAACCAAGCCTAAACCCTGACCATGTGTGCTTAAATCTAAAACTCACCTGATAAAGGTAGATGGATTATTATACAGTAACAATTCTGAATCAACCTTCTGCACATTACTATGAACCCTTAACCACTTTACCACCGGAGGATTTTGCTGTCTTACGTCTGGGCCACTTTTTGCGATTCGGCACTGCGTGACTTTAACGGACAATTGCGCGGTCGTGCGATGCTGTACCCAAACAAAATTTACGTCCTTTTTTTCCCACAAACAGAGCTTTCTTTTGGTAGTATTTGATCACCTGTGAGATTTTTACTTTTTGCGCTATAAACAAACAAATAGCGACAATTTTGAAAAAATAACAATATTTTTCACATTTTTTTATATGAAATTCCCCCCCAAAAAAATGTAAAAATCTAAATTTTTTATCATTTTAGGCCAATTTGTTTTTTCCTACATATTTTTGGTAAAAAAAATCGCAATAAGCGTATTTTGATTGGTTTGCGCAAAAGTTATTGCGTTTACTAACTAAGGGAAAGATTTCTGTCATTTTTGGTGTTTTTTTTTTAACGAGTAATGGCGGCGATCTGCAATTTTTTTTTGCGGGACTGCGACATTGCGGCGGACAGATCGGACCCTTGACTGACATTTTTGACACTTTTGGGGGTACCAGTGACATTACTACAGTAATCAGTGCTATACATATGCACTGTTACTGTAAAAATGACACTGGCAGGGAAGGGGTAATTTTTATTGGAGAGGGAGGGGTTAATGTATGCCTGGTGCTTACTGACATGTGTGGGGAGAGGTGACTGAGTGACACAGGGACAGATCGCAGGTTCAGCTATGCTGAACCCTGCAATCTGACCCTGCCTGTCACTTAGGAGATCCGCCCGCTTTGTTTACACAAGCAGGTGGATCTCCACACTCGATTCCCCGACGATCGAGGAAGAGTGGCGGTGATCACCGCCGCTCCTCCCCTGGCCCGACTCCCGCTGTGACTGAATACAGCGGGAGCGAGCCTCCGGCGGCGCGCGCGCGCCACCGAGAGAGGGGAATGTCTGGCGACGTAGGTCTACATCGCCAGACGATAACGAGCCACTTTGCCGCAGTAGAGCTCCAGTGAGCAGCGGTAAAGTGGTTAAACAGCAAACTTTGCATGCAGGTATTTTAGGTTCACATTCATTGCATTACATGTTCAAGCTGTCCAACTGTCCAGTCCCAGTCCTGTTTTGTCCAGTAGTACTCTACTCTGGAAAAATGACAAATACCTACCTGCTTTTAACATACTTCACTGGATATAGTGCCAATATGTGGCAAATAGACATAGTTGAAGGAGAGCAACAAATTGAGACTCTTTCCAAAAGAAACAGGAAGACAGCATTTTCTTACCCTAGCCGTATACTAATTCTGGGGCAGTAATAATTCGTTATAACACTGAGCAAGTTCTGTTCAGTGCTCTTGGAATAATAAGTAGTTGCTTTTATAGTGTAGGTTGATGACATTTGAAACTAATGATCAAAGACATTTTACTCCGCCTTGACTTTTCCTGTTAGCTTCATCTTATAACATGGTGTATCTAGACCAGGGATCCTCAAACTATGGCCCTCCAGCTGTTGCAGAACTACACATCCCATGAGGCATTGTAAAACTCTGACATTCACAGACATGACTAGGCATGATGGGAGTTGTAGTTCCTGAACAACTGGAGGGCCATAGTTTGAAGACCCATGTTCTAGACCAGTGTTTCTCAACCTTTTTTCAGTCGAGGCACCCTTTAAAGATATAGACGATCTCAAGGTCCCCTTTTAAAATTATGGACACTCCAGAGGCACCCAATTCTGTATTGTAAAAAACAATTCCAATATCTTTACTGCAGCAACATCCACATGTAGGACACCCAATGTTAGAGGTGATTTATTCTTCCAAAACGAATACACTTTTGCACACTTGTATTGACTAGTATTCCAATGTTTCTCTTCTCCCTCAATTTCTCTCTATCAGTCAGCTAATGTCACCACAGTACTGAGGGAGAGAGGCACAGGAGGGTCAAACAAGGATGCTGCGGGGGCAACAGATATCCTCCTTATTACCTGATGACGTCATTTGTTGTTAAGATGCCAGTGTCTACGAAAGTCATAATGGTGCATAATGAAAACCTGTGGCTTTGTGTAACTAAAAGGCAAGCTTAATACCCCCTGCTGGCTTATATACAATTTTTGATACATTTTTAGGCATTTTGCCAAGGCACCCATGAAGAAATCTCAAGGCACCCTAGGGTGCCTGGGCACCCTGGTTGAAAAAGGCTGATCTAGACTGTGGCAGTAACATAAAATGGTTTTTGATCATGCAGCTAGGCACAAACATATAACCTACAGATACTGACATCTTTGAGCGCTGTTCATTGAGTAAAACCACAAAACCATCTTGTGAGGGTTTCTGTATGTTTGGAGCTTAAGCCAACCATACAAATGTTCTTAAACTGCCCATAAATGTTATATTAAGCTGTCATTGCTTCTGATCTGTAGCAATGCTGGTGATTTGGGGTCTGTTTCTGCATACCAAGAGGATGATAATCAGCACCTCAGGGGTCAGAGGCTCTCATTATTGTGCAGAAAGATTTTCCTACCTGCTGAAAAAAATTCAATGCAAACAGGCTCCAATCTTTTATTCTGCTATGGAGATAAATGAACGATCAGTTGTACCACTCTCTGATTTATTAAAGTTGGTGTTAGGCGAGTACCATTGCCTGTCCCAGGGCTCCTACCTGTAATGCAAGGATGGACACATATTTCCCCACCTATCCCACAAATATTCTTGCCAGAAACAGAATAAAATAAATTAAATATGTTGTATTACTTTAAGTTATGCTGTTTGTCTTGATGGATACACTTATTAAGATTATTCTCTTCAACGCTAATCAAGACATAAGAAAACTCAGCATGCTGCAGCCCTCTATTTTTTTTACAATTATTATATTCTTGTATTTAGCTAGAGGAGGTCTACTGGACGGTGTGTTAAACACATTTCAGATCTCGGGAGAAGGTCAGCTTAATTATAAGATTGCTAAGTATGGTGTGGTGTCATCTTGACATGATAGTATGAGCCCAGCTAAGATGTAAATTTGCCTGCTAGAAAGACAAGGATGGAGATGAGTCATTATCCATTACCCTGACAAGCTGATAACATGTTTTCAAGGACTCATTCAGACCCCTATAGAAATGCTTTGGGTAATGTGTGTTAAATATCTAGTCTGATGACACCACATAGTAAACTTTGAAGGAGTTTATGGTTCTCCTATTCTGTGTTATTAATATAATTACAAGTAAAGTGATTTAAAATGTGATATACAGTAAAACCTTGGATTGCGAGCATAATTCGTTCTGGAAACATGCTTGTAATCCAAAGCACTCTTATATCAAAGCGAATTTCCCCATAAGAAATAATGGAAACTCAGATGATTCGTTCCACAAGTCCTTCAGTTTATAGTCTATATACAGTACAAAGATTATAGCAATGTGATAGGTTGTGTAACCATAAAATGTCCATCCACAATATGCAGCCTTCCCAAGGGGATTAGAAGCAAAATCTAGCAGAGCTACAGAATATAAGAGAGATGAGTGGAGCCTCTAAGTGTAGCAATATGGTTACATTTAATGAAGGTTCAACATTTAGCAACTCACATGTTTGATGATTAAAATAGGCACACCTAAGTATGCAGGCATCCGGGGTAAAGCTGTCCACATAGACCATCTTCTGAACCACCGACTCTCACCACTGTCAGTCTGCAATCATGACCGAGAAGAATAGCCTGCAGTAGAGTGATCTGAAAGTGAGGCTTTGAATCACTCGTGGTTGGAAGGGATGATGAAGATGGCTGTGCAGAGGACGGTCTATGTGGACAGCTTTACCCCAAATGCCTGCATACTTAGATGTGCCTGTTTTAATCATCAACCATGGGAGTTGCTAAATATTGAAATTTCATTAAATGTAACCATATTGCTACACTTAGAGGCGCCTCTCTTCTTTTTTATACATGACGCTACTTGTATATCAAGACATTGCTTGTATATCAAGTCAAAATTTATTTTAAAAATGTGCTTGTCTTGCAAAGCGCTCTCAAACCAAGTTACTCTCAAACCAAGGTTTTACTGTATTTTGTGTTTTATAGTCTATTCTGTATGTTTATTTTATTTGACTTAAAGGGGAATTAAAGTATAACATACTTACTTCTGTTTCAACGGTCCAACCCTCACAAAGTCCCTCACCAGTGCCAGCATCTTCTCCCTGGCATCTTCTGGTGGCTGTCTTGATTGCCCAGTGCGGAATTTAAATTGAGCTATGCGCGCTGAATAAATAGTAGTATCTGTAGCAAAATGAATGTTCAGTAGGAAAACTTAGGTTGGAAAAAAACATGTTATTTTGCCAGTTGAATCATGCGCAGGATTTCATGTTATCAAGAGGACCTTTGTCTTTCCTCGCTGTCTATTATACAGCCAAAAACAAAATGTCAGCCACTGTGGGGGATCTTCTATTATGTTAAATAAATTAACCGCTTGCCGACCGCCGCACGACTATTAACGTCGGCAGTCAGCCCCTCACAGGCAAAGCGACGTAGGGCTACGTCGCTAGCCTGTGAGGCTCTAGGGAGCGAGCGTGCGCCGCCAGAGGCGCGCTCCTGATCCTGCGCGGTCACAGACCCACCGCGATCTTCCGCTACACCGGAAGAAAGGCAGGCGGCTAATGTAAACAAAGCCGCCTGTCATTCTTCCCTGTGTAAGAATGGAGATCACACGGTTCTGCTATGTAGGACCGTTGATCTCTGTTCTTACACTAGTAGCCACAGCCAATCACAGTTAGAAACACGCCCCTAGGGACACACTTAACCCCTCCCTCTCCAATAAAGTTAACTCCTTCACTGCCAGTGTCATTTTTACAGTAACAGTGCATATGTATAGCACTGATTACTGTAGAAATGTCACTGGTAACCCCAAAAGTGTAAAAAATGTCAGTCAAGGGTCCGATCTGTCTGCCGCAATGTCGCAGTACTGCAAAAAAAATCGCAGATCGCTGCCATTACGCTTTAAAAAAAACAACAAAAATGACAAAAATCTTTCCCTTTGTTAGTAAACGCAATAACTTTTGCGCAATCAAAGCACTCTTTTTGCGATTTTTTTTACCAAACATAGGGTAAAAAAAAAAATTGGCCCAAAATGATAAAAAATTTAGATTTTTTAATTTTTTTTTGGGGGGGGGGGGATTTCATATAAAAAAATGTGAAAAATATTGTTATTTTTGCAAAATTGACGCTCTTTTTTTGTTTATAGCGAATGATCAAAACATCGCACAGGTGATCAAATACCACCAAAAGAAAGCTCTGTTTGTGGGAAAAAAAGGACGTCAAATTTGTTTAGGTACAGCGTTGCACGACCGCGCAATTGTCCGTTAAAATCACGCAGTGCCGAATCGCAAAATAGGCCCTGGTCAGGAAGGGGGTAAAATCTTCAGGGGCTTAAGTGGTTAATATCTGTACAATTCATACAACAAAAAATCTTTTGTTTGTTGCCATCATCAGCAGATCTAGCTGAAATATATTAAATCGCCAAGCTATTCAACACACCAGTTCCTAATGCTGGATTATCATGTATAAAATAGATGGACTTATTGATTGTTGTCAAGTAGTAATTCCATAGACAGCTAGCTGTTCCATGAACCCACTTGAAGGGAAACAATAAAAACATTGCAGCAAAACAATGAACTAGGATTTAATACCTTGATACTTCAGGTACTATCTTTGAGCCATGACTGCCATGGTTCCCATGCATGCATTAGCAAATAGTGTTTTGTTGGTCAGTATTCCACACTTCTGCTCATATCTGTCACTTATCTGGAGCAAGTATGCAGCCAGTAAAGTCTGAACAGTCTAAACAACTGTTTGGTATATTTGCAGCAGGTCAGTAATTTACTAGGTAATGAAGCAAGGATCTGGGTGACAGTCCTAAAGCATGCACCTTTAATATGTAACTGCACCCTTTTAGTGCTTTTACCCCTTTTTTGAATGCTACAGATGCCCTCCAAGTCACATGTCCTCATTTATTTCCTTTACCCCACTTTCAACCAAACAAAATCCTGAGCTCCTGATCATTTCTATTTTGTACCACCATTACCAAAGAGGTCACTTGGTGGTGGAACATCACAATACAGAATGAGCTTAAAGCCTCGTACACATGCAACGATTGTTGGCCGTGAATTTTCGGCTTGTTAGTATGATGCTTCCGACAACCGACTGCGACTTTTCGGCCGAACAAAATCTGGTGTGCATGCTATAAAATTTTTGTTGGCCGTCAACAGAACGGCCAATTGTTCGTCAGTCAGTACAGATTTCGGCAGACAAAAATGTGATGAGCAAGACTGGGCATGCTCAGAGAAGAAAAAACACACGAAAAGTAAACCAGAACATGACATCACTTCTGAAGTTGGTTTTTGTTGGCCGATAAAATTCGTGTGCAGTCTAGAGCAAATTTCAACCAACACAACAACACTGGACAAAAGTTGCGTGTGTACGAGGCTTAAGTCCAGTAGTTGTACTGACTTGAAGAAAGCTTTTTCATTGCTGCCCTAGATGGGTAAAATAATTGTTCATGGTAGAAACTGGTATGGGCGGCTGAATGCTTACATTTAATGGGCCTTCTGATAAAATAACAAAAAATAATGTATTTTACGTACATCTTTATGTATTGCCTTTTACAAATTCCATCAAAGTTTGAATCAACAAATGAATAATATTATGTGCTTTTGGAACTCATTAATAAAAACGGCACCGTTGTATAACAGTGGCGTTGATTTACTAAAAGGGTAGAGCATATTCACCCTACACAGTTTTCTCTTAGCTTAGGGAATGTGGTAAAAAAACAGCTTGCAAAGAATACCCAATGATGTGTAAAGAAAATGAAAAAAACAAAAAAAAACAAGATATTTCCTTACACCTGATTGGATCATCGTTGCCTGAAAAGCTTTACCTCAGCTAATAGGTAATTGAGGATTTTTACTTTGCAAAGTGAACATGCTTTAATTCTTAAAAAAAAAAAAACCCTTAGTGTGTCTAACCACACATATCTGAATAGTGCCATAGTAAAGGACCGAAAATACATCATTTCTACCTTGATAGGTGAATGGGTGTGTATACTGCGCTAACCTTATAAAATTAAACCCAGAAAAGTGCACGTGCTGTCATGTGATTAACCTTCAGTGATAATAAATATTAAATATTAAATATTAAATAAATTGTTGGATATATAAACAATGGACTCCAAATATGATGTGTCTTCCACTAAATTACATGTGCAAACTTAAGAAATAGTGCAAACATATGACTTATAAGTGAATAAAAAATGACATAAAAATTCCATAAATTTTCAATAAATAAACATCTGAGGATAGTCCGTGGAAAGTTCTTTAACCACCTCAATACAGGGCACTTAAACCCCCTTCCTTCCCAGACCAATTTTCAGCTTTTAGCGCTGTTGCAATTTGAATGACAATTGCGCGGTCATGCAACGCTGTACCTAAACCAAATTTGTGTCATTTTTTCCCCACAAATAGAGCTTTCTTTTGGTGGTATTTGATCACCGTCAGGTTTTTTCTTTTTTGGTGCACAAATAAAAAAAGACTGAAAAGTTTGAAAAAAAAAAAAAAGTTTTTTGTTTAGGTTATAAAATTTTGTAAATAGATATGTTTTTTCCTGCACTGATGAGCACTGATGATGCCGCACTGACAGGCACTGATTAGGAGACACTGATGGGGTGGCACTGATGGGGTGGCACTGATAGGGTGGCACTGATATGCAGCACTGATGGGCACTGATAGGTAGCACTGATATGCAGCACTGATGGGCACTGATATGTGGCACTGATAGATAGCACTGATATGCAGCATTGGTGGGCACTGATTGGCGGCACTGATGGGCACTGATGGGCACTGATAGTGGCACTGTTGGGCGGCAATGATCGGCACTGATGGGTGGCACTGATCGGCACTGATGGGGGGCACTGATCGGCACTGATAGGCAGCACTGGTGGGCAATAATGGGCACTGGTGGGCGGCACTGATAGATGGCAATAATGGCACTGGTGGGCAGCACTGATAGATGCCATTGGTGGGCAACACTGATAGGGAGGGCACTGGGGGGCTCTCTGAGCCCTGCTTGCCATCCCTGGTGGCCATAGTGGGCATCACTGGTGGTCATGGGTGGGCATCCCTGGTGGCTTAGTGGCACCCCTCCCCCCCCCCCAGGGCTGCACTGGTAATCAATGTTCTGATTACCAGCACAGACCCCCCCTGTGATCAGTGAGTAATTAGAAATACTCACTGATCACCCCCGCAGCAGCACCGATCCTCTGATCTTCTCCTCACTGACAGGATCTGTCAGGAGGAGAAGAGATCGAAGCCGTTACAACGGCTCTATTTACATTACATGACGGCTGTGATTGGACACAGCCGTCATGTGATCAGGAGGGCCAATCACAGGGCCCTCCTGCCGAATGATGTCGCTCTGTGTCCGAGGGACACAGGCACATCGAGATCGCGCCGCTGCGCGTGCCCGCGGCGGCGCGATCTTTCTCCTTCTGAAGGACGTTCCGGAACGTCCATTCAGAAGGACGAGACTCCCGCCCGGCCGTATATGTACTATGGCCGGGTGGGAGGTAGTTAAAGTGCAATAAACGTGCTCAAAAACAGTCTCTATTGTGCTGGATGGGATCGTGCGTGACGGTGATTCTTACAGGTTCTACCACTCTGTGCCGGGTGGAGTAAGGTATCACACTTACCGGACGGTGTGGATTCCAATGGCGTACGCCTAGTGGAATCTAAAGCGCTTATTGCTGCTGCTCCTCTATATGGATACCAAGGTGGACGTTCTCTTTATGGATGAAGGATGGACACTCAGCATGGAAGAAAGAAAGATATGCTGTGACTTCCCGTGTGCCGCGCTCATGACAGAGGGGGACCCAGGTGAAAGTGGAAGACACATCATATTTGGAGTCCATTGTTTATATATCCAACAATTTATTTAATATTTAATATTTAATATTTATTATCACTGAAGGTTAATCACATGACAGCACGTGCACTTTTCTGGGTTTGATTTTATAAGGTTAGCGCAGTATACACACCCATTCACCTATCAATTTTGAGACTACTACCTGTTCAGTTAGTGTCTTTTGAATACTTGCAGCTTTCCCATATCTGACCTTTTACATCTTGGCACGAGTATTTTTATCACACATCATTTCTACCTTGTCTGTGCTTTGTATGTGTTAAAATACATATTTAAGTAATATACCACTCAGTACATAGCACTTTATGAATGGACAGGGAGGGATGTGGCTGTCCCCTATTTTTGGTTGTGGTCAACACAGCTGTTCATTCATTCATTAATTTATTTTTCCATCGCTCAGCTCCACCCAGAGTGCATGGTGGAGGGGGAGGGACTTATACCTGCTCGGTCAGTATAATAGTAGAGTCTACAGGACAATGGGCTAGCTTTGAGGAAGGGAGCATGTCTCCCGAAACACATCAGCGGTCCAAGCACTAGGACGTGTCCTTCTCCAAACAAGGGGTTGACATGTGATATGCGATTTTACTCTTCATGTTTGTGAGTATTTTTTGGGCTTTTTAAAAACTTTCCAAAGGTGTCAAAAGGTATTGCACTAGGCGTTTGAGCCTCCTTTATTGTCTGTTTTCACATATTTAAGTAAACCTGTCATAAGAAAACATAGGGGATGCCATTGCAGACCCCCTAAAAAATCTTAGTTGGCCACCTGTTATATCCTTCAAATGTCCCACTGTTGGTGGTCAGTGGGAGAAAAATGAGTGTTAGGGAAATGGTCTGGCTTAATTGATAAGTGGGAGCTATTGGTCAGTGGGAGAAAAAATTTCCAGCATCATTGGTCAGTGGGAGAACATACCTGCCATTATTAGTCAGTGTGAGGAAAAATGTCTGGCTTAATTGGTCAGAGGAAAAAGAAAAAATGGCCTGCATTATTTGTCAATGGGAGCAGAAAATGCAGAAAAGTTAGGGAAGGAAAAATTATGGATTACAATCGATGTAAAAAAGTGGTCAGGGGCCCTTCCTAATATTCAAAGACCAGATCAGTATTCCTTAATATTCAGACCTCAGGCCAGCCCCCTTAATCCATATTACAGACTGCCAATGAGCCCCTCTACAGACTTTAGATGAGCTCTATTTACAGTAGCTTTAGACCCCCAACTACTTCAGCCCTCAGATCATCTGTTTTTAAAGAACTTTTTGAACCCCTGGCCAGCACCTTTTCAGACCTCAGATTAGCCTCCTCCATCCTCCAAAACCACTTTGGACCTCAGACCAAGTACAATGCCCCAAAAAAAGGGAAGTCAATCACAGATGTTTCTTGTGTTCCTTAAGTCATGCGAAATTATCGTGTATTTGACCAGAGATAGGAGATTTTCTCTACTCCCCAGTACTTGCGCCAGTCCGATATCAGCATTGAACCCACCCAGTGCCCCAGTGTCTGGTGCTGGAATGCTCATTCTGGCACCAATGCCAGCACATGGAGTGTGCCCATGGGACCCTGGGATTTGGACAGTCCCGCAGAAATCATTGTTGGGGGGGGGTATGCACAGGATATAGCGGGAAACATTTACAACAGCTACTGGTATTTTATGTAAGCCATTTTAAATCTGACTGGTATTTCTGTGCAATCCATCTAAACATAAGTCAATCTGTGTTTGAGATGTAATGTATAATGTATAGTCTGCATGCACTGCGGTCAGATACAGGTCCAATGTCATTAAGAACAAGCAATGCACAACACTGGGGCGGGATCAGATCTGAAAATGTCAGAGAGGAAGCAAAGGGCAGAAGCATATATCTCTTTTCATGGGCAAGCAAGTGAAATAATAGCACAGCTGGATCTTTACCTTAGTCATTCACAGAAATGGAAAGTACAAATGTATTTTCTCTTTTCTTCTGCTTGCTAGCTCCTGTTATTAAAGCTGAACTTTCGACAAACCATCAAACACACAGATGCAATACATAAATGAAAGCTATTTTACCTGCCCTAGGATTACATTTTTGTTCATTTATTCCTAAAAGTTGCACAGCCCTACAGACAGCACAGCAAGCCTGGAGAGCTGATTATTCTCATGTATGGTTAGGTATTGCCCCTACCCCCAGTGAAGAACTTGCCAACTCATAAACTTACCTCTCTGTCACTCTACTCCCTCCATCTGTCAGCATATTCCTTGTTAGCACGTCAGCACTGCAGTACAACTAATTGGCTCCTTGTGCTGATTCTCCCTCTCCCAGCCTGAGCATTACTGTACAAAGGATTGCAAGAAGTTGAAACTTGCATGCTTACATTAGTTGCTTTTTAAAACAAATTCACTTAATGATTTTGTAATGAGCACATACCTGCATCATTTAGTGTTTTTTTTTGCCTGAGGTTCGCCTTTAATATGGCAGCATGATGCAGTTTATCTACCCTTTCAGAGTTAGCATAACTCTTGTCATGTTAAACAATGAGGGATGGGAGAAATCCATACATCACTGCTATGTGTTATGGCTTCCAGTGACTTACGGTACTTTAGACATTAGAGGGACAGTCCACTCAGACCTACCCCTGCCTTCCCCCAGGTGCTTACTTACTGTACCTTTCCACAATGGTGAAAGCCTCCTCTGGTATTTACATGGTTGGCAATAAACCTTCTCTGGTACTGGCCGCTCCTGTGGAGCAACTCCACATTGCTTTCATTGGGGATATACCCCAACACTAGAAACACTTGCAGTATGGCCCTATTTAAGTCTATGAAGAGGTACTGCACAGGTGTCTCATGCCAGAATTTAGGATGCAGGATGTATACACCAGATGAGGCCATCACTGTCATGTCGAGGTACATAAACACCTGGTTGCAGGAGGTTTAGCTTAGATTAGATTAGGGGGCTAGAGAGGATGTCATCCTTTCAACCAGGGGTCTTTAAACAAAGCGATAGTTTACAGTTCTTGGGGCTTTAGGGGGCCAGACAGTGGCTAATGGGAGTAGAAAATGCCCCTGCAATAGTGGGAGTAAACATTTCTGGAGGAATAGGAGAAGCAGGAGGAATAGTCCCCCACTGTTGGTATCAGTGGGAGGAATAGTGCCCCATCATTGGTGTTAGTTGGAGGAATAGTTCCCCAGAGGGCCAGATAAAGGCAAGCAAAGGGTTGCATCCGGCCCCGGTTGGAGACTACTGCTTTGGGGGCCGTTTCACAGCACATGCAATCCAGTTCGTTTTTTCTGCATCAAAAACTCATTGATATTAGGTTATATGGTTTTAAATGGCATAATTCACACCAGTGCAGTCAGTTCCAGTGCTTTCCAGAAAAAAGTAGAACTCACCAAAAATGCATCAAAAACGCGCATGCAGAAAAGCATCTGGAAGACATCCAGACTACGTTTCTATGGTGTGAACTCACCCTCAAACCATCTATTGTTTTTGTTTTTTTTTATATCACGCAGGAACTCTGGTAGTATGATATTTGTGCATGAGTTTCCGTGTCTTCACACTTACCATGACTATTATTTGGCAGTCCAACTTGCCTTGCTTCGATTTTTCATTTATTATATTATGAGGAATGCAACAGAGGGAGAGGAAACACCCATAACCAGATACCACAATGCCAAGATTATTGCAGAGCTTTATTAATATGGAGCCCCCAAAAGCACCCAGGAAAATATGAATATAGTAGGTGAATCTACCTCCAAAACTCCACCCGTAAATGAAAGATCAAATTTTGGTGCAGCTATGAGAATCCATCATGGAAGTAAAAAGATTTGTCCATGGAAATCAGCTTGTTAACCAACAAAACTAGATTTTTAGCATTGAATAATACAATAGTTTGAATTATTTCTTTGGGTAAGAAAATGTAAAAGTAAATTCCTTTATAAAACGTAAGAGCATTGTGGTAAGAGGTGGGGAAAAACTGTGTTAAAGGCTTTGTAGATTAATGGCGTTGAATGCAATGACACCACAGCTTACCCTGTCTCCTGTAAAGCATTTGATCTGACATTTTCTAGATATATATGTTTACCGAGGCAAACCCTGCAGGGTGTTTCTCTGTGATAAGTGTCAGGAAAAATATATTATCCATCCCTTTAACCATTCCAGAGATCAAATTCACAAAATAGTGGAGGGGTATTGTTTTCCATTATCCTTAAGGGAGGCCCATGCCTAGTAAATATGTAAGTAATTTACTGACATCTGTTTTCTATATTCTATGTGTTTTGTTACCTGACATTGAACATCAGTAGAAATGAGGATAGTGTTAATGATATGTTCTCTTAATTATCTGTTAACGAAGATCACAGTTTATAGTAAAATTGTGATCACAAAAAGAGGCTTGCCTTTGTCTTTTTAGGAGTGTCCGCTTGTATATTGATTACTTCTGCAGTTACCAAGAAACATAATTGGTTAATGAGTGTAGCTACATGTTTGTCAAAAGAGAACGAAATCCATGTAAGGTCTGCATGGCCTCATGGGAGTTTCTGCATAGGAAATTATATTACACAGACATCATTATCAGGTTCTGGCAAGGGGCTGGGTGTTTTCCAGACCTCGCTGTGCCATAATCCATATTCAACATTGCGTATTGTCACTCAGGTCACATTGGTGAGTTGACTACCCACTGGATATTTTCTTTAACGCAAACACTTTTATTGGGATATTCTACTCAGGGCTCATATCACGTCTTACTCTTCTTCTGCTCTATTAGTGGAAATGTAAAAAATACTAATAAGAGTAGAATCCAGCATATGGAATATGACTGCCTTGTGATGGACAGGGAAAGTCTTGCAAACACAGTATTCAAGAGATGTAGCAACCTGACAAATTATCCAATCCACTGGTGTCTTATACTGGATTATAAATTCTGGGTTGATTTACCATATAGTGAGGGATATTTTAACAGAAAAAATGGTTACTATGGGCAAGAATTCCTCTTTTGTCTTTGTGTGTACTTTAATTAGGAACTGTTTTTATTGCTCTGAGCAAACTATCAGATAAGGGTTTTTTTTTTTTTTTTTTTTTTTTAGGGTAACACAGACAATACTTATTTCAGACACTGTGGTGAATGGTTCCCAGTGCATGGTTCTGGCAAACTTTTGTGAAAAATATCACAAATCATACAAGCTGGTACTGCTGTAGCATTGCAATGGTATGGTATGGTAGGTTAAGTTGCGGTTTTACCACCCCAATCTCTACCCCATTAGCTGCTGAGGTGGACACATGCTGCAGCAGGAATTAAGCCCCCTGTTGCTTTTAGTGGGTGCTACTGCCTGCCAATCGTGGCCCTTTCAAGTAAATAGGGCAACTCTGCAAGAGCCCCCCAACTTCATGCTTCTATGGGTCCCAAGGGGTTAAAGCAGGTGGTGAGAAAGCAATGCAATGCTGCCTGCTTTTACACCTTGTTTGCTGTACTGCAAAAGGTTGCAGGGCACTTGCAGAGCGGCCTTATTTACTTAAATGGAAATTAGAAGTGTAAGACCGCACTCAGGATAGATGAAAACAATAATGTTCTTTATTCCTCAAAAATTGGTAGACAGACAGACAGTGTAAAGGAACAGACGTGTCCAAGGGGTTGACGCATTTCACGGCACGAACAGCCGCTGACTCATAACCACACTGTCTGTTCCTTTACACTGTCTGTCTGTCTACCAATTTTTGAGGAATAAAGAACATTATTGTTTTCATCTATCCTGAGTGCGGTCTTACACTTCTAATTTGCATATTCCCGGATGGCGGATCTGACCAGCACCGGGTTTGACTATTGCACCTGAGCGGCTCTTTCCAGTATCATTTACTTAAATGGGTCATGCTTGGCAGGTGTTACACCCACCAGCCATGACAGGGCATATAAGTCCTGCTGTGGCTGCGACCTGTGTCTGGCCACTGCAGTAAAGGGGGTTCGGTAGGGGCGGGGTTGTTCTGAGCCCCCTATAATGCTGCTTTCACACTGATGTGCTGCAGTTTGCTTTCACTGCAGGTGAAGTGCAATGCAGCTTCAACTAGTCTGGGTTAGCTGTGCTTTGCTTTAGACCAGGGCCGTAACTACAGGGGTTTCAATTGCAACTGGGCCCCATGCTTCTGTGTGGCTCCCCTGTACACCTGGATAGAAGGGGCAGCGGGGGCAGCATGTAGAGAAATCACTGTCCTTCTTTTTCCTCCTGTAGCTACAGGAGGAAAATGGAGGAGATTGGTTCCTCTGTATGCTGCCCCGCCACTCCTCCTATCCAGGTAACTTGTGTTCTGCTGTCTCTGGGCCCCTGTGTGCTCCCCTGGTCCCCCCCCTTCTCCACTGTGCTGCCCCCCCCCCCCCACTGTGCTCCCTTCCCTCTCCTGTGGGCTGCTGCAGGAGATGTGTCACAATAAGGAACCAAGAAGGATTCGGTAAATATGTAATTTACCAGCTCCTTCCTTTTCTGAATGGACAGAGTCATAGTCGGTGACATTGTAAAAAAAATAAAATAAAATAAAAAAAAATAATACAATTCAAGTACCAAAAAATAAAAACTACTGACACCAGTGGATGAACTTCCAGGATCGCAAAGGTCACACTTGTGACCAGGCCCTGGCATTCCACCAGGAGGCCCCAAGATGTCAGGAAGGGGGCCCACTGCAGAACTTGTGAAAGGGTCCCATTGCAGGACCATAATAAAGGGCCCCGCAATGAGAGTAAAGGGCCCCAGGATCAGTGGGAAGAGCCCCAGGCTTGAAGGGAAGGTCCCCGGACAGGGGTCTGGGGGGCCCTTCATGGTTTCTTGCACCGGGACCCCGAAGATTATAGTTACGCCTCTGCTTTAGACTTCTATTATATCCTGCAGGTGTTCACTTTCTGAAATTCAGGAGTTTTTGTGCACTTTCAGAAAGTGCACCAAACCTGCATTTTATAATAAAAGTCTATGGCTAAGCGCAGTAAACCCGCAGGAAAGCTTCAGGTACACTGCACTGCACCTGTGGAGTGGGTAAACCACAGAACATCCATGTGAAAGCAGCCCTCTACTATTATGCCCAGTGTATTGTTTCGCACTGACCTGAAGATCCCTTCTTTCCTGCTGCTGGCACCACTCTGGAGACTGCTAGTAGGGATAAGAGGTGGAGTGCAATTGGTATCACTTTGCATGGGATAAGAGCCAGCACTTCAGAGGAGTCATCAGCTTATGCAGCTCTTGCTCCCTACTACAGCTCCAACTTTACAAGTAGTCCTCTGCATTGCACGCTGCTTGATGGAATGGCAGTGATTATCAGCAAGCCCAGACCGCAATCTACCAGTCACCTGTCCATAATCAACAGGTTTCTGACCCCCCCACTAATGTGTAGCACCAATGCCAAGCATCAATGTGGGTCCAAGTTGTGCTTTGCACAGATGCCCTGTACAGTCACTCTCCGCTATTGTAAATTACCCAATAGTTAATTGAAATATCACTAACAATTCAGTTGTCTATCGGTAAATATTAGAGCAATGACAACCATTCAGATGCTTGTAATAGTTAGAACCTTCATTTAGAGGTGTTATTCATTTTTGGACTAACACATCTCAATTTGTATATCATTGAGACTTTTTAAATCATTTTTATTTTTTTGTTTATCTTTTTTGTGTATACATTTTGAACAATATTAATGCTGATATTAAATTTGTGTGCAGTCTATACATACAAGTGCCGAAGCTTCATATACACACTTTATGTTTTACAGGTAAAGCAGATAATGGAAGAGGCTGTAACTAGGAAGTTTGTTCATGAAGACAGCAGTCACATAATTGCTTTGTGTGGTAAGTGCATTTGGTTCATATTTAAAACTAATTGGTACAAAATGCACCTCTTTGAAAAAACTTGGGACCCCTGGATACAATATAGCTGCCCCCCCCCTTAAACAGAGGGGGAACAGTTGTCAACTAGGACCACATAACTTATGAGTGAACCCCGATTCCGTGGACATGGGCCTGGACACCGACCCTTTTTCACCGCTACTACTCCCTTTTACTAGTCATTTCCTACTGCTCTTTCCCTCTTTTCCATTCTCTCTCTCGACCCCCCCCCCCCCCCATACCTCTCCACTCCCCTCTCTTTCTATTGAGCTTTCTTTTTTCCTTTTTTTTTTTCTCTTTCTTCTCTTGTATGCTATAATGCTTATCACTAGGAATCTAGTGTCAAAGGACCACGGCTGGTTCAAGGAAGTCCTTGGCCATGGCCTCTGCCTCAGCTATGCACCCAAGTAGGTTTCCTGTGGAATGGCTGCTGGTAGACGCCTCCCCGGTCCATTATGCGATAATGGGGTTGGGGTCGGGAGGCCGCCTTCCCTCCTGGGTGCAGTAAGTCCCCATGTGGGCACCCAGACCAGGCACAGTTGAATGGATGGGCATGGGGAGCTATGCTTATGTTAATGTTGGAGCCAGTGTTCCACTGTTTACACTTTCTTATCTACTGTTTTGAGTGTACCATTTTATTACCTTATTTCATGGTCGTGGCCTGACTGTATTTTTGCACTGTTGTAACCCTTTCTTTTTTTTTTTTGGAAAACTCAATAAAAATATTGAAATATAAAACTAATTGGTTGTGGTGGAGTTGGTGGACCAGGCAGTGCAACATGTAAATTACCTTCACTGTGAGGGTCCTAAAGTCTCTCTGGATTCTGTGTCCGGCTGAGTGATCTCCCAGGTGTCAAGGGTGCCTCCTAGACATATATAGACCCAACACACAGTATGAGGGCACCAAAACGCATAATATAGCAGCTAGAATTGCATTGTATGTTAAAGTTTTACATTTGTGGTTCATGGTCATGAAGCTCAGGCTATGTAATCACTTCTTATGGACATAGAGGTCAGCTTCTGTACTTACCCCTGCCCAGTGTGCTTTTTTCAGTTTTTTGTAAACACCAGTGCCAAAGTTCCCTAAAGATGAGCTCTGCCAATTTTCTAATAAAGTTAGCATTAGCTTTATTTAGGTTGTTAGATGAACAGAGTTTATACCATTACACAGGAACCACCCCTGGAATAATGTATTGCTGTATTGGCAAAAGGGCTACATTTACCTCAATTGCTTACAATTAAAGTGGTTGTAAAACCCTTATATATACCCAGTGACGTGACTAGCCTCAATTGATACGCAGAGATTAAACAAATGGTCCTACATACTGTAAGTTGTACCTGTTTATAAGCTGTCCAGAATGTATACATCTTGCCTGAACTTTCATAAAGTAGGGAACAGGGAGCTGAAGTTATTCTCTGCAGTGCTCAGTGAGAGCTGATTGGAGGGAAGGGCCGTATACCCCCTTAACACAGCACACTGGAACAAAGCTGAGGCTTTCAGTTACAGACTGTGCGCTGGAGCTCCCTCCCATCCTCTTTTTTCTCTTGGTGTTAGGAAAACTTGTCAAAAGTGACTTGTGCAGATAGCAGAGGAACAAGGCAGCAAAGAGGTAGCAGAGAATGAAGCAGTAGAGTGAAGTGACACTTAGTGCTTTAGACAGAGACAAATTCGTACTATGGTAGACTATGCTTTGTTCATATTTCATGTCAGAGGATTACAACCACTCTATTATTGTTATTATTATTCAAGATGGTAATGTTGGATGTGAAGATCCGAGGAGTTTTTGTGAGCGTGACTCTGAGAAGTGTTACAGTTTTTGATATTCATTCTAATCTGACAGTGGTTGCACTGGGAATTTCGTTTTGTCTTCCTTTAGGACCAACCTTTTGTAAAAGATTAAACTTGATACACCTGTGTCTGTTGTCAGCCTAGTCTAATTTGCACTGAAAACAATACATCTTCAATCTTACTACTATGAACAATGTACATTTTGTCTCAGAAAATGGGAATGGTGCATGGAAGTATTCTCTTCTGAGAGATGTCTTTAGTTCAGCACCATAGACAGCTCACAAACAGTGCTATTCACTCGTGGTGAGTTAAATGATGTCCCCGTGGCGTTGTAGCAAGACTGTGTGCGATAGAGTGGTAGTTGACAGAAACATAACAAAACATTCTACCATACACTACTTTGCTAGTTAATGAGCTGCTTGCCATTTTTTTTTTGCCATTTTTCTGTATTAGACACACTTATATGGTTTCATCCGCGTTAATTTGGGTCTCTTGTATTTAAAGTGACACTATATGCTGGTTTAAAAAAAAAATGATATTCAAGTTTGTATTCTTAACTCAAAAAAGTACCATCTATTGTTCTTAACCCCTTCCATGTCTTCAAATTCCTTTTTACTTGCTGCTGTGAGTCTGTTACGTAGCCACATACCGAATAAAGCAACCGAATAAAAAGCAGCACTGCTAACATGCTCCTATCAGATATACCGGCCAATTCAAACACTGTCCATGTAGGGCTTAAATATAGATGCATCCATGATTAAGCCCTACACTGGTGAAACATGTTAAAAGGAGCTTTTTCTGATGAGTGGAGAACCAGCTGAAGCCATTTTGTGCTCTATTGTTTTGTGATTCACTATGTTGGTGTTCAGATCTGGGAACCATTTGTGGCTATAGGAATGTACCACCCTCTCTTGTTTTCTCCTGAGATGAACTAGGGTTTCTTTACTATGGGATGTGTAGTGAGCATAGGGCAGTACACATGCCCTCAACTAAAGTGCCCTGCTCATTCCAACCAAATGGAAGTGAAGGGAAAAGGAAAGGTGTGGCGGCTCATGGAGGACTTTACAAGGAGACAGGAAAACACAGTAAGGAACAATTTCATGAAAAAATTTGTACAGGGCCATTAAGTAGTGGATGTGTATGGATTATGTTTGAAGAATAAGTTTAATTTAGTGTCACTGTAAAGGAGGTTTGGACTAATAGCAGGAATACACGGTTCGAATATCGACCGATCGTTGGATCGCCCACCAACGAAACAGCGTTCGTTGGTCGAAATCGTCGCCAACATTAACAATCGAAAAAAATCTTTCAAAGGGCAATCGATTTCATACGTAGTGTTGACATTTCACTTACAAGTTGAAGTGATGTAGTGTGTGTGTGACCTTGTAGCCACGCCCTTCCTCCCAGCACAAACGTCCTATGTTAAAACCGTATATATATATTTTTGCTGACATTTCTTTTGCCTTGTTTATTTGGAATTTTGCAATAGTGTTTACGAAACTTCGTTTTTGAACACTGCTTCCGGGTCGCCAAATATTTCCGCTCATGCGTGATAATGTTCTATAGATTTTTCTATTGACGACCTTCACACCAACGAATAGAAAAGCGTTAGTTCGCAAACGATACGACAGAATTTTTCAATTTTTTCAATCCATCTTTTTCGTTCATAATATCGATATCGGAGTACTGATTGCTGGGCATCAACGAGTAGAAAATCGGCCGATCGTTCGCTGAACAAAAATTTTCGTACAATTTTCTTTTCGTGTATTCCTGCCATAACTTCTGTATAAGCTTGCTCTCTATTAAAGTAGATCTAAACCAAATCTCATAATTTTTAAAACGGTAATGATATTCCAAAAGTTGTTTTCAATCCTTATAAATCTACAATAATCATTAAAATAATACCCAGTGATCCTGCCACGAAGGTCCATGTTCAGACAGGTTCTGTTATGTAGCAAATTAAGGTCATCCAGTTAGGTTTTAGAACTAGCTTATACAGTGCCTTGCGAAAGTATTCGGCCCCCTTGAACTTTTCAACCTTTTGCCACATTTCAGGCTTCAAACATAAAGATATAAAACTGTAATTTTTTTTGAAGAATCAACAACAAGTGGGACACAATTATGAAGTGGAACGAAATTTATTGAAAATTTCAAACTTTGTTAACAAATAAAAAAACTGAAAAATTGGGCGTGCAAAATTATTCAGCCCCTTTACTTTCAGTGCAACAAACTCTCTCCAGAGGTTCAGTGAGGATCTCTGAATGATCCAATGTTGACCTAAATGACTAATGATGATAAATAGAATCCACCTGTGTGTAATCAAGTCTCCGTATAAATGCACCTGCACTGTGATAGTCTCAGAGGTCCGTTTAAAGCGCAGAGAGCATCATGAAGAACAAGGAACACACCAGGCAGGTCCGAGATACTGTTGTGTAGAAGTTTAAAGCCAGATTTGGATACAAAAAGATTTCCCAAGCTTTAAACATCCCAAGGAGCACTGTGCAAGCGAAAATATTGAAATGGAAGGAGTATCAGACCACTGAAAATCTACGAAGACCTGGCCATCCCTCTACACTTTCAGCTCATACAAGGAGAAGACTGATCAGAGATGCAGCCAAGAGGCCCATGATCACTCTGGATGAACTGCAGAGATCTACAGCTGAGGTGGGAGATGCTGTCCATAGGACAACAATCAGTCGTATACTGCACAAATCTGGCCTTTATGGAAGAGTAGCAAGAAGAAAGCCATTTCTTAAAGATATCCAAAAAAAGTGTTGTTTAAAGTTTGCCACAAGCCACCTGGGAGACACACCAAACATGTGGAAGAAGGTGCTCTGGTCAGATGAAACCAAAATCGAACTTTTTGGCAACAATGCAAAACGTTATGTTTGGCGTAAAAGCAACACAGCTCATCACCCTGAACACACCATCCCCACTCTCAAACATGGTGGTGGCAGCATCATGGTTTGGGCCTGCTTTTCTTCAGCAGGAACAGGGAAGATGGTTAAAATTGATGGGAAGATGGATGGAGCCAAATACAGGACCATTCTGGAAGAAAACCTGATGGAGTCTGCAAAAGACCTGAGACTGGGACGGAGATTTGTCTTTCAACAAGACAATGATCCAAAACATAAAGCAAAATCTACAATGGAATGGTTCACAAATAAACATATCCAGGTGTTAGAATGGCCAAGTCAAAGTCCAGACCTGAATCCAATCGAGAATCTGTGGAAAGAACTGAAAACTGCTGTTCACAAACGCTCTCCATCCAACCTCACTGAGCTCGAGCTGTTTTGCAAGGAGGAATGGGCAAAAATTTCAGTCTCTCGATGTGCAAAACTGATAGAGACCTACCCCAAGCGACTTACAGCTGTAATCGCAGCAAAAGGTGGCGCTACAAAGTATTAGCTTAAGGGGGCTGAATAATTTTGCACGCCCGATTTTTCCGTTTTTTATTTGTTAAAAAAGTTTGAAATATCCAATAAATTTCGTTCCACTTCATGATTGTGTCCCACTTGTTGATTCTTCACAAAAAAAATACAGTTTTATATCTTTATGTTTGAAGCCTGAAATGTGGCAAAAGGTCGAAAAGTTCAAGGGGGCCGAATACTTTCGCAATGCACTGTATAATTGCTATATATACCTCAGTGCTCAGTCCCATTTGAATAAAAACCAAACACATATAGTGGAGATCTCTGTTTTATATTATGTCAGAATTACTCCCTCTGATTTGAACCTTCCTCATTAGTAATACATTGATGAGGTGCTTTCTTGTTTTCCCTTTATTCTATAGGAGGATGACACCCTGGTAAGTTACTCCTCTGCTCTGTTAATAATATTCACTTCTTATGGGTGGGGGGGACAGAAAGGTGAGTACATCCCACATTCATAGTGTCAGAAATGGAAACAGCACTTAACCATTGCATTTTCTACAGTTTCTCTGATCTCTGCTGCATACTAATCTTTCTTTCCTACCTTAATTAATGACTCAGACAGTGCTTTCACAGCACAGAGTACAGATTGTACCTACACCATGCTTATACAACAGAATCCTAATCAGTTCCGAATTACAATAAAAGGTACCTAATATAGGAATAAAAAAAGACAAAATATAACAATGGAAGCTTTAGTGAAGAAAATGAGGAGACACAATAAGCTTTTTAAAGTCAGTTTGCTGGAAAAATATAGAGCCATGGTTAATATTTTAGCCATTTAGCAATTTGGTGGATAATGGAAAATAAACACTACATGCAATATACCACATTTTTCTCTGATTTGCATTTCTGCAAGACTGGTATGAAATGAATTTACTCCCTGGTCAGCTCTCACATCGACTGTTCCCAACTCCCTTCATAATGGCCTATTTTTATACAGGTCATCCCTCCTTCAGTCTATCATGACTGCTGCTGCTAGACTTTCTGAGCAGAGATGAGTTCTATCCAGATCAGTCACTACAGCCAGTAGGCCAAGAGCAACTGTACCCAAATCCCACATACTAGAGCAGGGACAACCTGTTTGTCTTTAGCGAGGGATCCTGCAGACAGTGACATCTAAAGTACATTGTACCTGGTGATCTCAAACAAGCAAATGTACTGTCGGTGCAGCACCTATTCCCTGCGCTCTGAGTGGTGCAGTCCTCTATCCAACCTGACTGTAGACTTGTAGATGAGAACAGATGACACAGCAACTTGATAATACTTCAGCCTTGCAGCCCCTCGCTGGACCAGGGTGGTCCGGAAACACTATAAACGACAACAAACACAAGGGCACACCAGCCTAGTGCATTATCTTTTAGACAGGTTTATTAAAATAATAGATTAAAAATACTCACAAACGAGTTTCTTGAAAAAAAGCACATCAAATAGATATAAAATCCTCAGCAACAAGATCAGGATTGAATCGTCCCCTGAAGCTGTGCAGGCTTACGCGTTTCGAGGCGGCGCCTCTTCTTCAGAGCCTGAAGAGCATGTCTAGACACATGCTTTATATATGAACAATGAACAAAGACTCAGTGGGTTCAGTACAATTAGGTGGAGTCCCTCCCACTCCAGGGCGTGTGCATGAGGTACCCACCCACAAACTATCATCTATCAAGGATGGAGTCATACCCCCAGAGACTAGGGAGGACACAATCATATTTAAATACATGTATTGTATAAGTCGCGCTAAATTGAAAAAACAAACAAATAAATGTCCAACTGTTTAAAGTCCCAAATATCATAAGGTGACTAGTGATGTATGAGAATCTTGTGCTGCTTCCAAAAGATCCCGTAGGAATTGTGCTTACCAGAACGGCAATTTTAAATTGCAGAATTCATGTGATGAGATGAGTTCACGTGCCCAGGTGATCCAATGGAATTCGATCACCATTCGGCGGCTTTACATCCTTCGCTACTTTTTCTTCTTTGTTTGTAAGTACACTACCTTATGTGAATAAATCTGTTGGAAGTTTTTACACTATTGGTGCCTTCTCTTTCCTTTATTGGCTGGTCTGGCGTTGTACCCTGAGAACCACAGCGGCTCAGCTTGCGGCATTAGGGGGTCCTAGAGGCCACCTAGGCACAACAAGTGGTACATCGTGGTATTTATCAGTGATTTGCCCGGATTGTCATTGGGACCCTGAGGTTACCTCTCCATTGGGAAAATATACCAAGTGTTATCGAGCATTTTTCTTATGGTCTGGTAAGAGGCTTTATACGCTCTTGGGTGGCTTGCTGATATTGGTGCATGTGGATTCAATGTTCTGCTGACTTTTCATTTCCATCTGATTACTATTTTTCCTCCACATGATACACGACCATTATATCGGGAGTTCCTTGCGCTAGAATTCCATTGGATCACCTGGGCATGTGAACTCATCTCATCACATGAATTCTGCAATTTAAAATTGCCGTTCTGGTAAGCACAATTCCTACGGGATCTTTTGGAAGCAGCACAAGATTCTCATACATCACTAGTCACCTTATGATATTTGGGACTTTAAACAGTTGGACATTTATTTGTTTGTTTTTTCAATTTAGCGCGACTTATACAATACATAATTTTTAGGGGTGTGGTCACACTTGAAGTCGCAGCTCACTACCTGTCACCTTTAGCGCGGTTACAACCTTCTTTTTATCCATATTTAAATACATAAATGGATAAAAGAATAAAACTCTGGTAGAAGCTGAATGGTTTGGCTTATATAAACCTGTTGCAGTACACAAATAGTTAACACTTATGTATAAAAAATTGTTATATGTATATACATGCGCACATACATATATGTATATATATATATATATAAAAATATACACACACATACACACAGAGAAACACCGGTATTGGCTGAGATGGAATTGGAGAGGGAGTCTTTGTTCATTGTTCATATATAAAGCATGTGTCTAGACATGCTCTTCAGGCTCTGAAGAAGAGGCGCCGCCTCGAAACGCGTAAGCCTGCACAGCTTCAGGGGACGATTCAACCCTGATCTTGTTGCTGAGAATTTTATATCTATTTGATGTGCTTTTTATCAAGAAACTCGTTTGTGAGTATTTTTAATCTATTATTTTAAACCTGTCTAAAAGATAATGCACTAGGCCGGTGCACCCTTGTGTTTGTTGTTGTTTACCTGATGATCTCGCCGGCATGGTGCTCTACAGATCTGAAGCAATGATCCTCTTGGAGGGAAATCGTTTTCCTGAAGGCCCTGTGGGGCATTCCCACTGTGATGGGTAAAGTTTGAGCCTTATAGGCACCGCAGCATGGACTGGTAAGTGCCTCTGTGTTTGTTGAGTTGTGGCAGCCCCCCCTTACAATGTTCTCTCTGTGTTAGCTGTTTTAGGGCATTTGATGGCATCAGGATACGTGTGTACCCCCATAGGGTGATATAAAGGCTGTGATAGTGTTTAAAAGTGGTGGGTTAGTCGGTCATTTTGTGTCCTATTCACTTCTTTACGTCTTCCTTGTCCAAACTGTTTAACAGCATCCACCTGATATTTCAGCCATCTTGCCTTCCACTACCACTAAACAATCTAACTTTTGTCCATCGGGGCACAGAAAGTACAGAGGTACATGCATTTTTGGGGAGTACTCTAACCCTTTAATGTTTTGACAAAGGTTGACACTCCTGTCACCTGAGTGGCCGCTTCTCACTGGGTTACAGGAACATCATCCCACAACAAGCCAAGGCTTCTCACAGGCAGAGAGGTAGAGAGAAAGACACTGGTGGCTCTCAGATTTCTTCATCAGTTACAGCATTTCCCCTGTAAAGTTTGTCCTGTAACAGTTCCCCTATGGGTCAGAATACCTGCCCTTCTCTTGTATACCCACTGTTTCAAGGGCACAATATTCCTTTTCCATTGTGTCCAGGCAAGCATTTTCTGCATTTCTATACAGCAAGATCAGCTCTCAGGGGTTCTTATCAACCTGGAACACCTGGGTGCAAACGTGGGCACTCCCCCCCCCCTCCGCCACTCTTCTTTTGTGGGAGGATGAAGCATTGGAGAAAGTTCCTCTGGAGGACAAGGAAGAAGAACTGGAAGCCATGGAGATTAGGAATCATATTTCGATGAGTCCTCTCAGGAGGGACCTCAGGGTTGAGGGCTGTCTCAGACACAAAAGGCAACGGTGGATTTCCTGCTGGATGCAATCCACTAGCCTTAAGTTGCAGCTATCTGAATCTTCTTCCCCTTAAGTTCATGGCTTTCTGGAATTGGATCAAATTCTGGTGACACTGTGTTTCCCAGACCTGTAAGTTGTAGCCCCAGTGTCTACCAGCAGGTGTCTCAGCAGCCAGCAGTTTATAGCAATTGATCACCTGCTTCCGGCTGCTGGGAGGATATTCAGTGTCTCCTATGCTACTCCATCTTGCCTCATTGTTCTGCCTGTGTGCCCCATGTTCTAATCCTTGATTCTGATCCTTCTCCTGCCTGGTTGAACCTGCTCCCCTGTCCTGACTTGTTCCCTGCTCCTCCTGCCTGATAATCTGTGCATAAATCTGGCTCTGTTACTGATAAAACCTCTTCAGTCTTACACTGCCTTTTGTATTTATTGTATTATAGTATTTGCTAGTTAGGTTTTCTGTCACTTAGGTATTTTGTCACTGGATGTATGCTTCACTTATATCTTTATGTTTGCTGTATCTTCTGTTTGCTGGTGTTTGAATACATTTTGTTTCACTACTAATAAAGCTTACTTAATCATATACAGTATAGTCTGGTTTCAGTTTCCTAAATGTAACTACACACAGGGCTGCTGTTAGAAATTGCGGGGCCCCGTACAGACTACCAGGCAGGGCCCCCCAAGAAAATATTAAAGATATATTTAGCTAAAATTACAACAAAATCACTATTAGCAGACACAAATATAACATAACTCGCATAATTCCTGCTAAATCTAAAAAAAAAAAAACGATGTTAAATAAAAAAAGAAGATGAGATGAGAAAAATATACAGGCTGGGCTGTTGGAGTTCAGTGATCAGAGAGACAGAGAGAGAGAAACAAAGTTACAATTTACAAATAAACTCCTGAGCAGAGATAAGTGCTGGGAGGGGCCCACACAAGGGAGGGGGATTAGTGAGGGACAACTGTCTCTTTCTCAACAGATAAAAGCTGATAGCAGGGAGAGGGACAGTTCAGATTCAGGTGCTGGAGGAAGATTTCTGTATTTGTTGTCCATCACTAATCCCCCTCTCTGTGTGGGCCCCCCTGTGTGCTCGGGCCCCCTACAAGAGGGCTGGTGGCCCCCCCTATCAGCGGCCCTGGCTACACAGATTTGATCATCCCTGCTATTGGATGCCTGCATATGGTATCCCTGACACTGGGTCTGGGTCCAGGTGGCACCCATAAATTACAGTATGTTACAAATCCTTTAGCATGATTCTTGCTTATGTATACTGGATGGGTATTCAGCTTTTTATGGCTATAGTTACTCATTAAGAAAATCTCCAGGGATTATTTTTTTTTTATTTTTTTAAAAGATGGCAGGATGTACTGTATATGTACTGTGGTAATTACACTTTCCTCCATGCTTCCCTTACTGAAATACATTGCTTTAAATACCCTGCACAATGACTTGGTTAGCCAATTACTTTTAAACTCTGTGCATTTTTCCATTTGAAGTAGTCAACCTAATAAATGCCTATGTGGCCTACCAGTTCAATTTACGCAATGTTCAGGGACCAGAAGTATACAGCTAAGGGCACGGTTGTGCTCACAGTGCTGTAGTCAGCACAGAACTTTATATACTGAACATTTATAGTCCTAGTCCTTTCTGAATCTAATCCCTGGAGTTCTCCTTTTAATATAGCATAATAAGGTATCTGATGACTGCTGTGGAAATGTCTGTTTCGATGAACAGTTTATTGCTGACGGGTGTTAGTGTGGGCCTCTTATTCACATTGTTAAGTGGTTTGTTATTCTGATGACATTGACCTGTCGGTGTACACAGGTCTGCGTAGTTATGGTAACCCACTACTTTCCGCTCAGTGTAATGGAAAATGGATCATTTTGCTGGGCTTGTTCTGTCCATCAGAGCCTACAGAAACCCTTGCTGGCATGTATATGATTAATTACATGTTCAGATCTCTGTGCCATAATCTAAGGCTCTAAGCGGTCATGGAGCTGTACAGTTTCTTCTCATTTCTGTAACGCATTTATGGCTAATTACATTGCTCCTATAGATGCTGAGATGTTTGTTTTATGAATAATGATTAGCTAGGCCATATTTGACTTGTCATTAGCACAAGGGAGTGATTTCTTACCGCTGACAGAGATGTGCTGGTGTTCAGATAGTGTTTACCCGCATAGATCCCCGGAGAGAGATCTGTGTACATACACAAGTTGGTTATTTATTGTAAAACAGCAGATAATATTTATTCCTTCTACACAGGGTTTAGTGGTAGAGAACTGCTCTGCAAACCATTGGAAAAGGCATTCTAATCAAATAATTTAAATGCAGATTTATACCGGAATTATCGCAGAAAGGAAAAAAATGGTTTCAGCATAAAGGGCTCAGTTTTAGCAAATTTTCATGTGTGTCCCTTTAGTATGTCTATCTATCTATCTATCTATCTATCTATCTATCTATCTATCTATCTATCTATCTATCTATCTATCTATCTATCTATCTATCTATCTATCTATCTATCTATCTATCTATCTATCTATCTATCTATCTATCTATCTATCTATCTATCTGTAGCACTGTCCCCGTAGGGCAGGGATGGCGAACCTTGGCACCCCAGATGTTTTGGAACTACATTTCCCATGATGCTAATGCACTCTGCAGTGTAGTTGAGTATCATGTAAAATGTAGTTCCAAAACATCTGGGATGCCAAGGCTCACCATCACTGCCGAAGGGCTTGCTGTGTGATGACTTCTTAGGCCTTCCTCTGATTAACTCCAGACAGTTGCTGGGGGTTTTTTACATATATCTCCTTACTCCCGTTTGCTCGTTACTCAGTATAAACAGTCCAGGGTATTTGGTTTTGTATTTATTGTGGAACTTGGATAGAAGAGGAAAATAGTGGGATTCTCCAACTGAACTATTCACAGTAGATCACCAGATAACTTGGGGAAGAAAAGTGAACCATAGAGAATAGCGCACACATACACAAAAAAAAAAAAAAAGGTTGCTTTCAAATCTTGCAAGGCTACTTAAAAATACCTTCTCTTATTAAGTAAATACGGGGATTATGTCACACAATATGGCCATATTGTGCTTAAGCCCAACCGCTACGTCAAAGAACCCCATTTTCAGTGGGTCCTACACTATTCATAGAAAAGACAAATCCCACTTCTCAGAACCATTGGACATACTCACTCCTTACATGGGAGAAGTTTGCTAGCTGCAGATTCCTCTGCTAAAACTGCAATATAAAGGGACCCCTCCTATAACTACTCACAGGTGGACATGATAATGAGGTACTGGTGTGGGAGAGTGGGGTGCTCCACCCAGAAGTCTGGTCAGGACTAAACATGTAGCAAACAAGATATTGGGGGGCACACCCTAAACACATATTCTAAGGTTGGTGCTGCTATAAAGACCAATATACAAATTGAACCATAGAGCAGTGTTTCTTAACTCCGGTCCTCAGGGCACACTAACAGGCCAGATTTTAAGTATTACCTTGGAGAGATGCAGACTAGAATACTGCAATCACTGAGCAGCAAATTATATCACCTGTGATGTGATTAAATAAAGTGCTGCGCAAAATATATTATGTAAATCAATGTGTCTAGATCCGCGATGTGCAAAAAGAATATGGTATTTTCCTTTTATCATGTGCATGAAAATATATATACATCCCATAAATACAATAAATGCTCCCAATAAAAATTAAATTTAATATAATGCTAAAACATTCATCGTCAATAAAAAACTGCATGTGCTGAATAAAAATGTCTGTGATTTTAAATTAAACGTCCATGATCATATACTGTAGAGCAAATCCAAATCACCAGTGCTCATATGTTAAGTAAAAGTCTGTAAAATAAAATAATTTGGAGATACTTTCAATGTGCCACCTCCACACTTATGACCCCCCTCTTAGTGGGTGTCTCACCTTAAGGTGTGTGACCTCGCAGCTAAGCTTGGTCAAATAAAGCCTCAAGAAATCCCCGTGGATATTGGATGGGTTCTCTCTTCCAATGTGTTGGCTCCCAGCTTGTCTATGGACATACGTCCTTAGTGCAAGTATTGTTATGTATAAAATCAAAAATGTATTAAAATGAGTATCACTCACTTGCGATAGGTGCTTACAGCGCACCAGTCTATAGAGGCGATGTACCATACACATGATGAGATTACAGAAAATCCCGGTCAGCTGCTCACTGTCTGTCTCAGCGTTCCTCTCCCTGCCGCTTGATTCGTTCCTCCGTCGTAGACTTGACCCCTCCTCTACGTGTGAGGACACAGGGACTACATGTCTTCCTCAGGGCAGCAGGTCCGGAGTTGAGAAACACTGCCATAGAGAATAGCACACACATACACAAAAAGAAAAAAAAAAAGTTCCTTTCAAATCTTGCAAGGCTACTTAAAAATACCTGCTCTTATTAAGTAGATATGGGGATTTAGTCACACCATATGGCCATATTGTGCTTAAGCCCAACACTGCGTCAAAGTACCCCATTTTAAATCTTGTTTGCTACATGTTTAGTCCTGAACAGACTTCTGGGTGGAGCACCCCACTTTCCCACACCAGTACCTCATTATCATTGTCCACCTATGAGTAGTTATAGGAGGGGTCCCTTTATATTGCAGTTTTAGCAGAGGAATCTGCAGTTAGTAAACTTCTCCCATGTAAGGAGTGTCCAATGGTTCTGAGAAGTGGGATTTGTCATTTCTATAAATAGTGAAGGACCCACTGAAAATGGGGCACTTTGACGCAGTGGTGGGCTTAAGCACAATATGGCCATGTGGTGTGACTAAATCCCTATATTTACCTAATAAGAGCAGGAGGTTTTAAGTAGCCTTGCAAGATTTGAAAGCAACTTTTCTTTTTTTTTTTGTGTATGTGTGCGCTATTCTCTATGATTCAATTTGTATACTGGTCTTTATAGCAGCACCAACCTTAGAAATGTGTGTTTAGGGTATGCCCTCCCAATATCTTGATTGTTACTTGTGGAAGCAGACACACTGCTTTTACCATACTGCCACTTGTATGGAAGAATTAGGTCTTCTTGCTCTCTCTAGCAGCACACTTGATGCAACTACTTTATATTCAGGATACTCTCTAGCATCCCCTTGACTGACACCTGTCCACTGACTCTTCTAGTTGAAGGGATGGCCAGGACAGACCCAATGACACAGATCTGTACGTTATACTACCATTTATTGCGGTATTAAATCCAAAACCAAAAAATGCAATATATTGCAACTTACCAATCATTATTGGTGGCTGCGATCGTTTTCATTTTTTAGGCTTTTCTCCATTCTATTTTTACCTGGTGAACTGGCCAGTGTTGCTAACTTACCAGATTAAAATTTACTGACATGACACCCAAAATTTGTTGGCACTGCCAAGTTTTTACTGGCATTTCCAAAAGTTATAAAACTACAGTTTTAAATGCAGATTTCTGTATTTAGCCTACAAACAAGTAGACTTGTTTTCAAAGGAAAATTATGTTTTGTTTTGTTTTTATTCATAAAATACATACCGGTAATTTCATTCTGTTAAATTCGTTATGTTACGTTTATTCGTTTTCGGATAATTTGTTATTTCTGTAGAGTATTGATATTCGTTATAATGAATCGATTTATTTTATTGTTTCATTGTTTCATTTTTGGATAATTCCTTATGTATTTGAGATAACGATTCGTAACTGGGAAAGTCATTTGTTTAGTAAATACATTGACACATACACACAATGACAATATCTCTTCTTCTGCTTTTTAAAACTCATCTCCTCTGCTTAAATACAATAAAACACCCTTCTCACTCAGTTCTCAGGAATGCACTTTGCCAGTAATCCAACCTCCAGCACAAAATGAATCAGCTGATTGGACTGTAAGATTCGACCTGCTGTTTCATTAGACTTTTGATGAATTAACGAATCATGGCATATTTATTTGTTATTTTCGTTATAATTTCCTTTGTATTAATTCTAATTCGTTATATTTTTCTTCGGATGTTCGGATGCATCCAAATGTCCGAAATATGCAAAATACAGCCGAATTTCGAAACGTTACGAAACACATTACACATGCCTACAAACAAGTACAATATGCAATTAGCAATTCGATTTAAGGTAGATATTAAGGCAAAAGCCATATTTCTTATTTTACTTTCCATATAGTAAGTAAGTAGCTCAGGGACAGAAATCAGAAGGGCAAAAAATTAGAATGGGCAGGCACACACATGAAATTGACTCACACAGTGACACTGACAGCAGTGTGCAGCAGCACAGATGATGATGATGACACCTCACCGACACGACACGTCTCCTCCTGAGTTGCAGTGACAATCTCTTGTCATGCCAGTAGGTCCCTTAAGTTCAAACAGCACTGACAGTCCCGCTCCCGGCTTGCCTTACACTCATCCTGCAGACCCACACATGAGGCTCCGGCTGTTTCGCTTGGGTCCTTTGCACTATGGCATAACACAACATGCTCAGGCATTGCCTCCACCATACCCACCCTCCCCAGCACCCCCCCAAACACACTGTAGTAGGCACTTGGATGATCTCGGCTGGCTCTGGACCAGAACTGCACACGCGCAGTTCCAAGCCGAGCATCACAGCCATATTTTCAACTGGAAACCCCTTCCTTTCACTGGCATTTACTGGTATGCCAAAAGTGCCTGTTTTTACAGGCTGCCAGTAAAAATACTGGCAGTTGGCAACAATAGATCTAGCCATTAATATACCATTAATATACTTCCTGTATTAATGAGCCCCCACTCTGGATGAATGAGAACAGTGGGCACATTTGGACAGCAACATTGTCAATCTGGGTGGAGGGCAGTGTCAGATGTACTAGCAGACTTAGATACACTAACTAATTGAAGCCGAACTCCAGTACACACTGCAGTTACACAGGCAGTTTTGGCAAATCTTTTTTCACATACATAAATAAATAAAATCTACATACATAAATAAATAAAAGCTGAAAATTGTAAGTGCCCCTCTCAGTGGTAAATGATTTGTCTCAAAACTCTAAACGGATAAGTTTGTAGAAAAGCTTGTTCTGTTGGAAAATAATAGACTTACTGGCTGCATCATCAGGTGAAAAAAAAAGAAAGAAAGCCTAAAAAGAAAACTAATACAGCCATCACATCTAAGAACTAGTAACCTGCCGTATAATAATTGTTTGTTTTTGGGTTTAGTACTGCTTTAACATCTTTTTTCATTGTGTAATTCTTCCGATTTCCCGACTCATGATTCAACCTATGTATGTTTTCATTATTAGTTTGTGTCGGACACCTTTAACAGGTATTGTAATAATGGAAGATCGAAGGTTCCATCCCTCCCACATAATTATTCTTCGTACCTCTACAAGACTGTTGTGAGATTTCCAACAAAAGGGAATGAATTATACACAACTTCTTGTGCACAGCTGAAGAGGCTATGCCTGAGGTTTAAAGGATCCAAATCTGTCTTCACTGTGTTTATTAAAAAGCCTTGTAGCACTGAGCTTTCTCTCTGTTGTTTCTGTCTGAAAATTCCCAAACTGACAAAATGTCCATTTCTCAAAACATCTATATTATTATTATTTTCATGATTTATTCTGTAGACACAGCTACATATGCAGAGTTGGAGCCGTGTCAATGGATTGCATTGGGGCAGAGCTGGGAATATAGGTGCAACATTTTTATAGTAGAGTCTCTGAGATCTGATTGTTATTCTTTCCCTTAAAGCAGGGGTCTTCAATCTGTGTCGAGGGCCGAATGTGGCCCTTTGCTAGCCTTCATCCCCTGGGACACTATTCATTCCAATGATATGAGGTACTATTCCTCCCACTATCACCAACAATGGAGCACTATTTCTTCCACTGATACCAATGATGGGATACTATTCCTCCCACTAATACCAATAATGGGGTACTATTCCTCCCACTAATACCAATGATGGGGTACTATTCCTCCCACTAATACCAATGATGGGGTACTATTCCTCCCACTAATACCAATGATGGGGTACTATTCCTCCCACTTATACCAACTATGGGGTACTATTCCTCCCACTAATACCAATGATGGGATACTATTCCTCCCACTAATACCAATGATGGGGCACTACTCCTCTCCCTACTGACCACCAACACTGAGGCCATGTTTACTCTCACTGATGCTGAGCTCAGGACATTTTCTACCCCCACTGACCACAACCCAGCCCCCCTAAAGTCTTAAGGACAGTAAACTGGCCCTGTGTTTGGAAATTTTGGAGACCCCTGCCTTAAAGCGTAATTCGATTTTAGTGAAAAAAATGTAATACATTCTGTACATAAGCCTTTTTGTAATTTACTGTTAATTGAAAAAAATTGTACAGGAGCTAAGTGAGTTAGGTTGTACACTGATGGTGTACAGGACCTAACCAGCATGTCACTTCCTGCTGATGTCATTTGCCCTCCGTTGTTATAAGTAATATATAGTCTCTTGTTACAACATTAGACTGATCATGAATTCCCCAAAGTGAAGGTAAACCTTGTCATTTAAAAAAAAATAAAACCCTGCAAGGCAATGGCATAATGTGCTGGTATGCATTGCATTGCATTGCATACTAGCACATTATGAAATACTTAACTTAGAACAAAACACTCCAGCAGTGCATTGTCACCGCTGACAGGGCTTCCATCTTCACCCGGTCTTCCTTCCAGGTTCGCGAGCTTCGGCAGCTTGAATGGCAATCATATTGTCTATTAAAATTTTTTTGGCCTGCCCATTCCTACTTGGCGATCATTCATGTTGTCTGTTAGCATTTCTCTTCCCTACCCATTCCTACATGGCGATCATGCTTTCCATTAGCACTTCTCTGCCCTGCCCATTCCTACATGGCGATCATGCTTTCCATTAGCATTTCTCTACCCTGCCCATTCCTACATGGCGATCATGCTTTCCATTAGCATTTCTCTACCCTGCCCATTCCTACATGGCGATCATGCTGTCTATTAGCACTTCTCTGTCCTGCCCATTTCTACATGGTGATCATGCTGTCTATTAGCATTTCATTGCCCTGCCCATTCCTACATGATGATCATGTTGCCTTTTTGTTGCAAGTGTGATATCAGCCTAACTGACCAGGGGAAAGTTTATTTTATATCTGAACTGTCTCTGTGAATCACACTTGCAGTGTGGGGGGTAGGGATCACTACAATGTTTTTTTTTGTGTGATTCCCAGACAGGCTGGCCATAGACAGTGCATTCTCCCATCAACACAGACACTGTTGACAGGGAAATCCCTCCCGCCGAGAGAAGACAGTAGTTATTATTAGCGGCTATAGCAGCCACTGGAGATAATGGTTTTACCCAAGATGATTGATTGATCAACTTGGTACATTCAGCCTGCCCATTAATGGTTCGGCTCATCTACGGCCTTAAGATTTAAAAGAGTATCCAACTGCTTGTTAAGTCCGGAGGTAGAGGAATAAGTTGTAATACTCACCTAAGTTCTTGCTTCAGTTAGTTTCTCTATGCTATGTGGCAGATCCCCTGAAACCTCTTCTTTAAAGCGTTCTGGCTGGCGGCCACACGCTGATATCATTGCATACAATGCAGGACCAATGACCCTGCATTGTACAGGAGGACAGTAAGGGTCTGCCAATGACCATTGGATAAAAGAGGTCTGAAGCCTACTGGAGTGAGGAATAAGGTACTGCTTATTCTTCTACCACTAGACTTATTGTGGAATTCCTGGGGTTTGGCTTTAAAGAAAAACCCCACCAAAGGGAAAACTTTGCTAAAACAAAAGTCATATAAAATATCAAATTCTAAGACAGTGAACAAAAATACCACCTCCCAGGGAATAGGCATATGATGCAGCATGCCAAATATCCTAAAAACACCATTTGAAGGATCACCTTCAGATATACAGGGGCTTTTGAGGCACCATACTCAAATTACCAACACAAGTAGATTAAACAATACATTTATTCAATTTTGTTAAAATAAATAGGTGACTAGAGCCTTAGTCACCATGTAAAATTTGCAAAATGTAGTTACACACCAAACATTGCAAAATGTAATTGAACACTAAATATTAAAATTGATACATATGCATGAATTTTGGTTTATCGTTTCACACTTATTTTGCAGTTCTCAGCTACTTCATGAAGGATGCCGCGGCAATATCACAACACCTAACGTGGAAAAAACATACTAATCCACCAAAAAACAGAGGTGGGGGGAGGTAAGTTGGACATTGAACCATACAAAGGGGAGGCAGGGGCCACAGCCGGCCACCCAAGCACCTCAGTTGGTGCAGTAGAGTATCCAGTCAGGCCAAGAAGCATGTAGTAAAACCTGAACCCCATGCTGCTACATGCTCCTTGGCCTGGCTGGATACTCCAACTTACCTTCCCCCTCGACTTGCTGGGGGGATTAGTATCAAGATCCTTTTGTATTACACCTTCTCAGAAGCTAGTGGTTGTTATTTCCACATTAGATGTTGTGATATTACCGCAGCGCCCTTGATGAAGCAGCTGAGGACTGCGAAATGCGTTGGCTACAATTATTAGTGGGATATACGATTATTCACACATCTGTATTAATTTTATTGTTTGGTTTACAATTATATTTTGTAATGCCTGGTGTATACCTACATTTTGCTAATTTTATATAGCGACTAAGGCTCTAGTCAGCCATTTATTTTACCGAAATTTAAAAACTCTATTGTTTTATTTATCTATTTGGGTTGCTAATTTGGGTATGTTGTCCTTAAATGATATCAAATTCTACTAAAGGCATTAAAGGTAAATTGTTAACACTGACCTTTCCCTTGTAATTTTTGTAATTTATGAGTTTTTGAAACTGCCATAACATTCAAAAGTTGCTTTGTTGCAACCATGGCAGCTGGGGGTGGTCTGAACATTATGTACAGGGAGCCCTCTAGAAATGTCCTACTCGTGTAACCGGCTCATGGCTTTTGCTGAGATTAGAACAGAGCTTGATCAAATTTAATATGGTAAATTTGCTTAAATCCTTGCAACCTACTGTATACAGTTCAAGAAGGGATTTTTATATATTTTTTTGTTTTCTTCAACAAAGCTAGAATTGCACTTTAATATGAAAGCTTTGAATCGACTATATTTTGTGTTTCACAGTTTCTAATAAACTGCAAAATGAAGCAAAGTATTCTACACAACCGTCTTGACTCCAATTAAAACAATGCTTCTAGCTGTTGCAAAGACCAGATGGATTTTTCTTAGGTTATATCTAAAGGTCATACATTGCGCTAATTGAAATGTCCCTAAACAGTTAGCTTGCCAGCATGAGAAAGGCACCATGTTTTCTTTATACAATAAACCGAGGAAATAAACATTTTATAATGTGTTTGAATTCCATAATGGAAAATGTTTAAAGAGAAATACAGTATATAATCAAAGTATAAAAGGCAACAATTAATCAAGTGCACTCTGGAGGTTTAAAAAAATATTTTCCTCTGAAATTTTACCTAAAATAGGGTGACCAGGCGTCCCCGGTTTCCAGGGACATACCCCGGATTAAGGACACTGTCCCCTTCCAAGTCTGTCCTTGGTTTTATCCCCGGATTCATTGCATGCTGGCTGAAAAACGCAGATGCAGACGCCCCCTACTGGACGATGTCACTGCTGCTCCTGCTGCTGTTCAGTGGAGGAGAGGCAGAGCCAAAAATTGACTGTGTGGAGGGCTGAGACGGGGAGATGAGTTGATTGAGGGGGGGGGGTCTGTTTGTACACAGGGGAGGGCAATGGGGGAGCAGGGGTCAGAGCTGATGCAGCTGCATGGAGAGATGGAGAGTTACGCTGTTGTAGGGGAAGGGCTAAGAGATGGCTGTAGAGATAAACTGTGAGAGAAGGATGCAGGGGTGAGCTATGGATGTGGGGGCAGAAGTGTCCTCTGTGCATAGCAAACCTCTGAACCCTGTAATCTATGCCTAACACCCTCCTGTATATTATGTAGTTCTGTACCCAGCGTTCTGTGTATTATGTAATCCTGTGCTCAGCGCTCTGTGTATTATGTAGTCCTGTACCCAGCGCTCTATGTACTATGTAGTCCTGTGCCCAGTGCTCTGTGTATTATGCAGTCCTTTGCCCAGGGCTCTGTGTATTATGCAGTCCTGTGCCCAGCGCTCTGTGTATTATGTAGTCCTTTACCCAGCACTCTGTGTATTATATAGTCCTGTGCCCAGCGCTCTGTGTATTATGCAGTCCTGTGCCCAGTGCTCTGTGTATTATGCAGTCCTGTACCCAGCGCTCTGTGTATTATGCAGTCCTGTACCCAGCGCTCTGTGTATTATATAGTCCTGTGCCCAGCGCTCTGTGTATTATGCAGTCCTGTGCCCAGCGCTCTGTGTATTATGCAGTCCTGTGCCATTTGCCAGTTAAAAAAAAAATATGTCCCCGGATTTCATTTTAAAAATCTGGTCACCTTAACCTAAAATGTTTCTAAGCACGGTATTGTTACATGCAAATTGATCATGGTGCATTGTAGTTGTGAAAGTACTTACATTTATGCATTTCATATGGATTGAATGGGTTTGCAGTTAACCTTCATAGTTGCTTGAGTAACTGACTACTTTATTCGTAATGACAGGGCTTTATTAAGACATCATGCTGCCCTAGCTGAGCACTTCAGAAAGGTGAATACCTTTTCTCAAAGCTTTTGCCCCACATCACTATTTGCAGTACTTCTCCTACACTCCAAAACTGCAATAAAACTTTTGCCTTTGGGGAAAAATGGAACACCAATTGAGAGTCAAGTCTTCTCTCTCAGCATTAATACCTGGGTACACAAATGCTTTTCTGGCTAAATGTCTACAAATTTCCACAGACATGCTACAAAATCTCGTAAAAAAACTTTCCCAAAAGAGCAGAGGCTGTTATAGCTCCAAGGCAGGGGAAGGGGAAGGGTGTCACATCTATATTAGGGCCTATTTAGAACTGGATGTCCAATAAGCTCATATGGGTATGATGGTCAGGTTGCACAAACTTTTTCCTATATAACCAGGGTATAGGTATACAGTTGCTTGCTTGAAGTATGGAGGTCAGATGAGCTGCACACTGGATGAAGAAGTAAACGTTTCAGTCTCCCGATCTGACAAGTTAAAAGATTAAGGCCTCTTTCACACGGCCGCTCCGTATGTCCGTATATAACCCCATCCGTTTGCGGATGATATACGGACATAATGTATGTCAATGGCATTGCGGATGTCAGCGGATGACCATCCGCTGACATCCGATTTGCGTCCTTTCAGTTCTGTTCCGTTTTTTGGAAGGGAACAGAACCCTATTTTTCTTCTGTTTAAAAAACGGAACGGATGCAAAAACGGATGTCAGGGGTGTCATCCGCTGACATCCGCAATCCCCATAGACATGCATTATGTCCGTATATCATCCGCAAACAGATGGGATGATATGCGGACATACGTGTCCGTGAAAAAAAAAAAAAGTGCCGGAGCGGAGGAAAAAACGGAGCGGCCGTGTGAAACACAAAGCTTTGACTAGGCATTTGAGTGTATTTCAATGTGAGAAAGAAAATATCTATATTGAGACTCTACTGTATGGGTGCTTAACATGTCACCCCTCTAGCTGTTGCGGGACTATAAATCCCATCATGCCTCAGCCTTTGGGAGTCTTGCTTGTAACTGTCAGCCTTGTAATGCCTCATGGGACTTGTAGTTCTGCAACAGCTAGAGGGCCACAGGTTGAGCACCGTTACTCTACTGTATGACATCAATATTGCTATAATAAATCATTGGCTGACAGTTTCACTTTATATATGCCTTCAAGTGATACTAAACCCTAACTAAAAAACATAGTGCTGTAGACCTCAACACCTACCTTGTTTGCAGGCCCATGTTCTATTGATGTGATAGCTTTCTAACCCTCTGTAGGCAATCCCTCCACTCAGGCTAATGCCCTTGGGTGGCTCCTTCTGCATACAGGGACCCATGGAGCCACCTTTGTGTGTGTGCTCCCTGCCAGAGCTGTGGACTAATCTCCTTATAAACTTATAGCAGCATGGGTAAGTCAGGCTGCTTCTGAATGACAATGGTTGGAGAGTGCATCGTTCCAACTGTACTGTTACTGTGAATGGCACAGAGAGCTTTCTCTACTACCCAGGGAATGAAGTGCTAAGGATTTGGGGGGGGTGAGCAGAAGGGGCTTTCTGTTTGGATACAGATAGTAAGAAAATGTACTGGGTTATGTTGCATTGCTTGACATTACCTAGTACATTAAAAATATTACTTCAAGCAGCCTCAGGAGGACCACAAAATAAAAGTCCACTATACCCAAAAAAACAAAAAATTTGCATTGTAGCCATTGTGTGAAAGGGCCGCTAATAACTTTCTGCAGAAAATACAGGTTCTGTGGCCTTTTGTTTCCTATTGAGGAAAAGGAGGCAGCAGTTACTGTTCTACTTCTACAGGATTTCTGGAAGTCAGCAGTGTATTGGAAATTACTGCTCAATACTTCAATGCACCTTAATGTATAATCATTTGTTGCTAATTTTATTAAAACCTCATTTATTTAAACCAGTGTATTAAAATGATGTTATTCATATGCAATGCTTCTGTCCTCTCAGAAATGTCTGCCAATGACAGGTATTGCATATGTAGAAGTCTACATTGTGGGATCCTTCTAGCAACCATCTTCACACTGGTATCCTATCATAGGTGTGAATGGTAGTGAAAAAGTTTAAAAAGACCCTGGCAACTGTCACATCCAGGTGTAAATGTAGCTTTGCTAGCTTACAGCTGATCTCTAAACAGATATAAATGACACAAATCAATGCAGTTCTGTATTCATTAATTATAAATGCACACTGTGTAAATGTATGAAGGAGTACAATGAGCCACTTAGTTCATGTGCTAACAAAGAGCATGCTGAGCAGAGTGACAGAGAGATGAGCTTATCACTGTGCAGCTTCTCCTCCACTGTCCAGTCATAGGCTGGGGGTGGGTCAATGACTGGCTATGGAGGAAGTTATTTGATTTCAGTCTGGGTACTGAGGGCATCTAGTGGTGAAAAAGAGTTCATGCTGGAGACAGCTCTGGATTGAAGGTATTGCAGCAAACTCGTGATCTTCCCATGTAGGACAAAGCCACAAATCGCTCAAACCATAGCTTATGATGCAGGGCTATGGAAACTCACAATGTGAGAATGTTTGGGCTTGGCCCAGCAAAGTGTGTCCCATGCTTTTCTGTTTCGGTATGTATAACCAATTCCATACCGGGCGATTTCTTGCACTCCGCTCCTACATGTAAAAATCATCAATTTTTTTGCTAGAAAATTACTCGGAACCCCCAAACATTATATATTTCTTTTTAGCAGAGACCTTAGGGAGAAAAATGGCAGTCATTGCAACGTTTTATGTCACACGGTATTTGCGCAGAAATTTTTCAAACGTGTTTTATTTGAAAAAAAACAAACTGTTTTACGAATTAAAAACAAAAAAAAAATACTAAAGTTAGCCCAATTGTTTTGTATAATGTAAAAGATAATGTTATGCCGAGTAAATAGATACCTAACATGTCATGCTTTAAAATTGCGCACACTCGTGGAATGACACCAAACTTTGGTACTTAAACAGGTTACCAGTTTAGAATTACAGTGGAGGTCTTGGGCTAAAATTGTTGCTCTCACTCTAATGTTCGTGGCGATAACTCGCATGTATGGATTGAACGCTGTTTACATATGTGGCTGAGACGAATGCATGCGTTCGCTTCCAGTATTGAAAACTGCCAGGCCGGGCGTGACGTCATCATCACCGGGGACCATCTGGTCCTAGCAGTCTCTATGATGTACTTCCGCTTACCGTTTATGGAAAAAAGAACATGGAAGGCTCCATAGTACATACCATTAAAAAAGACTTTATTAAAAACGAAGAGACACTTACTGATGTCCTTGTGATGAAACGCGGCGGATCACGGCATGCTGGTGTCACCCACGTTGAACCCGGAAGGACGGGTGGATCTCCAGCCGGCCGGTGGTTTTGATTTTATGCTTTATTTCAACGATTTATGTAAGTGTCTCTTTGTTTTTAATAAAGTCTTTTTTAAAGGTATACACTATGGTGCCTTCTATGTTCTTTTTTCCATAAACGGTGATACCCATCCTTGGACCTAAGGTATATAGTTGGCATTGGGTGATCTATTCCATCTGTATACTGCGGACATCCAGGTTATCCCTGGTTTGGTGGTTCCTCTAGCTCTGCCTCTCTGATTCATCTTGGTCATTCATAAGCCTTCCAAAATTTGGCTTCTGATAAGCAGATCCATAGTTGGTGGCGGACTGAGCACCGGCGTTGGACACCATTTAGTTAAATTGTTTGCACCATTTGTCACTTCATTTGGGACTTTCTGGATTATCATCAATTAATTATATTTATACATTTATTTTGGTCACTTGATTTTTATTTGATTACTGTGATATTCACCTGCATGGTTTGTTTTTTATTTATTTATTTGTTTTACTGTATTTGTGCTTTTCATTTGCACTATTATCTCAGCATTTATTAGCGCAGCTTATTTAGTATATCTGTTGTTTTGGTGCCATCTCACATGAAGCTGCTGCTTTTTTATTAATTTCACTAGCGCGGTTACACTTTGTGGATATTACATATTTGCTTAGTTAAAGTTGTCTAGTGGTCTCACAAACATCTAATAATGAACTCTAATGCCTGCTATCAGTGCATACAGGTAGTAACAGCAGCTACCCCCTTCTGTATACACCAACACTGGGGCTGGGAACACACAGGTACACTGATGGTTTCACAGAAGCCAGACAGAATTTGCTTCCTATCTCCAGATGAGTAAAAGCTGCAGTCTGATTGGCTGCTCCAGACAATGCAGACACTTCTCATTCCACTACTGACCTGCACTTCAGTCAGGACAGGACGCTATTCTTAAAGGGGCCCCAGTCATCTGTACAGAACAGTCAGCTCCATATAGAGTATCTCACAAATGTGAGTATACCCCTAACATTTTTGTAAATGTTTTATTGTACCTTCTCATGTGACAACACTGAAGAAATGAAACTTTGCTACAATGTAAAGTAGTGAGTGTACAGCTTGTATAACAGTGTAAATTTGCTGTCCCCTCAAAATAACTCAACACACAGCCATAAATGTCTAAATCACTGGCAACAAAAGTGAGTACACCGCTAAGAGAAAATGTCCAAATTGGGCCCAATTAGCAATTTTCTCTCTCTGGTGTCATGTGACTCGTTAGTGTTACAAGGTCTCAGGTGTGAATGGGGAGCAGGTGTGTTAAATTTGGTGTTATCGCTCTCACTCTCTCATACTGGTCACTGGAAGTTAAATATGGCACCTCAAGGCAAAGAACTCTCTGAGGATCTAAAAAAAGGATTGTTGCTCTACATAAAGATGGCCTAGGCTTTAAGAAGATTGCCAAGACCCTGAAACTGAGCTGCAGCACGGTGGTCAAGACCATACAGTGGTTTACCAGGACAGGTTCCACTCAGAACAGGCCTCGCCATGGTCGACCAAAGAAAAAAGATGTAATAAAATATTTACAAAAATGTGAGGGGTGTACTCACTTTTGTGAGATACTGTACATACAGGAAAGAAAAATTCCACCCAGATCTGATTTTCTGACCCATGTACAGTGCAATACATATTACTGACTTCTGCATTGCTTACTACTATTCTCTGCATTGTGAGGGGCATACTACTGACCTTTGCACTCTGCGTTACCACTGACCCCTCCACTTTTCTTTACATATCACTAACCTCTGCACTCCGCATTACTTACTCCTAACCCCTGCACTGTGCCCTACATACTACTGACCGCTGCACTCTGCATTACTTTTGAGCCCTGAACTCTGTGTTACTTACTCCTGACCTGTGCACTGTGTTACTTACTAGTAACCTCTGAACTCTGCAATACTTACTACTGATCACTGCACTCTGCATTACTTACTCCTGAGCGCTGTACTCTGTTACTTACTAATGAACCCTGCACTTTGCATTACCACTTACCCCTGAACTCTTCAGACTCTCATTTTTTATAGAGGCCTTGCTAGGTTAACTCTGTCTTTAAAAAAAATGTATGTTGCTTAAAAGTGTGCCCACCTCCTTCTGCACTAACTCCTCATGGAAAGAGCAGTCAGTCCTGCACAGTATTTTTTCCACCTACAACAACCTCCAACCCATCAGCAGCCACAACAGTTGTCGCAGTACTAAGCAGAAAGGTCTGGGTCAAATAATGTTTTCTAATTATTTTTTTAAAAAAAAATGTGTTTGCAGTGTAATTGGTTTTTATTATCACTATATTCTCTGAAATGAGAATTGGGTTGCTACAGTTTAAATAGACTGTACAAACTAAAAGTTGAAGCCTGCTAAACAAACACATAAGTAATTTTAATAATAAACAATACCTTCTTGTCCATGTTTTTATCCCTATTATGATAACTAGCTTTTATATATATCATTTTTAAAGTTAAATTGCACAGTATGTTAATCTTGTACAATCATGGCTATTTTAGCCACATGCTCTCTCAGCACAGAAAAGTGTTTGCAGAGGGCCACATATATGTGGCCTCTGGCATTAAAGCCCACCCACTGAGGGGCCGCATATATGCTTATCATCAGGAAGAGGTTAAATGAATTCCCTTCCCCTAATTTAAAGCGGAGTTCCAGCCTAACCGCACACTCACCTGTCCCATGGTCCAGCGATGCGCCGTCTTCTCCCTCTCTGCTCTGCGGCGCCGGCATCACTGATGTGGGCACCTGGCTGTGACAGTTTGCGGCTTCACAGCCGGGTACGCACTGCGCATGCGCTAGTTGCGCTATACGTCGTGATTGGCTGGCAATCTTCTGGGACCTCTGACATGTCCCAGAAGATTGCAGGGAGGGAGGGAGAGAGGAGAACTTCCGCTCAGGGTGCCGCGGCGCTCCGAGCGGAAGTGGGAGCGGGTACTTGTCAAAACTAGGTACCCGCTCCCCCCCCCCAAAAAAAATGACATGCCAAATGTGGCATGTCAGGGGGTTAGGACTATTTAAAGCGGAAGTTCCACTTTTGGGTGGAACTCTGCTTTAAGGACATACCCACCTACAGTGGCTTGCTGGACAAACAGCAAACAAGGTATCCTTGGAGATGTTTACTAAATGTTATAATTTATGCTGCCAGTGTTGCTGGAAGAATGTGCTCTTTGTTCTCTGCTGTGTGGATAGGAAGGAGGAGCAATTGTCTTGCCAGCAGTGTGCCATTGTCTGATAAGGACACTCCAGGACCATCAGATACAGGTGCATCTCAAAAAATTTGAATATCATCAAAAAGTTTATTTATTTCAGTAATTCAATTAAAAAAGTGAAACTCATATATTATTTAGATTCATTACACAGAGAGTGATATATTTTAAGCATTTCTTTCTTTTAATTTTGATGATTATGGTTTACAGCAAGGGAAAACCCAAAATTCTGTATTTTAGAAAATTTGAATATTACATAAAACCAATATAAAAAAAAAGGATTTTTAATACAGAAATGTTGGCTTACTGAAAAGTATGTTCTTGTAGAGTTTAATGTGCACTCAATACTTTTTTGGGGCTCCTTTTGCATGAATCACTGCATCAATACGGAGTGGCATGGATTCGATCAGCCAGTGGCACTACTAAGGTGTTATGGAAGCCCAGGTTGCTGTGATAATGGCTTTCAGTTCATCTGCATTGTTGGGTCTGGTGTCTCTCATTTTCCTCTTGACAATATCCCACAGATTCTCTATGGGGTTTAGGTCAGGTGAGTTTGCTGGCCAATCAAGCACAGGGATACCATGATCATTAAAACAGGTATTGGTATTTTTTGGCAGTGTGGACAGGTGCCAGGTCTTGCTGGAAAATCAAATCAGCATCTCCATCAAGCTGGCCAGCAGAGGGAAGCATGAAGTGCTCTAGAATTTCCTGGTAGATGGCTGCACTGACTTTGACTTGATAAAACACAGTGGACCAACACAAGCAGATGACATTGCTCCCCAAATCATCACTGACCAAGGAAACTTCACACTGGACCTCATGCAGCTTGGATTCTGTGCCTCTCCACTCTTCCTCCAGACTCTGGGACCTTAATTTCCAAAGGAAATGCAAAATTTACTTTCATCCAAAAAGAGGACTTTGGACCACTGAGCAACAGTCCAGTCCTTTTTCTCCTTAGCCCAGGTAAGACGCTTCTGATGTTGTCTCTGGTTCAGGAGATGCTTGGCACAAGGAATGCGACAGTTGTAGCACATGTTCTGGATACATCTGTGTGTAGTGGCTCCTGAAGAACTGACATCAGCCATCGTCCACTCCTAGTGAATCTCCCCCTAAATTCTTGAATGGACTTTGCTTCACAATCCTCTCAAGGCTGAGGTTATTCCTGTTGCTTGTGCAACTTTTTCTACCACACTTTTTCCTTTCACTCAACTTTCCATTAATATACTTGGATACAGCACTCTGTGAACAGCCAGCATCTTTAGCAATGACCTTTTGTGGCTTACCCTCCTTATGGTGGATGTCAATGACTGTCTTCTGGACAACTGTCAAGTCAGCAGTCTTCCCCATGATTGTGTAACCTACTGAACCAGAGTGAGAGACCGTTTAAAGGCTCAGGAATCCTTTACAGGTGTTTTGAGTTAATTATCTGACTAGAGTTTGACACCATGAGTTTACAATATTGAACTTTTTCACAATATTCTAATTTTCTGAGATACTGAATTTTGGGTTTTTACTAGCTGTAAGCCATAATCATCAAAATTAAAAAGAAAGAAATGTTTGAAATATATCACTCTGTGTGTAATACATCTACATAAATATATGAGTTTCACTTTTTGAATTTAATTACTGAAATAAATTCACTTTTTAATGATATTCTAATTGTTTTAGATGCACCTGTATAGGAGGAGGAAAATTAAGGGAAGGAGACAGAAAAAAAACTCAAACATGAGACTGTGAAGTGTGCCCAGTGTACTGCAGTCAGTTTACACACACTGCCCAAGGGGGGAACACTGGTTCACTTTTGCCAGAGCTGTTTTAGTTGGATCTCTAGTAGGTCCCCTGCATTTCTGGCCTTTTGTCTATTTTTAACATGCAGTTAGGTCCATATATATATTTTTGGACACAGGCACAATTTTAGATTTTCAGGTATTTGCCAAAATATATTCAAGCTATAGTTACTGTATATAATGGATATGAGCTGAAAGTGCACACTCTTAGGTTTAATTTGAGGAATTACAGCTCTTACAAATAGCCATCCTCTCTTTTTCAAGGACCAAAAATAAATGGACAATTGAATCAAAAGCTGTTTCATGGCCAGGTGTGGGCTACTCCTTTGTTATCTCTTCATCAATTAAGCTGGTAAAAGGTGTGGAGTTGATTCTAAATGTGGTATTTCCATTTGGAATCTATTACTGTGAATCTACATCATGGGCTCAAAGGAGCTGTTAATGCAAGTGAAACAGGACATTGTAAGGATTCAAAAATGAAACAAATCCATCAGAGAGATAGCAGCAACATTAGGAGTGGCCAAATCAACAGTTTGGTACATTCTGAGGAAAGAAGAATGCACTGGTGAGCTTAGCAACATAAAAAGGACTGGACATCCATGGAAGACAACAGTGGTGGGAGAATGCAGTATCCTTTCTATTGTAAAGGAAAAACCCATTTACAACATCCAAAAGTGTGAAGGACACTATCAAGGAGGTGGGTGTATCATTGTCAAATTCTACAATCAAGAGAAGACTTCACAGAGCAAATACAGAGAGTTCACCACAAGGTGCAAACTATTCATAAGCTGGAAGAATAGAAAAGCCAGATTAGTCTTTGCCAAAAAAACATCTAAAAAAGCCAGACCAGTTCTGGAAAAGAATCCTCTGGATGATGAAACTAAGATTAATCTGTGCCAGAATGACAGGAAGAAAAAAGTGTGGAGAAGGTTTGGTTGGAACAGCTCATGATCCAAAGCACACAGGGTCATCTGTAAAACATGGTGGAGGCAGTGTGATGGCATGGGCATGCATGGCTTCCAGTGGCACTGGATCATTAGTGTTTATTTATTATGATGTGACAGAAGACAGAAGCAGCCGGGTGAATTCTGCAGTGTTTAGAGATATACTGTCAGCCCAGATTCAGTCAAATGCAGCAAAGTTAATTGTACGGCGCTTCACAGTACAGATGGACAGTAATCTAAAACACACTGCAAAAGCTACCCAGGAACTTTTGAAGGAAAAGAAGTGGAATATTCTGCAATGGCTGAGTCAATCACCTGATCTCAACCCAATTGAACATGCATTTCACTTGTTGAAAGCAAAACTAAAGGTAGAAAGACCCACAAACAAAGAACAACTGAAGACAGGTGTAGTTAGAGCCTGGCAAAGCATCAGAAAGGAGGAAACCCAGTCTTTGGTAATGTCCATGGGTTCCAGACTTCAGGCAGTCATTGCCAATAAAGGATTCTAAACAAAATTTAAAAAAATAACATTTTATTTATCATTATATTCATTTTTCCAATTTCAATTGCGCCTCTGAAAATGGGGTGGGGGGGGGGGGCTGTGTATAAAAATGGTTGCAGTTCCTAAAATGTGTACTGGATATTTATGTTCTGCACTTCAAATTTATTTGGGTTGTTTCATTTACATTTTATTATGGTGCCATATAGAGTCAAAAGTATGAAAATTGTGCCTTTGTCCAAATATAAAATGGACCGAACTGTGGATCTGCAGTCACAGAGAAAGTGTACCCGTGCGGTGGGTAGAGGCTTGAGATATACAAAAATGAGGAGGGGCAGCCTCCATAGATTTGTTTACATGTGTCTGTGTGGTGGGGTGTATAGAGCAAGTAAAATCTGTGTAGGCATCTGCGCTGGGGGCAGCAGTCAGGTCCCATAGTGCTCTGTTTCCGGGTCATGTGTCCTGAGGTTGTGGCAGCATTGTACTGTCCACAGAGTCCTAAGTAAAAAAAGAATTCCAGAAAAATGAATTCCAAGCTTGGGGAAGCCTGGAGGATATTAAAGCTGCCCCAAGAGTATTATTGGTGAGACTTGATCTTAACACCAAGCGGCCTAATATCCACAACACCAGATACACGTTTGGTTGAACCCCAGACTGAAAAACTGTGGTTCATTCTCTCTGGTGAGTAGGGATATGAGAGGGGAGTGTGGCACACTTCACAGCATGTTTTCATGGAGCACTTCAGCACCTTATTAATGGAGATTGGAGCACATGAGCACTTTATCTGAGAACTTTTGAAAGACTTTGTATAAGTTTTTTATATATACTTTTTTGAGCGAATTATGTTTATATGTTTTATTGGCAAGCGCTGTATTATTATAATTGTATTTTTTGAGGTGTAATAGCATAGGGTGGAGAGCAGTTGCAGATATTTTGGAATCCCACATACATAGCGCAATTGATTATATGTTTTCATTTGAAGCGTGTACGTGTACCTCTGAGCCTCATTTATCTAACATTACCTAGTTCATTGTGTTTGTTAAATTACATTAGCAGTTTGTTATGTATACTTTACTATATTTTTTACTTTAGAAAGCAGGCCCCTTGACTTTTTTTTTTTACTGCACTATGAATTCAGACTGGCTAGATCCGGGCTAGGGTTGTACTAGGAAGTTGACAATCTGAAGAAGTAAAATTTCTAGCAAGTTCAATGGCTCTTTATAAGTGAATAAAGATAATTTATGAAAAGGAAAAAAGCTGCACGTAAGAATTTACAATACTTGATTTTCTGTCCTTTTATCTGCAGTCACCGAGATAGGCAGGTAAATGGTAATGTAACGATATTTATGTGCTCTTCATGACATCATTTATCAACCAAGATTTGTATCGAAGACTCTAATATTTCTTCCTTGCATTTTGTGTAAGTATCTTCTGCATTATACATATTTACAAAAGAGAGGAACTACATCATATATTTAACGGCGTAAATATATATTTACTTTTAAAGCTAGATTTGTATGTGATTTCATGCATATATGAATAATTCAACTGACCCCAACACCAGGGAAATGGAGAGTAATGGCATTGGAGCTATACTCACTGCTGAATGGTGTTCAGGAAATTACAAAAAAGATGACGATGGATCAAGGATAATTCCATAAGCAGTAAACAATGGGTCTTCTACACCAGACAAATATATTAGGATTTTTCTTTTCATGTGTTTAGTCCACAAAGAAAAATCACCATGTAGTGCAAAGCATCATGACCATGGCAATGTGTACCCATCCAGGCTGCAACATGTCTGCTTGTAGCTGGGTGGTCAGAGGTGGTAGAAATATGGATCAATGGCCTGTTTTTACAACCACCCCCTTGCTTCAAGGATAAAGTGAGCCTTACACTGTAAGGTGTATGCATACAGATTTAAAGCCTAACCCAAAGATTTTGTTTTTTTTTTGGTTCCTTTTTTTTTTTAAAAGGGGAAAAGCTAAAGTTTCGAAGAGAGTTCCCTAGCAGAAACACATGACAATAAAAACCTATCAAAGGTTCTAATACTTCTCAGCACTTTGCAAAACAAAATACAAATGATGGCCAAAAATGGACTTTACAGTTTGCTTCTTCTATGTGGTCATTCAGCAATGCACAAATGAGCAGTAAATGGCTCTATATCAATATAGTGGTATTTTCCAAGATCTGCTCTGTTCCTGCATGATATGTGCTTTCCATCAGCATGTCCGTAGTGGAAAAGCTAGGCAGGTGTTTGTTTTTAGTTTGGATGTGACCTGTATTTTCACTAGAAGTTAAATACTTACAATGTGTGTTTGGTTAAAACTGTGACAACTGTTTTTTGGTTATTAGATAAATGTTCTTATTAGATAATATAAACCTGTGTTCGAGTATAAAAATACATGGACTACAGGGGAATAGCAAGCAACATATTATGGAAGGCCATAACTTTAATATGACATTTCACATATGCAAATATTAACTTATTAAATTGTCAGTGAACAGTAGCGTGCCATAGTCATATAACAACATTTGTTTCTTAGGACATCAGGTCAGCCCCCATTCCTGCAGCTTCAAACCTCGGATCAGCCCCCATTCCTGCACCTTCAGACCTCAGATCAACCCCAATCCCTGCACATTCAGACCTCAGAACAGCCCCAATCCCTGCACCGGATAAACCCACCAGACATGAGAATAGCTAGTTTTTGGTCAGCCTGTGAAGCAGTGAAAGGGATAGCCTAGTAATGCTTAGGCTATTTAGGTTGGTACAAAATGTCAGTAAATCATTTGTTTATAATTGTTTTTTAGTTGTAGAAATATTAATTGTGAACTTGGCAGTGGCTAGCCACACATCATTCCAATATTCTGGTGTCAATGCTTGGGCCAAATTTATCTTCCAATTCTTAGGTGTTGGAGGGGTTGGAAGGCAGATGTAATCTTCAAAGAATATACAGATGTAATTACCCTTGGAATGTAAGGATAATTTTTGCAGATCATCATAAAAGTGTTTTGACCTGGGAGTCAGTGTTTTGGAACAGAGACATAACATAATTTTACATAGTAGGTCATAGATTTTATGGAGTTTAGCCAAATACCACCAGTAGAAAGACTGTGGAGAGTCAAAGCTTGGGTAGAAGGGTTGCCTCATAAAACGGAAAGGGGCAGCTGCAGGGACAATAGGAGTATTTGTTATCCCAGGTTCTTAGAGAATGCTTTGGGATGAGGTTAAGGCGATGTTTCCTGAGATGAGGTGGAAGCAAAAGTGGGTTTGGAACATTGATTGGGGCAGTGGAATAGGTATATCCAGGATGGAACATTGAATAAATGAGTGAAAGTTATGCTATATGAAAGGCACAATAACAGCTACTAAGTGTAAAACACTGAAGCCACCTCTCAGTTTGGGTTTATAGAGGATCTGGTGAGCAGTCCTGGGTCTTTCGGACTTCTATATAAATTTCAGGGTTTTGTATTGAAGTATGCAGATAATATAGGGGATTGGGAGAACCGTAAAAAAGTTATAAGAATAGAAAGACCATTTTATATGCAGTCACTTGGCCAAGCCAGGAGATAGGGTAAGTCGCCCACTCGCAGAGAAGTTTTGGCATATGACAAATAAGGGGAGGGTGGCTGGCACTATAAACAGTACTATAGGAGTTAGTGGGATTAATCCTAAGATACTGGAGGTGTTTGGACATCCACTGAAATTTGTAGGAACATTGGAGTGTTTGGGGCCAGGGTTGGAGGTAGAAATATATATAAATCTTTACTTTTTGCTCTACCTAAATGAAGACCAAAAAGAAAGCACGAGTTTTGTTATAGTTTGGAGGTTGGAGAGAGAGATATTGAGGTTGATTGGGAACAATATTAAATCATCTGCCAAAATGAAGTGCTTATGATGGGAATCAACAATGTCTATGCCTTGAATGTTTTGATTTTGCGCTATTACAAGGCTATAGTTCTATGATCAAGACAAAATGTAAGGCTGGGAGGAGCAGCCTTGACAAGTACCAGAAAGGATGGGGAATATAGGCCTTCTAGTGTACAATAAAGTTCTGAAATCTTGGTAAGGAAATAGTCTCAGAAGATGCATTTACCCAAGATATAGAAAAGATAATTCCATGATAGCTTATTGAAGACAGCTTTAATATGTGAAGAAAGAATGAATGGGCAAGTTGAATTTCTAGCAGAGGGCTTTTAGTAAATTGTGCCTATAATTTCCCCATGTACTTACAATGGAAGTTGTGTGTAGCAATACATAATTAGTCATAGATTTATACGTTTAGCTTCTGCACCTGAAGTTTAAAAAGATGAAGTTGAAAGCATGCACACATTTCGCCACTTTACTAGACACATTTCAGTCAATACCACATCAGCTAATCAGATACATTTCAGTCAATGCCATTTAATTGGCATGCACAGAATAATTTATCAAATACAAGCTGTCCATGACAACCAGCACATTAGTGTTTAAATGGAGTCTAGACACCTGTAAATTAAATACAGGTTCTCTAGAATAATTTGACAGCCATTTAATGGATTTTCAATCCACAGTACAATCTGCAAAGCATTTGTAAAGTTGGCCTTAAGCAGATGGTAGATAGATATGTGAACTGACTGCTGAAAAATTAAAGAGACTCTGTTGCTGACTGCTACAGGTATGATGCATGGGTACTGTCTGAGAGTGCTTATGTTTGCCCACCCCATCCTGCATCCTACTGCATTCCTACTGGCCAGTAAGGCTGCCCCTCATAGTGATTAGCTAGTGAAAATGTGCGGTGAGGGGCTTTGATACTGCCTGGGCATGTTGAGGCTCTGCCTGTAAGAGCAACATGACATACTATTTGCATTGGGCCATTCATGAACAGCCTCAAAGAACAGAAGTGTACAGGTTTTACAGAAATATTTTTTTAACTGTTAAAGCAAGGCTGTTTTTTAACCCCCCCCCCCCCAAGCCTTTCCCATTTAACAATGCTGCAAAAAAAAAAAACAATAAAAACCTATAGAGTAAAAAGAGTATTAAATACAGTTAATAATCAACAACAAAAAAGTCAAATAAATGTAGCGCTGTGAACATAGAGAAATTTTAAATAAATTCAAATTAAGTCCAGCAAACATTTAGTACCCAGTGCTTATGTGTGTAAATGTGTATACATTTCATAGGGTTTCTTTACAATTCCAATGAAAACCAGAGAAATCTTCACATGTACTCCAAAAAGTGTTTCAGTGCTCACACCACTCCCCAGATGGCTGAGACTCACCAGATATTCATGCCTTTCTTAAAAAAGTTCAGTATGTAATGCTCTAATAAAGGTAGCACATATCTATAGCTATATCACTCTCGATCCTGCAGCTCCAAACTCATCCAATCCAATAGTGCAAAACCATAAAACAATTTCTTTTCATTAAAACCAGAAAACTATTCACAAAACAGATAAATGTAAGTGCATTAATATATCCCACCCAAAGCCTGTAATGACCCAGGGGTTATAAGGTGCTAACACAAGAGGACTTCTGTCAAAAACATTGGTCTCTAACCACCCTCGATACTTCACTTCTAGTGAAGCCGCTGAGATCACTTTTAGTTGCCGTTCAGCCACGTACTGATGTGTTTCGTCCCTACAACTTTGTCCTGGATGAAACACATCACAAAGGGGGGTGATGTAAGGGCCAAGGGCAGAAGCCAGGGGAAAGGTAATTACTGTATATTTTATAAAAAACATTTCTACAGTTTTTTTTAATAAATGCACTACTAAATGCGCAGGATATGTGAGCACAAACACAGTATTTCTTATTCGCTGCTGCTAGCTTCAGGTCCCTTAGCACAGCTTTCATAAATGTCCTGTCAGGGAGAGCCCACTTGTGTATGAGCTGAAAAAAGGACGACAGAACAGTTGCATACAACTGCAGAAAGCAGGGAAGGGGTTATGTTTTTGTATCGGCGCACACAGCATATAGCACACAAGACCATTCAGCCCCTGTTCCTGCCAGGAGCATGCACACAAGGATTGTTCCATGGGACCTTGCATGAGAAAGGAGGCACTCTAAAACAATAAAGTGATGCAAGCGCTGGGGAGAATGGCTGGAGCAGGAGGAAAGAAGAATTGTTGAAAATCAAGAAGTATCATTTATGATAACTCTTCACCTAAGGAAGTGACATTTATAAAACAAAGGTAATGCTTTAATATTACTTTAATGAGTGGACCTAGTGTTTTTGGCACAAGGTCTGCTTTATGGTATTACTTACAGGTCACTGACCTCACTTTTTACACACCTCAGTTAAGGAGTGCAGCTTAGACCATTGCTCACTCCGAGTCTGGTAATTGGGCAATTTACCATGTCACTACATTCATGAGATTGACCGCACTATGCGAGAGAGCCTCAATGGCTCAAAGTGCTGTCCTTCCTCACCTAGAGTCCTGCAGTGCAAAGAGAATATCAAGAAAAAATTTAGGTATGTATACTAGCTGCTTTTAAAGAACTATTTTTAATAATAATTTTTAGCATTTTTAGGATTATATAGGGGTCTTTTATAGCTGCTTATAGATTTCTTTTTTATACCTTGGGCAATATGAATGTGTTGACTTATTATTCTAAATGTCCAAGCTGTAAACACTCTGAAATGGCTTTTAAAGAATCACTAGGTGAAAAAGGAAATGCTCTTTAAATTTTGTTCTTGGCACCTTCTTTCATTTAGTGCAAAAACCAATGCAAATAAGGTCCTAAAGAACTTTTTGGGTAAAAAGGCTGCTTGATATTGTATGCAAAGATCTCCGCTTCTTCCACTTACTCCAAAACATGTCTCTGGATAAGACAGAGCCTTTGGAGTTAGACTGCACATGCTCAGTTTGGTGTGTATTGCTAGAGAGGTTTTTTCTTTTTACTTGGGAGAGTGCATGTGAACAGCACAGGACCAACCAGCGCTGTCCAGACAGAGGGTCAGGAGCCCTACAGCCTCATAGGAAAGCTCAGTGCAGTATGAAAACTCCTCCTACAAGCTTCACCAGGAGCTGATAGAAAGTCACAAGACTGCCATATACTGCTGATGAGATAAGGTATTTAGCAGTTTATATGTACTAAAATAATTGCACTTCCATGTTCTGTGTACTGTGGGAGACCGAATATAGTGAATGCGGGGTCTTGAGTTTAGTAACACTTTAAGGAAAATATGTAAAAGGAGGGAGGGCATGGAAGAGGGGAAAAGGGAATGAAGAGAAAGAGGAGGCAAGATTCTGGGTGGGGGGAGGGGAAAAGAACAAAAAAGTGACTGAGGGAACAATGAAAGGGGAATTAGAAGGAGGGGGGGCATATAGGGATATAGGGCATATTCATGTATAATAATGGATAACAACCTAATAAAAAGTCACTCTAGTCACTTTTAGTTGAAGAGTCAATATACTTTAATTTTATTTAGTAAGGAAAAATGATCACCTTCTTTGATAGGGTTGTTGATCCTTTTTTAATTGTACCTTGAGATAATCAATATTCGAACCACGATGGTCCACAAAATGATGTTCTACATTGGTTTTCTTATTGGTCCAGATATTAGACAGATATACCCTGAAAAGATCACACAACCATCAATAAATTACATAGACAACTTTGCTTCCTGTGGCAATTCACCAACTGCCTGATTTTAGATAAGCAATCAATGGCACACAACTGGACAATGTGAGTTTCACCCAACTAGGGACAACTCAAACAACAAATGAACCCAAACCCGAACATGCCTCATGTAGGTTGATTTGTATTAGACTGAAATAAACTATGAGTAAATACATTGCCAGTAAGGATACCCTTCTTAGCCACATAGTGAACCCCTGGGGACAATATCCCCTTTAATTCAGCACCACCTTGTATTATGGTTAAATATCTATATTTTAGTATATTCTGTTTAACCTTATCAAACCCCATGCTATAGCAAAAAGACACCAACTGCAAATCCCAATTCTTGTGTACTCTCTTAAACCAGCCATACATACAGGGACCAGCAAAGCTTAGATCCATGTATGGGCAGGCGAGTTGTACACAAGTTGATCTATCGTAAACTAACTTGAAAAGTTTTCTCTATATCAGCAAGTGCTGTGGTGAAAATGTGGCGGTGCTGGTGAATATATTCTGACAGCGAGGAAAGCGGGATTCGCTCATCTATATTGAGTGTGTGGATGGAGGAATCAAGTAATTTTTTTCCGTTTAACCTGCAGGTAGAATGAAAAAATGAAATCACTGGTGTATGGGCAGTCTTACTCTTCCTATAAAGAGAAGACCATCTCTAGGGTGTTCTTAGCCCTATGGTCGACCAATCTCCTCCTTAACTCTGTCTCCTTAGTGAAACACTATCCAGTGATGATAAGTTGGGCTGATCCCTATTAAATTGACCTCTGAGTACAGATTTTTTTAAAATTGTCTAAAAGGAAACTATTGGCACTGAGAGGGTAGATTCTTGACATGGGCCTGTGGTAGGCCTGTACATGGATCCTCTGGTCATCACAGCATCAAATCGGATTCACATATAGGTAATTTATTTTGGGCCATTGCTCCTCATAAATTAATTCAGGGCTACATCCATTGTTATTCACACTATATAGCGGTTGGCATAAATAGATGCAAACAATTAAACTCATTGAGGCACTACATTTTTTGAGACAGTGATGCCAGTCAAAATAAATGTAATTGTGTGTCAATAAAAAAAAAAAAAAAAAAATCCCCTTCCAAGATGTAGTTTTTCAAATCCAAAGAATATTCAGTGTACCAATTAAATTATGTTATAGTGCCTAAAATCGGGTGTATAAGAGTACAAAGATGTAACATCACAAGTTTAATACTTGCTGTTTACATCCCATGTCCTTTGCTTCAGAATGATATGTTTTGTATCACATAAATAGGTAGGTAAATTCCACATCAGAAGTTGTAGTAAACTATCCATAATTCCTTCCAAAGGCTCACAGAGACCCAATGCTGACCACAATGGGTCTGCTGGTCACTGGTGACCCCTTCTTATGGAAGCCCGGGAATATGGGATGCTCAGGTACCAGGCCAGGCACTCAGGTACTAGGCTAGGTAATGGAAAAAAGGGGAGAGATCTGCCACATAAATCGTCTAGATGTATGTCTAGCTGCCTCCATCCCTGAATTTGTATTGCAAAAGGAGAGGAAGTGTGGGACTTTAATTGAGTGCAGCTAGGCATATAAGTTTCCAAATGAAAAAATCATGAAAAAACCCCAACAAGGGGGACCTATAGAGAGCTGACATAAAATCGGATGTACAGTTTATAATATACCATATTTATTAATCACATATACAATTATTGCAAATAAGAATACATACACTTATTACATATACAATAAAAATCTGTAAAGATATAGTGAATTACATATGACACCTATTTTTCTATAGGTACATGGTCTGGAAACATAAAAACACTTGAATATAATATCTGAGTAAATGTAGGCTCGACACGTTTCGTGGACCTCCGTCCATTCATCAGGAGCTTAGAGATAAGTGGGGTATCTAAAAATAATAATAGATCTAGATTATAACATAATGTTACTATAAGAAAAAGGGGGGGAGGATAAGAAGGTAATGAATGGAATGGGCACTACCTGAGATAGTGTCACGTATCCAAAAATATTCCAGTTAGGGAAGAAGGAAACGAAGGCTGATCTGAGAAATGCCAGACCTGGGGCTGAGGCATAGACAACATCCAGCACATGGGGGGAAAGCAGCAAAAAAAGTAGAAAGCCGGTATGTGGTGTAAACCAGAAATTTGATATACTTCTCGTAGGAGATGGTATAGCGGATGTACTGGGATCAATAAGATATGAAAATATCTAATGCTTCATTTTATTTATATTCCTATTGAAATAAGAAAGAAAACTCATATTGATTAGAAAACACTACCAGATTCGATGAAAGATGAGTGAAAGCCAGAGAGTCTAAGGAATTACCAAAAAATGTGAGCATCCAGAATGTGAAGAGTGCAAAGAGAGTGGTGATACCACATTAAGTGTCTCCGAATAGGGGGACAGGTGAAAAAGAAACGGCATAGTGGTGGGAAGGGTGGGATGCACTATATAAAGTAATAGAAGAAAAGAAAGAGTAAATGAGGCAGTGAATTGTAAGAACCAAATTGTTATACATATCCATCCCACAGTGAAATATACTCAAAAAAGGTGCATGAAGTAAATATAAAAAAAAAAAAAAAAACGTGACAAGAAGATATATACCACAGTTCCCACGTCCACAGTGTAAAAGAATATCAGAAGCAAGCTGATAGCAATAGGAGCTGAAGTTGTGACCAGGCTGCATGTCCTGATGGGCAGAAGTGAGTCCCTGCCAACGCCATATTGGCGTCTGATCTATATAGGCAGAAATCAAGCCTCCCACATTCGGTCAGCCAGACCAGATGTTGGTCGGAAAGAGCCGCCTCAGACGCAGATGAGAAACAATCACCATGTTGATGTGATGCCAGATGGCTAGGCTAGGTAATATTCTAGGCTAGATCCAAATCAATTATACCCAGGGACACAGCCTCTCTGCCCCGCACGGGCAGACAGTAGCAAGCCTGGGAACTTGTTGTGTATATTATTCAACTGTATGTTTTCACTAGTTGTTGATATATAAATGAGAAAAAAATATTTTAGCACTTGATTGTGCTAAGCACAATTCCATTATTTTATTTTTAAAAGAAGTAATATATTGGGGTACACTCTGCTGTATATTTGCATGTCAAGAGACGTTGGTTGCAACATAACATTATCATGATTCAACAGAAAGCACAGACTCCCAGAAAGCATATTTTACGTTTTATTTTCAAAATATTGCCTACTGTGTTAGAGCTAGAGATATATTGAATTTTTTTTATCCCAGGATGCAATTCAGGTAAATCCAAAGGGATTTTACAAGATTCATTTCTACCAGATGCTTAGCAGTCAGCCAAGCAATTTGATTTAACTGAAGTTTTGTCATTCACGTAACAGCTATTATTTCTTCATGTTGAAACTGTATATATTTTGTTTGTTGTGGGTCACCTGTTTGGTTCTAAAAGAGATTTTAGTGAGGCTGCAATGCATCCATTTATTCTTCCATCTATTGGAAGACGGGGATCTTTGCAATTCTTCTTGGTTGCGAACAGTCAGTTCTCAATTTCTACATCTTCAGCATCACCTTGAATCCATTCTTTCCTATCAGACGTATTGCAAGGGTCCTAAAAACCTAGACTGAAATAAAGAAAAACAATGTGACGTGAGGCTCTCTTGATCTGCATACCATCATATCCCTTTTCCTTTCTTTGTCTTTCTGCTGTCTTTCTCTTGTTCTTTTTCTGCTGTACATCCATGGAACTAAACCATTAGAGCTTTGATTCTTTGTTGATAACAGTCCTAGGCCAGGGACCCAGAGCTGAAACGAACACAAGTATCTTTAAAGGCAACTGTTTTCACCACACCTTGTACTATGTTTTTATAATGAAGTCATGTAGAAATTAGCTCATTTTGGAAAATGTCCCTAATCCATAGTTACATAGTAGGTGGGGTTGAATAAAGACAATAGTCCATCCAGTTCAACCCGTGTAGATGTGTGTGGCCGTAATCATCTCTCATACCCCTGAATGTTCTGATCCTTGAGATGTACGTCTAAGAGTCTTTTGAAAGCCACCATACTACCCGCAGAAACCACCTCTTGTGGTAGAGAATTCTACAATCTTGTAGCCCTAGCAGTAAAGAACCCCCCACGTTGCCTGAGGTTAAAACACTTCTCCTCTAATCGCATTGTATGCCCTTGAGTCCTCATGCAATCCTTTCGACTGAACAGCTTTTTCTCTATGCTGAGATCACCATTGAGATATTTATAAATTGCTATCATGTCCCCTCTCAGGCGTCTCTTCTCCAGGGAGAATAAATCAAGCGATTGCAGGCGCTCTTCATAATTAAGGTCCTCCAATCCCCTAATCAGTTTAGTTGCCCTTCTCTGGACTCTCTCCAGCTCCAACACATCCCTCCTGAGGACTGGCGACCAGAACTGGACAGAATACTCCAGATGTGATCAGACCAGAGTTTTATAAAGTGGAAGGATTATAGTCTTATCTCTGGAATACATCCCTTTCTTTATGCATGCTAATATTCTGCCGGCTTTGGCAGCTGCCGCTTGACCGTTGCATGCTATTGCTTAGTCTATCCTCTACCAAGACTCCCAGATCTTTCTCCTTTTTTGATTCCCCCAAAGGTTCCCCCCCTAAAGTGTATTGTGCTTTTATGTTTTTAGTCCCCAAGTGCAAAACCTTACACTTCTCCACATGAAACATCATTTGCCATGTTGTTGCCCACTCTGTTATTTTGTTCAGGTCATTCTGTAGGATATCTGCTTCATGCTGTGCAGTTATTGCCCTGCCCAATTTTGTGTCATCTGCAAAAACTGATATAGAACTACCGATCCCGTTCTCAATGCTGTATTATTTACCAAACATGAGTATAGCTGGCAAATTAAGGCCCTTGCCTGTTTATTTACAGTATAATCTTCTCCTGAATTGTCACTAATCCAATTCATTTGGTTGCTTTTCCAAATTAGAAAAAAAACATGTTAAGATAGCCATATCTTAAGACAGCATCAGTAATAGCATTTTATAAAATTCAATTCCTCTTGTCTGGTAACCTGAGTCTTGTATAGGTCAGTCAGAAACAGATACGTATAACAGAAAGTAGAAAATCATGTGGGGTTTTTTTTGTTTATATTGTAAAAAAAAAAAAAAAAAACCCCAGTGGTGATCAAATACCATCAAAAGAAAGCTCTATTTGTGTAAAAAAAAAAAAAAATTATATACATTTTATTTGCGTACAGTGTTGTAAATTAAAGTAGCACAGTGCTGAATAGCAAAAATGTCCTGGTCATGAAGGGGGTAAAACTTTACTACTGCTGCACTTGAGGTAGCCTTGCTACTGTTTGTGTTGATCTCGAGGCCAAATGTCATCTTATGCCTAGTCCTTCCCATTAATTATTTTTGTATGTTATTTTTTTTATCATTATTAATCCATTTTATGCTTGCCTAGCAACCAACTATATTGGGTGACAATATATTAGGTTTGTCTTTACTACCTAGTTTGCTGCCTGTTTTTTTTATATGGTACTACTATTAGGTACTAAGTATTACTTTTAGGGAATTCCTGTGATATTATATGTTTGTACATTCAACCTGGTGTGTCAGAGGAGCTGAGGTTCTTGAGAAGGTCAAGGCAAAGAACAGAGGACCCACCCTATCCAGAGGCTCATATGGAGGTAGCACCACATATACTTTGCTCACAGTATCATTTTATGTACATTGTTATTCCATATCATTTTACCAGCAGTCCATGTAAGTCCTACTTGTGATACTTGCTACCATGAGGCAGTGCCTTTCTACAATATAGAACAATAAAACTAAAGAATGCAAGCCTTGCTTTGAAGTACCCAATATACCTTACATATGATTATATATGGTCAAAACTGCATTCGTTTTGATAATCTTACCTAGAAAGGCAGTTCATTATTATTAAACAGCAAAAATGACATGAAGTTTTGTAGTCATTTATTTTAATTGATCACTTGTACTACTAGACCTTCTGCTGCTTATTTCCATTTCAGAGCAATGTAATTGCACACTTTTTATCTAGATGTTATTTTATGAATAGGAATATGTTTTCAATGCTTGGTAACATCATGTTGGTTTTCATACAATAATTAAGGGTTTCCCAGAAAAAGTACTGTTTAAAAGCTCCTGCGCCTTTTTTGTTTGAACTGGGTCTACTGTCAGCTGTGTCTTCAGGGCCATTAGTCTCTTCTGAGCTAATTGTTTTTCCATTACCGTAATAAGTTATTCTCTGCTTAAATGTGAAGATGATTTAAAGCAGAAACTCTGATCTTTTTGTCATATTTTGAAGGTATTTCCTCATCTGTTATTCTTGGTAGCCCGTTAATGGGTGTTTACCTATTTTCTTTTCTCTTTAAAGCGGAGTTCCGGGCACAAAAACTATTTTTTTTTGTGCCCCTCCGCTAGGTAGAGCTCACCTGAAAAGGAATTGGATAGTTATTTTTAATTTTTTTGTTTACTCACCTTTTTATTGAAGATCGTAAATACTCACCTCTGACTGCTTCCTCCCTCGGAGCCGCGGCTCACCCCGTCACTTCCTGCCTCGCGATGATTCCTGGGAGCTAAACGTCATAGGCGACGCCGCATTCCCCTGCTAAACAGCTTCTGGGCATGCCCAGAAGCTGTTTAGGAATGCGGCGCCGCACCGGAAGTGACGAGAGGGGCCGGTGCAGTGCATTCTGGGACACGAAGACGCGGAAGAAGACAGAGAAGAGGACCGCGCCGGCTTCAGCTGCCCACAACAGAGATGGAAACGCTGTGGAAGAAATTTTCTAAGTAAGTATTTCTTCTAAAAGGTAAGTGCGAACCGGGACAGATCAGAGGCTAGCCATTGTGGAATGTGCTAGCCCTGACTGTCCCGGGGGTATGTTCAGCAAAAAATCATTTCTGTGCCCGGAACTCCGCTTTAAGTAGAAAGCCAGGAGAGCAGCATTAGGATGAAGCCACTCCACCCTAACTGTTCTTTAATATATTATTTGCTAATCATGCTTGCCATTGATAGATATTGATTTTAGATTACAACTTTTACCTAACTAACAATTATGTAATAAATGAACACATCTTATTGTTCCATCTTAAAGAGGAGTTCCAGCCTGGGGAAAAAAATAAAAGTCAGCAGCTACAAATATTGTCCAGGGAGCCCGCAATGTCAGCACCTGAAGCCGATCCATCCATCAGCTCCGGGAGCAGCCATCTTCACTAGGGGAAACAGGAAGTGAAGCCTGATGGTTTCATAGCCTGTTTCCTCCTGTGCATGCGCGAGTCGAACTGCGCTTTCTGAATGATCCCTCTGTCTTCTGGGACCTGTGTGTCTACCAGAAGGCAATGGGGGGGAGGATAGGAGGAGGGGCCAGGAATTGCATAGATCACAGCTCAAAGATTGTGGTGATCTTACGCAGAAGTGGGAGTGGGTACTTGGTTTTGACAGGTATCCGCTCCCCCCTAAAAGGTGCCAAAAGTGGCAGCAGGGGGGGATGGGGAGGTAAAGCTCCACTTTAAATAATGCCTTTTACAACCCCCCGTAAACATGCAACCAATTTAGGCATTGGTATTTTTGCTATCATATACAGAAATATTCTAACATATCAGAAACGCCCTGTAATCATTTAGCAATCATTACATTTTTCTCTGTAGAAGCAAGAATGGTACCCTGGCAGCTTTTACTGTAGGAATAATGGACAACTCTGGAAGAAGTGAGGAGGGAACCTAATTAGTGGGATAGTCTGGACTAACATGGGCACATTTGTTACTAACCATTGTTTGTAATGAAGGATTTACATCAATGTCTATTTAGCTTTCCCCAACACTTGGTTTGATTTACTAAAGGCAAATAGGCTGTCCACTTTGCAAGGGAAATTGTACTTTGCATGAAAATATGCCCCAGAGCCTAGTGAATAGAGTAAAGTTTCAATTTGCAAAGAATACCCAGTCATGTGTAAGGAAAACAAACACTGATTTTTTTCCTTGCACATGATTGGATGATGAAGTCAGTGGAGATTTACCTGATTTACTAAGCTCTGGGACAAATTCCCTTAAAACATGCAACTTCCCTTGCAAAGTAAAAAAGCCCATTTGACTTTATTAAAGTGGTTCTAAAGAATAAAATGTTTTTTTTTTTAACCTAAAATAAAAAAAAAATATGTTATACTTTCCTGCTCTGTGCAATGTTATTGCACAGTGCGGCCCCATATCTCCTCTTCTGGGGTTCTCTGCTATTCCTATCTGTGATATTTGGGGGCTTCTTAGCTCAGTGCTAGAAACATTGTTAGTGAGTCCATGCCAGTCTGAACTGTGTTTTTAAGGCTTGTTTTTTACATTTCAGAATGGGGTGCATTGAGACTGTCCATAATTTTAAAGGGTGCCTTGAGATTGTCTATAATTATAAAGGGTGCCTCGACTGAAAAAAAAGGTTGAGAAACGCTGGGTTGGAGACTTTTTCCCACCTAAAACTCTTTGAAGTCTCCTAGCTCCAGAACCAAATTTGGGAGTATCAAAACCTGAAGAAAACCAAAAGATCAGTTTTCTCCACTTCAAATCAATATTTTTGAGCCCTGTACTCTGCATGCATGCAAACTTGTGTCACTTCTACTTCACACCATTACTATCCAAAACGTATGTCAAAGCTTATGTTAGGGCAAAATTACAAACCTATGCAGTATATATCTTCAATACATTTGCATGTTTTATCCATGCAAGTACAGAAAAACACTTAGTATAGCAACTTGGAGGATTAGTTAGGCTCTTTGAGATAGCACAGGCAGAGAACAAAAGAAGCAAGACAACTCTGAATGTGTGACATGATCAACAGGTGTTTTTTTTCACTTATTAAACAGGTATAACAAAATGCTTTCAGTTGTATATTTAACAGACCATTAGATAGCAGATAAGATAAGTTAATTGTTAGGGCTTATGTATACATAAAAGAAAGTAAAAACTTAAACCTTTTTCCCAGAGTTACACTTTAAAGTGGTTGTAAACCACCATTTATGAAATGTGAACTAAGCACATATATCTGTAATGTTTACTTGTCTCTATCCAAAGCTCTAAGTGTTGCTTCTCTCTGGTACTTCATTCTTCTGTTATCAGCATGAGTCACTTCTGACAAGTTCTCCGATACATGAGATAACAGTAGCTAAAAATTTGTGTCCGGGAGGGTGCTTAGAGGGAGATAAGCACACAGCTTGTCTATTCAGAATATAGCTCTGCATGATGTTCCTTTATTCCTCTGCCTATGTGTGTGTGTGTGTGTGTGTGTGTGGGGGGGGGGGGGTGTCCCTTTCCTCCAATCAGCACTCACACAGTGTAAGTGCAGTCCCCCTGCCCTCTGAACTGTGTTGAGACAGATGAAGAAAGATTTTTAACATGATCTGCACTTCTGAAAGGGTGTAGAAAGGGGAAGAAAGCAGATATACAGGTACGACATATGTAGGAGGATTTGTTTCATCCCTGTGTATCATCTGAGGCTGTTCACTTCACTGGGTACATGTGAGGTTTCACAACCACTTTAAGATGGCTTTACAATTGCAGATATGTCATAAAAGTACCTGTAAAGGTTCCTGTATAACAGTCTAAAAAAGTTCCTAATTAACTTTACTATGTGATGCACAAACCTCACTAAAAAAAGTTACATTTTCGCTGTCTCACTAGGCCAAATACCTTTTTACTTGTGTCTCACCTTCTCCCCTCCCAGACACTGAAGCTTACAGTGGGAAGGTTTATGCAGAGTCAATGCTGTCAGTGCAGACATCAGTGGGCAGGACTTGTGCGGGAGTGGCAACAATGCTCTTAATTATGGGGCAGTGCTTCATTGTTACCACCCAATCATAGAGATAGGTGGACAGGCATGAGGTAGACTTCACTGGCATGATCAGTAAACATTCGTGGGGCTTTGCAGGTGTTGAGTCACACATATTTTTTGAATGGGAGGCCATTGGTCAGATTGAAGTAAAATGTATTATATCTAAATTTATTTTATCAGAAGCTTACTCTGTTTTTCTGCTAGCCTAACACACTGTTCGGTGTTATTTTTCTATTCTTTAATCAACCACAATGATGAGTGATTGGTAAAGCCTGAGGCCATTACTCTGAGACAACATTGCAGACACTATTTATCTTGGTCTTGCAGAGCTCGCAGCACTTAAGGGAGACGAAGACACAAATGTAATAATATCAGCTCACATTTAGAAGTATATTTATAAAGCAGTAAATGTAACAATAAACATTCACTGCAAGTGAATCTTCCTGGTGCATGTACTTTAGAATTGCAGTAAATGATTCACCTGCAGTTAATATTTGGTTAATACAACATTCACTCCTTTAAAAATATGTCCCTTAGTGTCATTAATTAGTGCTGTTTACCTGTACATACTGGTGAGATTCCTAGGTGTCTTTTAAAAAAGGTACCTATGGCTTCACACAGCAAGGAAATGACACTCATAACTCTTACTATACCATTAGATGAAAGCAAAGGATGTAGACAGATTCATGCCACTGGAGTCAGAAAAGAAAATATAGGAGTATACAATTACTGCTTTGAATTTAGTATTTTTTACTAGTGGGTTATTGTCTAATATAACCAACTGAAATAACTCAGAATTTATTAATAGAGTGTAAAATAAACTTAGAAATATATTTATTTAAAGAGGAACTCCAAGCAGCAGTGCTGAGGCCAATGCTATACAGAAACTGTATATAATTTTTTCATTAACAATTTAAGAATGGCTTATGGGTGGGATTGCACAATAATTCTGTGCTCTGCAACTTCCCTTAGGAGCTTCATTCAGCTTAAAGCAGGGGTATGTGATTAACATACATGACAGATCAAAATATAGAAAATACACCATGTATCGCTACCCCGTAGAAGCCGTGGGTAATTATGGGTCCTCTGCTCTTGTTCAGCTCTATGGGAGGCCTTACCCTCACTTACACCACCAGAATACCTTGTCTGGAAGAAGCACGCCACCCCAAAGATAAGCAGACTGTATTGGCAGATTAAGATCACAAAATATAACAAGGCAGATGGGTATATGAAAGTCAATGCACAGAAACACAACAGTACAGTGTACACCACAGGGCTACCTCTGAAAGTCATATCCCAGCCAATATTATAACAACTTAGGAAGTGTAAACATTAGCTCTCCATATAAGATGTTATACCTCGAGCGACTAGCGAGGTTAACAAAGAGATGGAGCAGATTTGAGAGCTCTTAAACAAAGGGGCTAGGTTTGGGTCTTCAATCGTAAACTTTCTTTTGGCTAAGTTGGGGCCCTTTATAACAGTTGGCGTGTAGGGTGATGAAGATGAATCAATAGGTGGTGCTCAACAGCAGTACATTATAAAGATTGGGCTCAGTAGGTGTAGAAACTCCTTTATGGCAACTGGTGAAATAAGTGAGGCAAGCCCAAATGCAATAGCTGGAGGGGGGGGGGGGCTAGGATGTTGTGCAGCAATTGGAGTCAGATGTTAAAGCAAGAACAAAGGAGGAGTGAAAAGGCCTGATACTGGACAGACGGACCTGGATGCAGACCCCCCCTTCTTTTTCTACCCGCCGCTACTAATCTCTTCTCCTACTTCCTTCCTTGCTATTGCCTGGGCCCCTGCGGGCTACCTAACCTCTTTCTCTCTTTTCCTTCTCTTTTTCTCTGCTCCCCTTCTCTTTCTTCATTTTATTTTTATCCCCACTTTATCATTTTTACTCATTACAGTGCACAGCCGGAAGGTCGGTGCCTCCCTTGGCTTGAGGTGTGGTGGTGAGGCCGGGGGTTGGGGGCCGCCTCCCTCCTGGGGCGCAGTGTGTTCCCCTACTGGGCGCGGGGGGGGGGGGGCGCCGGCCAGCCTGGTGGCTGGCTTGGGGCTCTGCTCCGGCCCTGACTTGGGACACCATTCCATGGCTTACTCTGTTTATATGGTGTTTCTTACTCCTGCTATATATGTGTCAGTTGTGCTTCAATTCACGTTTTGATGATGTTCTTCTATTTCTGTTATGTATGACCAAGCCTTATAGGCACACTTTGCACTGTTGTATATTTTAAAACTTTAATAAAAAATATTGGAAAATAAAGCAAGAACAAAGTGAGCACTCTGGAGTACCAATGGCCTTGTGAACTATGTATGCTCTTGCCTGTTTTGGCTTGGTGATGGATGCAACAACAGGTGTAATGGGTCTCTGAGTATAGAACATCAGTACAGGAACAAGTTCTATTCTAACATGAAGCGTTAGGTACTTTTGAGAAAGGGCTCTGCCTGACATGAAACATGTCTGAATAGAACTTGTCCATGCTGGCTGTTTTAATTAATGAATATTATTATTTAGCATCTTGATGTATGGCACTCCTGTTGCTGGTGCCCAGCGGAGCTGGAACCTAAGACGTGATTGTGGAGTGTGGAACTTGATTTCCCCTGGAGCGGCTTGTGAAATATTTGACATTCAAGCTCAAATACTGTAGGTGTGCGAATGTATTGGCCAAATTGTATGCTGAATTTATGTTTTCAGTTGGACAGATCTGAAAGCTATTGATGCCTTAGGCTGTTAGTTCACAAGGTCATAAATTTGAAGCCAGCTAACTGATGACTACCTGAAACAAATCATTTCACTCATCAATACCAACAACCATTGAGGTATGGAGAGAGAGAGAAGTCCTATTGCACAGAATTTACACTGAGATACTATTTGAAGTAACTATACAGTAAGTCTTTGTCCCCTGTGTCTTTTTAAATGTCACATGCTTGATTAGGCAAAATGTTCACGGCATGCTGGTTTAACAGTTAGATCAGTTTAGAGATACAGTTAAACCAACCATAGACAGATCTAAATACAGCCAGTTCAGCAGACACTGGACAAATTTCAATCTGTCTATGGGCAGGCTGGTTGTTCTGAGGTCGATCCATTTATTCATTTCAGTACAACGAGCCAGTCAGGTTTCTTTTCTGTTCCACCTTTGGTTAACCACTTCAGCTCCAGAAGGTTTTGCCCCCATAATGACCAGGCTATTTTTTTATTTTTTGTGATATGGCACTGCGTTACTTTAACTGACAATTACGTGGTCATGCGACGCTGTACCTAAATAAAATGGATGTCCTTTTTTTCCCCACAAATAGAGCTTTCTTTTGGTGGTAATTGATCAACTCTGCGGTTTTTATATTTTGTGCTATAAACAAAAAAAGAGCAACAATTCTAAAAAAAAAACATTTTTTACTTTCTGCTATAAAACACAGTCAAAAAAACAATTTAAAATTTTAATTTTTTTCCTCATTTTAGATCAATATATATTCTGCTACATATTTTTTGTAAAGAAAATCCCAATAAGTGTATATTAATTGGTTTGCTCAAAGGTTATAGCGTCTACATACTAGGGGATAGATTTATGGTATTTATATTTTTTTTACTAGTAATGGTGGCGATCAGCGATTTTTAGCAGGATCGCGACATTGTGATGGACAGATTGGACACCTAACTGACACTTTTGAGGGAACCGGTGACATTACTACAGTAATCAGTGCTAACAATATGCACTGTTACTGTACTAATGACAACGGCAGGGAAGGGTAGTTAACACCAGGAGCGATCAAAGGGTTAAGTGTCTCCCTAGGGGATACTTTCTATTTGTATGGGGGGTGGATACACTAGATGAACACAGAGATCCATGTTCCTAAATTGCAGGAACACAAGATTACTGTGTTCTTCTCTGACAGAACTGCAGTCTGCCTTGTTTACATCAGCAGGCTTCCAGTCCGCCAGGCCCGGTGGCTTTTGTGCGAAATGACGTACAGGTAGGCCATTTTGTACAAAAGAGCCGACCTGCTGCAGTATATGTACTGCAGCTGGTTGGCAAGTGGTAAAGGAAGGAAAATTAGATAATGAATGGCCTGCCTTTGTTAGCAGAAAATAGCATGCATGTAGATCTTTAAAAAGGTTGTAAAGGCTCAAGGCTTTTCACCTTCATGTATTCTTTGTGTGAAGATAAAAAACCTTCTGTGTGCAGCAGCCCCCTAATACTTACCTGAGCCCAATCTCAATCCAGAGTTGTGCACAAGAGCAGCAGCTCTCCCGGGTCATTTTGGCTAAGACAGCAATGAGAGCCATGTGTCAATCACAGCCAGTGAGCCAATGAAGAGAGTGCAGGGGTGGGGCAGAGCCACACTCCATGCAGGGGTGGGGCAGAGCCACGCTCCATGTGTGATTGGACACACAGAGTAGCAGCTCAGGAGTGAGCCTGCTGGGGTTCTCCAATAGCAAACATCTTGCTGTGAGGGCACTCAACAGGAGGGAGGGGCCAGTAGTGCCGACAGGGGACCCGAGAAGAGGAGGATCGGGGCTGCCCTGTGCAAAACCAACTGCACAGAGCAGGTAAGTATAACATGTTTTTTTATTTTAAATCTACCTTTAATATCACTTTACTATATCTAGACATAGGGAAAGGCTTATTTCAAGTCCAATTCTGGGCAAATAGAAAATTATCCCTTCCAGTGGGCAGTGTCTACACTGCAAGAGTTAATTGCTTGTTTTGTTAAGGGGAGAGGAGAAACCGTTTTACTTACCTGATTCTCTGCTACTTGGGTAGTCAGTGCTCTCCCACGATCTGGCAGTAGACTGTCCCTCGACATCCCCATGTCCATTGCAGAACTATGGACCCTGCTCTTTGCTTTGATGAAGTCAGAACCCTAGACTGGTGGAAGATGGGGTGCAGACTTAATGCACTGATCGAGCTGAGGGGAGGAGCGGGGGATGGGGTGAGCAAATCTGATATTTTTCTCCTACCCATAAACAAGCAACCCTTGCAGTGTGGGTACTGCCCCTACAGCAAGGGATATTTTTTTTTATTTAACCACTTCCCGCCAGTAAGATGTCATATGACAACATCAGATTGAAGTGGTTATACCGAGATGATGCCTGCAGCTACAGGCATCATCTGGTATCACAATTTTCACAAAACCAATCTTGATTTGATCAGATGCTTTGAATGCCAAAGGAAAGATCTGGGGTCTGTTAGAGGCCCCGTCACGGCCCATGCTATCACAAGGGATGTTGTTGAAAAAAAAAAAAAAAACAAAGTGTTAAAAAAATACATTTAAATAAAATAAATATTTAAAAAAATTAAAGCACCCCCGTCCCCCCGTGCTCACACGCAAATGCGTATGTGCACATTGGTCCCGTACGCATTTGTAAACAGCCATTGCACCACACATGTGAGGTATCAACCACGAACATCAGAGCAATGTTAGCAGCAGACCCTCTGTGTAGCTTTAAACTAGTAACCTGTTAATGCTTATATAGCGTTGCCTATGGATAATTTAACGTATCAACGTTTTTGACCATTCCACAGGTGTGCACAATTTGAAAGCGTGACATGTTTGGTATCTATTTACTCGTCGTGACATCATCTTTTATATTTTATAAAATCATGTGGTATTGTATTGTGTTTGTATGCACTTAAATTCACTAAAGTCTATTTTTTATTTTTTTTTTTCAAAAAAATTAGCATAAAAAGTTGCAACACCCACCAATCTATTCTCTAGGGTGTCTGCATTAAAATGATATAATGTTTGGGGGTTTTAAGAAATTTTCTAGCAAAAACAGTGAGGATTTTTACATGTAGGAATGAAATGTCAGAATTGGCTTGGGTGTCAAGTGGTTGAAGTTGGGCTTTAAAGTTGAACTGCATGCAAACAGCTAATACACAGATGAAATACATATAAGAGATGCTTTTTTATTTGACAAAGGGCCTGTGTTTCTGTCTATCCTGAGAGCTGTACAACCATCCAGCCCTGTCTGACAGGGAATGGAGACTTGATCTTTCTATGCTCTTTTTCAACTTTTACTCCCCACCAGGGCCGCCATCAGGGGGGTACAGCCAGTACTCCTGTATGGGGCCTGGGCACATAGGGGGGCCCCGGGCAGCAGGAGGAGGATTGGTTGGGAGAGGGATCAATGACTGTCTGCCTCTTCCTCCACCGGCTGAAAGCCGTTTTCTCTTCCTGTCGCTGGCTTTTAGCTGTTTGTCCCTGCCCACACTCAGAGCTGGGACACGGGGACGGCAGTCTGGAGAAGTGGTGGAGTTGCGGAGAGGTAAGACCTAGGAGGAGGTGCGCTGTGTGGTGCTCTGTGGGCTCTCCCCTCCTGTCTGAACAACACTCGTCCATGCAGCATAAGAGACAGGATCGCTCTTACATTGCATCGCACTGTACACACACACACAGTTTGATTACCACCCCCTACCTCCTCCACGGGCTGCTCATCTCCCGACAGCAGGAAATGTGGGTAGGGGGCGGTAATCAAACTGTGTGTGTGAGTGTACAGTGCGATGCAATGTAAGAGCGATCCTGTCTCTTATGCTGTGTGTTGTTCAGACAAGAAGGGAAAGCACAACACAGTGCACCCCCTCCTGGCTTAGTAGTGATTTCTCCCTGTCGGTTTGGGGGGCTTACAGAAATAATAATGGGAAAATAATTTATGCCTGGGATGTTTGAGGGATTGGCAGCTCTCTTTGCTAGAAAGTGTAAGGGGGATTGGGGGGGGGGATGCATTTGGTAGAAGGAGGAATGGGGGGGGGGTATGTGCTTGTAGGAGGGTTTGGGGGATTTTAGCCAGAAGGGGGGATTGGGGGGAGAGTTTGTGCTAGGAGCGTGGCTGGGGGATTTGTGCTAGGAGGGGGGAATTTGTGCTGGGGGGGATGGGGTTGTGAATTTGTGGAGGGATTTGGGGGGTTGTGCTGGGAGGGGTGATTGGGAGGGATTTGTGCTAGGAAGAGAGATTGGGGGGGGTGATAATATAATTTTGATATTTTTGCCGGAAGTAGAGGGGGGCCCTGTCAGGTAGGCTGTATGGGGCCCTGGGATTTCTAGCGGCAGCCCTGCTCCCCACCCTCACACTGTGAATGGACAGTAAAAGTAAAAGCAGCTTGCACTGATTAGCTTATCACTCTGCTTCAGCCCAGGTAAGTGATACCTATCTATTTCCAGCTGGGGGTTATCACTACACTCTAATGCTGTATGTGCCCCATCTCTGACTGCTGCAACATTTGTAACATATCTTACTCAGTCATCAGTTTCCGGGCATTGTTGAATAAGACTTTTGGTTGCAGTACACTTAGTATAATGAATAATGCGGGTCACTCGCATGGCACCTACTCCATTCATACCAGCCCAGGTACCAGCTCCAAAGCACACCAACAAATATCAAGTTGAGTCTACAGGTGTCTTTTTGAAGATTTATTGCTCTACTTAAAGCAGAGTTTCAGTAGTTTTTGTGTTTATTAAAAGTCAGCAGCTACAAAAAGTGTAGCTGCTGATTTTTAATAGACACACACTCACCTGTCTCAGGATCCAGCGATGCGGCCGCCAGAACCCTTGCTTCTCTCCCTGTCCTCTCCCCGGCGTCGGCATTACAAGTGTGGGCAACCGGCTTTGACAACTTGTGGCTTCAATGCTGCCTCCTCAATCATTGGACAATCTTTTGGGACCTGTTACGTGTCACAGAAGACTGCAGGGAGGGAGGGGGAGAGAAGAACTTCCTCTTGAGTCGCCTAGGCAGTCCGAGCGGAAGTGGGAGCAGGTACCTGTCAAAACTAGGTACCTGCTCCCCCCAAAAAAATGTACATGTCAAATGTGGCATAGGAGGGGGGAAGAATGCTTAAGGTGGAACTTCCTCTTTTGGGTGGAGCGCCGCTTTAAACTCAGGCAGGTAGAAGGATGAGAGTGCGGGATACTCATGGCATTCACAGTTATAGGAGAACATGTTCCTTAAAGTGTCACTAAACCCACATCATAAAAAACTATCAATAAATGCTGTATTACATGCTTTTCATACTCACTTAATCACTATGAGATTCGTATTCTGTATTCTGCAAAAAACCTGGTTGATCCTTCTGTTCCCTATCTCCACCTTCCGTTCATGTCTCCAATTCAGCTAGGGATTTTGCAGCTGTTTTGGCAACTCTGCACACACTCAGTTTTCAGTGTATTTCTATTCTGAGCATTTCCTCCCTATCACATCTGAGCAGCCCATGTGACTATAGAGTCACACTTGTGGGCGTATACACAATGGTAAATGACAGCCCACTCCCTCCCTCCTCCTCCATGCCCACTAACAAGCTAAACACAATAGGCCCGTACACACGTAGTGATTGTCGGACGTAAATATTGATCGGCCGATTGTCGTCTTGTTAGTATGATGCTTCCGACAACCGACAGCGAATTTTCGGCCGAACAGAATCTGGCATGCAGACTTTAAAATTTTTGTTGGCCGTCACCAGAACGGCCGATTGTTCGCCAGTCAGTACAGAATTCGGCCGACAAACAGCAAATTAGCAAGACTGGGCATGCTCAGAAAAGAAAAAACACACGGAAAGTTAACCATCACATGACATCACTTCTGCAGTCGGCTGTTGTTGGCCAACAAAATTTGTGTGCAGTCTTTAGCACTTTTCAGCCGACAGGACAGCACCGGACAAAAGACGGCCGATCGTTTGGCCGACAATAGCTACGTCTGTACGGGGCTAATGGGAGCGGGATATTACATGTAGACTAATGGAGACCTCACCGCACTCTTATTCTAAAGCCCCGTACACACGTACCGAACGTCGGCCGAACGATCGTCCGTCTTTGTCCGGTGCTGTCCTGTCAGCTGAAAAGTGCTAAAGACTGCACTGTAATTTTGTCGGCCAACAACAGCCGACTGCAGAAGTGATGTCATGTGATGGTTAACTTTCTGTGTGTTTTTTCTTTTCTGAGCATGCCCAGTCTTGCTAATCTGCTGTTTGTCGGCCGAATTCTGTACTGACTGGCGAACAATCGGCCGTTCTGGTGACGGCCAACAAAAATTTTAAAGTCTGCACGCCAGATTCTGTTAGGCCGAAAATTCGCTGTCGGTTGTCGGAAGCATCATACTAACAAGCCGACAATCGGCCGATCGGACGGCGGCCGAATATTTGCGGCCGACAATCGCTACGTGTGTACGGGCCTTATGTCACAGGTTGGAGGGGCATGACACAACCTATGACTGGCAGAAATCCACCCACACCATGTTATTTCCACAAAATATTAAAGGTTTAAACCCAAATATATATTTGGATGCCAGTTGAAAACAGTTTATTGATATTATTTATTTATTGTTACTCTGTATTCCAAGGGCTGTTTTTTTTTTTTATTTTGAACATGTGACCAGCAGCAGAGGACTAAAAGCTCCTCCTGCCACCGTTTTCTTGAAGACAGGATGGGATAGAGCTGAGTCATGTGACAGCTGTATATTTATTAGGAAAGATAGTACTTAAATGTTTTTTGTTTTTTTTTAATTAAATTACAGTGCCATCAACTACATACAGAGATAGACAGGACAATGTAAATTTAACAGTGTGTGCTTAGTATCACTTTAAGGATTCCAATAGTAAGAGAAAAGGGGACAGCCAGCAATCTGAGACTCTATAAGATCAGTCCCAGTAAACAGCAGCAACCTCTGGTGTCTACTCTCAGAAATGACTTGCAACCTGGAGTATCATGAAAGAGGTCCCCCACCTCTACATCCAAGCTTCCACGGGCAGTTTCCTCCAGCAATTCCCCCCTAATCCAGGCTCCTTCAGGCCATCAGCCAAACACGTGTTGAGGCCTAAAAGCAATAACTCTTCAGTAACACAGGCTGCCTCCCAGGGAAGAGGGCCCAGGAGAGAGAGCATTGAAAAGACCCTCCCAAACATCTTCTCCCTAGCCTCACCTTCTGGGTCTTCCTCCCAGGGATTAACTGAGGTCAGATAACTATTCATAACCCAGTGGCTAACCCTCCTACTCTATTTCTTCCAGTTTCCAGTGGCAGACAGGAACAATTGACCATCAGTATTAGGGAGACCTAACGAGACCTGAAAAATAAATTGCTGCTCAGCAGGGCATAGCAGTGCCAAAAACTAAATTTAGCCAGTTTAGGGCAGGGGTGCTACAAGAGATAATTTATTTCTACTGCTGCAAATGGACAATTTTGTCATACATCAGCTTTATAACTATTAGGAAAGTTTCACAACCCCAACTCTACCGATATGTTTTAGAAGGATAACTGTTCATTTATACTTTGTTATCAAAACCTGGTACAGTCCCAGAAATTTTAGGACAACTGTCTGATATTTTACTTTCACTGACTTCCTGGTCCCAAAGGAGACACAGAATAGCAGGAACCATAGGCTCCTGCTGCTGTCAGTCAAACTCCTGTGAGGAGGGAGTGGAGGAGTGGCTTATCAGGGCTGTGTGTATTTATGGGCACTCATAGCACAGCTCAAGAGCAGGCATGTATGTACCAGGCTTGCTAAGGAAGCACCTGGAGGTGAAAGGACCAGACAGCATCAGTGGGGCACTACCAAAAGGAGATAAGGTACTGCTCTGTGCAATATCGTTTCACAGAGCAGGTAAGTACGACTTCTTTTTTAATTTAACAAAAAAACAACAACATAAAAATAGTCTTTATCATCACTTTAAGGTTCTGGAAAGAAGGACCTTGGTGAGGAGTATAGGAGATAGATTTAAGAAACCTGTTGGTGTTTTATTTTGAACCAGTTGGCAGACATGGGAGTAAGTCACACATGTGCAAGTCACAAGCAAGTCTCAAGTCTTAACCTTCAAGTCTTAAGCAAGTCCCAAGTTACTGTGGCGAAAGGCAAGCAAGTCAAGTCGAGTCCCTGCTAGAAGTCAAGCAAGTCAAGTCAAGTCATTTATTTTGGTCAAGTCACAAATCAAGTCAAAATACTGATCTACCCCAATTTTCACCTTTAAATCCGTTAAAAGTCATTGGTCAGGAATTTTTTTTTTTTTTCAACATTAACAAAACTGCTTAGTGCTTTTTTCTTGGCATATTAAGGAAACACTTTGAATGCCCAAACAGCTCAAAATCCTTCGTCCGGTCATGTTTCAACACCACAGTCACTAAAAAACATGTTAAGTATTTCCATTGTTAAACAGCCAGTGTCCTAAAAATCAGAACACACAGAGGTGTTTTAAGTGACTGTGGTGTCAGAAACATAACAGTCACATTCATTTTGCTTTAACACATCTTGAGAAAATGCAAATATTTAATAACTTAAAAAAGTAAAGTCATTTCGAGTCATATGTCTCAACTCAAAGTCAAGTCTCAAGTCATGAATACCAAGTCAAAGTCAAGTCGAGTCTTTTATTAACTTTAGTCAAGCAAGTCCTCAAACTGGTGACTTAAGTCAAGTCATGTGACTCAAGTCCCCCACCTCTACCAGTTGGTGCCATAAACAAAATTCTTAATCACTTTTGATGTAGCCCTTCAGTAGCTCTTTTGGTTGGATTTCTAAATAAATTTGTAAAATGATGTGTATTGCATTAAGAGAAATAATACATTAAAGAGGTAAAAGAAATAGGCTCTGTACACATTCCTATGGCACAGTAAGTAAAGTAAAATATGTGAGTGTATATTGTTTACATTATCTGCTCAAAATTAAAGACAGGAGGGATTTTTCCTTTGATCCCTTTACAGTAAATTCCTGACCCCATTAAAGAGCATTGCAATTTGCTGATCTCAAAAAGGATTTTAGGGCATTCAACATCAGCTTTACTGCAAATTGAGGATCTCTGCTCATTACACAAGAGAGGCATCAGTGGAGGCATCAAGAGACATTATGGGATTTGTCTACAAAAGCCATACTTTCCTGTTTGTGAGTTAATTTATGAAGTAATTTGCAAAGGGGGAATTTGCTGCAGAGGCCTTGTTTTATTACATTTGGCATTAAACAGGAAAAGTTTTATGGACAAAGATTCACAATTTCTTTACATAAACATAAATTACTTGCTTTAAAAGAAAAAAAAAATTAAGTGGTAAACTACATACATATATTCACTGAGATTACTAGCCTCAGGTGATTTACAGAGATGAAACAAATATTCCTACATAAGCTGTACCTGTTTATCTGCAGCCCTCCCTTCTCTACAGACTTCTAAAACACACAGATCAAACTATATATTTCTCAGCTTTAGAAAGCAGAGGCCTGGGAACTTACATGACACACTGCACAGCCTAGAGAGGAGAGCTGAGTGTAATCTGAGATCTGAATGGAAGGAATGGACACACCCCCTCTACACAGTCTTATATGCCTCCAATTTAACCATATTTTTACATGCCACACCCCTTTTAAAATATCTTTACTTGTTGAACATTTTTAAGAATTGCCATAAAGTTCTAGTACAGAAGATACATCTCATTTGCAAAGCTGGAACAATGGAAGGCTTTATGTATACATGATGCAGTGACAGTAACAAAGATGACCTATTTCCTTAACAGCATATAAAAGACATAGGACTCAATTCTCTAAGCTTTAGCAATAATTATGTTTTTTTTTTTTAAACTGTAAAAAAAATGTTAAATTTAGCTTTCTACACTATTATGCTAAAATTCTTGCGAACTAGTATAAAATTCCCCTAGAGAAGATTTGTTTTTTTAAAAACATAGAAAAGTGATGGCAAAAAAAGTGGTCCATCAAGTTTATCCCCCTTTTTTTAGTACAAAATTAGTTGTCTTCCATTGATGAAGAACTTCTCTTGGAAGAAAAAAAAAATAAAAATAAATATTAATTGGTTCAAAACTATTATTTGTAAAGCAAGTGGCTTTAGAGAATGAGTTGCTGTACCCCTATGTGCCTGAGTAACTAATGAATTAAACTGAGCTATGTAAAGGATAGTGCAATTGTGCAATGTGAGGCTACCTAAGAGTTCCTAAGCCCCCAAATCCCAGGGTTTTTATCTGATACAGATAAATACTACAAATGTTTGGGGGCTATGGTAGGCACATATAAGGGTTGGGTGGTGGTTGTCAGTCACCTCCTCCATGTTTTCCTCCTAGGGGAGGAGCAACAAGCAAGGGTCAAATGAGAGGCTTTATTACAGGTTTACTTAGCCACACGCATGGGGTACCTTTGCTTTGTGCCATCTTCATCAATGCCCTGGGGCAAGGCTGAGGCAGCCATGGGGGAATACTCAAGCTTAAGGAGGGCACAAACTCTTAGGGATGAACATACACCATGTACACTGGCGCTGTTACTGTTCTCCAGTTAACTCTCAGATCCCCTTGTCAATGTACACCTCTACAGCAACTTGCAATTTAGAGGGATATGCTCAGCCAATGTCCACAACCACCTGTCCAGTGTTTTTCACTACAATCCCCTGTAGCGGAATGGGGACCTGCCTGCACTGTGTGCGTCTCCACACATGCACTTAACTTAACTTGCGAACTTCCGTACCTCTCTACAGGATGGGAACCTCAATGGTGCTTTCCGCTCCTATTGCTATGGGAGACTGACCGCTGGCAGAAGGAGTGCAACATCTCCCCTACTGCTAGAGACCTTGCCACTTAAACCAGGTACACGTTATCGACAGGCTGCTTAGTCATTTCCATTACTCTTGGCAACTGCTTACAGTGGGTACGGAAAGTATTCAGACCCCCTTAAATTTTTCACTCTTTGTTATATTGCAGCCATTTGCTAAAATCATTTAAGTTCATTCTTTTTCCTCATGAATGTACACATAGCACCCCATACTGACAGAAAAACACAGAATTGTTGACATTGTTGCAGATCATATATTTAACTCAGGTGCTTTCCATTTCTTCTGATCATCCTTGAGATGGTTCTACACCTTCATTTGAGTCCAGCTGTGTTTGATTATACTGATTGGACTTGATTAGGAAAGCCACACACCTGTCTATATAAGACCTTCCAGATCACAATGCATGTCAGAGCAAATGAGAATCATGAGGTCAAAGGAACTGCCTGAAGAGCTCAGAGACAGAATTGTGGCAAGGCACAGATCTGGCCATGGTTACAAAAAGATTTCTGCTGCAGTTAAGGTTCCTAAGAGCTCAGTGGCCTCCATAATCCTCAAATGGAAGATGTTTGGGACGACCAGAACCCTTCCTAGAGCTGGCCGTCCGGCCAAACTGAGCTATCGGGGGAGAAGAGCCTTGGTGAGAGAGGTAAAGAAGAACCCAAAGATCACTGTGGCTGAGCTCCAGAGATGCAGTCAGGAGATGGGAGAAAGTTGTAGAAAGTCAACCATCACTGCAGCCCTCCACCAGTCGGGGCTTTATGGCAGAGTGGCCCGACGGAAGCCTCTCCTCAGTGTAAGACACATGAAAGCCCGCATGGAGTTTGCTAAAAAATACCTGAAGGACTCCAAGATGGTGAGAAATAAGATTCTCTGGTCTGATGAGACCAAAATAGAACTTTTTGGCCTTAATTCTAAGCGGTATGTGTGGAGAAAACCAGGCACTGCTCATCACCTGTCCAATACAGTCCCAACAGTGAAGCATGGTGGTGGCAGCATCATGCTGTGGGGGTGTTTTTCAGCTGCAGGGACAGGACGACTGGTTGCAATCGAGGGAAAGATGAATGCAGCCAAGTACAGGGATATCCTGGACAAAAACCTTCTCCAGAGTGCTCTGGACCTCAGACTGGGCCGAAGGTTTACCTTCCAACAAGACAATGACCCTAAGCACACAGCTAAAATAAGGAAGGAGTGGCTTCACAACAACTCTGTGACTGTTCTTGAATGGCCCAGCCAGAGCCCTGACTAAAACCCAATTGAGCATCTCTGGAGAGACCTAAAAATGGCTGTCCACCAACGTTTACCATCCAACCTGACAGAACTGGAGAGGATCTGCAAGGAGGAATGGCAGAGGATCCCCAAATCCAGGTGTGAAAGACTTGTTGCATCTTTCCCAAAAAAGACTCCTGGCTGTATTAGATCAAAAGGGGGCTTCTACTAAATACTGAGCAAAGGGTCTGAATACTTAGGACCATGTGATATTTCAGTTTTTCTTTTTTAATAAATCTGCAACAATGTCAACAATTCTGTGTTTTTCTGTCAGTATGGGGTGCTATGTGTACATTCATGAGGAAGAAGAATGAACTTAAATGATTTTAGCAAATGGCTGAAATATAACAAAGAGTGAAAAATTTAAGGGGGTCTGAATACTTTCCGTACCCACTGTATGTCTTCACATTACTCCACTTTATGCTGATTTCTTCATACCCCGATGTGTTAAAGCCTCGCTCGGTGAACTATGTGTGTGCCAGTTACTTATGATACACCCATTTAATGGCTTCAGACCAAGCAAGAACAAAGTTTCAAATGCTTAACCAAATAAAAGTGCAAAAATAGACATTTTACAGTCCAACGGGCAAGACCAGGGATAGGCACGGACCAAGGCTGTGGCGGACATTTTACAAAGTACAGACCTTGGTGAAGGACACTGTGAAAGGAGTCACTTGGGGTGGGAGACTCGTGGAACCCAGATTACCTTAGAGGGGTCAGGAAACTATTGTTTCAGCTGCCCAGACCCCTCTTATGTGTAAGTCACCCTGTGTCTATTAGGGCCACAGGGTGACTGAGAAAATGATGGACAACTACTTAATGGAGACTGAGAATATGGTTTAGATTACTTCAAATGGGACAGTAATATTTATCAACAATATCCCTCAGGAAATACATGAAGATTTAATCCCACTTTACACTTTGAGACTTATAGCCTGTTGTAGACAGTTGCCATGAAGTCTTTGACTCCTGAATAATCAAAGCATTGCTTAGATGTGGAATCCATGGTTAATTGTGTCACCTATTGTTTGTCTGCTAGTATTGTGTGCACTCCACCTAGGCTGGTTTAAGTGACTAGTTAATTAAATCACTGTCAGCTATTAGTTGCTAGTGGGAAAGTAGTATACTGTTTGTGTTGGTTGTTCCTTAGATATGCAAAAAAAGAAAAGAAAAATGATAGGACTTTAAAGGTTGCCACCAATAATCCCATAAAGGAAGAAAGAGTACTCGATGTAATAAAAAAAAAAAAAATGTATTATGACAACATGATAAAAAAAATGTTAAAAACATACATAGGAAATAGTGTAGTGAAAAATCTGCGGCATCTCCCCATAAAGGGGTAAGATCACTACGTGTTTCGCCTAATGCTTCTTCAGGGGATCCTTTTAGTACTGGGAGATACAGCATAATTACTATATGGTTCAAAATATATAAATCCATTTCCACATCATTGGTACATCACATTACATTTTTCAATAAACGTATTATGAATTCCAGAGCAAAAACCATATTATACAAGCATACATTTTTGTGTATTATTATTATTATTATTATACAGGATTTATATGGCGCCAACAGATTGCGCAGCGCTTTACAGTGTGGGGGAAGACAATACAGTTACAGTACAATTCAAAACAGGAGGAATCAGAGGGCCCTGCTTGTTAGAGCTTACAATCTAGAAGATTGTGTACTCATAGGTACCTACCCAAACCCAGAGGGGGAATATGAAGCACTCGAGCCAGCAGCGTGGCCCTGTGGCCACTTTAGAGCAGGGTCCCCATAGATCCCCCTTTAGAGCAGGCCAGGCCAGGGTCCCCCATAGATCCCCCTTTAGAGCAGGCCAGGCCAGGGTCCCCCATAGATCCCCCTTTAGTCTTACCTTTCCACCTATATTCCCCATGCTACCAGGTTTTTCTGTATCACCAGGTTCTCCAGGCTCTCCCTGCAATGAATATATATATATAGCCAACATGACCCCCTTTAGAGCATGCCATGGTCCCCATAAATCCCCCTTTAGAGCAGCCCAGGCCAGGGTCCCCCATATAGATCCCCCTTTAGAGCAGGCCAGGGCAGGTCCCCCATGGATCCCCCTTTAGAGCAGGCCAGGGCAGGTCCCCCATAAATCCCCCTTTAGAGCAGGCCCAGCCAGGGTCCCCCATATAGATCCCCTTTAGAGCAGGCCAGGGCAGGTCACACATAGATCCCACTTAAGAGCAGGCCCGGACAGGGTCCCCCATATGAATCCCCTTTCAGAGCAGGCCAGGCCAGGGTCCCCCATGTAGATCTCCTTTTAAAGCAGGCCAGGACAGCTTCCCCATTAATCCCCCTTTAGAGCAAGCAAAGGCAGGTCCCCTATAAATCCCCCTTTAGAGCAGGCTAGACCAGGGTCCCCCATAGAGATCCCCCATTAAAGCAGGCCAGACCAGGTCACCCATAGATCCCCCTTTAGAGCAGGCCAGGGAAGGTCCTCCATAGATCCCCCTTTAGAGCAGGCCAGGCCAAGGTGAGGTCTCCCAATAAATCCCCCTTTAGAGCAGGCCAGGCCAGGGCAGGTCCCCCATAGAATAGATCCCCCTTTACTTAGTCTTCTTACTACTCTTACCTTTTTTTCACCTGTATATAGAATATCCCCAGGTTTTCCAGCAGCACCACACACACACACTACAGGCTCTCTCCAGTGGAAAGAATATATTGTATATAATATTTTGCACTCCATAAGTCGGGTCCTCCTTGTTTCCTCCTCCTCGGCTCAGGCTGCCTACCTGTTCTCCAGTTCTCTCCTGCGCTGCACGGTCACTATACAGCACAGTTCCTCCCCCAGACACTCCCACAGATTACTCCGCACGCATGTCTCCACCACCACTCCACTTGAATGGGTGGCGCCGGCTGGATCTATTCTAGACCTCTCTTCTGGAGCCAAGCCGAAGCCCAAGGCCCTGAGCCATCACATCTGGGGTGAGTGACTTACTTAACTTGAGAGACGAACTGTCTCAGACTCTCAATGAGTCAGAGCAGCAGACTAAGTCAGAAAAAAGTCTGTGGTGGCCGCGGCAGACCCTGCAAGGACCACTCACGGACACCAGTGTCTGTGTGCGGACACCTTGCCGATCCCTGGGCAAGACATGAAACTTCTCTACTCCTAACTATTACTACAGGCTTTTGTACTGCCCTGGCATACCTGAAAATTGCAGTCCAGCAATCGTAGTCCTTCATACTCTCTCTGACGCAAGTACAAATCCTTCGGAAGTGAATTCCAGTGCTGGTGCAGGGCCAACCCCAAGCTAAAAGTCTCTGTTAGGGCTTGTTTACATTTGCTTCAAACATGGCTTTGGACATGCTTTTTTAAAACTCTCTGAACAGTCAAAGCACCTGTCACTAAATAAAATGGTTAGCCTATAATCCTGTTTACACCTTGTGTTTGCTTTGCTTTGTTAAAAAATTATACCCTACCATTGGTGCTTCAAAGCGCCTTCAAAGCCTTCATAGAAGTCTATGACAAAGCTCGCTTGAAGCACCTGCAACTTTTGAGAGGCTTTAATTCAGCTTTAGCTTTGCTTTGTTTTGGAGGTATTGCAGGTATGAGATATCACACACACAGGGCACCTGCCAAGCATCATTAAAGCTTCATAAAAAGCACTACCGAAGCATAACAGAAGCATCACAGAAGCATAGCAGAAGCATCACAGAAGCATCATAAACACATCAAAACAGCATGTTGAAGCAGTAGGAGCTTTAATGTGTGTTGAAGTCGAAACAAGTGAGCTCTAAGAGGCATTCGGACCACTATCCAAATTTATATCCACAGGGCAAGTGGTCCAGTCCCAGATGGGAACCCGCCAAAAATTTCAGGACCGCGGCAAAACAATAACCCCAACTCTCCCAGCCAGGACAGCACCTAATGACTACTTCAGTCTGCTTATACACATCTTTATGGATATCATCATTCACAGGCTTGGTAGGAATGACTTCAAGTTCACCGCACTTGATAAGAAAGGGAAAACTGTCAAGTTGCCAGATCCAGGATACAACCGGTACACTACCAAGAACTTTTTCACTTTTGGAGATATCCTTCTGTTGCTGCTACCAAAAAAAAAAATTGCTGGCTGTTTTCCTGACTGAGAAAGCTACTGGCCTGCCAGTGATGCAATATTTGAATTTCTCTTGTTGTTCGTAACCATTTATGGAAAGAGTTTTCCAGCTCTGAATACTTTTTCTGGGTCATTGATTTAGAAACAAATGGAGTCTGTGGGGGTCAACAATGCAACTAGCATTTTCAAAAGGACGTCAGCAATGTAACCACTGTTATTTCTCTTGTGGCAGGTTTACTTTGCTTTTGTTCATTAATTAACTAGGAGTTAAACTCACAGTTCACTAGTCTGTAATGTACACACATTAAAGGTTAAAAATAATTGCAGATTGTACATTTCTCATTGCAACTACAAGATAAAAGCTTTGTACATATTTCCTGATTTTCTTCCAAACTTACATAGCCGAGCATGAGTCAGGGGTCAAGAAAATGAAAAAAAGGAAACCTATTATTATACATAAGGTATTATATATGACTAGGGTTGAGCGAACACCTAGATGTCCGTGTTCGACGGGTTCGGCCGAACTTTAAAAAAAAGTCCGGGTCCGTGTCCCGGACTTTTACCGAACTTTTCCCGGACACCGAACCCCATTGAAGTCAATGGGGACCCGAACTTTAAGGCACTAAAATGGCTCTAAAACACCAAAGGAAAGGGCTAGAGTGCTGCAAATGGCAGCAAAACGTAATTAAGAGCATGGCAAGTGCTCTGCAAACAAATGTGGATAGGGAAATAACTTAAAACAACAAAAAAAAACAGAAAAATAAAACAATGTTCTTCTTCATCTCTGAAGGACGAGGCCCATATGGAGTAGGAGGGAGGTTGAGGTGGTGGTGGATGTGGCGGTGACTAGACATATGCCGGTTTTCGGTAATTCGATATATCGCGGTATTGCATAGCCACGGTATTGTTATTGTGGCATTTTTAAAATACCGAGTTTCTCTGTCAAGTCTGCCTGACTTGTGAATTGATACATTTCAGTGAGCTGGATGACTCATTCACTCACTCAGCTAACACCTTTCAGCATTAAGTCTCCTAACTATAAACAAAAATGATTACATTTGTATCTTTTCCTTCCCTCTGCCAGGGAGAAAGGAAGTTTAACCTCTTAAAGACTGGATCTTTTTCTGACACTTGCTGCTTGCAAGTTAAAATCAGTTTTTTTTTTGCTAGAAAAGTACTTAGAACCCCCAAACATTTTATATATTTTTTTAGCAGAGACCCTACAGAATAAAATGGCGATTGTTGTAATATTTTATGTCACACTGTATTTGCGCAGCAGTCTTTCAAACGCAATGATTAGACTTTAATGAATAAAAAAAAAAAAAAAAACGTAACAGTAAAGTTATCCCAATTTTTTTTTTTTTTGTTACACAGAGAATCGTGAGAGAATCGTGATCTTTATTCCAAGCTAAAAAATCGTGATTCTCATTTTGGCCAGAATCGTGCAGCTCTAATAAATATATATATACACACACACACGCCTAGCAGCCCACATTACATTATTATATAGCCATCAAGCAGTGTCTGGCCTACCTGGTGATGACTGGTCCTGGCGCTCTGATCCGATGGCCTGGTCTTTAAAGGGGCAAATCCTTGCGATCCAGAAGTGGTTAAACCTGCAGGAGGACCGGTGTTTTTATCTATTAATGACTTTACTATTGCTTTAGGCCTGGTTCACATGTATGCGGGTTGGTGGTTCACATGTATGCGGGTTGGCGGTTCACATGTATGCGGGTTGGCGGCCCACATTTGCACAGGCATAGCAGCCCATTGATTTGAACGGGCTGCTATGCCCTCATTTTCCGCAGAAAAAAGGTGCATGCAGCATTTTTTTTAAATTCAGTGGCCTTGAAATCCATCCTGCTTTTGCACCATGCGACTAACCTGCAGTTCCTGCTCTGGCAAGCTTTCTGCATTTTTTGTATACGTGGGCACGGCATTTAAAAATAAACAGTTTGCGTGTGCAGCAACGGCAGGTAAGTCGCATGGTGCAAAAGAAGGATGGATTTCATGGCCACTGCATTTTTTTAAATTCTGCATGCACCTTTTTTCAGCTGAAAACGCAGGCATAGCAGCTCAAGCCCATTCACATCAATGGGCTGCTATGCCTGTGCAAATGTGGGCCCCCAACCCGCATACATGTGAACCAGGCCTAAAGCAATAGTAAAGTCATTAATAGATAAAAACACCGGTCCTCCTGCAGGTTTAACCAATTAATGACTTTACTATTGCTTTAGGCCTGGTTCACATGTATGCGGGTTGGGGGCCCACATTTGCACAGGCATAGCAGCCCATTGATGTGAATGGGCTTGAGCTGCTATGCCTGCGTTTTCAGCTGAAAAAAGGTGCATGCAGAATTTAAAAAAATGCAGTGGCCATGAAATCCATCCTTCTTTTGCACCATGCGACTTACCTGCCGTTGCTGCACACGCAAACTGTTTATTTTTAAATGCCGTGCCCACGTATACAAAAAATGCAGAAAGCTTGCCAGAGCAGGAACTGCAGGTTAGTCGCATGGTGCAAAAGCAGGATGGATTTCAAGGCCACTGAATTTTAAAAAAATGCTGCATGCACCTTTTTTCTGCGGAAAATGAGGGCATAGCAGCCCATTCAAATCAATGGGCTGCTATGCCTGTGCAAATGTGAACCACCAACCCGCATACATGTGAACCAGGCCTAAAGCAATAGTAAAGTAATTTATAAACAACACCTCCTTCAGGTTTAACCACTTCTTGACCACAAGGATTTGCCCTCTTAATGACCAGGCCATCGGATCGGAGCCGAGCGCCAGAACCAGTTATCACCAGTTAGGCCAGACACTGCTTGATGACCTATTTTAGGCCTGGTTCACAGAGTCTGTACTGACTGACTATATAATAATGTGCATAAGTGAACCAAAGCCCCTAAATTCAGCAATGAAATTGAAGTGAGGTGAAAATTTAATAATTTAAATTTAATAATAGAATACCGTGATAATACCGTATACCGTGGCAAAACCTTAATCAATTAATCGCAGCATGAAAATCTGATACCGTCACAAGCCTAGCGGTGACATAGGCGTGCGCACAGGGTGTGCTGTGTGTGCCTGGGCACACCCTAATCACCTAGGGCACATAGCATTGCCAGTGAGGAGATGGGAAAGATCTCCCTGGGACCTGCTCTGCTCTATTTCTCCTTGCCTACAGGTACATGGCCCCGATACATTACTCTCCCTGCTGGCAAACACATGCATGTGTATTTCAACTTTGGGGTGCACACCTTAATGCAATAGGCTGCGCACACCTATGGGCGGTGTAGGTGGAAGCGGCGGTGGAGGAGGACCAGGGCCGGATTAACAGCATCATGGGCTTGGTGCTGAGGATTTTGAAGGGCCTTAAGGGCCGTGCCTTGCCATGCACCCAGAGGAGGAAGGGTGCAGCCATGCATGCCTAATTCAACATGGGATGCTGTCTCTGAAGCCCATAAACACATCCATGCATCGCCAACTGTCCCTCCTTGTCCGGCCTTCACGCTGTGTGGGGAGGTTCTGAGGGTGCTGCCTGGGGAAGCGAGCATAGAAGCCAGACTTCTGTGTTTACAAGTGACAGAAGAGCGGTAACAGTGAATATGGCCAACCCGGGGCCTATATAAAAGGTAGGGGCCTGGAGCTGCAGCTCCAATAGCCCCTACATTAATCTGGCCCTGAGGAGGAGGACGAGGTAGCCAACACTGCTTCTTTTCAAAAATTTTAAATGAGGGTACACCCCAAAAGAGTGAGAAAGAGCAAAAATGGAACAATGGGTGGGTAAGGTCGGTATCCATTGCTATTCTGCATAAGGTACGGAAAAGTCCAGTGGGATCCATGCCTGGTTCATTTTAATGAACGTGAGCTTGTCCACATTGTCTCTGGACAGGCGGCTGCGCTTGTCTGTTATAACGCCCCCAGCCGTGCTAAATACCCGTTCAGATAATACACTGGCTGCAGGGCACGCCAGCACCTCCAAGGCGTAAAGGGCAAGCTCAAGCCATGTGCCCAATTTGGAGACCCAGAAGTTGAAGGGGGCAGACCCGTCATTCACTACATGTAGGCGTGTGCACACATACTGCTCCACCATGTTGGTAAAATGCTGCCTCCTGCTAAGACGTTCCATCTGAGCTGCTGGTGCTGCTGTTTGTTGTGGCGTGCTGACAAAGCTTTTCCACATTTCGGCCATGCTAACCCTGCCTTCTGAGGTGCTGGCGGTGCCCTGGTTGCGTTGGCGACCTCCTCCTCCTCCTCCTCTGCCTTGTGCTTCCACTGTGGCCCCGCTGTCAGATGGGAATGCCAGCAGCATGGCGTCTACCAGCGTGCGCTTGTACTCGCGCATCTTGCGATCGCGCTCCAGTGAGTGAATTAAGGACGGTACGTTGTCCTTGTAACGGGGATCCAGCAGCGTGGCCACCCAGTAATCAGCACAAGTTAGAATGTGGGCAACTCGGCGGTCGTTGTGGAGACACTGCAGCATGTAATCGCTCATGTGTGCCAGGCTGCCCAGAGGCAACGAAAGGCTGTCCTCTGTGGGAGGTGTATCGTCCGTGTCCTCTGTATCCCCCCAGCCACGCACCAGTGATGGCCATGAGCTGGCCTGGGTGCCACCCTGCTGTGAACATGGTTCCATCTCCTCCTCCAGCTCCTCCTCCTCCTCATCCTCCTCATCCTCCAGAACTGTGCCCCTGCTGGACAATTGCGTCCCTGGCGTTTGCGTGTGCAGGAACCCACCCTCGGAGCCCCTTGCGAATGACTGCCCTGAAAGCCTTGGAAATGTTACCTCTTCATCCTCCTCCTCCTCCTCATCCTGTGCCACATCCTCTTCCATCATCGCCCGAATTGTTTTTTCAAGGAGGCATGGAAGTGGGATAGTTAAGCTGAGAACGGCGTCATTGCCACTGGCCATGTTGGTGGAGTACTCAAAACAGCGCAACAAGGCACACAGGTCTCGCATGGAGGCCCAGTTAAATTAAATAGCGGAATAGAAAATATGATCCAAAAAAAGTGTATGTATATCACACGTACACAACCACACTGGGCCCCAATTACTATTGTTTGTACCCCTAAAAGGCTAGATGAGGAGTAGGGGGAGTATGGAACAGGCAGCACCCTCAAACCTTCAGAAGTATGAGATGAACCCCAACAACTTGGAAAGGTGGATCTCTCTCACACGTACCGACACAGACTATCCCGCAATTCAATTGATCCTCAAAGGTTTTTATTGAATAGCGGAATAGGAAATATGATCAAAAAAAGTGTATGTATCTCGCACGTACACAACCACACTAGGCCCCAATTACTATTGTTTGTACCCCTAAAAGGCTAGATGAGGAGTAGGGGGGGGTATGGAACAGGCAGCACCCTCAAACCTTCAGAAGTATGAGATGAACCCCAACAACTTTGAAAGGTGGATCTCTCTCACACGTACCGACACAGACTATCCCCCAATTTAACTGATCCCCAAAGGTTTTTGATTAAATAGCGGAATAGAAAATATGATCCCAAAAAAGTGTATGTATATCACACGTACACAACCACACTGGGCCCCCAATTACTATTGTTTGTACCCCTAAAAGGCTAGATGAGGAGTAGGGGGAGTATGGAACAGGCAGCACCCTCAAACCTTCAGAAGTATGAGATGAACCCCAACAACTTGGAAAGGTGGATCTCTCTCACACGTACCAACACAGACTATCCCCCAATTTAACTGATCCCCAAAGGTTTTTGATTAAATAGCGGAATAGAAAATATGATCCAAAAAAAGTGTATGTATATCACACGTACACAACCACACTAGGCCCCAATTACTATTGTTTGTACCCCTAAAAGGCTAGATGAGGAGTAGGGGGAGTATGGAACAGGCAGCACCCTCAAACCTTCAGAAGTATGAGATGAACCCCAACAACTTGGAAAGGTGGATCTCTCTCACACGTACCGACACAGACTATCCCCCAATTTAACTGATCCCCAAAGGTTTTTGATTAAATAGCGGAATAGAAAATATGATCCAAAAAAAGTGTATGTATATCACACGTACACAACCACACTAGGCCCCAATTACTATTGTTTGTACCCCTAAAAGGCTAGATGAGGAGTAGGGGGGGTATGGAACAGGCAGCACCCTCAAACCTTCAGAAGTATGAGATGAACCCCAACAACTTGGAAAGGTGGATCTCTCTCACACGTACCAACACAGACTATCCCCCAATTTAACTGATCCCCAAAGGTTTTTGATTAAATAGCGGAATAGAAAATATGATCCCAAAAAAGTGTATGTATATCACACGTACACAACCACACTAGGCCCCAATTACTATTGTTTGTACCCCTAAAAGGCTAGGAGTAGGGGGAGTATGGAACAGGCAGCACCCTCAAACCTTCAGAAGTATGAGATGAACCCCAACAACTTGGAAAGGTGGATCTCTCTCACACGTACCAACACAGACTATCCCCCAATTTAACTGATCCCCAAAGGTTTTTGATTAAATAGCGGAATAGAAAATATGATCCAAAAAAAGTGTATGTATATCACACGTACACAACCACACTAGGCCCCAATTACTATTGTTTGTACCCCTAAAAGGCTAGGAGTAGGGGGAGTATGGAACAGGCAGCACCCTCAAACCTTCAGAAGTATGAGATGAACCCCAACAACTTGGAAAGGTGGATCTCTCTCACACGTACCAACACAGACTATCCCCCAATTTAACTGATCCCCAAAGGTTTTTGATTAAATAGCGGAATAGAAAATATGATCCCAAAAAAGTGTATGTATATCACACGTACACAACCACACTAGGCCCCAATTACTATTGTTTGTACCCCTAAAAGGCTAGGAGTAGGGGGAGTATGGAACAGGCAGCACCCTCAAACCTTCAGAAGTATGAGATGAACCCCAACAACTTGGAAAGGTGGATCTCTCTCACACGTACCAACACAGACTATCCCCCAATTTAACTGATCCCCAGAGGTTTTTGATTAAATAGCGGAATAGAAAATATGATCCCAAAAAAGTGTATGTATATCACACGTACACAACCACACTAGGCCCCAATTACTATTGTTTGTACCCCTAAAAGGCTAGGAGTAGGGGGAGTATGGAACAGGCAGCACCCTCAAACCTTCAGAAGTATGAGATGAACCTCAACAACTTGGAAAGGTGGATCTCTCTCACACGTACCAACACAGACTATCCCCCAATTTAACTGATCCCCAAAGGTTTTTGATTAAATAGCGGAATAGAAAATATGATCCCAAAAAAGTGTATGTATATCACACGTACACAACCACACTAGGCCCCAATTACTATTGTTTGTACCCCTAAAAGGCTAGATGAGGAGTAGGGGGAGTATGGAACAGGCAGCACCCTCAAACCTTCAGTATGAGATTGTGTTCACTGTACCCCACAAAGATTGAGTTCACTGCACCCCACAATGATTGTGTTCACTGCACCCCACAAAGATTGTGTTCACTGCACCTCACAAAGATTGTGTTCACTGTACCCCCCAAAGATTGTGTTCACTGCACCCCACAAAGATTCTGTTCACTGTACCCCACAAAGATTGTGTTCACTGCACCCCAAAAAGATTGTGTTCACTGCACCCCAAAAAGGATGTTGTTCACTGCACCCCAAAAAGGATGTTGTTCACTCCACCCCAAAAAGATTGTGTTCACTGCACCCCACAAAGATTGTGTTCACTGCACCCCAAAAAGATTGTGTTCACTGCACCCCAAAAATGATTTTGTTCACTGCACCCCAAAAAGGATTTTGTTCACTGCACCCCAAAAAGGATGTTGTTCACTCCACCCCAAAAAGATTGTGTTCACTGCACCCCAAAAAGATTGTGTTCACTGCACCCCACAAAGGATTTTGTTCACTGCACCCCAAAAAGATTGTGTTCACTGCACCCCAAAAAGGATGTTGTTCACTGCACCCCAAAAAGGATTTTGTTCACTGCACCCCAAAAAGATTGTGTTCACTGCACCCCACAAAGGATTTTGTTCACTGCACCCCACAAAGATTGTGTTCACTGCACACCAAAAAGGATTGTGTTCACTGCACCCCAAAAAGATTTTGTTCACTGCACCCCAAAAAGATTGTGTTCACTGCAGCCCAAAAAGATTGTGTTCACTGCAGCCCAAAAAGATTGTGTTCACTGCAGCCCAAAAAGATTGTGTTCACTGCAGCCCAAAAAGATTGTGTTCACTGCAGCCCAAAAAGATTGTGTTCACTGCAGCTCACACACAGAAAAATGGATGTGGATCACTGACACCTGCCTATCTCCAATCCCACACCACACAGCAATATCGATTGTAGTTTGTAGAACACAGTTTCCCTAAAATTCAGCAGACTCTGTCCCTAACAGGATTGAGAAGAGATCGTAGATCAGGATTGAGTGCAGATTCACCCCCCACACAGCAATATCGATTGTAGTTTGTAGAAGACACTGACCCTATATAATTCAGCAGACTCTATCCCTAAAATGCCTACAACTCGCCCTGCCTAAACACTCCGACCTGTCCCTCAATTCTATCCGGACACAAATGGTTTTTTCCTGCCTATCTTTCCCTAATCAGCAGCCAGCACGTTGATGTGTGCTCTGTCCCTGAATCTAAGCAGCATAATGACGCCGCTGCGGCTGCCTCGAACTTATAAAGACTTGGTCACATGCTTCAGACGGCCAATCACAGCTACTGAGACATTTGCAGGCATGGCTGGGATGGCTTAAGGCACACCAGTTAAACGATTGTTGATTGGCTGTTGAAAGCCCGCCATGAAAAGAGCGCCAAAGCATGCAAAACCCGGAAATAAAACGACCGAACACGGATTTTTACCCGAACATACAGTAAAGTGTCCGTGTCCGTGTTCGGGTACAAAAAATCCAATTATTCGGTACGAACACGAATAATACAGTCCGTGTTCGCTCAACACTATATATGACGTCCAGAAAGGGGAGAAATTCCAGCATTTTGTAGCAACTATATAAAAGAAAGCATTTTGAGGGTAAGCCATGGGTGATTCAGATAGTCATTCGTTTTGTCTAAAAGCACCAGTGAAGGGAAGATAAATATAGAAAAGGATTTTTGTTTCCATCACAAAACCTTTGTACCTTTTTTTTGATGTTTTATTAATGAGAATTAGTTGCCAGCGTTACAAGTCGGTCTGTGATCTCTTTACAAGGCTATCTTTCATTACGACAGGAAAGAAAAATGTTTGACTTGGTATTCGCCTCAGCAAAATATGTTGTATTTGAGGTTAGCACATTCTTGGATTTTTTACAGAAAACTTGCTAGGTAGAGGAAATGGGTCATAAAACAGTCCTTAAGCAATGGAAAAGACCTTCAAAAAGAAAATTTTGCAGGCTTATCACTCAACGGAGTGAGTGAATTTGACTTTCTTGACGAATGTCCAGAGACAATATTGGAGAATCAATGATTTCAAGAGTAACTCCACTGCAGATTCCTACCTTTTATTGTTTTGAAGAAATACTGTATCTGTTTGTTTGTCTGTGTCCATTTATAAAGTAAGTCTAATGGGAGTGGTTTTGTAATTACCAAGCAGGTGCTGCACCTATCAGGGCTCTGATGAGGAAATTGGCAAGGTCTGCATCCCTTCATTAGACATGAATTTCCTTTGGAATTGTTTTTTTGTTGCAGGGGATGCCAAAAATCTGACTTGTATCTTAGTGCAAACTTCTGGGAAAATCAGTGAGCCAATTACACAAGCAAGACATTATATTTCCCTGACGGCTTCATGTCTGCACACCTGGGTATAGACTCCCCGCTCCCATACTTCCAGGAACTTAACTCATAAATTTGAGCCCACCTGCAGCCCCAGCGTTGCTCTTTTTTCCTGCTATGTGTAGGACCTAGGTGTGCTCCTGGCTGGTCTATAGGGCTGGCTGTCCTTCAGTGCATGTGGGTTTAGGCTGGATGAGGTCTCTGGTGTACCGGCTAAATGACCCATGATCCAGAGACCCCCAGGGCGGCTTTTATCATGGCTAACAGCCTTGTCTTGGGTCCATGTAAAGTGGGCAGCGGTGTCGGCAGAGTCTACTCTAGGCATGCGCACCCACACTCTGCAAGTGTTTACAGTCAGACGGCGGAGGTTGGGTGAGATAAATATAAAAATGCTTTGCACCCAAATGAATGCTGCATTGCTAGATATTGTTGTGCCTTGCTCCCTGCAGCCGTTGTGCATACCCTGAACTCTCCACAGGTAGTACTCTGTTACAGGTGCACAAAGTAATACTTTGTTCACACATGGCATTATCCGTAAGTGGCTTCTCATGTTTTTTGCTTTACAATTGTGCCATTATGTCAACCACCTCAAAAGACCAGCATTCCCATAGAGGGTAGAGATGTCGCCTGTGGATGACAACTGTAGCCAGCTTTTGCCTGTTGGAGTATAGGACTTCCTTTTATATTTTTTTTGTGCTTCTCTTTTTCAGCCCAAAAAAATAAAAAAATAGAAGAATGTTTTTATGAAGTCAACAATTCTCTTGGGTGGTTTGTGTACATTGCAGAATATCATTGTAATTCTGTTGCAAATTCCTACCTTTTTGTTGCTTCTTAGGCCTCTTTCACATGGGCGCACTGCCCGATGGAGTCTGTTCTGCTCAGTGGGGGATCGATCCGCTGATCCCCGCTGAGCAGGTGGATGACAGCTCCATCTGCGCTCTGTATGCGGAGACAAAGCTGTCAGATCCCCGCTGTCCTCTATGGGGAGATCGGATGAGAACGGACTGCCTGTCCATTTTCATCCGATCCGATCCTCCAGACGGTTGGCAAATAGGGTTTCCATCCGTCCAGATTTCACGGACAGGATCGGATCAGATTGGAGAACCAGCGGGTGTCAGCGGAGATGTTTCTGCTGACTTCCACTGCCCCATAGGGATGCATGGAGCATCCGATCCGGTCCGCCTGAAAAACTGACAGGCGGATCAGATCGGATCGCCCGTGTGAAAGGGGCCTTATGTACCAAGCTATTTCATTATGTCCTGATCCCTGGCAGGGCAAGGTTGGGTTCATTAACCACCTGGTGAATTTAGGGCTGTAGTTGGAAGCTGCAGCATCAGCCTCCCTCTAGCAGTGGTTAACCCTTAGGACTTATTACCAAGCAAGCTATTTTCTACTGCACAGAATTGTTTTTTTTTTGTTTTTAGCTTCTTTGTTACAAAGGAAACCCTGTGGAAGGATTATCTATTCTAGCAATGAGCAGTCTCCGAGCTTTCCCAAGCAAAACAGCCCTCTACAGGCTCTTAAAAAAAAATAAAAAATAGAAGATGCTGATGAACATGACTGTATGAATCTTGCTTTGTTCAAGCAACCAGAGATAAGGAGGATGACACTGAACGGATTGTCACATTCATGAAACAAGTGGCCAATACACTTAAAAGAAGTTGTTTCCACTCACCCTGTGGAAGGGTTATATGTTCTGGCAATGTGCAGTCTCATAGACTTTCCAGGCAAAACAGCCCCTTCAAACTCTATAAAGAGGAAGATGCCAATGAGCAGGACTGTATGAATCCTGCTGTTTAACCACTTCTGGACCGGAAGGTATTATCCCCTTAATGACCTGGCCATTTTTTGTGATACTGCGTTAATTTAACTGACAATTGCACGGTCGTGCAACACTGTACCCAAATAAAATTGATGTCCTTTTTTCCCCCCACAAATAGAGATTTCTTTTGCTGGTATTTATTCACCTCTGCAATTTTTTTTTCAATTTTATTTTTGCACTATAAACAAAAAAACAGCAACAATTCTAAGAAAAAAAAAAAAAACAATATTTTTTGCTTTCTGCTATGAAACATTCCCAATGAAAAAAAAAATTTAAAAACCTAATTTTTTCATAATTTTAGGCTAATTTGTATTCTGCTACATATTTTTGGTAAATAAAAAGTGGTTAAACATTGGCTACATCCCAATGTTTGGTGAAAATGTGTTTAATAAACCTATGATGGACTGAGTATTCCGTAAAAAGGGACCATTTGGCAAAATTAGAGGAACTAGTACTTGTGGGTTGTGATGTGGCCAATAGCTGAGCTCTATCTTTCAAGGCTACTTCAGCAATGGTGGCATCTAAATCGCTAATATCATAACCTTTAGATGCAAATCTATCTTTTAAGATGGTAGATTGTCTGACATAATCTTCATCCAGAGTACTATTCCTCCTAGGTCTGATAAACTGACTTTTAGGGATGCCTTTTAGCCACGGCCTATGATGGCAGCTATCTGTTGGCAGGTATGAATTGCGATCCATAGCCTTAAAATATGTACTTGTAACCTAACGGCCATCATTCTTAGTAATTTCTAGATCCATAAAATGAATATTGGTCTCAATAAATTCATAAGAAAGCTGTATAACTCGATCGTTAGAGTTCAAAAATGACATAAATGAACTCAACAATTCGGGGTCACCATTCCAAAGGAGGAGGCCATAAAAAGGTTGGCCAAGCTGGGGGAAAATTTAGCCCCCATGGCCACACCCTTTTGCTGTAAATAATAATGGCCATTGAACCAAAAATAATTTTGCCCTGTGGCAAAAAGAACCAACTCCAAAATAAATTCTTGCTGTGAAGGAGGCATAAGTGGATCCGTGCGTAGGTAGTGTTCTAAAGCTTCAAGACCCAAATAATGGGGGATACAGGTATACAAGGAATTCACATCAGCTGTTACAAGTAAGCAAGTGACCTTTTATACAGATATTATTATATATATAAATATTATTTAAGACATTAATCTTGTCTTTTGTATCCTTGATATAAGATGGATTTTTACAGACCAAAGGTTATAAATAAAAGTCTATATATTAGTCTATATATTTACCAATACGGGAAGTTAGGGAATTAATCCCGCTTACGATGGGACGTCCCGGTGGTTGTGTTAGACTCTTATGTACCTTTGGTAGGTAATAAAGAATAGGAACCAAAAATAACCTTTCTTTCTTATCCAGTATACAATCCGTATATCCTTTACCGACCAGTTTAATAAGTTCTTTTTTATACTGGTTGGCGGGATTACTTTGTTCTCTTTATCAGACATGATAAATTCAGTATACTCAAAAGCTTGCAATGATAATCTACTGAGTTGTTCCATAAAAGGAATCCATATTTCCTTGCTAAGATAATACAACAAACCAGCCTGTTGCTCCCCACTAGATATTTGCTGCTCTAAGCCTTGACCTAGAGTTTAACAATGCTATAGCGAGACAGCTATTCTTTTGCAAGTGATTGAATGTTTATCAGTGAAAACAAAGTGAAGACCTCCTGTGACATGGCTCTCAAGGATACATTCTAAATCACAAACAATTGTGCCATAATCTTTTACAGTTATTGAAGGTCTTATTTGCCGAATGGCCGGCTTCTGTACACACGAGCCGAATGTCCGCCGGTTTCTATTGAACTGGTCAATGCCGCCCGACATTCGGCCTGTGTGTACAGGGCTTTAGAATCCCTTCTAAAACAAGCATGTGCAAAAATGCTTTAAAGAGAAACTATTAATAGTATGTTAAATATCTTTGATATTATTCATTTTCTGGCTAGCTGCTTGTGTAGCTTAGAAAGTCTTATCCAAACTAGACAATCAGCTTCTTCCTGTTCTTCACCGACAACACTATTTCCTGTTATCTGAATTTGCGAAGCTGTATTTCACTTCCTGAAAAGGTTGTCGGTCTTTCTTAGACAGACATGTCTAGACCTGTCCAACCCCACCCCCATCCCTCCCATCCCTCCTATCCTTCACCATTATCTCCTCCTGTCTTCATTGCCTTGTTTAGGCTATCAGCTTCTCCTACGAGAGAAAGAGGGGGGGCACATGACTCACACAACATATGAAAGAAATAAGGTACAAAGGAACATTTTAGAAAGTTTAGAAGGATACAGATCCATTTCTATTGATCATTACATGTGAGTAATGAGTTTTAGGCTCCATTACCACTAGTAACACTGATAGGGGACCCAGGACTACAACACATCTATACATTTTAATAGTGTGGTTTAACCTGAACACTACACTGACTGCAGTAAATTAACTCAACACACTATCCCCTAACTACCTGCCTAACCTCTTATCATACACTATACACGGCTGATGTGTAAGCAGCAGCCTTATATAATATGGAGCATGGACTTAGCCCCTGAGCCATGATTGGCTAAAGGCACCCTGCCTTTGGCCAATCATGGCTCTGACAGGACATTGTGCTGTGATTGGCCAAAGCATACAGGTAAGGTGCATGCTTTGGCTAATCACAAGCACTTAATGCACTGCAATTGTGCAGTGCATTATGGGGCCCTCATCGGCGGGCGAACTTGCTGCTGAGCACCCTGGGTGTTTGTGTGTTCCGTGAACACAGGAACACCCGATGTTCGAGTCAAACTTACGTTCGACTCGAACATGCAGCCCACTCCTACTCTCTGGATCAAAGTCACATCGAAAGTTGCATTAAAGTAGTGCAGGTACCTTTTCAAAGTCACCAATTTTTCAAAGTCACATAGATGGGAACCGGTGCCATTGAAATCCATGGGCTGTGACTTTGTGTGTCAAGTCGCATGATAAGTCACACTTGTGGAAATGGCGCTTTAGTCTACGTTTCCACTATTGCGATTTAGAGTGTGACTTTGGTGCAACTTTGGTCCAACTTTACAATCTCTGGATCCAAGTCGCATCAAAAGTTGCATCATAGTAGTGAAGGGATCTTTTCAAAGTCGCTGATTTTCAAAGTCGCATAGATGGGAACAGGTGCCATTGAAATTAATGGACTGTGACTTGTCATGCGACTTTGTGTGTCCAAAGTCGCATGATATGCCGCACTAGTGGAAATGGAGCTTTAGTCTACGTTTCCACTATTGCGATTTAGAGTACGACTTTGATGCAACTTTGATCCAATGTTACACTCTCTGGAAGAAAGTTGCATCAAAAGTTGCATCAAAGTAGTGCAGGGATCTTTTCAAAGTCGCTGATTTTCAAAGTCGCATAGATGGGAACAGGTGTAGTTGAAATTAAAAAACACACCCAAAGCTGTGTTTTGCAAATGCATTTAGGCGTGTCAAGTGTTCACAACCCAAGTGTTCACAACACCGGCGGCTGGTGTTTTGTGTATTTCTGGCATTGGGGGCCACAGCTCAGTATGCAGAGAACAAAGCTGATCACTTCTTCAGAAGTGGACACACAAAAAACTGGGCAGTTTTAGTCTGTACTTTCTGGTTTAGATACCCTCATGTAGCAAATACTCTCTCCGTTTACAGAAGTGTGAAAAGACTTGGAATCACTGACAGGTGACTGTAGAGAATTTTCTTCGGATTTTGACTTGCAGATTGCCACCCAGCACCCCACGACTGAAAAGACTCTTTTCTGATGACAGAAGCCATATTCTTATCTACATGACAGGTCACGGAGGAAACAGCTTCCTAAAATTCCAAGATTCAGAAGAGATCACCAATGGGGAGCTTGCCAATGCCTTTGAGCAGATGTTATGAAAGAGGAGGTACCCTCACGAAGTGATAATTAATACAAGATGGGTGAATGGGCCAACAGGCTTACTAAAGAACCTTGCAATACCATTCTTAACTTAAGCGTATTTGCCTAATCATGAGAATGGGGGGCAATAATATTTGGTGAGTTACCATCCAATGGGAGTGGAAAGTGATAACACACAACGGTGGTGGAGTTTTGTGGTGATTTAAATTTAATCAGTTTTTCCCTGGACTCACTACTGTTTGGATGCTTTTGGATTTCTTAATGTATTATCACCAGATGGACAATATATGGTACAATTATACCATCACTTGTTTATCTATGTTTCATATTTTGCATATTTTCCTATGGTTTAATTGACTCTTTTTGACATAGACACCAAGTCAGGGAGTTGTTTATTATTTGAATCACTCATTTTATCATTTTAGTGGGGTGTTTTTGCACTATTGGTGGTACACCTTCATGTGTGGTTTTATATGTCTATATTCACAATTTTTTAAATAATTAACAAATATTTAATTGCACCTTTTTTTGCGAAATGGTGAAAACTGAAGGTGCACAAAACCGTAAATAACCACATTTCGATAAAAATCTGGAGGTTTTCATTTTTCACTTTCAACTTTCAGAGTTTTTAAAAGACCCCCCAAAAACTATACATTTTCTGAAAGCAAAGGGCCAGTAGAAAAAATGGAAGGTGCTACTGATTTTAAAGGCCCCACGATATTTGCCCAAATGTTTGCCAAAACAATAATTTCGCTAAAAATGCACTAAAATAATTTTTAGCAGATAAAAACACAGCAAATTTTACAAAATCCCTTCTAAGTTCCTTCTAAATATAAAAGCTAAACCTGTATTGAGTAAATAAACCTTTTTAAGAAAAAGTGAAAATCAGACGTACGCAAAAAATTCTCTAAAAATCTGGAGGTTTTCCTTTTTCACTTACAGCTTTCAGAGTTTATAAAATACCCCCCAAACCATATATTTTCTGAAAGCACACGGCCAGTAGAAAAAAAGAAGGTGCTACTGATTTTAAAGGCACCGCGATATTTGCACAAATGTTTATTAAACCAATATTTTTGCTAAAAATACACTAAAATCATTAATAGTGGATTCATACATGGCAAAATGTACAAAATTCCTACTAAATATAAAAGGTAAAACTGTATTAAGTTAATAAATAACAAACATTTCAACAAATATTAGTACATTTTAAATTGCACCTTTTTGTGAAATGGTGAAAACTGAATGTACGAAAAACCGTAAATAAAAACAATTTACTCTCAAAATCCAGAGGCTACCATTTTTCACTTACAGCTTTCAGAATTTGAAAAGTCCCCTCAGGCTCGGTTCACATTGGTGCGAAGCGGGAAACCCTGCAAATCCAGTGCGGGTTCCCGCATTGCACCTGAATCGCTGGCAGTTCACACTGCCCTCTGCGAACTGCTGCGGCTGTCAACGAAGTGCGAACTGTGATTTTGGACAGGAATCAAATCTCATGGGTGTGAACACTCATGCAAACCAATTCTGGTGTGGACAAAAAAAAGGGTCCTGTGCGAGTTTGGTCTGAATGCGATGTGAATTCATCCATACAGTTTGAATGGCTGAATTTGGATCGCACAGACATTGCATGTGATCGGCACAGCAGTGCGGTGCGAATCACATGCGATGTCTGGCATCGCACCAGTGTGAACCGGCCCTCAAACCAGACGTTTTCTGAAAGCACATGACCTGTAGAATAAAAAAAGTGCCACTTATTTTTTTGGGCCCCGCAATAATTGCGCAAATGTTCATCATACCGCTATTTTCACAAAAAATACACTAAAATCAATAATATTGCGCATAAACACAACCTCAGAAGACGCCCAGTGGGAGGGGTGAAACTCATCAGGCAGGGAACCGAATGGTGACATCATATCCGGTGGTTGGAATACACGCCGCGCCGGCGTCCACCACGAGAAAACACCGCTTGATACAGCTTTTTAATTTGTAAGTGGATTTGTTTTTGTATTTTAATAAATGCTACAGTTTTACACTATGAGAATTCCTCTCTCATTTCTACCATGCCCCTTATTGTGAGCCCTATCATGGAGTAAAGAGGAATACTTTCCTAACTATACACTAAGTGGAACGGCATAATTTCCTTCATCACCAGTGGAGTTTGCACACGAGAAAGGAGTGGGAGCATCATTGCCATTCTTTATAGTGCTTATACAGCACTATATGCTGATTCCTATAATAATATTGGTGAGTAGGGACTCAAGAAGGGAGCACAGTGATTCACCGTTATATATAATTCAAGCACCGGCACTTTGGAAGCACAGAAGGAGTGTTTATTTTGGCACTGTCACTTTATAAGCACCAAAGACATTTTTATATTTTTATATTTAGTATTGTATAATTTTCACTTTACTGTTTGATCATATATTCTGATTTATGAGATTAATATTGCACTTTAGAATATCTTAATTTAACACTAAATTAGCAGCAGCTAAATCACATAAGCACTAACACTTTCCAATATTTGTTGGGAAATTATTCCTGTGCGCGTGTACATACTCTATTACATATAACTTGCAAAATTCCTGCTAAATTACTACTAAAGCATTGTTCACATGTGGCATACTAAAGGGTACGCCCATGAAGGGCCATGTTTACCTGCACAGGTGTTCCGTGCATCCCTGTACAGGCAGTCCCATTTATGTCAATTGGGATGCAATGGCTGCACAGGCATAGCTGCTGTTCCCAATCTGACATCCGGGTGCATGACCCCAAATGCAGACAGTGTGAGCTCAGGGTCCTGCACGCGGACCTACATGGATATCAAATTGGGGGTAGCAATGGCTCTGTTCGTGCAGTTGCTGCATCCTAAATTACATCAATGGGACTGCCTGCACAGAGATGCACAGAACACCTGTGCATCCCTGTAAAGGCACGCTGTGTATACCCTGTTTGAACAAGGCCTTAGTCGGGTCTGCCCTCCCATTTTTCAGATGGGCCCAATTGGACAACCCATTGTTTTCTATGGGGATGCTGATGTAAATGGACATGTGTCTATTTACATCTGCCTGCATCCGATCCAATCCGGTCTGGTCCAGTAAAAACAGATGGATGGGGATCCTATTTTCCCCCCCATCCATCTAGTAGATCGGATCAGATAGAAATGGAAAGGTGGTCCGTTTCCATCCAACCGCCTCATAGCGAACAGTGGGCTGTGTCCATGTCCACTCTGCATCAGTGGAGCGGACGTGGACCTGTCATCCGCCTGCTCAGCGGGGATCAGCAGAGAGATCCCTCACTGAGCAGGCGGATCTGCTTGAGAGTCGGCTCCAATTCTTTTTTTTTTTTTAACAATTATATTTATTTATTTATTTATATTTTTTTGGGGGGTGGGGGGGGAGATATCAGAGGTCTAAACAGACCCCCATATCTCTTTTTTTGAGACAGAGAAAAGGACTTAAGAAATGTCCTTTTCTCTGCAGCACTTGACATGAATGAATAAGGAGTCTGTATAGTGACTCAGTGCTGTCAGTGGACACCGGAGCCATTGGTAGCGATGGCTGCCTTAATACATTGTGCTACGGGGGGGGGGGGGGGCTGGTAAGCACATGTTTATCAAGCCCCTGTTTCACCAGCACCCAGCCCCCCATTCTCAGCATGACAGCTGGTTGGACACAGTGCCGGCAGGGTCAGCAGCTGCAGCCCGCAGGAGGGAAAGGGAGGGATGCCACCAGGGATGGATGGATGGTGGGTGCAGGGGCCGGTATGGGGGAGGATCAGCCTGCCAAGGGGGACATTCTGTGATCCCCCACTCCCCCAAGCCCCAGCAGCATCTGAAGCCAGAAAAAGTGGCAGAGGAGGGATGCCAGCTTCTAAAGGTAGATGCAGGGGATCCGGTTTGCAGTGGGGGGGGGGGGGATGTATCAGTGTTGGGGGGAGAAAGTAGATGAAGGGGATAGAAAAGGAGGGTGGGGGGGGAGTATTTTTCAGGGAGCAGCGGGAGGTGGAGAGGCTGGGGACAGGGAGGCAACAGCATGGAGGGGCGGTCACATTTTAGGTTAATAACTCTGATTAGCAGATTGTAATCCGCTGATCAGAGTTATAGAATTATTCAGCAGGGTCTGCTAAACAATTCTGTCATAAGTTCATGATCATTGAAGTGACCATGAGCTTTTAGCAGGGGGGAGAAATTACCGTACGGACCTGGCAGTAAAGGGGATAAACACTACTGCCTCTAAACACCTACGTATGTGTGTATGAACACATAGGCTAACAAAGAGGAGGGTTTAGAGGCGGATAAAGAACAACAAACACTCTTTAAAAGTGGAGTATTTGACACCTAGTGTGCATGAGGCCCTAAGAATACATATTTAAATATAATTATTATTATTTTTTTAAACCAAAGTATAATTTGACTTTATTTCTCAACTAGCCTGAAGAGGATGCAAATTGAATAAAAAAAGAGTTTAATTTAAAGATGCTTGAAAGCAAAGTATGCACAAACTGTGCCAAACTATGTTTAATCTGGAAGTGCAAAAATCCATTAGCAAGTGCTTACAAATAGAAATATAGCAATTTAGCTATTTGACTGTTTTTTTTATTAAATCCTCTGCTTAAGGGGTTCATTTTTGCAAGCAAATTGGGCCAGGCAAAGCCTCAAATGTTGACTATGGTTTTCTATTTCCATTTACAATTTTAGTCATTTTGCAGCGTTAGAGGTTTAGAAGCTTTAGCAGTGTGCTATGAACAGTGTAATTTACATGTATTGTAACAGTAGAAAGAACTCTGCATGTACCATGGTCCAGCTGGTAAAAGTGTGTCAATGTAGTTATTACTGTAGCAGGAATAATACTCCTTGTTTAACCAATGAAGGTGTATTTATAAAAGCAGATTTGTCACAGTGGACATTAGAAAAGACTGCCTACAAAATAATGTCACAATGTAGAAGGTGATAAAGAAGATGCAAAAATTGCTGTTGTTTTTTTGTGTGCAGAGAGTTGCACAGAAATAGAATGTTTTCCATTGTTTGGATATGCCCATAAGTTGTACTCATGTTTAGATAGCATTGCTATATACACAAGTACACAAGTACAAAGGCGTACACCCATTCATGCCAGTTTTAGGCTGTATGCTTCACCTGGGCTGTCTGGGTGCAGGAAATACTGAATGGTCTCAGCCGGCCTGTGTGCAATAGCCCTTTTGATGCAAAAATCTGATTCCAAGTGCTCCATAGCTCCACGTGCCACCCTCTTAAGGCCTAATGCACACAGGGCGTTTGAAAAAAATGAGTCAGTTCTGACACCAGGAAAAAGCAGCTGTAAAAACGTTCTTTTAGAAGCATTTTGCATTGGCATTAATGCACATTTTAGCCATGTTTAGCAGCGTTAGCGTTTAGCTTTAGCTTTCTTTGCCCTCTTCTATTTTCCAACTTCAAATCCAACTTAAAAATGTCTGAGGTGGCCTAGCGCGGTATCTGGCCTTTAGCAGCCTTTAGCAGCATCAGGCAATTTTACAGCTTAACGCTGCTGCTCCAGAACTCACTGGCCCTGGGTTTTTTTTTTACAGCTTTGAAAGCGCCTATGCCACTTACAGCTCCTAAAAGCCTGTGTGTGCATGAGGCCATAGAATAACATTGAGGGGCATTTTTAGGCTGCAAAAGAAAATGCCTGACGCTCCTAAAAGTAGCTGTAAAAAAAACTCTGTGTGTATGAGGCCTAAAGGCCCGTACACACGTACCGATCGTCGGCCGTAAAGATTCGGCCGACGACCGATCGGCCGATTGTAGGCTTGTTAGTATGATGCTTCCGACAGCCGACAGCGCACTTTCGGCCGAAAAGAATCTGTCGTGCAAGCATTAAAATTTTTGTTGGCCAACACCAGAACGGCCAATTGTTCGCCACTCAGTACAGAATTCGGCCGACAGACAGCAGATTTGCAAGACTGGGCATGCTCAGAAAAGAAAAAAGACCAGGAAAGTTAACCATTACATGACATCACTTCTGCAGTCGGCTGTTGCTGGCCGACAAAATTAGTGTGCAGTCTTTTGCAGTTTTTAACAGACAAGACAGCCCTCGGACAAAAGACGGCCGATCGTTCGGCCGACGATCGGTACGTGTGTACGGGGCTTTAGAGTTCGGACAAAAAGGGCAGTCTCAGGCCTCTAGTATAGAGGGCTTATTGAAGAATCCACTGCTTAATCCCCTACCATCCAAGCACTGCAGCCTGGGTACCAAGTCAGTTAGGCTGCATGTGCAAATATTTGTAAAAAGGAGAAGAAAGGAAAAGTAAACTCCCCAGATCACTCACCACACCGGTGCGACATGGGATGCGAGTTGTGAAAGTCAGATGACATGTCAAATTCAATGTTTCCCCATGAGAGCTGTCTTAACTGATACTACACAAGCCGCTCTGACTTTTGAAAAGGTTCCCGCACTACTTTGGCCCGACTTGGGTACGATTTCATCCTAAAACAACAGACACCGCAAGATGCCTACTAACACCTTTATTAGCCAAAAAAGCTTCTCCTGTACCTCTTTATAGTTTAATATTGTTATAGGTTCCTAACTTCCCTGATATAGTATATGGGATTCACCACGTTTTACCCCTGTGTCTAAAAAGAGTAACCTAACTAGCCACTGATGCAGTCTTCTTGGACAGTGGAATGGCAGTTAGCTTAGTCATAAAGTCAGGGAAAAAATGCCCAGTAACGCAGTGAAACTGTATCAGAGAGTTGCACAGAAGAAGCTTTTCTGATTAATTAAAGTGCAAGTAATGACCCAGATACTTAAAAACTAAAAATGTTCTAACAGGCAGGTTTTTTTTTTACTGCCGAAGATGTCTCCTTTGCAATAAAAGATGCTTACCTGTCTGCTCAAGATCTTCCTGGCAATGTACACTGAGCTGTAACAGTAGGAATCTATGAAACAAGAGATCTGGACACTGGGTTGGAGATTTCTGCCCTCCCAAGACACTTAGAAATCTCAAAACTAAGGATCCCAATCCGGTAATACCAATATCCAGAGAAAGTAGTAACACTCATCACAGGCCTACAAACATTTTGGTGCCTCAAATTGCAAACTGGTTCCTGGGTATATCTGACCTGCTAATTCAAAAAATTGCACCATTTTTTCGCTCCCAGCTCTAGTTTTTGAGATACGGCATAAATGCTACATACCAGCCTTCACTCTGGTCACCTGTCAAAAATGAGGATATAATTATAGCAAATTCTGTTAGGATGGTTCAGGCAGCACCGTTGTGAAGTATCCATAACCTCTATGGTACTCGATAAGCAAAAATGAAACAATATTAGTGGCAATATACACATAACTCCTATATGATCATAAATATAATACAATTAATAACTTACACTTTAGAATCCAGTGTTTTTTTTTGTATAAAACATTTTTTTTTTAGGGTGAAAAAATTGTGGTACAAAAGTGTATATTAACAGTGAGGTAAACAACAATAAACAATAGTCATTGTTACAGAAAGTATGTATAAGTTCTTATGTCAGATATAATTAAACAACAGGATCAAGAAAAAATAAGACTTCGTATGAGTGGTACCGAGTAACGGACCTGTGACAATTTCCATAATACTGCATAAAGCAGTAAACATTCAAGAGTATATAGAGAACATATTGTTAAGTACAAAATGACTACAAATTATCAATGTTTTGTATGTAAAATTACAGTTGGAACTATATATCTGCCAACTTGTACACAAAAACACAAACTAGGTAATGGAATAACAAGTTGAGCCATATCTAAATAATGGTTTGGAATAGTCCAAGCTTGTGAAATCTAAAGAAATGAGGAAAGAAAATGTGTAAAGAAATGTTTTTGTTTATTGCAAGGCATGAATGTGCCTGAAAGAAGAGATTTTGTGTTCTAAAGTAACAAGTCAGTTTCCCCGTAATCTGTACTGACAGTCTGAAAGCAGGACTGAATTTTTGCTTAGCCAACATAGGCCATAGCTTAGGGCAGAAGGGTTTCCAGGGGCAGAACTCATTCAAACATGCATTATATGACTGTCAGGAAAACTTCCCAGAATATAATTAAAAAGGTTGCAGACTGCCACTCTGCTTTTCAGTGCTATCTAAATAGGTCCAATTAATGTCTGTCACTGTATTTCTGTTGGTGAAATAATGTGCTATTTGCTACAGTTCATCTATTACCTAGCTGACACAATAACATATTAGGGTGTCAGTTTGTAAGGAGGGGCAGTTAGCTAGTCTGCCACTAGGTGGCTCTGTCCAAGAATAGTGTGGGGACACAGAATTGTGTAATCAGGTGCTGGGTCCCTTTTAGCTAGTGCCCTTCTGTATGGGTGAGTCAGTGCCCATATAGGCCAGGTTGGGAGGAGCCTTAGTGCAGCTGGGGCATGGGAGCAAAATACTCCACTTTGTGCAGATGTAGCCATCTAGGGCAGGAGCCCTGGACAGGGCTGGAGGATAGGGTGAGATAGTTCAGCACCCAGAAGAGTCGGCTGTAGTCATCCTGGCTCTTATGGTGGCACAGGCTAAAGCGGATTGCAAAAGGGCTTTCAGGCCAGGCCAAGTGAAGTGAGTCTGTCTGCCTGGAGGACCTGGGGAAGTGTACTGGAGCTATAGGTGCAGCTGCAGTGATCCTGTCTCTGGAAAGACAAATAGGGAGTTGTGAGCTGGACACAGATAGCCTAGTGATAGCCAGTGCCCCGTGAGTGAGTACTAATGACCATGTGAAAGAGATATACTGAAAAAAGGAAAATGGCTGAAGGGTGAAATATTTTATGCTGCTCTCACATGTGACTGCTGTGGATTGTCTACTATATGTGATTGAAGTACCATCAAGTGACCCCGGATAATATGCGGTGTGACTGTGAATGCCATTTTCTAAAGTAACATCAATAACGTGCAGCAACGTTAAATCTTTTGTGTGGGAATACATTTTGTTTGGAATATAAAGGCTAATGGCTTGACAAGGCCTCTGGCAAGGAGTTGGGAACAAGATGGCAGAGGTTTGGGGCTTCAAGCAGATGGGTTGTTGTTCCAACAAGAAGAAGCGAGGCTGGGACTTGTAATAATATCAACCACAAGACCCCCTACAAGATTGCCTTAGAGCAACATAATTTGCATTCCTATACATTTCTATGAAAAGGCAAAACCTTTGCTTGAAGAAGGTTAGATGCAGGTCAGAAGGGTGTCAACTGCAGGTCAAATGCGCCTGCTAATGAATTCTGAATGATCTCAAAAATTTCTCCAACTGATGCCATTGACATAAGTCTAAATCCCATTAATGGATGTTCTTATCCTTCTAGTCAATGGCTCTAGGTGTACTGACATAGAGTGAGCAAACTGCCTCTTTCATCCTCTCCATCTCCAGCTCCACTATGCCATTTATGACTATGATATGAAATCTTGTAGTAAGGCTGTGAAGCTAGCCGGTCAATAGAAATAGGTGGGAGGAAGCAAAGGACAGTTGGCTTAGAGGGAGCAGGAAATATGAGTCTGACCTACTATAGTGTAAGACAGTGTTGGCGAATCTTGGCACCCTAGATGTTTTGGAACTACAGTTCCCATAATGCTCAACTACACTGTAGAGTGCATGAGCATCATGGGAAATGTAGTTTCAAAACATCTGGGGTGCCAAGGTTGGCCATCACTGGTGTAAGATATCATGGTAGAAAATGGGGACTGCCATTGCTGATTTTTTAATGTGTATTCTCCACAGCTGTCTTCCTTTATCCATCCTTTAGTACCTAGTTCATCGCTGACTTGGTTCAAGAATGTGCATACCATATATTCTGACACCAGACATACACATGCCTACTTCAAGTCAGTGACACACCAGGGAGGAAAAGTTAAGGAGGACAGTCCTGGAGTCTTCCTTGGCTTTTATTCTCTCCACGTTTCTTTGAAAGAGAGAAACTGATTGGCTCCTATAAAAAAGTTTGTTTATTAACAGATACAGGGATATGATTTACATACCAGCTTTATAACGTATTTATTACCGCCCAGGTAGTTTGATTCAGCAGACTGGATGACGTGTGGATCTTGGCTGATGCAGCAGAAGGTCGTACATGCTGTATGTAGCATTCATACTGAACTAATCACTCGTGTCCTTGTTTCAATTACTGTAAGTAATCTTGAACTGAGTGCTCTTATCATAGTGAGAGATGCATGAACATGCAGCCACCCACGGACCAGACCTGAGATTGCACAATGCGTAATCATCTTTTCAGCTGTCAGGAAAATGTCTATATGTAGGGCCTCAATGGTGCTACTAAAAACGGCCCCTGGAATAGAAAGTATCATTAGTGTTTTCAGTGGTTGTGAATAATTAACTCACAAGCTGTTCTGCAGTTCCTTAGCGTTGTTCCATTGATATAATGACAACTGTAAGTAATTCAGAAGGTGTTATTGTGCCAGTAATGACCCAGATACATTGTGAGTGACACTGAGTATTATGCAGTTGTTACCCTAATGTTTGCTGGAAACAGACCAAATACAAACTGAATGTATTTTGGCTCAATTCATTCTATTAAAATTCATTTTGTCACACAAAAATTTTGATTTGCTGAAGTTATCCTTAAATATGTTTCTAAATGTACCATATCAGCACTGTCACTGGTAAACCTAGCAAACACACCCACCCACATATACAGTATATAGCGGCAGGTATAGTAGGCACTCAAAGGGCTTATATAGATGAACAAGGAGGACAGTATTTTATTGCGTCGATGATTTGACGTGTCACAGCCATCCTTTCTCACATACTGTAGATCGTAGATTCCAGCTAGACATGGGCCAAACACCCCCCTGTTCGGTTCGCAGCAGAATTCCCGAACAGGGGAAATGTTCTAACCTGAACAGCGAACCCCTTTGATGTTTATGGAAGCCGAACAGGAAAAATCAAAAGTGCCCATAAAAGGGGTATGGGGGCCTGGGTACTGCCCTGGGTGGACATATATCAATAAAAAAAATGTGAAAAAAACAATCATTTTTTCAGTAGCAGTGATTTTAATTACGCTTAAAGTGCAAAAATAAAAATTGAAAATTACTTTAAATCTAGTGCCTGGGGGAGCCCCTTAGTCTGTCTGTAAAGTGGTGTATCTGTAGCATGTATAAAACATGCTGCAGCAAAAATGACATTTCTAAAGAAAAAAAAAAAAAAAAAAACAGAGTCAAATCCCATTTAAAATTAACTTGCGGATTCAATTGCCAGGACCTGGCAATTGAAAAAATAAAGATAAAAAAACACAGCTTCCATTAACCCCTGCTTCAGATCAGAAAGTAAAAAGCGGCACACATTACACATTGTTAGGCACACAGTAAACCACTTGATTGTCCCTATATGTTAGTGCCTTCCCAGCCAGTGTCATTTGTACACTGTGACTGATTAGTGTCACTAGCGATGTCAGTGTTAATTAATGACCCTCCCAGATAGTGTCTGTTAGTTTCAAATTGCCCACCACCCTATCACTGTCACATTATAAGTTGGTGATCACCACCATTACAGTATAGCGTCTATAGCTACATAAATTCCAGCATATATACCATAGTTTGTAGATGTTATAACTTTCACACAAACTAATTGCTTTACATTCATTGGGTTTTTATCTTACCAAAGACATGTCACAGAATACATTTTGGGCTAAATTTATGAAGAAATTATTTATTTTTTTTTATTATTGGAAATGTTTTATAACAGAAAGTAGAAAATATAGTTTTGGGTTTTCTTTTCAAAATTTTCTGGATTTTGTTCATTTTTAGTAATAATAAATTAAAAGGAAAATAGCCAAACCCATTGGTGATCAAATACCTCCAAAAGAAAGCTCTATTTATGTGAGAAATATGAAATACATTTCATTTGCATACAGTTTTGCATGACCACGCAATTGCCAGTTAATGTAGCTCAATGCTGAATAGCAAAAAAATGGCCTGATCATGAAGGGGGTAAAACCTTCCAGAGGTCAAGTGGTTTTAAACAGAAAATATATTGTTATTTCAGTATTTACCATATATTATTATCCATGTAGCATCTACATTTTTACCAACTTGCATGTCCGTGTTTCATTATTGTAACATTTAATATCATTTTTTTTTTTTTATTTGTTTTTTTTTTTTTTTTATTAAAGGTAATATTAAAACATTTGCATTCTAATGATATACCTAATTTAAACCGAACCATCCCAGTGTTTCCGTTGTGTGATTATTTCTTGGACTGGTGACAGTTTTTAATTTCAGAGGAAATCAGCTATTAAAAAGTCATTTTCATTTCTGTGCAGTTGCGAGCTCAGTGGAGATGCATCAGATTATTTCACTCCCTTTTTTTGGGCTGTAAAGTAAATTGTAGCTGAGTGCCCCCTATTCAGACTCGAAGAGAGACAAAGGGATAAATCACAAATTACTTTAACCTGTGCTCCCTGTGTAATCCAGGCATAATTGCTACTCCATGATTAATATGCCCTGCTAATTATTACTGTCCGCTTCTTTATAACGCACAGCACCACAGCTTGGCCTCTGAACACCTCCTTGGGGGAACAACAGAGCGACTAAACCAAGTCACGGCTGTGATTACGGCTTGCTAACTGTGCCTCTGCCTGCTTTTAATGCCTTGGTGGGCCAGTTATTTTACAGCGGGTCTCTAATGCTGTAATAGGCACATGTGACATTTCAGATGCAAATTAAACCTCTCTGTAATCATACATCATTTAAAGTAATCTCCATAACAGTATCACCCTGGGTTCATTTTTTTCCCTTGCTACGTAGTCAGTCTTGTAATATGCCAAACTAATCAGACAAGAGGCAAAAAATTGGTCATGGCTCATAATCCATTGTTGAGAATATATGTTTCTAAAAACAGGTTAATAAACGGTTTCAGTTATCACAAAAGGTCATATTATATGCATATTGTATGTATATTTCATATCGGGAGAATTACTCATTTTAAAAAGAAATGTCTTTACAAATTTGCATTTCTTACAATAAGAGCCCCTCTCCGTAGAAATGAATGGGAAGCACCACAAAAGGGCCTCAAAAGCACTTCAAAAGCACCTCAAAAACCCCCTCACCATTAAAATGAATAGGAAGCACCTCAAAAGGGCTTCAAAAGCGCCTCAAAAACGACCCTCTTCGTTAAAATGAATGGGAAGCGCCTCAAAAGGGCTCCAAAATGCCCCTCCCATTGAAATTAATAGGAAGCACCTCAAAACGGCTTCAAAAGTGCCTCAAAAACGGACCTCTCCATTAAAATGAATAGGAAGCGGCTCAAAAGGGCTTCAAAAGCACCTCAAAAACGCCCCTCTCCATTGAAGTGGATGGGAAGCACCACAAAAGGTCTTCAAAAGCACCTCAAAAATACCCCTCTCCATTGAAATGGATGGGAAGCACCACAAAAGGTCTTCAAAAGTGCTTCAAAAACGCCCATCTCCAAAAGACCTTCAAAAGTGCCTCAAAAATGCCCCTCTCCATTAAAATCAATAGGAAGCGCCTCAAAAGGGCTTCAAAAGCGCCTCAAAATCGCCCCTCTCCATTGAAACTAATGGAAAGCGCCTCAAAAGGGCTTCAAAAGCGCCTCAAAAATGCCTCTCTCCATTGAATTGAATAGGAAGCGCTTCAAAAGAGCTTCAAAAGCGCCTCAAAATAGTTCTTGAAGCCATTTTTTGAGTCACATATCCCTAAAAACAGAGCACCGCTAACGTTGCGAAAGCACTCAGCATTTTATGGGTAGTTTTCAAGCGACTTAGTGTGAAAGGGCTCTTAGGGTAAGGGCCAGTTCACACCACATGCAGTTCAGTGCATTTTGTTCTGCATCAAAAAACACATGGAAAGTAGGTTATATGGTTTCCAATGGCATAGTTCACACCAGTGCTTGCAGTTCCAGTGCGTTCCAGTTCCAGAAAAAAAAAGTAGAACTTGCTGCATTTTTCCTGCACTGGACTTTACTGGAATGTGGTAAAATGCATCATAAACGCACCAGAGTGCACTTAAACACACCAAAAATGCACTGAAACACACTTGTCCTTATTAAGGTTAAGAAAAAAGAGGGGGGAAATGCACTGAACTGGATGAAAAACGCACTGGAACGCATCAAAAACACGCATGCAGAAAAGCATCTGGAACGCATCCAGGCTGTGTTTCTATGGTGTGAACTGGTCCCTAAGGTTAAGAAAAAATACGGGAAAATGCACTGGACCGCATCCTAAACGTATCACAAATGCACTGAAACGCGTCACAAAAACGCATACCTAAAAGCATTTGGACTGCATTTCTATGGTGTGAACTAGCCCTCAATGTATGCAGGCACTTTCTGCTTGAAATGCCATCTGCAGAGGGAATGGTGCTCGTGTTATATGCCCTTAGGGCCATTTCACACAGTTGGCTTGGAAGGATGGGGGAGGAGAGGGCGGTAAAAACAAGCACCTGAGCAGCATTTTTTTCCTCACCCCCATCTGCCTCCCCGAAAACTAGGGCTGGCCATACACAGAGCAGGTTTCTTTCCTGCAGGAAATAGGATTTCCATCCGTCTGGATTTCACAGACAGGATCAGATCGGAGAACAGCGGGTGTCAGCAGAGATGTCACCGCTGACATCTGCTGCTCCATAGGGGTGCATGGAGCATCTGATCAGGTCCACCTGAAAAACTGACAGGCGGACCGGATCGGAAAGCCCATGTGAAAGGGGTCTTAGGAGTCTCATTTTATAGCCTTCGCTGTTCTGTTTTTGGCCTCATAATATACAAGAACAATCACATTTTGTCGCATTGTGTACAGAGAACATGTAATGGTTGTAGAGTATAAAAGTGCCCTTTCTTCGCTGGTACAACAGGAAGTGTAGGGAAATCTGCCCAGATGGGAAAAAGATAGCAAAAAAAACCTGATACAGATTTTACTCAATCCGTATGTTATCCAAAAAAATGTTTTGGCTGAAGTTCTGCTTTAAGATCCAATATAGCAGACAAATTGGGGGGGGGGGTCTAAAAACTGGAGAGTGTAAAATCTGGTGCAGCTCTACATAGAAAGCAATCAGCTTCCAGGTTTTATTGTCAAAGCTTAGTTGAACAAGCTGACGTTAGAAGCTGATTGGCTACCATGAACAGCTAAACTAGACTCTGAGTGCTCCAGTTTTAGTAAACCTCCCCCAAAAGTATCAAACACATTCCTTAGAGTTCCTCTGGAAAAACAGTGGGTAAAATAAGTATGGACCACGTCACCATTTTTCTAGGTAAATATATTTCTAAGAGCCGGTTCACACTATTACGACTTGCCAGGCGACTTGGTCAGCCTGGCAAGTCGTGCACCGTCGGGTCCATTGAGTAGTACAGGACCGGTTCTAATAGGAGCGACACAAGTCGCTCCGACTTAGAAAAAGGGTCCTGTACTACTTTGGGGCGACCTGGAGGCGACTTGCATAGACATTCATCATATGAAGTCCGTGCAAGTCGCGCCAAAGTCGCGGTGCACGCGACTCACAGGTCGCCCCCGAAGTCGGAGCGACCTAATGTGAACGGGGGCTAAAGGTGCTAATGACATGAAATGTTCACCACAAGTCAGTAACAACCCATACAATCCATACATACAAGGAAACCAAAACAAAGAAGTTCAGAAATGAAGTTATGTGTAATAAAATGGAATGACACAGGGGAAAAGTATTGAACATTAAATTTATTTAATTGTAGCACTGTCCCCGTAGGGCTTGCTGTGTGATGACTTCTTAGGCCTCCTCCGCAGACAGTTACTTAGAGATAGTTCACACACCCGTCCTTACTCCCAATGGTTCGTCACTCAATAAACAGTCCAGGGGTTTTGTTTTTTGGTATTTATTGTAGAACTTGGATGGGAGAAGGGATTATGGGGATACTCCAACTTAAACTATTTACAGTTCATAAGGGCAACTCTCACTTAGGCCTCACCAGGTTATTTGTGGGAGCAGACAGGGCTGTCTTACCTGAATGGGCACGCTGGGCAGTTGCCCGGGGGCCCCACTTGCCCAGGGGGCCCCACCTGCCCAGCTACTTAGCCCCAGCCAAGCGTTAGTCCCGACTCCCTTGTGCATCCCACCACCGAACTTAGCAGGTGGCAAGCGCCTGTCGGCCCTGCGCTGCTGTCAGGCCCCTTGGGCCTTGGAGGGGGAGCCCACAACTGCAGGAATGCCTGTCTGCCTCCACGGAAACAGGCACACACAGAACAGTTGAGTGTGACTCCCGTCTATGTGTGTGTTCACCGGACCCAGCTGCCAAACTTGGAAGCTGTCAGCCTGGCACTGCTGTACCAATAAATAATCGCCTTATCGATAATTTGCATTTTTATTCTCGTGGGTGATTGTGTAGGTAGGGCTCCAGTGCACTGCATTGCCCAGGGCCCTTGAATGTTTTTAAGATGGCACTGGGAGCAGACACACTGCCACTTGTGTTGACTAATTAAGTCTTCTTGCTCTCTCTAGCAGCAGACTTGATGCAACTACATTATCTTCAGGACCATAGGCGTGCGCAAGGAGGTGTGCCTATGCACCTAATCACTCTGTGCGGTGCTGATTCCCTCTACTGCCTGGGCTTCCCCCCGTGTTGCTACCCCCCCCCCCCACCACAGTGCTATTGGCTTCCCTATTTTCCTCTCTTCTCCCCCCTCCCCCGACTGATGTTTCAGGATGGAGAATGGGGGAAAGGGACTAATCAATATGTAATTTAATGGTCCCTTCCTTTTCTAAATGGACACACTCACTCACTGTGTTCAATCATACCTGAAGCATAGTAAACGGTGTTTATTATGGTTCAGTTTGTGAATAAACAGGAAGCTGCTCAGCACAGAGCACTTCCCATTCATTCAATCTCCAGTGCAGCTGAGGCTGCAGAGAAGGGCATGTGTGTTGGAGAGTTTTACGTGCACACCCTAATGCCATAGGCTACACACACCTATGTTCAGGACACTCTCTAGCATCCCCTTGTCTGACACCTGTCCACTGACTCTTCTAGCTGAAGGGATGGCCCTCTTAAAACAGACCCCATGACACAGATCTGTACTCACTATATGCGAATCAGGTCTTTTCCAGTGTCTCCCTTCCAGTCAGCTCTGCAGGACCTCCGGGTTCAGCTCCTCTCTGACTCTCAGGCCCTTAGGTCGACCACCTGATGCCACATGGCAATTTCTACAAAAGAGGGGCAGTCGCCCCCTCCCCCTGGGACCCTGCTCTCCAGCTGAAAGACCGTAAACATGTGCCCTTTGCATTTATAACGTATGCCAGCCTGCACTGGGGCACTTTCCTCTGCCAATCACTAGGGCTGTACTAAATACCTGTGCACTCATTTGTCAGGTTTCCTCCCACTGTCCAACATTCCTCCCTATTGGACCAGTGTGAAACACTTCAGACAAACTGAGCTGCACCTGAGCACCATGAGAAGACCTCACTAGCAGATCCTGCTCTCTGTTAAGCAGAAAACAATATAGATTTACCTGGCAATCTCTCTGGTAGATAGAAAAGATCCAAAACTATACTCTCTCCCTAGCACCTAGGCGGGTGCTACATAATACTTCGTACAAAATCCTTTGTTGGTAATGACAGATTAATTGTGGAGAAACTAGTCACATGCGTTGCTCAGGTGTGATTTTTGGCCCATTATTTCACACGAACAGCCTTCAAATTTTGAAGGTTCAGTGGGCCTCTACTATGAACTCTGATCTTTAGTTCTTTCCATAGGCTTTCTATTGCATTCAAGTCAGGTGATTGGCTGGGCCATTCAAGAAGCTTTATTTTCTTTCTTTGAAACCAATTGAGAGTTTGTGTTTGGGATCATTTGGGATCCTTTTATCTTCATCATCCTAGTAGAAGGCAGCAGATTTTTATCAAGAATGTCTTGGTACATTTTTCCCTTCATCCTGCCTTTAAACATATGAAGTTTGCAGTACCGTATGCTGAAAAACAGCCCCACACCATGATGTTCCCACCTCCAAACTTCACTGTTGGTATGGTGTTTTTGGAGTGATATGCAGTGCCATTTGACCTCCAAACATGGTGTGTATTATGGCATCTAAAGAGTTACATTTTGGTCACATCTGACCAGACTATATTCTCCCAATATTTCACAGGCTTGTCTAAATGTTGTGCAGCAAACTTTAAATGAGCTTCAACATGCTTTTTCTTCAGCAATGCGTGGTGAGCATGCATACAGGCCATGGCATTTGAGTGCATTATTGTTTTCTTTGAAACAAATGTTCCTGCTAATTCCAGGTCTGAAGCTCTCCACATGTGGTCCTTGGCTCTTGGACAACTCTTCTGATAACTCTTTTCACTCCTCTGTCAGAAATCTTGCAGGGAGCACCCGGTCGTTGCTGGTTTATGGTGAAATGATTTTCTTTCCACTTTCGGATTATGGCCCCAACAGTGCTCACTGGAACATTCAGAAGTTTAGAAATCCTTCTGTAACCAATACCATGAGTATATTTTGCAACAATAAGGTTGTGAAGGTCTTGAGAGAGCTCTTTGTTTTTACCCATCATAAGATGTTTCTTGTGTGACGCCTTGGTAATGAGACACCTTTTTATAGGTCATCAGTTGAGACTGAACCAGCTGATATTAATTTGCACTGACAAGGGGTAGGATTGCTTTCTATTTACTGATAGATCTCAGCTACTGTCTTTCTATGACTTTTTACACCTCCTTTTCTTCATGCGTTCAACGCTTTTTACCTGTGTAATTAAATTTCTGAACCTTTTTTTTTTTTTTTGGTTTCTTTGTATGTATGGATTGGATGGTTTTAATACTTATTTAACACTTTCTTCATTCAATACTTATTGAACATGCTGTATGCAGTGTGCTAAAATCTTAAAGACTGCAACAGACTGCAATCAAAGGTATGAGATAACAAATGTGAACAAAGCTTAGTTACTGCTTCAACAAATCTGCCATTGCTGTACAAGATTCCATATCTCAAGCCTACAACTCGCCTTAATAGTACCTGACACATATAATAACCTTGTGCCACTAAAATCTTGACAGCTCAAGTATCTGTCAGTTCTCATTGATTTCTAGCTGAAGACAAGATCATAGCATGCTGCATGGATACTGGACACCAACTGACTGACTTAAAGGATAATACACAATCTCTTCTCTACTCTGATATATGTATCTTGAGGGTTTACCTTAGTTAACCAGTCAATAGTGTTTGTGCTTTGATCAATACAAACCCGTTTAAAGAGAGTAGTGCTGGGAAGTTTTTTTTTTTTTTTTTTTTTTCAATTTATCTCTTTTTATTCAGGAATTCACATGGTTATACATAACATTTTCAACATATACATCTTTTTCATAATATATATCATAATATATAACATCTCTATCTGCTATTTTCCTAAAACATTTTTCTTTCCTCCCCCCCCCTTCCCCTCCCCTCCCTCCCACCCAACACGACAGAGAAGAAAAAAAAAAAAAAAAAAAAAAAAAAAAAAAAAAAAAACCAAAAGAACTTATTATAATAAACAGAGATGGGGGAATACTCTCTTTTGCTATCTCACTTTCCTTCTCATTTTATTTTGTGAAGTATCGTTTCCCTTCTTCAGAGCATATCCAGTGGTTCCACAGTTCCCAAATTTTTCTATGTTTCTCCTGTCTATTTTGTGCCGCTGCAATCAATTCTTCCAATCTCCTGTTATCTTCTATCCTTCGTATCCACTCGGACACTAAGGGAGGTTGTGTTTTTTTCCAGGCCCCTGGAATGCATGCCTTTGCTGCATTTATCAAATGAGGAATTATGGATCTTTCATATTTTTTTGCTGGAATATCCGATAGGTTTAATAGAAGAAAAGACGGATTCTCCTCTAATTCGTGTTCTACAAATTTCTGAACTATATCCTTCACTCCTGTCCAGTAAGTTTTTATTTTAGAGCAGGACCAGAAGATATGGTACAAGGTTCCCACTTCCGTCCCGCATCTCCAACATAGATTAGATTCATTTGGGAACCATCTATGTAATTTCTCAGGCGTGACATACCATCTTGTTACCAACTTATAGTTCGTCTCTTGTATTCTGGTACATCTAGATGACCCTAGTGCAAACCTTAATATCCTCTGGATCTGCTCCCCTGTAAACCTACAGTTCAAGTCCTCCTCCCACCTCCTTACCCATGGCAAATCCGGTTGTTCCTCCGGGTTTGTCAATAGGCCATATGCAATTGACAGAGTACGTGAGAGATTTCCTGGCTTTACACAAGCTTGCTCGAATCTCGTTAGTGGTCTATCAAAATCCTCTGGTCCCGGTATAGAGACCAGAAAATGATGTAGTTGGACAGCTTGCCAAAAAGGCACCTTATATAGTCCCTCCCCTTCAGTCAATCTGGTCATCGAAGGCCATTTTTTTTGTGTTAAGAAAGACGATGCCTGTTCCTGCTCCCTTTCCCTTAGCATTACAAATTGTCTTTGATCTAGTCCCGGAGGGAATCGGGGATTACCTAATATTGGAAGCAAGGGGGATCTATCTGTCGTTAGTTTATTAAATACATTTGGTCTCGTGCAGATCCGTAAAGTATTTCCAATTATTAAGTGATGTTTTAATCTTTTCGGGAGGTCCTGGTAGCACCATATCGCTCTTTTCAGGTTTACTTCTGTTTGTGCTTGTTCCAGGATCACCCAAAGTTTAGTCTCTGAGTGATGCCACCAGTCCAAGATCCTACTTATTTGAGCTGCCTGGTAATATGCTCGTACGTCCGGCAGGGCTAGACCCCCCTTTTTTTTAGGCAAAGTTAAAATTTCCCGTGCTATTCTTGGTTTTTTGTTTGACCAGATATATTTCACAAGCAATGAGTGTATTACCTTGAAAAATCTACCTGGTATCTTCACCGGTAGTGCTCGGAAAAGATATACAAATTTTGGCAATATTATCATCTTCAATAAATTACATTTACCAAACCACGATTGCATCCCCCCGTGCCATTTTTCTAATAATCTCTTAGTCGTTGCTATCATAGGCAGGAAATTGAGGTCATACACCTGTTCTAATTTTGCCGGTATGTATGTTCCCAAGTATCTCACGGCCGTCTCATTCCACTCAAAACCAAAGCTATTTTTCAATAATTGCACCTGAGTCGTGGGCATCTCTACCCCCATTGCCTCTGATTTCCCAAAGTTGATTTTTAGATTTGATAAGGCCCCATATACTTTAAGTTCTTGTATCAGGTTCGGCAATGAGATACTTGGATTAGTTAGCGAAAATAACATGTCGTCCGCGTAAGCAGCTATTTTGTATTGTTTCCCCTTTACGCTTACTCCTTCTATGTTTAAGTTCCCTCTGACTTTACAGAGGAAAGGCTCTAGTGTAAGGGCGAACAAGAGGGGTGATAACGGGCACCCTTGCCTTGTGCCATTTTTTATCGGAAATGTTTTTGATAATAACCCATTAGCTTTCACCCTAGCAGTTGGATTTGTGTAGACTCTAGTTATTCTATCTATCATTAAGTTACCCAACCCGATATATTTGAGCACGGCAAACAGGAAAGGCCAGCCCACCCGGTCAAAGGCCTTCTCTGCGTCCGCGCTCAACACTACACACGGGGTCTTCTCTTCCTTTACTATTTGTATCAAGTTGAGTATTCTTGTTGTATTATCTTTCGCTTCTCTTGATGTCATAAAGCCTACTTGATCTAGATGTATTAATTTTGGTAATATTCTTGCCATCCTGTCTGCCAGTATCTTTGTGAATATCTTCAAGTCCACGTTTAATAGGGATATTGGCCTATAACTGCTACAAGCCGCTGGGTCCTTACCCTCTTTTAAAATTAATGAGATATGTGCCGTCAGTGTGTCTCTGGTTAACGTCCCATCTGACTCTGTTGCATTGAATAACTTTACCAGGTATGGGCCTAAAATGTGGAACAGTGACTGATAGTATTGTGCCGTTAGGCCATCTGGCCCTGGCGCTTTTCCTGGTTTCATTAGATTCGTTGCCTGCTGTATCTCCTCTATGGTTATTTCTGCTTCTAGTGAGTCTCTTTCTTCCTCTGATAGCTTAGGTAATTGTGACTCGTTTAAATATTTTTCAATTTCCCTTTGTTTAGGTGGCTCTCCTTTTAAATTATACAGTGTGGCATAGAATTTCTCAAATACTTCCGTTATTTGTGTTGGTAATGTCTTTTTATTCCCCTCAGCTGTTACTATATGCGGTATGTATGACCTCAATCTCTGTTCCTTGACAGTCCTAGCCAACAATTTTCCACATTTATTTCCTGCCTCATAATTTAGTTTGCGGCATCTTTGTATATCTGCTTTGGCCTTATATTGTAACAGGTCCGTAATCTGTTTCCTAATCGCTGTTAACTCTGACAATATTCTATCTGACGCTGACTGCTTATGTTTTGTCTCTAGTTCTCTAAGTTTTTCTAACAACTGTGCCATTTGTTCATTTCTCTCTTTTTTGATACGCGCCCCGTTCTTGATAAAAATCCCTCTTATTACTGCCTTATGTGCTTCCCATAGGGTGCCCATCCGGCATTCCTCTTGATCATTAATCTCGAAAAAGTTTTTTAGTTCTTGAGCCACCTCTTTTAACACTTCTTCCCTTTGCAGCAAGCTCTCGTTCAGCCTCCAGCATTGCTTATTCCTTAAAGGATTTAATGTGAGGCCATACACCATTGTTATAGATGCATGGTCTGACCATGTGATATTATCAATATCCGTTTTTTTCACTGCCTGTAGCTGAGCGTGGGGTATTGCAAAGTAATCAATTCTAGAATAATTCTTATGCGGCGTCGAAAAGAACGTATATTCTTTCTCGGAGGGGTGTTGAAGGCGCCATACGTCTATCAACTGAGATTTATGCAGTATTTTCAATATGCGTCTATTCCTTCCGGGGGATACTGCCATAGTCCCGGCTGAGGTGTCTACTGCGGGTATCAGGGGAGCATTAAAATCTCCTCCCAGGATTAGTTGACCCTCTGTGAAGCTCTCCAAATTAGCCAGGGTTTTTGATATAAACCTATCCTGTCCATTGTTAGGCGCATATAGTGTTGCTAGTGTTACCCTTAATTCTCCTATTAATCCTTTCACAAATAGGAACCTTCCCTCTGGATCTTGTTTACTGTCTTGCAGGGTCCACGGGACGCTCTTTGCTATCAATATAGATACCCCTCTCGATTTTGCCTCCATATTCGTGGAGTGATATGTGTATGGAAAAAAACTATTTTTAAGATATGGTATTTTATCTGTCCTGAAGTGCGTCTCTTGTATAAATGCAACGCTAATTCTTCGTTTTTTTAGGTCATTTAATAATATGCGTCTCTTTTCTGGAATGTTTAGCCCCCTAACATTATGCGACATGATTTTTAAATCCTCCATCTCTGTTTAGTTTACATACAACAAAACAATCCCAAAAAAAAAAAAAAAAAAAAAAAAAAAAAAAAAAAATCAAACCAAACCCCTCCCTAATTGGCGAAGAGAAGATTCCGGTTCCCCGCGGTTCCGGCTCTTCTCTTCTCCAATTTGGATAGTAAACCTATCCTTATCTCACACTGCACTATTAAGTGTACTTCTGTGTGGATTTTTTAAATAGGGGACTACCCCGGCATGACTCTCCGCCGATCCCCCACACCTCCCTTCTATACTTCTTCAATTAATTCTAGTCTCCCACTACCCCCCGGGTCCTTTCTAATAGGTATTGCATCGGCAAGAGAAAAATAGTTACATTCCTTCATAACTCTCTCCTTCCCCCTTATATGAGTGCTATTTAGTCTTACACTTCCTTGTACTATTGCCTTGTTCCCCCTTAAATAGTGGCAAAAAGTAAAAAATAAGTAGAGGTCCAAAAAAAAAAAAAAAAAAAAAAAAAAAAAAAAAAAGAAAAAATATATACTTTTGTGCTTCGTGCTCCAAATTTAGAGGAGGAAGAAATCCCAAACACACCTTCCTCCCAAAAAATGTGGGGGAAAAAAAAAAAAAAAAAAAAAAAAAAAAAATATATACTTTTGTGCTTCGTGCTCCAAGTTTAGAGGGGGAAGAAATCCCAAACACACCTTCCTCCCAGAAAATGTGAGAAAAAAGAAAAGAAAAAAAAAAAAAAAAAAAAAAAAAAAAGGAAATTATTTACTTTTGTGCTTCGTGCTCAAAATTTAGAGGGGGAAGAAATCCCAAACACACCTTCCTCCCAAAAAATGTGAGAAAAAAAAAAAAAAAAAAAAAAAAAAAAAGTATTTACTTTTGTGCTTCGTGCTCAAAATCTAGAGGGGGAAAAAATCCCAACCACACCTTCTCGTGTGCAAAGTTTAACAAGTGAAAAACCCAATCCTCCCAATTCATGTATAAAATCCAAAGGAGGAAAAATCCCAGCCATGCCTTCCTCCCTTAAAGTGTAATATGCTAAAAAAAAAAAAAAAAAAAAAAAAAAAGGGGAAAAGGAGAATCTCCATTCCCTACTAGTGTATCAGTAAGACATAATCAGCATTACGAGAGTTCCATTCCTATCATAGATCTTCTATGTTGTTCTTCTTTCTCCTATCTCTTCCACCCGATCGTCTCTCTCTTTCTCCTGTAATCGGGGATACCCAATGGGTCCCTCTCTGGGTATATGGCACAGCCAGTTCTCCACCTGTATAGGTTCTGCCTCTATAAAGCGAAAAAATGCCATTCTATCTTGGTACGATTGGAGCTTGAAGTATCTTCCGTCTCTGCGAAACGTCACGGAAAAGGGGAACCCCCATCTATAAGTACATCCCGCCCTCTTGGCCAATTCTAACAAAGGTCTCAGGATCGCCCTTCTCCGTAACGTTCCCCCAGAAATGTCTGCAAAAATCTTTACTGGTTTTCCTTCCATTATTATCTCCTGGGTCTCCCATGCTGATCTCAGAATCGTTTCTTTGTGTGTGTAATGGTGTATTCTGCAGATCACATCTCTAGGCCTCCTTTCTTCTTTGCTTCGGGGGCCAAGGGATCTGTGGACTCTCTCAATTTCTAAGTTTCCTGGGTATTTATCTTTTAAAACTTGTTTAAATATTTCTTTTGTCACCTCCACTAATCTTTCATTGCCGAAAGTTTCAGCTATTCCGCGTATCCGCAGGTTACTGCGGCGACTTCTGTTCTCTATGTCCTCTAGCTGTAGTTGTAATACCGCCTGCGTGTCTTCCTGGTTATCTCTTTTTGCTTCTATAGCTGCCAATCTTTCTTTTAATGCGCTAATTGAAGCCTCCTCTTCTCCTAACCGGGTTGCAATCTCCTGTATGTCTTTTTTAACTTCTTGTATTTCTTGCTGATGTTTCTCCTCTATTCTATTGATCATCTGTTCTATGTCTGCTCTTGTCGGGAGTGCCTGTAGCATAGCTTTAAGCTCTGAATTTTGTGTGGCAGCTTGCGTGAGTATACAGGTTATTGGTGTTTCATCTTGGCTATTCCTTAAGTCATTAGCCACTCTTACTGTAGTGGGTGAAGTGTCCGCTAATTTTGATGTATGGCTAGCTTCTGAGCTTGCTGCTGCCATTTCTACAGTTTTTGCGGATTTCTGGCTATTAGAGAAGAAACGGTCAATCTCTCCTTCTGTTTTGTTTGACTGACCTTTTCCTGTACTCCTTCTTCCCTTTCTTCTCTTAGTGAGTGTCATCCTTTTTCTTTATCCTACATAGCTTCCTGTCCTTTTCTCCCTCTTCATTAGTGTATTTTTTCTCCTGTTATTGTTGGTTTAGCAGATTATTCCACTCTTTCCAGCAAGTATACATCACACAGTTCTATTGCACCAATACATACTTATTGCCACTTAATATGTCTTACAGTACTCACGGCTCCAGTTTAGCTTTGTCTTCCTTCACCTCTCCACAGAGTGTGTCTCTTGTACTACGAAAGTTTTTAATTATAGTGTAATATCCTTCCCTTTTCTCTGCCGTTGCTATAATCCGTCCTCTCGGGGGGAAGAGGGGTAAGGCCAGGCTTCTATGCTTGTCTTGTTATATGTGACCGTCCATTGCCTCTCCTCTCCCCTCGGGTGGTCATCCTCAATTAGCTCTACAATGGGCGGTACATCTCAGTCTTTCCCCCATCAGCTCCGTAACTCTCTGGATGGCTCCGGGTGGCTCACTCCTCCATCCGGGAACTCCACCAGTCCAAGTCCAAGTTCCTCCCCGACCGTGCGGGGTGCCGTCTGTGGGGTAAGACTCTGCAGCACCTGCAGCCTCAGCCGCTACGATGTCCCGTCTGGCGTTCAGCCCTCTCTCCCAGAGCGAGTGGTCTGCTGGTATGCAAAGCTACAGCCCCCGCACCTGCCTGCTGACCCAGCCGGACCCGACCCGCCAAAACCGCTGCTCGCGGCCAGCTGGAGGCTCTCTCCTGTCTGCCCGGCTCCTTGGTGTCCCCGCCTCGCTCTCTTCCGGATCCCCGGCGGGCGTGGGTGTTCAGCGTGTGGAGGTGTGAAGCTCAGCGGAGGTCAGTCTCAGCGTGTCATCGCATGACCGCTTCCGGGCACGCCCCCTTTGTGTGCTGGGAAGTTTAAAAATAAAGGGCACCTACCACCTTTGAGGCAGCCATTTTGTGGCCTGGAGTTCCTTTTGGACTGAGGTAGAATTACCATAAATATTATTTCATTAGTCAGGCAGCCTCTACTTTGAACTAATACCAGCTGAGCTGTAACTACAGATTTCTACATTGTGGACCAAAAAATAAATACAGTGCATCTGGAAAGTATTCACAGAGCTTCACTTTTTCCACATTTTGTTGTGTTACAGCCTTCTTCCAAAATGGATTCAATTCATTATTTACCTCAAATTCTACAAAAAATTCCCCATAATAACAACAACGTCAAAGAAGTTTGTTCGAAATCTTTGCAAATTTATTAAAAGTAAAACAAGAAAAAATCTGATGTACATAGGTATTCACAGCCTTTGCACAATTCTTTGTTGAAGCACCTTTGGCACCAATTACAGCCTCACGCCTTTTTGAGTCTGTTGCTACAAGTTTGGCACACCTATTTTTTGGCAGTTTCTCCCATTCTTCTTTGCCGGACCTCTCTAGCTCCATCAGGTTGGATGCGGAGTGTCGGTGCACAGCCAATTTCAGATCTCTCTCAAGAGATATTCAGTCGGGTTCAAGTCTGGGCTCTGGCTGGGCCACTCAGGGACATTCACAGAGTTGTCCCATAGCCACTCCTTTATCTTGGCTGTGTGCTTAGGGTCATTGTTCTGTTAGAAGATGAACCTTCGCCCAGTCTGAGGTCCAGAGCACTCTGCAGCAGGTTTTCATCTAGGATGTCTCTGCTGCATTCATCTTTCCCTTGATCCTGACTAGTCTCCCGGTTCCTGCCGCTAAAAAACATTCCCACGGCATGATGCTGCCACCACCATGCTTCACTGTAGGGATGGTATTGGCCAGGTGATGGGCGGTGCCTGGTTTTCTCCAGACATGACGCTTGCCATTCAGGCCAAAGAGTTCAATCTTTGTTTCATCAGACCAGAGAATTTTGTTTGTCATGGTTGGAGAGTCCTTTAGGTGCCTTTTGGCAAACTCCAGGAGGGCTGTCATGTGCCTTCTACTGAGGAGTGGCTTCCGTTTGGCCACTCTACCATACAGGCCTGATGGAATGCTGCAGAAATGGTTGTTCTCCTGGAAGGTTCTCCTCTCTCCACAGAGAAATACTGGAGCTCTGGCAGAGTGACCATTGGGTTTTTGTTCACCTCCCTGACTAAGGTCCTTCTTCCTGGATCGCTCAGTTTTGTCGGGCTGCAGGCTCTAGGGAGAGTCCTGGTGATTCCAAACTCCTTCCATTTATAGATGACGGAGGCCACTGTGCTCATTGGGACCTTCAATGCTGCAGAAATTTTTCTGTACCCTTTCCCAGATCTGTGCTTCGAGACAATCCTGTCTCGAAGGTCTACAGCCAGTTCCCTGGTCTTCATGACTTGGATTGTGCTCTGACATGCACTTTTAGCTGTGGGACCTTCTATAGACAGGTGTGTGCCTTTCCTAATCATGGCCTGTGAATACTTATGTATATGTGATTTTTTTTTTTTTTTTTTAATAAATTTGCAAAGATTTGAAACAAACTTCTTTCACGTTGTCATTATGGGGCGTTTGTAGAATTTTGAGGAAAATAAGGAATTTAATCCATTTTGGAATAAGGCTGTAACATAATAAAATGTGGAAAAAGTGAAGCGCTGTGAATTCCGGATGCATTGTATTTCCGCCCCTGTCCAATTAAACTTTCTTGAGCCAAGCTCTGACCTTGCCAGATGTCGAGTCTGATTGTACACTGACTTAATTTATATTTTTTATATTTCTAAAGGTTTTTCTGTGCCTTCAATTTTCTCTTTATACTGGGCAGCTTCCTTTGCTGCCTTTCCTTTGCTGTACCTTGGAATAACAGGTACACATTAAAGTGTATTTCTACTTATGCAGTAAATGGCACTGTGTTCCGACAGTGGGGCAGGAACTTCCCATCCCACTCCCAGAACAAAATAGAATTAAGGCCCGTACACACGATATGAAAATCGGAAGGGAAATTTCGTCTGACGAATGATCTGCCGATTTTCGGATTGTTAGTATAGTGGTTTCGACAGCCGATTACGGATTTTCGGACGACAAAAACTAGATGTGCAGGCTATGAAATTTTTATCGTACGTCAACACAACGTCCAATTTTCGTTTAATTAGTACAGTTTTCGTCCGAAAAAAATCGTAAGAGCAAGACTAGGCATGCTCAGAAACGAAAGAACACATACAAAACAATCCAACACATGACATCACTTCTGAAGTTGGATTCTGTCGTATGGGAAATTTCGTATGAAAAAAAACTATTTATTTTAAACACGAGACTAGCATACAACAAAAAATGGATGACAAATCGTTCGATAATCTGATTGTATGTACGGGGCTTAAGGCTGAGCGCTGCTCAGCCATTCTTAGGAGCTTTGTATTCTATGAATAAATACAAAGCTTTCTCTGATTGGCTGAGGAAGAGATTGTGACTAGTGTTGAGCGAACACGGACTGTATTATTCGTGTTCGTACCGAATAATTGGATTTTTTGTACCCGAACACGGACACGGACACTTTACTGTATGTTCGGGTAAAAATCCGTGTTCGGTCGTTTTATTTCCGGGTTTTGCATGCTTTGGCGCTCTTTTCATGGCGGGCTTTCAACAGCCAATCAACAATCGTTTAACTGGTGTGCCTTAAGCCATCCCAGCCATGCCTGCAAATGTCTCAGTAGCTGTGATTGGCCGTCTGAAGCATGTGACCAAGTCTTTATAAGTTCGAGGCAGCCGCAGCGGCGTCATTATGCTGCTTAGATTCAGGGACAGAGCACACATCAACGTGCTGGCTGCTGATTAGGGAAAGATAGGCAGGAAAAAACCATTTGTGTCCGGATAGAATTGAGGGACAGGTCGGAGTGTTTAGGCAGGGCGAGTTGTAGGCATTTTAGGGATAGAGTCTGCTGAATTATAGGGTCAGTGTCTTCTACAAACTACAATCGATATTGCTGTGTGGGGGGTGGGGTGAATCTGCACTCAATCCTGATCTACGATCTCTTCTCAATCCTGTTAGGGACAGAGTCTGCTGAATTTTAGGGAAACTGTGTTCTACAAACTACAATCGATATTGCTGTGTGGTGTGGGATTGGAGATAGGCAGGTGTCAGTGATCCACATCCATTTTTCTGTGTGTGAGCTGCAGTGAACACAATCTTTTTGGGCTGCAGTGAACACAATCTTTTTGGGCTGCAGTGAACACAATCTTTTTGGGCTGCAGTGAACACAATCTTTTTGGGCTGCAGTGAACACAATCTTTTTGGGCTGCAGTGAACACAATCTTTTTGGGGTGCAGTGAACAAAATCTTTTTGGGGTGCAGTGAACACAATCCTTTTTGGTGTGCAGTGAACACAATCTTTGTGGGGTGCAGTGAACAAAATCCTTTGTGGGGTGCAGTGAACACAATCTTTTTGGGGTGCAGTGAACAAAATCCTTTTTGGGGTGCAGTGAACAACATCCTTTTTGGGGTGCAGTGAACACAATCTTTTTGGGGTGCAGTGAACAAAATCCTTTGTGGGGTGCAGTGAACACAATCTTTTTGGGGTGCAGTGAACACAATCTTTTTGGGGTGGAGTGAACAACATCCTTTTTGGGGTGCAGTGAACAAAATCCTTTTTGGGGTGCAGTGAACAAAATCATTTTTGGGGTGCAGTGAACACAATCTTTTTGGGGTGCAGTGAACACAATCTTTGTGGGGTGCAGTGAACACAATCTTTTTGGGGTGGAGTGAACAACATCCTTTTTGGGGTGCAGTGAACAACATCCTTTTTGGGGTGCAGTGAACACAATCTTTTTGGGGTGCAGTGAACACAATCTTTGTGGGGTACAGTGAACAGAATCTTTGTGGGGTGCAGTGAACACAATCTTTGGGGGGTACAGTGAACACAATCTTTGTGAGGTGCAGTGAACACAATCTTTGTGGGGTGCAGTGAACACAATCATTGTGGGGTGCAGTGAACTCAATCTTTGTGGGGTACAGTGAACACAATCTCATACTTCTGAAGGTTTGAGGGTGCTGCCTGTTCCATACTCCCCCCTACTCCTCATCTAGCCTTTTAGGGGTACAAACAATAGTAATTGGGGCCTAGTGTGGTTGTGTACGTGTGATATACATACACTTTTTTGGGATCATATTTTCTATTCCGCTATTTAATCAAAAACCTTTGGGGATCAGTTAAATTGGGGGATAGTCTGTGTTGGTACGTGTGAGAGAGATCCACCTTTCCAAGTTGTTGGGGTTCATCTCATACTTCTGAAGGTTTGAGGGTGCTGCCTGTTCCATACTCCCCCTACTCCTAGCCTTTTAGGGGTACAAACAATAGTAATTGGGGCCTAGTGTGGTTGTGTACGTGTGATATACATACACTTTTTTGGGATCATATTTTCTATTCCGCTATTTAATCAAAAACCTTTGGGGATCAGTTAAATTGGGGGATAGTCTGTGTTGGTACGTGTGAGAGAGATCCACCTTTCCAAGTTGTTGGGGTTCATCTCATACTTCTGAAGGTTTGAGGGTGCTGCCTGTTCCATACTCCCCCTACTCCTAGCCTTTTAGGGGTACAAACAATAGTAATTGGGGCCTAGTGTGGTTGTGTACGTGTGATATACATACACTTTTTTGGGATCATATTTTCTATTCCGCTATTTAATCAAAAACCTTTGGGGATCAGTTAAATTGGGGGATAGTCTGTGTTGGTACGTGTGAGAGAGATCCACCTTTCCAAGTTGTTGGGGTTCATCTCATACTTCTGAAGGTTTGAGGGTGCTGCCTGTTCCATACTCCCCCTACTCCTAGCCTTTTAGGGGTACAAACAATAGTAATTGGGGCCTAGTGTGGTTGTGTACGTGTGATATACATACACTTTTTTGGGATCATATTTTCTATTCCGCTATTTAATCAAAAACCTTTGGGGATCAGTTAAATTGGGGGATAGTCTGTGTTGGTACGTGTGAGAGAGATCCACCTTTCCAAGTTGTTGGGGTTCATCTCATACTTCTGAAGGTTTGAGGGTGCTGCCTGTTCCATACTCCCCCTACTCCTAGCCTTTTAGGGGTACAAACAATAGTAATTGGGGCCTAGTGTGGTTGTGTACGTGTGATATACATACACTTTTTTTGGATCATATTTTCTATTCCGCTATTTAATCAAAAACCTTTGGGGATCAGTTAAATTGGGGGATAGTCTGTGTTGGTACGTGTGAGAGAGATCCACCTTTCCAAGTTGTTGGGGTTCATCTCATACTTCTGAAGGTTTGAGGGTGCTGCCTGTTCCATACTCCCCCTACTCCTAGCCTTTTAGGGGTACAAACAATAGTAATTGGGGCCTAGTGTGGTTGTGTACGTGTGATATACATACACTTTTTTGGGATCATATTTTCTATTCACTATTTAATCAAAAACCTTTGGGGATCAGTTAAATTGGGGGATAGTCTGTGTTGGTACGTGTGAGAGAGATCCACCTTTCCAAGTTGTTGGGGTTCATCTCATACTTCTGAAGGTTTGAGGGTGCTGCCTGTTCCATACCCCCCCTACTCCTCATCTAGCCTTTTAGGGGTACAAACAATAGTAATTGGGGCCTAGTGTGGTTGTGTACGTGTGATATACATACACTTTTTTTGGATCATATTTTCTATTCCGCTATTTAATCAAAAACCTTTGGGGATCAGTTAAATTGGGGGATAGTCTGTGTCGGTACGTGTGAGAGAGATCCACCTTTCCAAGTTGTTGGGGTTCATCTCATACTTCTGAAGGTTTGAGGGTGCTGCCTGTTCCATACTCCCCCTACTCCTCATCTAGCCTTTTAGGGGTACAAACAATAGTAATTGGGGCCTAGTGTGGTTGTGTACGTGCGAGATACATACACTTTTTTTGATCATATTTCCTATTCCGCTATTCAATAAAAACCTTTGAGGATCAATTGAATTGCGGGATAGTCTGTGTCGGTACGTGTGAGAGAGATCCACCTTTCCAAGTTGTTGGGGTTCATCTCATACTTCTGAAGGTTTGAGGGTGCTGCCTGTTCCATACTCCCCCTACTCCTCATCTAGCCTTTTAGGGGTACAAACAATAGTAATTGGGGCCTAGTGTGGTTGTGTACGTGTGATATACATACACTTTTTTTGGATCATATTTTCTATTCCGCTATTTAATCAAAAACCTTTGGGGATCAGTTAAATTGGGGGATAGTCTGTGTTGGTACGTGTGAGAGAGATCCACCTTTCCAAGTTGTTGGGGTTCATCTCATACTTCTGAAGGTTTGAGGGTGCTGCCTGTTCCATACTCCCCCTACTCCTCATCTAGCCTTTTAGGGGTACAAACAATAGTAATTGGGGCCTAGTGTGGTTGTGTACGTGCGAGATACATACACTTTTTTTGATCATATTTCCTATTCCGCTATTCAATAAAAACCTTTGAGGATCAATTGAATTGCGGGATAGTCTGTGTCGGTACGTGTGAGAGAGATCCACCTTTCCAAGTTGTTGGGGTTCATCTCATACTTCTGAAGGTTTGAGGGTGCTGCCTGTTCCATACTCCCCCTACTCCTCATCTAGCCTTTTAGGGGTACAAACAATAGTAATTGGGGCCTAGTGTGGTTGTGTACGTGTGATATACATACACTTTTTTTGGATCATATTTTCTATTCCGCTATTTAATCAAAAACCTTTGGGGATCAGTTAAATTGGGGGATAGTCTGTGTTGGTACGTGTGAGAGAGATCCACCTTTCCAAGTTGTTGGGGTTCATCTCATACTTCTGAAGGTTTGAGGGTGCTGCCTGTTCCATACTCCCCCTACTCCTCATCTAGCCTTTTAGGGGTACAAACAATAGTAATTGGGGCCCAGTGTGGTTGTGTACGTGTGATATACATACACTTTTTTGGGATCATATTTTCTATTCCGCTATTTAATCAAAAACCTTTGGGGATCAGTTAAATTGGGGGATAGTCTGTGTCGGTACGTGTGAGAGAGATCCACCTTTCCAAGTTGTTGGGGTTCATCTCATACTTCTGAAGGTTTGAGGGTGCTGCCTGTTCCATACCCCCCCTACTCCTCATCTAGCCTTTTAGGGGTACAAACAATAGTAATTGGGGCCTAGTGTGGTTGTGTACGTGCGAGATACATACACTTTTTTTGATCATATTTCCTATTCCGCTATTCAATAAAAACCTTTGAGGATCAATTGAATTGCGGGATAGTCTGTGTCGGTACGTGTGAGAGAGATCCACCTTTCCAAGTTGTTGGGGTTCATCTCATACTTCTGAAGGTTTGAGGGTGCTGCCTGTTCCATACTCCCCCTACTCCTCATCTAGCCTTTTAGGGGTACAAACAATAGTAATTGGGGCCTAGTGTGGTTGTGTACGTGCGAGATACATACACTTTTTTTGATCATATTTCCTATTCCGCTATTCAATAAAAACCTTTGAGGATCAATTGAATTGCGGGATAGTCTGTGTCGGTACGTGTGAGAGAGATCCACCTTTCCAAGTTGTTGGGGTTCATCTCATACTTCTGAAGGTTTGAGGGTGCTGCCTGTTCCATACTCCCCCTACTCCTCATCTAGCCTTTTAGGGGTACAAACAATAGTAATTGGGGCCCAGTGTGGTTGTGTACGTGTGATATACATACACTTTTTTGGGATCATATTTTCTATTCCGCTATTTAATCAAAAACCTTTGGGGATCAGTTAAATTGGGGGATAGTCTGTGTTGGTACGTGTGAGAGAGATCCACCTTTCCAAGTTGTTGGGGTTCATCTCATACTTCTGAAGGTTTGAGGGTGCTGCCTGTTCCATACTCCCCCTACTCCTAGCCTTTTAGGGGTACAAACAATAGTAATTGGGGCCTAGTGTGGTTGTGTACGTGTGATATACATACACTTTTTTGGGATCATATTTTCTATTCCGCTATTTAATCAAAAACCTTTGGGGATCAGTTAAATTGGGGGATAGTCTGTGTTGGTACGTGTGAGAGAGATCCACCTTTCCAAGTTGTTGGGGTTCATCTCATACTTCTGAAGGTTTGAGGGTGCTGCCTGTTCCATACCCCCCCTACTCCTCATCTAGCCTTTTAGGGGTACAAACAATAGTAATTGGGGCCTAGTGTGGTTGTGTACGTGTGATATACATACACTTTTTTTGGATCATATTTTCTATTCCGCTATTTAATCAAAAACCTTTGGGGATCAGTTAAATTGGGGGATAGTCTGTGTCGGTACGTGTGAGAGAGATCCACCTTTCCAAGTTGTTGGGGTTCATCTCATACTTCTGAAGGTTTGAGGGTGCTGCCTGTTCCATACTCCCCCTACTCCTCATCTAGCCTTTTAGGGGTACAAACAATAGTAATTGGGGCCTAGTGTGGTTGTGTACGTGCGAGATACATACACTTTTTTTGATCATATTTCCTATTCCGCTATTCAATAAAAACCTTTGAGGATCAATTGAATTGCGGGATAGTCTGTGTCGGTACGTGTGAGAGAGATCCACCTTTCCAAGTTGTTGGGGTTCATCTCATACTTCTGAAGGTTTGAGGGTGCTGCCTGTTCCATACTCCCCCTACTCCTCATCTAGCCTTTTAGGGGTACAAACAATAGTAATTGGGGCCTAGTGTGGTTGTGTACGTGTGATATACATACACTTTTTTTGGATCATATTTTCTATTCCGCTATTTAATCAAAAACCTTTGGGGATCAGTTAAATTGGGGGATAGTCTGTGTTGGTACGTGTGAGAGAGATCCACCTTTCCAAGTTGTTGGGGTTCATCTCATACTTCTGAAGGTTTGAGGGTGCTGCCTGTTCCATACTCCCCCTACTCCTCATCTAGCCTTTTAGGGGTACAAACAATAGTAATTGGGGCCCAGTGTGGTTGTGTACGTGTGATATACATACACTTTTTTGGGATTATATTTTCTATTCCGCTATTTAATCAAAAACCTTTGGGGATCAGTTAAATTGGGGGATAGTCTGTGTCGGTACGTGTGAGAGAGATCCACCTTTCCAAGTTGTTGGGGTTCATCTCATACTTCTGAAGGTTTGAGGGTGCTGCCTGTTCCATACCCCCCCTACTCCTCATCTAGCCTTTTAGGGGTACAAACAATAGTAATTGGGGCCTAGTGTGGTTGTGTACGTGCGAGATACATACACTTTTTTTGATCATATTTCCTATTCCGCTATTCAATAAAAACCTTTGAGGATCAATTGAATTGCGGGATAGTCTGTGTCGGTACGTGTGAGAGAGATCCACCTTTCCAAGTTGTTGGGGTTCATCTCATACTTCTGAAGGTTTGAGGGTGCTGCCTGTTCCATACTCCCCCTACTCCTCATCTAGCCTTTTAGGGGTACAAACAATAGTAATTGGGGCCCAGTGTGGTTGTGTACGTGTGATATACATACACTTTTTTGGGATCATATTTTCTATTCCGCTATTTAATCAAAAACCTTTGGGGATCAGTTAAATTGGGGGATAGTCTGTGTCGGTACGTGTGAGAGAGATCCACCTTTCCAAGTTGTTGGGGTTCATCTCATACTTCTGAAGGTTTGAGGGTGCTGCCTGTTCCATACCCCCCCTACTCCTCATCTAGCCTTTTAGGGGTACAAACAATAGTAATTGGGGCCTAGTGTGGTTGTGTACGTGCGAGATACATACACTTTTTTTGATCATATTTCCTATTCCGCTATTCAATAAAAACCTTTGAGGATCAATTGAATTGCGGGATAGTCTGTGTCGGTACGTGTGAGAGAGATCCACCTTTCCAAGTTGTTGGGGTTCATCTCATACTTCTGAAGGTTTGAGGGTGCTGCCTGTTCCATACTCCCCCTACTCCTCATCTAGCCTTTTAGGGGTACAAACAATAGTAATTGGGGCCTAGTGTGGTTGTGTACGTGCGAGATACATACACTTTTTTTGATCATATTTCCTATTCCGCTATTCAATAAAAACCTTTGAGGATCAATTGAATTGCGGGATAGTCTGTGTCGGTACGTGTGAGAGAGATCCACCTTTCCAAGTTGTTGGGGTTCATCTCATACTTCTGAAGGTTTGAGGGTGCTGCCTGTTCCATACTCCCCCTACTCCTCATCTAGCCTTTTAGGGGTACAAACAATAGTAATTGGGGCCCAGTGTGGTTGTGTACGTGTGATATACATACACTTTTTTGGGATCATATTTTCTATTCCGCTATTTAATCAAAAACCTTTGGGGATCAGTTAAATTGGGGGATAGTCTGTGTCGGTACGTGTGAGAGAGATCCACCTTTCCAAGTTGTTGGGGTTCATCTCATACTTCTGAAGGTTTGAGGGTGCTGCCTGTTCCATACCCCCCCTACTCCTCATCTAGCCTTTTAGGGGTACAAACAATAGTAATTGGGGCCTAGTGTGGTTGTGTACGTGCGAGATACATACACTTTTTTTGATCATATTTCCTATTCCGCTATTCAATAAAAACCTTTGAGGATCAATTGAATTGCGGGATAGTCTGTGTCGGTACGTGTGAGAGAGATCCACCTTTCCAAGTTGTTGGGGTTCATCTCATACTTCTGAAGGTTTGAGGGTGCTGCCTGTTCCATACTCCCCCTACTCCTCATCTAGCCTTTTAGGGGTACAAACAATAGTAATTGGGGCCCAGTGTGGTTGTGTACGTGTGATATACATACACTTTTTTTGGATCATATTTTCTATTCCGCTATTTAATTTAACTGGGCCTCCATGCGAGACCTGTGTGCCTTGTTGCGCTGTTTTGAGTACTCCACCAACATGGCCAGTGGCAATGACGCCGTTCTCAGCTTAACTATCCCACTTCTATGCCTCCTTGAAAAAACAATTCGGGCGATGATGGAAGAGGATGTGGCACAGGATGAGGAGGAGGAGGAGGATGAAGAGGTAACATTTCCAAGGCTTTCAGGGCAGTCATTCGCAAGGGGCTCCGAGGGTGGGTTCCTGCACACGCAAACGCCAGGGACGCAATTGTCCAGCAGGGGCACAGTTCTGGAGGATGAGGAGGATGAGGAGGAGGAGGAGCTGGAGGAGGAGATGGAACCATGTTCACAGCAGGGTGGCACCCAGGCCAGCTCATGGCCATCACTGGTGCGTGGCTGGGGGGATACAGAGGACACGGACGATACACCTCCCACAGAGGACAGCCTTTCGTTGCCTCTGGGCAGCCTGGCACACATGAGCGATTACATGCTGCAGTGTCTCCACAACGACCGCCGAGTTGCCCACATTCTAACTTGTGCTGATTACTGGGTGGCCACGCTGCTGGATCCCCGTTACAAGGACAACGTACCGTCCTTAATTCACTCACTGGAGCGCGATCGCAAGATGCGCGAGTACAAGCGCACGCTGGTAGACGCCATGCTGCTGGCATTCCCATCTGACAGCGGGGCCACAGTGGAAGCACAAGGCAGAGGAGGAGGAGGAGGAGGTCGCCAACGCAACCAGGGCACCGCCAGCACCTCAGAAGGCAGGGTTAGCATGGCCGAAATGTGGAAAAGCTTTGTCAGCACGCCACAACAAACAGCAGCACCAGCAGCTCAGATGGAACGTCTTAGCAGGAGGCAGCATTTTACCAACATGGTGGAGCAGTATGTGTGCACACGCCTACATGTAGTGAATGACGGGTCTGCCCCCTTCAACTTCTGGGTCTCCAAATTGGGCACATGGCTTGAGCTTGCCCTTTACGCCTTGGAGGTGCTGGCGTGCCCTGCAGCCAGTGTATTATCTGAACGGGTATTTAGCACGGCTGGGGGCGTTATAACAGACAAGCGCAGCCGCCTGTCCAGAGACAATGTGGACAAGCTCACGTTCATTAAAATGAACCAGGCATGGATCCCACGGGACTTTTCCGTACCTTATGCAGAATAGCAATGGATACCGACCTTACCCACCCATTGTTCCATTTTTGCTCTTTCTCACTCTTTTGGGGTGTACCCTCATTTAAAATTTTTGAAAAGAAGCAGTGTTGGCTACCTCGTCCTCCTCCTCAGGGCCAGATTAATGTAGGGGCTATTGGAGCTGCAGCTCCAGGCCCCTACCTTTTATATAGGCCCCGGGTTGGCCATATTCACTGTTACCGCTCTTCTGTCACTTGTAAACACAGAAGTCTGGCTTCTATGCTCGCTTCCCCAGGCAGCACCCTCAGAACCTCCCCACACAGCGTGAAGGCCGGACAAGGAGGGACAGTTGGCGATGCATGGATGTGTTTATGGGCTTCAGAGACAGCATCCCATGTTGAATTAGGCATGCATGGCTGCACCCTTCCTCCTCTGGGTGCATGGCAAGGCACGGCCCTTAAGGCCCTTCAAAATCCTCAGCACCAAGCCCATGATGCTGTTAATCCGGCCCTGGTCCTCCTCCACCGCCGCTTCCACCTACACCGCCCATAGGTGTGCGCAGCCTATTGCATTAAGGTGTGCACCCCAAAGTTGAAATACACATGCATGTGTTTGCCAGCAGGGAGAGTAATGTATCGGGGCCATGTACCTGTAGGCAAGGAGAAATAGAGCAGAGCAGGTCCCAGGGAGATCTTTCCCATCTCCTCACTGGCAATGCTATGTGCCCTAGGTGATTAGGGTGTGCCCAGGCACACCCAGCACACCCTGTGCGCACGCCTATGTCACCGCCACATCCACCACCACCTCAACCTCCCTCCTACTCCATATGGGCCTCGTCCTTCAGAGATGAAGAAGAACATTGTTTTATTTTTCTGTTTTTTTTTTGTTGTTTTAAGTTATTTCCCTATCCACATTTGTTTGCAGAGCACTTGCCATGCTCTTAATTACGTTTTGCTGCCATTTGCAGCACTCTAGCCCTTTCCTTTGGTGTTTTAGAGCCATTTTAGTGCCTTAAAGTTCGGGTCCCCATTGACTTCAATGGGGTTCGGTGTCCGGGAAAAGTTCGGTAAAAGTCCGGGACACGGACCCGGACTTTTTTTTAAAGTTCGGCCGAACCCGTCGAACACGGACATCTAGGTGTTCGCTCAACCCTAATTGTGACATCATGCACCCACCTCTCCACCTCAGCCAATCAGCTGGGGAAGAGGCCATTGGGGTGTGTGAGCATGTGGGTTATGTGTGTGTGTGTGGGGGGGGGGGGGGGGGGGCGGCAAGTGTCTAGTGAGAATGCTTTGAATGGGCCTATCTCTACTGTTAGGGCCCATTCCTCGTGGGAAAATGCAGGTAACCACAATGGCACACAGAAAACACTGGCTTGGAATGGTGCATAGTAACATGTTCCATGTTACACCCTAAATACAGATGTACATGAAAGCACTCCCAATGCTATCAAGTGAAGGTGGAAAAAGCTTTAGAACCACTTGAAGCTGGTCATACACTAGTAGAATTCAGTTTGAAAATGTTCATTTTAAGAATGTTCTTTAGATTTTCTAATTGTTTTTTTGGGTCAAATTGACATTCGTTTTCTACGGAAGTAACAAAATTCAAACATGCAGGATGGAATTTTTTTCCCGAATGGTTAAATTTCTAACTTTTTGTTCAGGAAAATCCATTTACTTAAAAGTAAAATATTAAACCAATGTTTTTAAACCCCTTTTGAGACGACTGTACCTCGGCTTGAATAGGTTGTACCGGGGTGATGCCTGTAGCTGCAGGCGTCACCCTGGTACCATTTTTAGAGCCCGACGGTTGGCTTTCTTGGGATAACAAGGAGTAATTAAGAAGCCACTTGGCTGTTATCCCAAGCAGCGGGAGGGGATGTTCCCCTCCTCCTGCCACCTTCCGTGGCTTGCCCAGGTCTCCCGTCCAACTGGGAAGGCCAAGCGACCAGCCAGTTTACAGAAGACTTAAAAGCATCAAATTTAAAGAAACGACAGCTTTCAAAACAGCCAAACTTGGCTTTTAAGTGAAAAGGAGGGACTTGGAGTCCTATAGACCCCAGATCCCTCCAAAAAGAGTACCTGTCACTGTCTATTACTGTCACAAGGGATATTTACATTCCTTCTGACAGCAATAAAAGTGATCAGAAATGTTTTTTTTAAAGAGACAGTGAAAAAAAAATAAATAAATAAGAAAACATTTTTTTGAAAGCGCCCCATCCCTCCGTGCTCAAACGCAGAAGCAAGCGCATGTGTAAGTCGCGACCGCAAATGTATGTTCAAACCATACATGTGAGGTATCACCACGATCGTTAGAGTGAGAGCAATAATTCTAGCACAAGACTCTCCTCTATAACTCTAAACTGGTAACCTGTAGACATTTTTAAAGTGTTGCCTATGAAGCTTTTTAATTACTGTAGTTTGTCGCTATTCCACGAGTGTGCAAAATTTTAAAAACATGACATGTTAGGTATCTATTTACTCTGCATAACATCATCTTTCACTTTATACAAAAATTAGGCTTTACAGTTTTTTTTTTTTTCATTCACGAAAGTGTATTTTTCCCCAAAAAATTACGTTTAAAAGACCGCTGCGCAAATACTGTGTGACATACAATATTGCAACTATCGCCATTCGATTCTCTAGGGTCTCTGCTAAAATTATTTATCATTATCATTATCATTAATATATAATATTATGTTTGGGGGTTTTAAGTAATTTTCTAGCCAAAAATACGGATTTTAACTCGTAGGCAACAAATGTCAGGAAAAGGCTTAGTCATAAGGGGTCAAATCCTCGAATGTGTTGAAAAGAATTTTTGTATAAATGTTCTTTCCAAAAATCTATTAGGTTCCTTTCACATGGGCTTTCCGCCCCCGGCGGACTCCGTTTTGCTCAGCGGGGATCGATCCGCCGATCCCCGCTGAGCAGGCGGATGACAGCTCCGTCTCCACTCACTGTGCTGAGACAAAAAAGGAGGACACCCCCTCTATGGGAGATCAGATGAAAACGGACTGCCTGTCTGTTTATATCTGATCCTATCCGATCCTCCAGATGGATGGAAAATAGGGTTTCCATCCGTCTGGATTTCACAGACCACATCGGATCGGAGAGCAGCGGGTGTCAGCGGACATGTCACCGCTGACATCCGCTGCTCCATAGAGGTAAATGGAGCATCCGATCAGGTCCGCCTGAAAAACTGACAGGAGGACCTGATCGGAAAGCTCATGTGAAAGGGGCCTTAGGCTACGTTCACATCTTGGCGTTGCTATTTACAGGCGTTTTTTAGGCGTTTTTTCAGGCGTTTTATCAGGCGTTTTTGTGCAGGCATTTTTAGGTTGACTAGTAACCAATGGAAAAAATCAAAATGCCTGTAATCTGCCCAAAAAGAAGCTCATGTACTTTTTTGAGCGTTGGGCGTTTTGCTTAAAATGTCAAAACGCTCAGATGTGAATAGGGGCCATTGAAATGAATAGGATTTGTCTTGTTGAGCGTTTTATGAGCTGATCCTAGAGCAGAAAAACTCCCCAAAAACGCCGACAACTTAGCCTTAGTGTCGGGACCAGCAACAAGTTGATTACCGATCTACCTGTTGATCGCAGAAAGCCGATAGGTAGATCACAATCAAGTCTGTAGAAAAAGAGAGAAAGGAGGCGCAAACACCTAGTGCATTACCCGTGGTCACTGTTTGCAAAATTTTTAATAAAATGCCAAATGCATACTCCTTTCTCTCTTTTTCTATGTACCCATGTTGGAGTTCCCTGCCTGAGGAGAGCAGCACGCCAGTCTTCCCCTTCGGAGTGAGCGCTAGGCTGAATTTTGTACAATCAAGTCTGTGCCTATCTGTTCCCCCAGCTTCTTTAGTATACTTTGGCTCAACTATATCATCCATGTATTAAATTCATCTCATGAATTGTTCCAACTAGGGTATAGTATTGTTACCATTTACTAAATAGATTTAAATAAATACCTGTTTTTATTACATATTTATCCTCTAATGTATATATACATTATGTCTATATGTAATACATCTACGGGTGGTTACACATCTCACACAAAGTTCCAAACTTTTCCTTTGTCTCTACTAGACACAGGGATGGAGGCACATTAGCATATGAGCATCATACAAAGTCCCAACCCTTCTATTTTATTGTATCTGTTCCCCCAGTCACCACCGGCGCCGCTCTCTATCTCTCCCTTTACTAGCAGAGTGAAGAAAGAGGTAGCACAGTGCTGGATGGAGGGTGGGAGCACGGAAGCTGCTTTAGTTAGCTTTGCAAGTTAACCAGCAGGTGATTGGTTGCTAGGAGGTCCTAGCAACCAATCATCAGCTTCTTAACATAAACATAAAAAGTGAATCAAAACTGCTCCCGGTCCTGCCCTTCATCCAGCACTGTGCTGCCTCTTACTCCTCTGTGATGATGGGGGGGGGGGTGACACTACAGTGGAGGGGGATGGCAGAGGACACTGCTAGTGGAGGGCAGAGGGCACTACAGTGGGGGGAGAGGACACTGCTTTGGGGGGGGGGCACAGGACACTACTGTTGGGGTGGGGTCAGAAGACACTACCATGTGTGTGTGTGGGTAGGGGGGCAGAGAACACTACAGTGGTAGGGCTTAGTATATTACTGGGGGGATGGTGTGAAAGGGGGTAAAGGACACCACTGTGGGGGGGGGGGTGGCAGAGGATATTACTCTGGGGGGAGGAAGTGATTTGAAGTGGGGCATAGGACACTTCTGTGAATCAATATGTATTTTTTTTATTGGAGGCTTTGGTTATTTTTTTATTTTATTTTTTTAAAGGGTGACGGCAATGTCAAGGGATCTTTAATTTCCTATATGTTGTCAAGGTAGATCTCAACCTCTGAAAGTTTGCCTACCCCTGTACTAGTGTATGGCCAGCTTTACTTTCAAGAGAAGCAACATCAAGTACATCTTTGAAAGACATTTTTTGATGACTGTCTGAGAAAGGGAAGATATGTAGGTAAGTATATATGTATGAGAAAGGAGTATATGTAGATAGCCTTCCCATATACTTTCTAAGACCATGTACCATTGTTTCTCAATCTGGTTTCTGTGGAACCCTAGGGTTCCTTCTGAGGTTGCTAGGGGTGACCTGAACAGTAAGCAAAGGTGCATTGATTTCCTACCTACACTGATGACAAATGCAAAGCGACATTTTTCAGGCAAGGTCCTTGTTTCAGCCCTGCCTGTTCTAGGTTGACAACACTTTTTTCCAGTCTCTCAGTTTTGTTTCTGCTTTGTCACCCTGTCACATGGGCTTCCAATGGGGACCTTTCAAGTGGCCTTTTTAACACACATTAGGCAGTCATGGTCCTCTGTTGTCACCACCAGAAAACCTAATCTGAGAAATGCCACACAGTCCTTGCTGGTTTGCTACCTGTAGACAGGAAAGAAAAAATGTAGACTGGAATACTCAAGCCAAACCTTTTAAAACACCAGACTTTACTGGTTCAGCATAGGAGATGACCAATGATTGATAAAACATAATAAACTTTATTGTACACTACCGTTAAAAGTTTGGGGTCACTTAGAAATGTCCTTATTTTTGAAAGAAAAGCACTGTTTTTTTCAATGAAGATAACATTAAATTAATGAGAAAGACAGTCTAGACATTGTTAATGTGGTAAATGACTATTCTAGCTGGAAACGGCTGATTTTTAATGGAATATCTACATAGGTGTACAAAGGCCCATTTTCAGCAACCATCACTTCTGTGTTCTAATGGTACATTGTGTTAGCTAATCGTGTTAAAAGGCTAATTGATGATAACAAAACCCTTGTGCAATTATGTTAGCACAGCTGAAAACTGTTTTGCTGATTAGAGAAGCTATAAAACTGGCCTTCCTTTGAGCTGGTTAAGTATCTGGAGCATCAGCATTTGTGGGTACGATTATACTCTCAAAATGGCCAGAAAAAGAGAACTTTCTTCTCAAATTCGAAAGTCTATTCTTCTTCTGAGAAATGAAGGCTATTCCATGTGAGAAATTGTCAAGACACTGATGATTTCCTACAGCGATGTGTACTACTCCCTTCAGAGAACAGCATAAACTGCCTCTAACCAGAATAGAACCAGAATAGAAAGAGAAGGGGAGGCCTCAATGCACAACTAAGCAAGAGGACAAGTACATTAGTCTCTAGTTTGAGAAATAGATGCCTCACAGGTCCTCAGCTGGCAGCTTCATTAAATGGTACCCACAAAATGCCAGTCTCAATGTCCACAGTGAAGAGGCAACTCTGCGATGCTGGCCTTCTTGGCAGAGTGGCAAAGAAAAAGCTATATCTGAGACTCGCCAATAAAAGCAAAGATTAAGATGGGCAAAAGAACACAGACATTGGACAGAGGAAGATTGGAAAAAAAGTGTTATGGGCAGACGAATCTAAGTTTGAGGTGTTTGGATCACACAGAAGAACATTTGTGAGACGCAGAACAAGTGAACAGATGCTGGAGGAGTGCCTGATGCCATCTATCAAGCATGTGGAGGTAATGTGATGGTCTGGGGCAGCTTTGGTGCTGGTAAAGTGGGAGATTTGTTCAAGGTAAAGGGGATTTTGAATAAGGAAGGCTATCACTCCATTTTGCAACGCCATGCCATACCCTGTGGACAGCGCTTGATTGGAGCCAATTTCCTCCTGCAACAGGACAGTGACCTAAAGCACACCTCCAAACTATGCAAGAACGATTTAGGGAAGAAGCAGTCAGCTGGTGTTCTGTCTGTAATGGAGTGGCCAGTGCAGTCACTAAATCTCAACCCTATTGAACTGTTGTGGAAGAAGCTTGACCGTATGGTACGTAAGAAGTGCCCATCAAGCCAATCCAACTTGTGGGAGGTGCTTCAGGAAGCGTGGGGTAAAATTTCTTCGGATTACCTCAACAAATTGACAGCTAGAATTACAAAGGTCTGCAAGGCTGTAATTGCTGTAAATGAAGAATTCTTTGATGAAAGCAAAGTTTGAAGGACAAATTTATTATTTCAAATAAAAATCATTATTTCTAACCTCGTCAATGTCTTGACTATATTTTATATTCATTTTGCAACTCATTTGATGAATAAAAGTGTGAGTTTTCATGGAAAACATGAAATTGTCTGTGTAACCCCAAACTTTAGAACAGTAGTGTACATGGTAAAATGTTTATCTATGGATAAAAAACAGAATAGAAAAGAATGCCCATACGTTGCCCTGGAGATAAGCAGAGGCCTAGAGTAAAATACCATGGTGCATAGGAACAGAGTATTTTTCTCATACATAGTGATGTTGTCAGGACCTGGACTTGAACCTGAGACCTCTGCTCTGTCTGGCAAAATCTCTGTTTGTTGAGCCACCTGGAATGCTGGACAATTCCTTGAATGATCCTGCCATGAATCTTAGTTGCCTTGAACCTTGAACTCTTTGCTTCTCCCATGAACTTCCTGATTTAAGCCATGTCTCTGCACTTCCTGGTTGCCAGAACATTGTGCTTTCTCCAGCCAATATCTCCCTTTTGTCTCTGGTGCTGCCGTCCGTATCTTCGCTACCATTCATTACCGACATTTGGCTTGCTCCTCGACTACGTTTCTGCTTAATCCCAACCTGCAATTATTCGTTACCGACCTTTGGCTTGTTCCCCGACTACGCTTCAGCTTGATCCCTACCTGCTATATCTGCTACTGGACCCAGGTTTGATCACCTCTTGGTGGGGCGATCCTGAGGACTGCGAACCGGTGCTAACACGCAGCAAAATCCATCTCCACCATCAGGAGCACTGGTGAACACCGGTTAGTGCTTAAATTCCGCTCCTCAGGTGAGCCTGCATCACCTGCCAGGGTGACTTGCCTGTGTTCTTATCCTGGTGGTTCCTGTTTGAGCTTCCACAGCTATAGCAACTGGTCTTCGAGTCTGACCCCTGATTGTGACAGGTGTACTTTTTCTTATATATAGTGATGCCATCCTACCCTGTTGGGTCCTGAAGAAGCCATGTATTGGCAAAACACGTTGGGATGTAGGGATCTACATTATTGTACCTATATCCATTGTTATACTGTAGATATTGTTTACAACTTTAATATTCATTTAAACCTCCGGTCTTATGCAGCAGGATATTTTACTCTAGGCCCCTGCTTATCTCCAGGGTCATGTATGGGCATTCCTTTTTGTTCTCTTTAATAATCCATGTGCTTTTACTATGTACAATAAAGTTTATTATGTTATTATGTTTTATCAGTCATTGGTCATCTCTAATGCTGAGCCAGTAAAATCCTGTGTTTTTTGGATGTGGCTTGTGGCTTGTGGAAGTCAAATTCATTTTTTTGTAGATAGGAAGTGGCTGCAAGAAGCTGATGGTCAGTAGCACTGACATACATACAGAGATTAAAGGTAAAAACAAATATTTTATTTAAAAAAAATAGGTAATTAGTTTTAGCAAACTGAATGGTATTTAGCAAGGGTTAATATACACTTTAAAGTGGTTGTTTACCTCAGACATGAAATATGAACAAAGCATATCCCTCCATAGTCTGCACTTTTCTCAAGAACACAAATGTAATTTCTATCTGCTGCTTCTTTCCTCTACTACAAAGTTTTCCTGACACAAAAGAAAAAAGTTGACGAGGACGAATCTCTAGCTGATTGACAGCCTCAGCTCTGTTCCTGTGTGCTGTGCGAGGGGGGGTCCAATACCTCCATTTAGCTTTCCCCACTGAGCTCTTCAGTGTGTAACTTCAGCTCTCCGTCCCCTTTTTATCTGACAGCTCAAACAAGGTTTATAAATTCTAGACTTAGAACGAATGTAGAAAAGAGAAGACTGCAGATAAACAGGTCCAACCTATGTAGGAGGATTTGTTTCATCTCTTGTGTATCACCTAAGGACAGTCACTTCACTGGATATATGAAAGTGTTTACATCTACTTTCACCATCAAATTCTTATAAAATAGAAGCTTTTACATCTGTTTTAGTTCTTCCTTGAATCTACTTTAAATTTAACTTGCAACTTAAGATAAAATATATCCAGCTTACCTCCAGTAGTGACAGACACTGGAAGGCAGAGATCAGGGCATTATCTGTAGACAGTTTAATGAGTACGAATTTGGCATTTGAACAGACATAATATAGTTTATGTCCACTGTTTAATGTAATAATGATGCTGTTGGGCATTAAATCAAATCCACAGTAAGTTGCAATCAATAAAGACACATAAATAAATACAGTCTATATGCCTGGATGTGAAATACAGTTCCAATCTAAAAACTGCTGAGTAAAAAAAGAAAACCGTTGCATAATAATATTCCTAAAGCAAAGCTCCAACCAACAATGTTAAGGTAAATGTGATAGGCTATTAAAGGATAAAATAGATTCAGAAAACGATAACTAGATAAAAAAAAGCAAAAACTTTGCTGCAATATTTATGTTTAGTTAAGAGATTTCCCCTGCAGTATTTTTTTTTTCAGTCCCTAAGGCCTATTTGACCTGGGCAATGACATGCCTACACCAGATTTCCGCGACAAGAATCAGCAGATTCTTGTGGCTGGGCTGCTCAGCCCGTACAAAGTAATGGCAGGCTGACAATGGGTTACCTGCCGTTGTCTGACAATCAGTTACCTGCCGTTGTCTGACAATGGGTTACCTGCCGTTGTCTGACAATCAGTTACCTGCTGTTGTCTGACAATGGGTTACCTGCCGTTGTCTGACAATCAGTTACCTGCCGTTGTCTGACAATGGGTTACCTGCCGTTGTCTGACAATCAGTTACCTGCTGTTGTCTGACAATGGGTTACCTGCAGTTGGCTGACAATGGGTTACCTGCAGTTGTCTGACAATGGGTTACCTGCAGTTGGCTGATAATCGGTTACCTGCAGTTGTCTGACAATGGGTTACCTGCAGTTGGCTGATAATCGGTTACCTGCTTTTACCTGCAGTGGCTGACAATGGGTTACCTGCAGTTGGCTGACAATGGGTTACCTGCAGTTGGCTGACAGTGGGTTACCTGCAGTTGGCTGACAGTGGGTTACCTGCAGTTGTCTGACAATGCTTTACCTGCAGTTGGCTGACAATGGGTTACCTGCAGTTGTCTGACAATGTGTTACCTGGATGCATCTGACTGAAAAGCAATGGCTGTTGTCAGCCTGTCATTACCTTGTACAGGCTGTCACTATTCACATACACCTGTCATACCAGCCACATAAATCTACTGATTCTTGCCATTGGAATCTGTTGTATACAATGTATGTAATCGCTTGTCTGAAGGAGGCCTAAATGGCTGATGGCCAGCCTCATTCAAGCCACTTCCTCTGAGCCCAAGTTGTCCTGAACCCGCCACACTTTGTGACTGGACAGTAAAAGGCTGAGCATTACAATGATGAGCTTATCCCTCTTATTCTGCTTTCTCCTCCTACCAGCATACTTCTAGTCAGTAACCTGATTGGCTCTTTGTGCTGCCTCTTACTGTCATACTCCAGCACTGCTGTACAGAGACTGTAAGAGGCTGATACCAGGTTAAATTCAGGTACTTATATTGCTTGCATGTAAATAATACATTTAAATATGAATTAATTATACCTAGAGTTCAGTTTTATGTGATTCTTCCTCGACTTGTTCAGAAATGTATAGAATATCTCTTTGCTGGTTTTTACTTTTTAATTTAAAGTGTTACTAAACCCAGTACCTGCATTCACTGTATCTGGTCTCCCACAGTACACAGAACACAGAACATGGAAATGCAATAGTTTTAATAAATATAAACTGCTAAATACCTTTTTTTCATCAGCAGTTAGAGCAGTGTTCTGCTTCTATCAGTATAGACAAAAAATGCAGCGCTCGTAGAATAACATATGGTGTAAATGAATATATGAAAGTCCACTTCAAGCTGTCGAAATGAGTTGTATAGTCTACCGACAACACCCTTAACGTGTGACAATCCGTCTATGAAATCACAGGGACAGTGAAGACCTCCACCACACACAAAGTAGCCTGCTGGCCTCTTACCAGATGGGTATGACCACCGCTCTCACAATGGTCACACAACGCTTGTTGTTATATAGCTTGATAATCGACCCTGAAAGCCTTCCAATAGGTGCTCCCAATTCAAATGTCGGATCCCAAAGTAGAAGTAGCCAGGCACAGTCACTCCCAAAAGTTAAAAAACAGGGGGAAGACCATGGTGAAGTACGTTTTCACAGGTGTATGTTTATTGAAAGTAAAATGCACTCACCAGATACATCATCCTAAAACAGCCTTGAATCAATAAAACCACTGTAGCAGTAAAGCACTTCCAGCTTGTGACGTCGAACCGCGCTGAAGCTCCGCCTACATGTTTCGCTGGTTAATGCTTGTAGGAGGAGTTTTCATTCTCCTGCGATTGTCCTATAAGGCTGCAGAACCCCTGACCCTCTGTCTAGACAGAGCTGATTGGCCCTGTCCCAATTAAATGCACTCTACTAAGAAAAAATAAACTCTAGCACTACACACCAAACCGAGCCTGTGCAGCTTGTCCCCTAGCCTCTGTTCTATCAGGAGATGGTTTGGGTACATCAGACGAAGGGGAGGATCAGAGAAGACAGGATCAAACAGCCTTTTTACACAACACAGAGGATTAACCCCTTAGGTTCCACAGTGAGTATAATAAGCATGCTTTACTGCATAAACAGACTGATTTTACTGTTGTGGGTTTAGTAACACTATTGAAGCAATGTAATGTAATGGAAAAGCCACATTTCATGATAAATCAGCCCTTTCACTACTTAGTAAAACTGTTTTATAGGTGAAATATACAGTACATACCCACAAATCTATTTTAGAATGCCCTGAACTTAGGAAGCTGTGTTATGCAACTATAGCTCAGGCTTGAAAAGTCTGTGCTTTGGCATGCTACTCCATATTGGTCCACCAGGCTGTCCAGAATCGGGACCATGTCAATAAATGTTTACCTTCTTTGAAGGCTTGCAATATACAGTTTGCAGTTCTACCTGTCCTCCCCTCACTGGATGAACAATGATATACTGTAGCATAAAAGTTCAGGAAAGGAAAAGAAGAGGTCTGGCTTTTAGCAATTAGAAGTTCCTATGACAGCCAAAATCTGATTTATTGTTGGGGGTAAACCACTCACTGTGTCTTTCCTGTGTTCTCTACAGCTTTTCTGTGTAATAAAAATGTAGGAAATAATGGCACTCGCAGCTGTATTTGCTAAAATGATTGTAAAACTATATATTTACATGTCCATCGTTCTGTACAGTCTAAGTTGGGATTTGTCACATGTCTGCATTTTGGCAAGTTTTAGGTGTAAGTATTCATTTGGTGTTAGAAACCCTAATCTGCAGACAGCTTTAAGTTACATTTTTTATTTATTATGCAGGTTTATCCACCTAGTCACTAGTTTAGTGACAGATTTACTGTAACAATACAAATTTTGAAATTAACATGTTGGAGAGCCTCCTAGAGTCAGGGTTGGTTGGTTATTTCATAGTCCTACAGGGGGCCGTTCCTGTGCAGGGATAGTGAGCTGAAGCCGCACCTTGTCTGGCTGGTTCACAAAACAGACGCCTTACTCTCAGGCCTTTTCAGGCCTTAAGCCTGGATAGGAGTATTCAACCCTTCACTTCACTTCAGAGGCCTCAGTTACTATCGTGGTTTCAGGTGCAATCTGCAAGCAGTCATACCCACAGGTGGGATCAGTGTGACATGGGGGCCCAGATGTCTCAGATAGTGTATAAGAGCAACCTGCCTCGCAACTGCTCTGACTGACCCTTGTATTTGACCATTCCTATCCCGAACTCTCTGCTCCAGGGTTTTTTTGTAGGCAGAACATGCAGTATGTGTAACATCTGACTTGTTTCCATCTGATATATCTTAAAAAGTAAGGAGGGATATTAAAAAAAAGGAGATTTAACCTTAGAATTTGAAAAGGGTTATTTACTCCCAGAAAGCGGTACTAGCTGAGAGTGTTGACAACTTCGGAAAACTTCCTCAGGAAGCAGGACTATGGGACTTGTTAAAGAAACATACACAAAAGGACAAGGATGCTCGTGACTTTATTGACATGGGCACATGGTCATATTAGGTCAATGTTGTCATCAGCATCCCTACCCTTTGTTTACATGCAACTGTGGCGAAGGAATCTCCGATTCACAGCTCATTGGTCCTACAATGACAGCTACCTTCCAAGTTTGGACCGAACCCAAGTTCATCCCTATTCCTCAGTCTGTTAAATAAAAAAACATTATTTGCTGTCTGTGTGCCCGATTGAGAGATTTCCCCCCACTTCCTGCGTCGGTGACCACACCGGAAAACCAAACAGAGATTCAAAATTTTCTGAATTTTCTACCACTTTGTTCCTCAAGAGCACTCTTTTGGTGTATTAAGTAGGAGCCCTATAAAGTTAGGATTTTTAGTAGGGTATACTTAAATCTTCTTTTTGTTCTTTTCAGGTGTGGTGGAAGCATGCCTCTTGCATCTTTTGAAGAGAAGGGCTGCGGGATTCTTACGGAGTGATAAAGTTGCAGCTTTGTTCATGAAGGTTGCAAAGACATGTGCCACTGCTGCAGATATATGCAAGAAGGTGCAAGACCTGCAACAACAAGTGGAGGGCAGGTGAGAAAAAAATCGAATTATTTATCATTATTTCTTTAATTTTGGATAGAGCAGGGAAGGGTAAGCCCCTGTCAATTTTTTTTTTGTTGACTGTGCTCCATTGGGGAAATTTTAATTTACTTCCTACTCAAGAGACAACATGGGGGAAAAGAGAAAATTTCCCAAAGTAAAGGGTATTTCCCTCTTAGACAGTTGACCCCTGGACAGATGTCCCCTTTTGAAGACTTAGCCGTACCTCTTGTGGTGGGGACGACTCAAAAATGTTGGATTTCCCTTCAGTTTCTTTCTTGGTGACAGTGTTACACTAATATAGATAGAGGAATGAATCGCCCCAGAGAAGACACAGACAGCTATAAACACTTGACAGAGGATCCAACATTTTTCCTCTCTGACCAAAACTAAATATAACATGTTTTGCCTGGAGATACTCTTAAATTAAATTACTTGATTACTTCTGCATAGTGTTTACATAGAGAGTGTAAAGACATCACATGTCCCCTTACTTCACTTTCTGTTGTTGTGGAGGCTCAGGCAGAGCTGTTGCAACTCTGCCCATTTTCTTGCTGCCATAGTGATCTGTTGCTGGCTAGTTGCAGTCAGCAATAGATCATTATTACACAAAGTGTTTTGCTGCTGCGCATTACAGTGCAAAGCCTGAATAAAAAAAGTAAACAAAAAGTTGTAAAAAACAAAAAAAATAGTAAATGAAATTGAATCCCCAGCTCGAAACAATGATGTCAGATGATCTGAATGACATTTGTATTCGTGGCACAAACTTCAAATGCTCATGTAAGGAAGACCATGTCATTAGAATTTGTAGCAATTGAAAACCCATGAAAAAGTATCTATCCTGATATTAAACTAAGAGCCGGTTCACGCTACTCCGACTTGGGACGCCACTTGTGTGCCCTCAAGTCGCCCCAAGTCTCTTGTCGTTCCGTCTTCAGAAAAGGTTTCTGTACTACTTCAAGGCGACCTCTATCCGACTTGTGCACATAGACTTCAATGGGAGTCGCCTCTAAGTCGGATCCTTATCTATTTTCAAGCGACTGTGATCAGACTTTCCAAGAAGAAGAAAAAGATTACCCAGGCATTCCCCACAGACAAAGTCGCCTATCATTTAAGTATCTTCAAAAGTATCTTCAAAGTCTCTTCAAGTCTCTTCAAAGTCGCGCTAAAGTGGCGCTAAAAAGTCGCTCCTTCATGGGGCGACTTTGAGTCGGAGTAGTGTGAATCGGCTCTAACAGTTTTCAAAAAATCACCCCTACCCTAACCTGCATTTGTTGCAAAAAAAGCATCAAACAGGAAATAAAGCTCTCCTAAAGAAACACACATACCATTCTGCTAAGTTACATAAGGGTCACACCAATGTGTTATCATTTTAATCAGAAGAATTTTATATTATATTTTTCAGTAAATATATTGGGGGGTGTGCAAATTATGTGAATGTTGCTTTAAAAAAATATTACTTTTTTTTCTAATTTTTTTTTTACTACTTCCCAATAAAAATCAAGGATATACAAATATTTGTATTCTGATTTGCTGCCAAATAAAAGCCTTATCTGACCAGAAAAAATATTTATAATATGTTAGGATAGGCTACCAAACCTAGAAAGGTTGATTTAATAAAGACAAATAGGCTGTTCAGTTTGAAAAGGAAATTGCACTTTTTGGGTTCGGCAGTGCGGCAGGTGGTGTTATTGACGATAGATCTACATCGTGGGACATTATTTTTTAATTTTTAATAAAGGAGTTGGAAAAAACTGTTTGTGTTTTTTTTTTTCTTCTATGTGACACTTTTTTGGTGAATCCGTAGGGGTACTATGTACCCTATACTCATTCACATAGGGAGGGGGCCAGAATCTGGGGACCCCTTTTTAACCACTTTACCACCGGAGGATTTTGCTGTCTTACGTCCAGGCCACTTTTTGCGATTCGGCGCTGTGAGACTTTAACTGACAATTGCGCGGTCGTGCAACGCCGTACCCAAACTAAATTTACGTCCTTTTTTTCCCACAAACAGAGCTTTCTTTTGGTGGTATTTGATCACCTGTGCGATTTTTACTTTTTGCGCTATAAACAAAAAAAGAGCGTTTATTTTGAAAAAATAACAATATTTTTAACATTTTTTTATATTAAATTCCCCCCAAAAAAGATGTAAAAAACAATTTTTTTTTTAATTTTTGGCCAATTTGTTTTCTGCTACCCATGTATGGTAAAAAAAATCACAATAAGCGTATTTTGATTGGTTTGTGCAAAGGTTATTGCGTTTACTAACAAAGGGAAAGATTTCTGTCATTTTTGGTGTTTTTTTTTTTAACGCGTAATGGCGGCGATCTGCGATTTTTTTTGCGGTACTGCGACATTGCGGCGGACAGATCAGACCCTTGACTGACATTTTTGAAACTTTTGGGGGTACCAGTGACATTACTGCAGTAATCAGTGCTATAACTATGCACTGTTACTGTAAAAATTACACTGGCAGGGAAGGGGTTCATTTTATTGGAGAGGGAGGGGTTAATGTATGCCTGGTGCTTACTGACGTGTGGGGGGGGGGGTGACTGTGTGAGACAGGGACAGATCGGATGTCCAGCTATGCTGAACACTCCGATCTGTCACTCCCTGTCACTGAGGAGATCCGCCCGCTTGTGTTTACACAGGCGGGCGGATCTCCACACTAGATCCCCGACGATCGGGGAAGAGCTGCGGCGATCGCCGCTGCTCCTCCCCTGGCCCGACTCCCGCTGTGACCGAAAACAGCGGGAGCGAGCCTCCGGCGGCGCGCAAGCGCCGCCCAGAAGGGGGGGTGTCTGACGACGTAGTACTACGTCGTCAGACGATAACGAGCCACTCTGCCGCAGTAATATTACTGTGGGCGGTTGTAAAGTGGTTAAAGGGGGCTTCCAGATTATGATAAGCCCAATCCTCAAACGCCCACAACCACAGCCCAGGGTTGTGGGGAAGAGGCCCTTATCGCCATTAACATAAGGACAAGGTGCTTTGGTGTGGTGGGAAAACCCCCGCTGTCCTAAAGCACCCCTCAATGTTGAATGCATGCGGCCTGGTATGGTTCAGAAGGTGGGGGCGTTCCCTCGTCCCCTCCCTTCCTTAACTAGCCAGGCTGCATTCTCGGATAAAAGTCTGGTATGGAGTTGGGGGGGGCACACCTTTTTTTTCTTTTTACTTTGGCGTGAAACCAAATTAAACATGTAAATTGTGGCAGTAGTTGATCAAGCTTCCTCAAATTATTATTGATGATGATTTTACAGAAAGGATCGTATTTGCATTAAGAATATCATTTAAGATGTCATAAGCATGAGTACGGTGAGAACACGCAGTGGAGGCAAGATGATGAAGGTATTGATATGGCTCTGACCAGGGACTGTTTGCACAATGTCACAGTCTGAGATACAGCTCCACAGTTCCAGCTATAACAACATTTTTAACATTAATGTGATCATACTCTAGACCAGTGATGGGTAACCTTGGCACCCAAGATGTTTTGGAACTACATTTCCCATGATGCTCAACTACATGGAAATGGGAAATGGGAAATGTAGTTCCAAAACATCTGGGGTGCCAAGGTTTGCCATCACTACTCTAGACTGGTATAAGTAGACATGAATAATAGGAAACTCTTTTCAGGCTATTGCCATGTATTTTGCCCACTGGGCTTCCGTGGCTATTGTCACTACAATAATTTCCCAATTTGCACCACACAACCCCCGTTGGCTTGGATTGTTTAGATTTGTGTAACAGCTCTTGCCATGGAATGTATCTCAAACAGCTGGAGGAAGCATATTGATGGCTTGGAGTTTTTTTCAGGTTGCTTAAAAGCTATCATTTTTTTAACGTTTTACATGTATCCAGTTACCAGGATTTTTAATGGTTGCTACGTTTCGTTTGTGTTACTGTGTATTAGCAAATTTTATTTAATTCATCACTAGAACATTAAAATCATACATCATAAAGAACTGTTCAGCACTGGTTCCTCTAAACTCAGTGACTTGGAAAGGACAGTGTTAATTGGCAGCACCTGGATGGAGTAACCATTATGTGAGACACATAACCTATGTTTTCATGTGTGTCTAATATAGGTTAAAGCCATGGGTTCTTTTATGAAACTCTAATATCATTTATCTCTAGCTTTAGCAGCTTATTCTTGCTACCTTGATGTACAGTAGCTTGACCTATGTATGCTTCAGATCTTCCTCCCTCATTAGCAAGGACTCGATGGTCAGAAAGCCTAGAAAAGTGAAAATAATAGTAAATGTAGTAATTTCTTATAAATATAGAATAGAAATATAAACCTAATGATTATTAGGATTACATGATTATCCCCGGTAAGAGTAATAATATTAATTGTTGGAATGGCAAAAACAGTAAGGCTCCAATACAATCTATACATTATAAGTAATGGCCTGATTTATACCCTGGTAGATTCAATTACAAAACTCCCCTTTCTAGTATCCTGACAGCTGTGAGTGTCACACAAGCACAGGGAGCACAGTTAGCTTTAATAAAAATGACTCATGAGGTGTGACTGTGCGCTCTAGTTTATTTCCCAGTAGTACCACAGAAGGTGATGCTTATTTTAGGCCACAGTACAATGGCTCTGCTAAGTTGTGCTTAATGTCTTGGTTAACGTTCTGCTTAAAGGGCCTATGAAGTTAAAGGCATTTTCCAGTATGTTTGGCATCACACCTCACTGTATACAGTTTTCTAATATATAATTTCTCTATCGCTCATTTGCAGACGCAGTCTCTGATGCAAATCAGTAGGGTTATACTGCCCCATACAGGAGTAGGACACTAGGCAGAAAAAAAGTTCTGGCTACGCCTATGGGCATTCCCAGGGGGTATACCCTCTCTCTTCCAGCATCTCTTTATTTCTATGTGTGTCCCCATTTTTTATACAGATAATCTAGACCAGCCTTTCTCAACCTTTTCAATACAGAGGAACCCTTGAAATAAATTTCTGGTCTCGGGAACCCCTGCTAAAAATTAAAAATCTACAACTCATGATACATTAGTGTGACAGTCAGTGGAAAAAATGCCCCTTACTCTTGTCATCATTGGGAAGAATTACCCCCTTACAGATAGCTAAAAGGAACAATGGCGAATTTCAGATATACGTAGATCAGACTGCACACACTTCTAGCCATATTTTACATTTCTCATACGATCCCCAGTTCAAGAACTCATTACACATGTGGAAACTTTAAGAAACTGTACCTGAACTCGTTTAGCCTACTCAGCGAGAGGATGAGGATTTCCTCACTTAATACTAGCCCCCCCACCCCCATTCTATAACCTCCCCCTCTCTTCCCCTCTTCCCCCCCCCCTTTTTTTTCCCCCTCCCTTTTTCTTCCATTGGCCTATACTTGTCTGGTACAAGTAGCTGATCTTCACAGACTATGCAACAATACATGTACTAAGATAGCACACTATTAATCAGAAGACACCTTCAATGGATGACACTTCCCCCTCACATTGGAAAGAAATACCTAAGGCTCAAGCTCACCCCAAGACCCTTATTCATTGGATTTGGTATACACTCCCTAGCACCACTTGGACTGTTCCTGACCCTTGAACCCATTCTCACTCTGGGGGCCATTATGAGCAAATGTATCTGCCTGACTCCCACGCCCCTTGAACGGTATGGTAAGATGGGATAGTTCTAATTGAAAGCGATGGTCTGTCATGTTTGTAAGACGTTAACCGAACTTATGAAACAACTTTACTGATATGTATGTTTTGGGGTGGCTTGTTGCCGCATGTAAGACATGGTACTATTTGATATTTTTCTGCATTTCTGTATGGCAATCTTCTTCTCAATCAACACCTTTCTAAAAAAAAAAAAAAAAAAAAGGGACAACGGTTTCATTGGAAACCTATCTGAGAGGCAGAAATTGCCCATTGCTCAAGAAACCCCTAGCAACCCCAGGAGGAACCCTTGTTGAGAAACCCTGATCTAGACTATACCTTGTTGCCATGGTCTACAATCTGTGGCTCAGGAGCCACTTTTCTCTCACTTAAAAATTGTAATTTCCTGATAATCTTACCAACTGAAACGTTTTCCCCCCAGTGTGATTTTCCATGGCAGGTATAATTGGATAGGGTTGCTGTGGGGAACTAAACAAATGTTGCATATTGCAATGTGTTCTAGTGTGATAAATGATGCATATTGAAATTTGCTCTGGAGGGAGGGTATAGTATTTCATCCTCTAAATGTGTTTAAGCTTTCTTTTTCTATTCAGAAAAGTCACATTAACATAGAAGTATTGTTCAGGTGGTGCGAATCCTTCATCAAATTTTCAAGAAGGTGATCTCGGCTCCATGCAGTGAATATGCTCATTTGCTTAATTTACAGGCTCTTTACCAAAAAAAGCAAGTAACTGAGAGATTAGCGGCTGCACTGAATATGCTGCACACCACCGCAGCTCTGTGAAGTTAATGATCTGATGCTGTCATCACAATTGTAAAACTGACCAAACTTGTGAGAAACGCTTCAGCAACCATTTTTTTTTGCAAACGGTTATTAACTAGATAAAATTAGTGTTCAAGAAAGTTAAAGCTGAAGCCCATGTTATTACGTTACAGCATGCGTTAAAAAATTAAATGTAATTTTAAATATACCTTTATCCAGTCGTGTGGTTGAAAATGCTTTGTTGATGTCAGAGGAGAATAGACAGACTTTGAGATGATAAAAAGGCAACAGTAACTCAAAAAATGTTACAACCAAGGTATGTAGAATACCATCTCTGAACGCACAACACATCGAACCTTGAAGCAAACGGGCTACAGCAGCAGAAGACCACTCCTGTCAGCTAAGAACAGGAAACTGAGGCTACAATTCACACAGGCTCACAAAAATTGGACGACAGAAGATTGGAAAAACATTCCTTGGTCTGATGAGTCTCGATTTCCACTGCAACATTCAGATGATAGGGTCAGAATTTGGCATAAACAATGGATCCTGCCTTGTATCAATGGTTCAGGCTGGTGGTGTAATGGTGTGGGGAATATTTTCTTGGCACACTTTGGGCCCCCTAGTACCAGTTTGGTATAATTTAAATGCAACGGCCTACCTGAGTATTGTTGCTGACCATGTCCATCCCTTTATGACTTCAGTGTATCCATCTTCTGATGGCTACTTCCAGCAGGATAATGCACCATGTCAAGAAGCTCAGACTGGTTTCTTGAACACGATAATGAGTTCACTGTACTCCAATGGCCTCCACAGTCACCAGATCTAAATCTAATAGAGCATCTTTGGTATCTGGTGGAATGGGAGAATTGCATCATGGATGTGCAGCCAACAAATCTGCAGCAACTTCGTGATGCTCATATGTCAATAGGGACTAAAATCTCTGAGGAATGTTTTCAACACCTTGTTGAATCTATGCCATGAAGAATTAAGGTAGTTCTGAAGGCGGGTCCAACCTGGTACTAGCAAGGTGTACCTAACAAAGTCTTCAAATGTATCTTCTGTGCAATCTTGTCAACAGTTAGTTTGTAGATGTGATCTCACAGAATACCCTTTTGCAACAAAGTTTGCTAAAATTCTTACAGTGTACTGTATATAGTTGACCCACAGGGAATCTTTTTCTTTCAAGAATCTTAGTTTATAGAAGGCATTTCTTACACAGAGCAGCAGATAGTAATAAAAAGTTATTCTATCTTTCCCATCTTTCAATAAAGTCTGTGACAGCTTCCCTACGCACTATTAGGCAGAATGCCTAGGGCATATCCTTTTTTTTGTCTTATTGTACAGAGATTGGAAACATTTAAAAAGAGCAAAAAAAAAATCAAAAGTTAAAATGAATTTCCTCATAAAATCATTCCTCAAACCCCCAGAAGTTGCTGCATAAGATAGGATAATGAACTAAAAGAGAAGTTGGAGCTCCCAAAATCGGACATTTGATCTTCTATCTATACCCATAGTTTTGCCCCATCATGGACACTCCAGTGATTGTTCAGAGAGAAGGATAATGAACAGAGAATGAAGAGAAGTTGGAGCTCCCAAAATCGGACATTTGATCTTCTATCTATACCCATAGTTTTGCCCCATCATGGACACTCCAGTGATTGTTCAGAGAGAAAATTTGACAAGCTACAATGCATTGGGTTAATGCTACTTAGGTGCATCTTTGGGACTACCATGTTCCATGCACAAAGGCAGAGAAAAATGAAAGTCTCAGACACCTTAAGGCAATAAGCAACTTACCCAAAAATGAAATAACATACAACAAGGTGAACTACATCATATGCCTTAAGGCTAAAGTTTAGCTATAACAATTTTTACATAAATAATAAGAACACCAACTAATCCTCATAGAAAAAAATGGCATTAGTAGCGCAAATGTAGTAAGGTCATTTAGAATTACTTAAATTAGTCAGTACATCCATAAAGCATGAATAAAGACAGATAAATAAATAAAGTCCATCATAAAATTACGTCTCCAAGTGCAACATGTGAGATGAGTGGAGATAAATCTGATACACTCCCAGGTGGTGTAAGAGATATCCAGGTGTACAGATGAAAAGAAGCACCACAGAATCCTCCACCAGTGTGCTGATCACTTCCAGAGAGAATGGCAACTCACCGGAAATCAGTGCCTACCCACTCTCATGGATAAGGCAGATACACGTAGTTGACAATACCCAGGAACTTCACTGGATCCACTGTCACCAGCTTATTCTCAAATGGATGAATAGACATCCAATTGGCGTCACCTGGATAAACTGCTTCTTCCTCCTCCAATCCCCCATGCTCGGTGTGGAAATATGTAAAAAAAACAAGCTCCTCTAGTATGATAACATTTTTAAAATGTACCACTTCTTTATTTAATCCCACAAATATTGCACTTACAAATAAATAAATATTACAAGCCGATAGCAATTGTATACAGGTGCGTGCAGACACTCGCAAGTCACCTCACCCTCTCCACGCTGATGAGGCTTCCAATTAGAGCAATCCGCCTGTCACCTGACAGGCAGATTGCCTGTCGCCTGTCACCTGAGGCTTGTTCCGGTTGCCGTATAGTCACGCCCTGACGCGTTTCATCATTTCCGACTTTGTCAAAGAGGAGTGACTATAAGGCCCGGCAGACCGAAATTTAAAGCCGTCAGTATGGAAGCAGCACAGCCGCCGTATAATCATGATAATCATAAGCAAACATTACTCAAGCATCAGATACCATCCAATGCAAATAATAACATATGACCTATACCTGATACTCTGGCAGAAAATATGTCTACTGGGTTAAACTTATATCTAAAAATCACACAACAGATAATAGCTAATGCAAAACGTATGCATGACCTGCTGCATATTAACTCCTTCCTTCCTCCCTTTTTCCAATTAATGCAAATCATTCTCTGATTGGATAAGGAGGAGATTCTGATGCCACCGTCCCACTGCTCCACCTCATCTGATCAGAGAACACTTTGCATTCATTGAGAGAATGCAAAGGGTTCTGAATGGCACCTGTGCTCAGTGAGAAACCTCCTGTGTTCACAATACAGCAGGGTGGCCACTTGGCACAGGACCCTGAAGATACTGGGGTGTACCGTAGGAGCAGTGCCTACTACCATGATATTCACGGTAGTAGGCCAGAATGAGAGCCGCACCATCCCGCCGTCATTTCACAGTGGGCAGGTGGCAAGTAGTTAAAGTGGTTGTAAACCCTCACATATACCCAGTGAAGTGAACAGCCTCCGATGATACACAGAGATGAAACAAATCCTCCTACATAGGTTTTACTTGTTTACTTCAGTTTTCTCTTCCCTACACCCCTTCAAAAGGGCAGAGAAGTGTTAAAATCTTTCTTCATCTCTCAGGAGCATAGAGGAGGTGGTGCTGATTGGAGGAAAGGCACACATTCCCTCCACACAGCAGAAGAACTGTGTTGTGAATAGACAAGCTCCATGCATATCTCCCTCCCCAAGACAAATTTATCTTATGTGTCAAACTTCTCAGAAGTGTCTGAACAGAGAAATGAAGCCCCAGAGAGAATCGACACTCAGAGCTTTGGAGAGAGATAAGTAAACACTACAGATATACAAATCTCAAAAAATTTGAATATTATCAAAAAGTTAAAAGAGATTGCTCTCAATGGCAACCCTGATGATGGTGCCACATCCCAAAGGTATGCAAATGCAGAAAAAGGGGGTTCCCCTATGGTGGGACTTTTCAGGCACTCTAGTGAAAATACAATAGTATAGTATAATACAAAATTAATTTTATTGAAAAGATACGTTCATACATATAAAAGCATGGCAAGCAGTTGAAAATACAAAAGTTGCAGACAACGTGAGTACTGTAGAAGCAGGGACCCAACGTTGTGGGTCTTTGTGAGCTGTGGTCATGAATCTTTGAAGCTGCTTATCTCAGTCCAAGGGCTCCCTTCTTTGGACTTCAGCTACCCAATGGGCTTTGCTGGTAGTCTTCCCACACTTTGGCTATTTATACCATCATCTGAACCTATCACATGGGCCTCCACAGTTCGGTTGCTTTTATTATTGTGCAAGCAAGATATTTGTCATACAAACACAGTTAATAGAGACACTGTAAGCTAAAGAGTACCCCTGAGGAAGAAGTATTACACTTCGAAACGCGTTGGGTCCCTGCTTCTACAATACTCACGTTGTCTGCAACTTTTGTATTTTCATAACTGCTTGCCATGCTTTTATATGTATGAACTTATCTTTTCAATAAAATAAATTTTGTATTATACTATACTATTGTATTTTCACTAGAGTGCCTGAAAAGTCCCACTATAGGGGAACCCCATTTTTCTGCATTATCAAAAAGTTAATTTATTGTAATAATTCAATTCAAACAGTGAAAATGTTTTATTGATTTGTTACACACAGAGTGATATATTCCAAACATTTCTTTTTTTAAATTTTGATGGTTATGGCTTACAGCTAGTGAAAACTCAGAAATCAGTTGATAGTGGCCTTTGGCTCTTTTGCATTGTTGGGTCTGGTGTCCCTCATCTTCCTTCTGACAATATCCCTCAGATTCTCTATGGGGTTTAGGTCAGGTGAGTTTGCTGGCTAATCAAGCACAGCAATAGCATGATCATTAAACCAGGTATTGGTACTTTTGGCAGCGTGGACAGGTGCCAAGTCCTGCTGGAAAATGAAATCAGCATCTCCATAAAGCTGGTCAGCAAAGGGATGCATGACGTGCTCTAGAATTTCCTGGTATAGGGCTATGTTGACTTTGAACTTGATAAAACACACTGGATCAACACCAGCAGATGACATGGCTCCCCAAATCATCACGGACTGTGGAAAATTGAGGATTTAATTTGGAAATCAAGGTCCGAGAGTCTGGAGAAAGAGTGGAGAGGCACAGAATCCAAGTTGCATGAGGTCCAGTGTGAAGTTTCCACAGTCAGTAAAGATTTGGGGAAACCAAGGATTCATTCCCTTTCATCAGATAGGAGACACCACTTACAGGACAATAGATCTCATTATTATTTTCAAAAGCTATTTGTCCTATTCGTAGAGCCCTTCGCTGCCAAAATCCAAAATACTTAAGTGATAGAATGGTTCCTCGTCCAAGATGGTTCTCACTTTTTTAGGTGGACATAACTTCTAACCACCCTCCCGATTTTGTATTTCTATCAACTTAAGTTCCAAGACTCTTGAAGTGCTATCATTGCCATAGAGCTGCAAAAAAACTTCTTATGGGCTTTAATTTTCCGAGGGGGTTAGCATTCCCTGATATCATAAAATACTACTACGTCTCTCAACTTAGGCATATGATACTCTGGTGCACTTTGTACTCCTACAAACTTGTGGACAACCCTTGTCCAATGTAATCACCTGCTTTTGGGTCCCTCTACCAATTTTAGAGGCCTAGGCACTCTCACTGCAATGAAAATTACTGATAAAATATGGAATGTTTGTAAATCTAAATTCCATAAAACGTCTCCTGCTTCTCTCCTGGTATGGCGTTGCCATAGAAACCTAAATATCTTTTCCACAGCAGCAGCATCCTAGTAGTGCTCTCTTTCCCTTTACTACTGTACAAGAACAATACAAACTGCTGGCCAGATCGCTATTTTCAGATAAAGCATTTTGCACAATCTATTGCCCTCAATTTAACCTTCCCCTAACCCACACATTTTGAAAAGCTTTGCACTATCGGAGAAACATGCTGGGACTAGTCTACAACATTTACAAACCCTTGATGCTCCTAAGTGCTGACATACTTCCTAAACACAATTACATGACTAAATGGGAGCATATTCTAAATTGAGAGTTTACAATGGATGAATGGGACAAACTCTGGGAGGCTTCACACAAAAATTGAGAGTTTACAATGGAAATTGAGAGTTTACAATGGATGAATGGGACAAACTCTGGGAGGCTTTACAAAAAACCTCTATACGCTGAAAACCAATTCAAAATCCTTTATCACTGATACCGCACCCCTGCCTTTTTGCATTCATATAACCCTAACATACAAGACCACTGCTGGAGGTGCTTCAATACTTGGGGACACTGTTTCAGATATTCTTGCCCTGCCGTATAATACACCCATTTTACTAGTAGAAACTCACATTTATATTCTCTTAAAATTTGTCTCATGCTGATCCTGCTCCCACCACCCAGTATGTCTAAAGAGACCAGAGAGCTACTCCTGCATGTATTAACAGCTCCAAGATGCCTAATTGCCTCTCACTGGCAGCGGACATACAGACCAACCACACTCCACATACTTTCTTGTATTTGAGAAGAAAAGTTATAGAAACCTTCACAGTCACAATAAAAAATGCTCTTGCTACCTATGACTAAGTATAGGATCCCTGGATTTTCTTTGATGCTTTCTTTTTAGACCATCCTGAAAAATGTTTCCTGTAAGGATACCCAATTGTCATCCTGCATTCTTGTGTCCCCTACACCTCCCCCCCCCCCCATACACACACACACACACACTGTGGTAAACTCTATTTTCATCTTTTTTTTTTTAGTTATGTGCACTAAGTTTACGATTATCAGTTAAATGATCTTGCTATAATATAACTAGAGATCTCGAAGACTATTGTTTGATAAATATTGGTGGAATCTGAGTTCTAAGCAGGGTTGCTAACTGTCCATTAATTCATGGACAGTTTGTAAAAATGTTTGATCTTTACTGCTGTCCATATGTGTCTGTAATACCAGCGACTTTAAACCTTTCTCTGCCTACCACTGTGTCAGAACCTGGATCTGAATGCAGGCCCTCTGCTGCATCTCACAGTAGCTCTTCTTGCTAATCCACTTGGGATGTTGGACAGATCCCTACCTGATCACTTAGACACACTTACTTTCTATTTGGTTTCTATTAAACCTTTAACTCCTTACTCTTCCCATGAACTTCTTATTTAAGCCATGCCTTTGCACTCCCTGTTTGCCATATTATTGTGCTTTTCTCCAGCCAAATTATTGCTCCTTATGCTCCTGCTGCTGTCTGCACCTTCATTACCATTTGCTACTGACCTTTGTCTTGTTTCTTAACTACGCTTACGCTTGATCCCAACCTGAAACCATTTGTTCCTGACATTTGGCTTATTTACCAACTATGGTTTTGATTGATTCCTGGCACTAGTATACAGCAAAACCCACCTCTACCATCAGGAGCTCTGGTGATGTCTGGTTAGTGCTTAGACCCATCACCTCAGGTAAGCCCGCGTCGCCCACCAGGAAAATCTGCTCAAGTATTTATCCTGCTGATTTCTGTGTGAGCCTTTCCACTGTTATACCACTGGCCTCCAAGCTTGACCCCTGATCGTGACACACTGCCACCTCAACTACTTCGCATTGGGCAATGTAATCTGCCCCTTCCCCAGCCCACCACATATGATTTAGGACAAAAGAGGCTAGCAGCAGGAGCAGGGTCAATGAGGGAGGGAGAAAAGCAGACACAAATACCTGGCCTTTGGATGGACCTACTAGGAAAAGGTAAGCTGGACTATGGCTGTTGGGCACATGCAGTGGTGTACTTTGGAAGGGGTGGTGCACACCAGGGACACTTGAGGGGTGTTTTGGCTGTTGATAAACACCCTCTGAACTGTCACTGGATCATCCATTTACATAGATATGGAGCTGATCCAGCTGTTCCCCAGCAACCAGACATCATCTTCCGTCTACTGACCAGCAGACAGCACCTGTAAATTTACAAAGTAGATGTGTGGCTGTTATTACTGTGCCTCTGACAAGCCATGCATGGAGGATAGCTGCATTTGAGAGGCAGTAAAAAGACAATATGTTGCCTCTTCACTGCCTGTTTTAACCCTGTAAATTTATTGCACCCATGGGCACTACATTCGGTTGCGGCACAGCCCCTTGCCAGTCAAATAAGGCAGGGTGGATAATTTTTTCTGCAGCTGTGGTGCTTTCATTTTCAGCCATGGAAACAAATTATTCTCCTTACCTCATTTGGTGTGGTATTTGTGCAACCAAGTCTGGTTGCCTTTGCAGTTTAAGGGGAAGGGACAGTAAAAACTTAGCTTAACTGCCTGTTTTACCACCCCCAATGTGTACACTTATGGCGGTCACAGCAATGAGAGATCATCGCTGGATCGCCAGGAGAAGGTAAGAGACACCGCTGCGCTCTCTGCACATCTACCCCGAGCGTGACTCGGGGATACCGATCCTGGACTAAAAAATCCACCCCGAGTCACGCTCAGGATTACCGCCAGGGAGGTTAAGGTTAGCCTCACAAATATCTAATACTGCTTCTAATATCTTGACTATTCTAGTAACTTTTAGTTGACTCATGTCATTGGAATGTGATTGTAAGTTGACTCTATGGACAAGCCATCCCCCTTTCCTTCAGGGAAATAAGCCCAGTGACTGACCACAGAGAGATTGCTAATATGCATAGAGAGTAGAACACTATATCCACTCCAAATGAAATTCTATAGAATGCAGAAATAACAATCTATTTTCACTCTCTCTTCCTTCCACCCTCCCCTCACTTTCATCATTAAGGGTTCATGCACACTGGATGTTTTTTTCCTCCCCTTGACACTTTTGCTCCTGCAAGAAAAAAGCATCCTAATAAAAACGCATGAATCCGCATTTTGCACATGCGTTTAGGCACATTTAGATGCATTTAGGCTTGACAAGCGCTTGAGCATTCATTAATTCCATTAGCCCGAAAATTAATTTATTCCGGTCATTAGAATGAATGAATGTGCTAAATGTGTCTAACATTTAGACCTGTGTACACACGTTTAAGCATTTTTACAGAATTTTTTTTTTCTGGCCAATAGCTCCTCTCCTGAATGCGCTGGTAGTACTTTTTTTTTTTTTTGTCAGCCAATAAATACGACTTTTCTAATACGCCTACAAACGTATAGCCATGGCCACATAGGCTAACATAGAGGTGCTTTCACAGGCTGAAAAAAGTCAAATGCCTGTGTAAGGCCTATTTGTGCAGAAAAGCAACTATAACTGAAACATTTCCTTTATTTAAAAATGATTATTTGCAGTGCCGGGACAAGGTCATCAAGCGTCCAGGGCGAACATGCCGAGCGTCCCTCACACCTGATCAGTATAACATCATACAGAGTGCAGAGGTCAGGATTGGATAAATTACAAAGTACAATGATCAGAAGCAAAGATAATGTACAGCATGCAGGATTTAAGAAAGGGTAAACTAAAGAGTGCAGAGACCAGGATACCAGAGACCTGGTGCACAGCAGTACCCCTATGAGGGATTTTATACCTACATACTGTATATACCCTCACATATATAAAACACTCCCATTAATACATACTGTAAAAAACTATTTATGAGCCTGCCTGACCCAGATGTCTTCTCGGACTATCTACAAACCCAATTCCAAAAAAGTTGGGACACTGTACAAATTGTGAGTAAAAAAGGAATAGACTAATTTACAATTCTCATAAACGTATATTTTATTCACAATATAATATAGATAACATATCAAATTGAAAGTGAGACCTTTTGAAATGTCATGCCAAATATTGGCTCATTTTGGATTTCATGAGAGCTACACATTCCAAAAAAGTTGGCACAGGTAGCAATAAGAGGCCGGAAAAGTAAAATGTACATATAAAAAACAGCTGGAGGACCAATTTGCAACTTATTAGGTCAATTGGCAACATGATTGGGTATAAAAAGAGCCTCTCAGAGTGGCAGTGTCTCTTAGAAGTCAAGATGGGCAGAGGATCACCAATTCCCCCAATGCTGCAGCGAAAAATAGTGGAGCAATATCAGAAAGGAGTTTCTCAGAGAAAAATTGCAAAGAGTTTGAAGTTATCATCATCTACAGTGCATAATATCATCCAAAGATTCAGAGAATCTGGAACAATCTCTGTGCGTAAGGGTCAAGGCCAGAAAACCATACTGGATACCCGTGATCTTCGGGCCCTTAGATGGCACTGCATCACATATAGGAATGCTACTGTAATGGAAATCACAACATGGGCTCAGGAATACTTCCAGAAAACATTGTGGGTGAACACAATCCACCGTGCCAATCGCCGTTGCCGGCTAAAAACTCTATAGGCCAAAAAAGAAGCCATATCTAAACATGATCCAGAAGTGCAGGCGTTTTCTCTGGGCCACTTAAAATGGACTGTGGCAAAGTGGAAAACTGTTCTGTGGTCAGACGAATCAAAATTTGAAGTTCTTTTTGGAAAACTGGGACGTCATGTCATCCGGACTAAAGAGGACAAGGACAACTCAAGTTATTATCAGCGCTCAGTTCAGAAGCCTGCATCTCTGATGGTATGGGGTTGCTTAAGTGCGTGTGGCATGGGCAGCTTACACATCTGGAAAGGCACCATCAATGCTGAAAGGTATATCCAAGTTCTAGAACAACATATGCTCCCATCCAGATGTCGTCTCTTTCAGGGAAGACCTTGCATTTTCCAACATGACAATGCCAGACCACATACTGCATCAATTACAACATCATGGCTGCGTAGAAGAAGGTCCTGGGTACTGAAATGGCCAGCCTGCAGTCCAGATCTTTCACCCATAGAAAACATTTGGCGCATCATAAAGAAGAAGATGCGACAAAGACCTAAGACAGTTGAGCAACTAGAAGCCTGTATTAGACAAGAATAGGACAGCATTCCTATTCCTAAACTTGAGCAACTTGTCTCCTCAGTCCCCAGATGTTTCCAGACTGTTATAAAAAGAAGAGGGGATGCCACACAGTGGTAAACATGGCCTTGTGCCAACTTTTTTGAGATGTGTTGATGTCATTAAATTTAAAATCAACTTATTTTTCCCTTAAAATGATACATTTTCTCACATTGGGTTTGTATTTCATAATAAAGGTTTAAGTCCCAACTCCAGGAAAATAAAAAAAATCCACCCTTGCAGTGGGGCACCCTACTCATTTAGTCTAGGGGCAGAGGAATAGAGTGATTATAAAGCCAGACTTTTATTAGAACAAACATGTTATACTTCCCTGCTCTGTAATGGTTTTGCACAGAACAGCCCCGAGCCTCCTCTTCTGGAGTCCCCCACCGGCACTCCAGGCGCCTACCCCTTGCTAAGTGCCCCATAGCAAGCTGCTTACTATAGGGGCACTTGTGAGGGCCAGCTCCTGAGCTGGCTCTGTGTGTCCATAGCCACACCTCCTGCTCCCACCTCACAGGCTGTAATTGACCGCAGCGGGAGCCAATGGCTGCTGTCTCTCAGCCAATGAGGAGGAAGAGAGTTCAGAGTCCGTGTGCTACCACTGCAATTTAAAAATCTTCTGATCGGATTCCTGCACCATTTCACAGTTCGGACTGCTATCTGCAACCCGAACTGGGGGTGTCATTAACTGTGCATTGACATCTGCAATGGTTTGCAGATGTCAGTGTGAACTCCTGGCGATTCAGATGCGATACGGGAACCTGCACTGGAATCAAACTACAAGAATTGGGACGCCTGCCTTTACACGCACATGAACTTTCAATGATCCTAACTTTGTGCACTGGTGTGCAGTCATGTTGGAACAGGAAGGGCCATCCCCAAACTGTTACCACATGAAATTGTCCAAAATGTCTTTGTATGCTGATACCATAATCCCCCCTCCACCAAATGATTTGGACCAGTGCACAAATCAAGGTCCATAAAGACATGGATGAGCGAGTTTGGAGTGGAGAAACTTGACTGGCCTGCACAGAGTCCTGACCTTAACTCGATAGAACACCTTTGTGATTAATTAAAGTGGAGACTCTGAGCCAGGGCCAACATCAGTGCTGACCTTACAAATGCGCTGCTGGAAGAATGGTCAAACATTACCATAGACACACTCCTAAACTTTGTGGACACCCTTCCCTGAAGAGTTGAAGCTTTTAAAGCTGCAAAGGGTGAACCAACTCAATAATAAACCCTACAGACTAAGACTGGGATGCCGTTAAAGTTCATGTGCATGTAAAGACAGACGTCCCAATAAATTTGACAATATAGTGTAACGTTAACAGTGCAGCTCATAGGGGATGGAATCGGTTTTAATATGTGAAGATTCATTTTGAATAAATATGCAATTAATGCAATTAATTATTTTTGCTTAGTGTGTAGGTTTCTCTATTTTTGTTTGATTGCTTTGGATAGGTAGCTGCTTAATTGTTTAGCCTAAAGAAAATCTGTCAGGGGTGAAGTATAGGAGTTACCATAGCTAACCTCCTTAAAATGCCAGCTACTTGGCTGTTATGCTGATCTACTGGGTTTAAAACGTTCTAAGTCACTGGCCTGGAACATGTATACAAACCAGGAGTGTTAGAGGAAAGTCAAAAGTCATTTCTGCTATACTTGTTCCTTCTCAGTAACATAGCACATATTAAAGCAAGTGGACCAGAATGACATACATTAAAGTAGCATTTCCTTTACTACTATGTAGTTCTAAAATGAAAATTAGAAAAAAAAATAATAGAGCATTTACAGTACCCCTGCTTTGTACACTGTATATTGACTGGCCCAGCCTACAGTCTCCACATTCCTCTACTGTGTTTTTAATGGACATATGAGTGCTGCCAGCATTGCTGCAGAGGTTGAAGGGGTGGGGGGTCAGCCTGTCAGTGCTCAGACCATTCGCTGCTCACTGCATCAAATTGGTCTGCATGGCTGTCGTCCCAGCCTTCTAAAGATGATGCACAAGAAAGCCCACAAACAGTTTGCTGAAAACAAGCAGACTAAGGACATGGATTACTGGAACCATGTCCTGTGGTCTGATGGGACCAAGATAAACCTTCTTGGTTCAGATGGCGTCAAGCATGTGTGGCGGCAACCAGGTGAGCAGAACAAAGACAAGTGTGTCTTGCCTACAGTCAAGCATGGTGGTGGGACTGTCATGGTCTGGGGCTGCATGAGTGCTGCCGTCACTGGGGAGCTACAGTTCATTGAGGAACCATGAATGCCAACATGTACTGTGACATACTGAAGCAGAGCATGATCCCCTCCCTTCAGAGACTGGGCCGCAGGGCAGTATTCCAACATGATAACGACTCCAAACTCACCTCCAAGATGACCACTGCCTTGCACAAGAAGCTGAGGGTAAAGGTGATGGACTGGCCAAGCATGTTTTCAGACCTAAACCCTATTGAGCATCCACCAGCTCTGTGCTGTCGTCATGGAGGAGTGGAAGAGGACTCCAGTGGCAACCTGTGAAGCTCTGGTGAACTCCATACCCAAGAGGGTTAAGGCAGTGCTGGATAATAATGGTGGTCACACAAAATATTGACACTTTGGGCCAAATTTGGACATTTTCACTTAGGGGTGTACTCACTTTTTTGCCAGCCGTTTAGACTATAATGGCTGTGTTTTGAATTATTTTGAGGGGACAGCAAATTTACACTGTTAGTGTCGGTTCACACTATGGCGATCCGACTTTGGGGGCGAACTGTGAAGTCGCGTGCACCGCGACTTTGGCGCGACTTGCACGGACTTCACATAATGGAAGTCAATGCAAGTCGCTCCGATGTCCCCCCGAAGTAGTACAGGAACTATTTTCTAAGTCGGAGCGACTTGAGTCGCTCCTATTAGAACGGTTCCCGTAGCACAGAATGGACTGCGACTTGTCAGGCTGACAAGTCACCTGACAAGTCGCGGTAGTGTGAACCGGGACTTCTACAAGCTGTACACTCACTACTTTACATTGTAGCAAAGTGTCATTTCTTCAGTGTTGTTACATGAAAAGATAAAATATTTACAAAAAATGTGAGGGGTGTACTCACTTTTGTGGGATACTGTATGTCATACCGTATATTCTGTACACCTATAAATGTTCACTATGTGTGGGAGCATATTGCATTAAAAAAATAGAGCTTTTACAGAAATGCAGAAGGAGAAGTGTAAAGTGGAACTGTCACAAGTGCTAAAGACATATAATTAGCCTTTATACTTGGACTGTCAAAATGGCTCTGAAACAGTTTGTAGACATCCATTAACTTTAGGCAGTCGCTGCCACAGATGTTTCATCTTTACGCAGTGTGCAGCAGATTATGAAGTGATTGTCAGGTCAAAAAATGCAAAAACTTTTAGGAACAATGGCAGTTTGCATAACACGGAGCAGTGTTACTGTCTTGGAAACTGTCGCCTGAGTGCGCAGCCAGCTGTCTAGTTGTCAGAATGAGTCCCATAATTACAGCTGTTGTGTCACTCTCTAGGGCTGCTTGCTTCACTGGAAGGATTTCAGCTTCCTATTACAGCCAGAGATGACAAACCATTTCTCTGGGATTCCCACAGAGTGTGTTATATGTCACCTGACTGAAGTCCTACAGCTGTCAGTGTATTCATATCTACAAACATTGCATTCCTTTATTTCTTTTAGTCAGGTAATGGTTTATATATTCTTATTTGCACTTATTTTAAAAAGTATCGTCAAACGATGCCTTTAAGGAGCATTTATTTAAAACTTTTATAAAAAACGAAATTTTATAAAACGAAAAAACAATCACAATGAAATGTATGTATTGTTAACCAAAAAAGATCAAGAAACGAGTTCACAACCCTTAAACCAACCTGTTCAGCTATTCTCCGCATGACCCCCACAGTGCTTCCAAAAATATTGATTAATTATATTTCAGAAATGTTGATTAATTATTGTTCTGGAGGAATTACGATCACAGCTGTGGTTCAAAATCTTTGATGCCTATAATGTTTCTAAGTTCCCTGGAAGCATGTAAGGCAGATAGCCAGATGTCTGTAATCCATAATGTATTAAACTCCAATTTCAAGCCCATGCAGGAAAAACATACTTATTAGCATGGAGGGCATTAGGGTAAAGGACTGAATCTTGCAAGAATTTCACTAGGGGTTGAATATTGTTATAGGTGTAAAACCCTTTAAAGTGAAGTAGCAGGCATTTTTCTATATTTAGTGCCAACAGACCTATTACTTTGTCTAGTCTGAGCAAAGAACAAGTTTGTTTTAAAGAAGTATATATCTGCAAAAAAGATAATTCAGGGGTTTGGAGCTTTTCCCCTTTCACCCTTCCCCTTCCTCTTGGAAGCTACATCCATAGGTGTCTATATCCACCGAACAAATAAAGTTCAAAATACTAAAGACATATAAAGCCTTTCACAACTCTGTCCAGATGCTACATCGCCAATCTTGTCTTCCCAAGACCTATTGCTCTCCAGCTCCCTTGTCTCCTTCTCCCATGCTCACCTCCAGGACTTCTCCAGAGCCTCCTTTGGAACTCTCTACCTCAATCTGTCCAGCTATTTCCTATTCTGTCCAACTTTAGGCGATCCCTGAAAAATCTTTTCAGTGAAGTCTAACCTGCATATCCGTACACCGCTGGACTTTGGATGGTTATACCGGGATGATGCCTGCAGCTGCAGGCATCACCCCAGTACTGTTACTTTAGCTGATCCCTGAAAACTCATCTCTTCTGTGAAGCCTATCCCACCTACCACTAACAACTGAACTTTTATTTCTTCCATCAGCTTGTCCCTTGCAGTTATTACCTTTTGTACCACTAGTGAACAAGCACGCTGTGAGTCGTGTGAAACATGTCTACCATCCATTTTGCTGTACCTTGCATCCTTGTTCAATAAAGCCTTTCATCATGAGCCATCGCTTGGTGTGCGGCCATTTCTCTTGTATCCTGTTTGTGGTACTGCACCCATGACTGGCTGTGAATTTCCAAACTGCCTGAGCGGTGTACATCCTTCTCTGTATTTTATTTATTATAACATGCGTACAGATACACTTTCATGCTCTGTTTTGGCTGCACTTCCTGACATATTGTGTAGACATGGCAACTATGGTATATGGGTACAGTACCTAATGCATACAGGTATAACCAAAGCATAATACAACTACAGATGCTTAAACCACATACATCATTTGAACACAACAACCATTTGCAGTGGTGGATGTCTTGGATGTTTGCCACTTTTAGAGATTTCCCAGTTTCTACAATTTAGTAATTCTAACAACATCAATGTGCAAAGCCTGATTGGTTTAACATAAACATATCATTCCTCTTGCTACCTCATCTGACAGTACCTGTATATTAGAGGCTGTTGTAAGCTCTTTATTGCTGTCTCGCGCATTCCACATCTCTCTATAGGGGGCTTCCACTGTATACCACTATGTACCAAAAGATCCTTTAATGAGTTTGCCTTCCTGTATACCATTTTGGGAGAGCTAGACACAAACCCACTTATTATTGCATCATTGGTCAACAAAGACCAGTGATTGCTACACGCATCTTAAACTCTATTTGACAATTCTGTGTACTGCATACAGACGTACTTCCTTCTCCTCTCTACTTGGATTCTTGTGTCCCCTAAACAGTAACTTATTCCTATCACTTTCTTTGGCCTGTTCAGCCACCTATCTTTGTATCTCCTATTGCGGAATCTGTTTTGTAGTTCCTTGGCCTCCGAATCAAAATCCACAAAATCCGAACAATTCCTCCAGGCTCTAAGGTATTGGCCTGTTGGAATTCCAAGTGTCTAGCATGAAAACTATCCGCAATGATAGTTTAGGTTTTTCTCCATTTTTGCCTTAAATGGTGTAATAAAAAAATAAAAAATAAGGAAAAACGAAGGGGGGGGGGGTAGGAAAATATGTATTCTAATTGCATTTATTTAAATGTATTTCTTTATTTTTTGTTCAGGTGTCAAGATTTGAAAATATATGAAGAGCATATCGTTATATAGTCAGAGTCCCCTTTAATATACTAAAAAATATATTCTTCTTAAATGCTTAGAATTCTAGTTGGTATGTTTTAAATACTGTGTCTCACGTTGTCCCAGAGGATATGAAATGTTCTTCCAAAAATGATAAAGTTCCCGGAAAGAGATGTTTATGAAAATAAGCCCTTATTACCGTAAAATGTTATTTCCCCTAACATAATCAATCTTTTTTAATTGTCAGACTAACCTGTCACTACGCCCTTGCTAGGTCAAAATAACCCGATGTGTAATTGGGATTTTCCACAAGGAATGTATTGTCATCCGCCTAGACTGTATTATGAAATATTGTGTAATCTTGTATGACCATATTTTTGGACCTATGCCCGCCATAGGCTATACTGTATTAACTGACTATAAAATCTGTAACCAAAGTATAATCTGGGTCACATTTCTGTTGGAAGATGTGGACCCGCTGTATGGCGTATATTCTGAGTAAACATATGGAGACGAATGCAAACCTGATTGGCGTCGATTATTTCATGGCTCAAACTTAACATTTGAACTTAACACAGGAATAAATGGAAAAATGCACACAAGTAAAGAACACTGATTTTGGATATTATTTGGTGGATGTGGGGTTCTCAATCTGCATATGGATTTCCTTTTGTTTGTTTGGGCTGTATAATAATTTTTTGGACAGAGGAAGTATTGATTATTTGAATAATGAGTTGGGAATGGAGATATAGGCACTGTGGATGCTTGGTGACATCTAGTTGGGAGATACAGTTATTACAGCCTTTTTTGTTAATTCTTCTCAGGTTCATCCTCTCTGTCCCTATTTACCCTACACTAAGATGGTGAACGCCGACGCCACGCCATGACGTCACTGCACACTGCGCATGCGCAGTAGCGCAGTTTTCAGCTATTTTAGATGGTACAGCCCAGATAAATAAAAGGAAGTATACCTGGTATTGTATAATAGCCTCTGAAGCAGCTGGGGCCCCTGGCAAAACCGGTCAGGCTTACTTATTACCCAGCTACATGCTCCTTTGGCCATCCGGATGTCCATGAAACCAATTACAGATGGTGGTGATGGCATCCGTTGAAAGCAATACAGTACCTGTGACAACGATCTGATAAGTACCATATATTCCTATAGAGACTCTGTTTATATCAATACATGCTAAGTGCTATATATCTATAAAATAATGTCCTCTGCCCCAGACTAAGACTAAGACTGAAGACTAAGGCCTAGGACTGTGACATAGGAGCTGGGTGGAAAATAGCTCATAGAAAGGTGTACATAGAGATATATACCGTATGATTGAAGTGGGCTGGATTGTGATACAGGAATCTTACAACAGTGTTTCGATCCAAAGTCCAGTTAAAACTTTCTGAGAGGGAGAGTTTGTCCATAAGGACATGAAACATTGCTTTACATAACTGATCTCCTCTGGATCAGGAACTCCTGTGTGCATATGCAAAGGACTGCGTATTAAATGTTCTAATGCAAGGGAGGTGAAGAACCCCATGCATCTTGTTGAGAGGATGCTTTTGTGCTTCTCTTCTGGCCCATTAAGGGCAGTGTCAAACACTTGAACGCGGTCTGCGTATCTTTGGATTATGAAGTAATGGAATTTCTGGGACGTTTTACCATTTACATTCCATCAATCATTGTGTGAATAATATAATCCCACTCCAAGTTCCTGTTTCATGAACATGTATGACAGATCTCTTTTGGAAAAGTGAATAAATATGCCAAAGATATTATAGGCCGAATCTATATGGTTCAGGATGCAACTTCCATCCCCCAAGGGACTGTAGGAAATCTGTTTATTGGATGGCCATGTAATGAAAAATGAGAGCAATACACAGTCAGTATAAGTGGTGACAACCAGTATGATAGTTACACTGTTTGATATATGCAAGCAACAACAATAGGAGCAGGTTAGCTGGAATTTGTTTTTAAAATGTCCTGTGATGTATGATGTACATGTGAATTTTATATATTTTTCTACAATAAAGGTGATGTTTGTATGCAAATGGTAGTAGCCGCACATTTACCACCCCAAAAAGGTATTTATAGAATAAATGGCTCAAAAGATATTTTGAAGTATGTGGACAGGGGTAGAGCTTGCATCCATTTTTGGAGTGTGGGTTTGTTTAAATTATATTTGGTGGAATAGCTCCCCCTATCGAATCATAAGAAATAGGGCTGATACCTTGTAGGACATTAGGGCTTGGGTTTTTCCTCTTTTGAAAGCTAAAGAAAGTGTGGGTAAAATAGATTTTTACTTTGAGTTTAGAGATTACTAGAAAGCTGTGACATGAGAGTGCGTGCAATAAAAGCTTACAATAGTTGCACAGGCACTGTTAGATGGTTTGGCATGAGTGACTTTAAAGTGCTGGCTAATTATTTCCCATTCTGGATCTCCTGTGCATGGGATAACACGAGACTAATTTTAACCACTTGCTGACCGCCTGCCGCATATATACTGCGGCAGGCTGGCTCGGCTGCGCGAATCACCGTACCTGTACGGCGATCCGAGGGAGCGCTCCTGGGGGAGACTAATTTTAACCACTTGCTGACCGCCTGCCGCATATATACTGCGGCAGGCTGGCTCGGCTGCGCGAATCACCGTACCTGTACGGCGATCCGAGGGAGCGCTCCTGGGGGAAAACGCACGCCGCCACCACCAATTACCGGTGGGCATCCGCGATCGCTCCCCGCTGAGGGAGAAGGATAGTCGGATGTAAGATGTAAACACAGCAGACCGTTGTTCTCTCTGAAATGATCACAGAGCCCCTGTGATCCTTCTATAAAGGTTTACAGGTCTCTGTGTTCATTTCACAAGTCCCACCCCAATACAGTTAGAAAACACTCCCCTAGGATCACACTTAACCCTTTGATCACCCCTAGGTTAACCCCTTCCCCGCCAGTGTCAATATTACAGTAACAGTGCAAAATGGCAGATCGCCGCCATTACTAGTAAAAAAAAAAAAAAAAAAACATAAATTTTTCCCCTAGTTTATAGACGCAATGACTTTTGCGGAAACCAATCAAAATACGCTTATTGCGATTTATTTTTTTTTACCAAAATAATGTTGCAGAATACAGATTGGCCTAAATGGATGAAAAAAATAGATTATTATTATTTTTTTTTTTTTTTGGGAATGTTATATAACAGAAAGTGAAAAATATATATTTTTTTTCAGAATTGTTGCTCTTTTTCTGTTTATAGCACAAAAAATAAAAATATCACAGGTGATCAAATATCACCAAAAGAAAGCTATATTTGTGGGATAAAAGGACATCAATTTTATATAGGTACAGTGTCACACAACCGCGCAATTGTCCGTTAAAATAATGCAGTGCCGAATTGCATAAAATTGCCTGGTCATTAAGGGGGAAAATCTTCCAGTCCAGAAGTGGTTAAAGTACACAGGGTATACATAGCACACCCTGTCTCTCTCCCTTGCCTGCTTCTCTGCCCTCTGCTACTGGAAATTGAAAAATGGCAGTCTGGACTTCCTGAGTAAAGGTCCTTTCACATGGGCCATGTCCAGTCCATTCAGCAGAGAGCTTCCAAAGCATCAGAGGGATCTCATTGTTAAAAGGTATCGGTCAGGAGAAGGGTACAAAAGAATTTCCAAGGCATTAGATATACCATGGAACACAGTGAAGACAGTAATCATCAAAAGAGAAAAATATGGCACAACAGTGACATTACCAAGAACTGGACATCCCTCCAGCATTGATAAAAAGATGAGAAGAAAACTGGTCAGAGAGGCTGCCAAAAGGCCTACAGCAACTTTAAAGGAGCTGCAGGAATATCTGGAAAATACTGGCTGTGTGGTACATGTGACAACAATCTCCGGTATTCTTCATATGTCTGGGCTTTGGGGTAGAGTAGCAAGGCAGAAGCCTTTTCTTACGAAGAAAAACATCCAAGCCTGGCTAAATTTTGCAAAAACATATCTGAAGTCTCCCAAAAGCATGTGGGAAAATGCGTTATTGTCTGATGAAACCAGGTTTGAACTTTTTGTCCATAATTCCAAAAGATATGTTTGGCACAAAAACAACACTGCAGATCACCAAAAGAACACCATACCCACAGTGAAGCATGGTGGTGGCAGTATCATGCTTTGGGGCTGTTTTTCTTCAGCTGGAACAGGAGCCTTGGTCAACAGGACTGTGGAGTCGGTAGATAAATGTTCTGACTCCGACTCCTCAGTTTTTTGTACTTCCGACTCCCCGACTCCGACTCCTCTGTATTAATATGCGAATGTATTTTATACATTCCTTGAAGGAAAAAAAAGGCAACATACATGTCATTACCACAGGACTACTGGCTGGGAAGCCAACAGTCTACTGTATTGAACAGGTTAAGCAGGACAAACACAATGAAAACAACAAAGTTTTATTAATTTTTTTTTTATTAATTAATCAAGTGGCTGGATAGTAGCAGCAGGCATAAACATCAGGAACAGGAACTTTACCAGTTCAAAAATACAAACCACATTATTTGGTTGTTTTAGAACAAAAACAAAGCTTATCTATATGAACCAAAAACAAAATCTGTAAAACCTAGAAATGGTTTATATTAATCTTGAAATGTACTTATAGGCTTAGCAAATGCAAATAAATTCAATGTAGAGTTCTAAGGAAGAGAATTGCCTCTGCCAGATCCTCTTTCATAGAGGCTCTTAAGTCAGAATTTATTATTTCTAGGGCTGCAAATAATCTTTCGACACTGACTTGGGTGGGTGGCATTGCAGTAACTATTCTGGCCACATCAATAACGATCTCTGGATAAACAAGGTTTGCTTCTTCAACATTAAGTTTTGATGAGCGATCATACTTTTCAACTTCTTTTAGTGCTTTATAAAACTCCTGTTGGATTTTTTTTATTTGGACATTTACTGGTTCTGTAACGCTTATGTGACGTCGCTTTCCTTTAGCAACTTCCATTTTGTCTAAGAAGGAATCAAAGTCAAATTCTTTGTTTGAAGAAGATGATCCTGAGTTGCCACTATTGCTTAAAAGAACTTCATCCTGTGGAGGTATTTCAGGTCGTAATCCCTTCATGCGAACTGCTACATCATAGAGGGCCTTTTTCCCAGTAGCAGTCTGTTCACTGTTCAACAAAAGTCGGCTCATTGGGTCGACATAAATAGCCGCTTACAAGATTTCATTTTCCAGCAAAAGACTCTCTCTTTTCATCATTGAAGATGCAATGCCCTCAGCTATTAACCCTCCATTTTTGTTCAGGCGATATAACAGGCTCTTTCATTCCAAGAGGAATTTACCCGGGGTTAGATCGTCACATTGCAACCTCTTGGTGACAGTGAAGGGATGAGAAAGAAGGTTCTCCAGCTCTTTTGTTTGTATCCACTGGCTTTCAGTTAATGCAAGATTTTCATTGTCCATTTCTTCTATGAAGTCTTTAAGTTCAAGCAAACGCTTCACCATTAAATAAGTGCTTCCCCAGCGAGTTGTTTGATCCAAAATGGCTCCTTTTCCTGCACGTCTTTTCAAAATTGCATCTGTTTTCGGGGCCCTGGCTGCAACAGTTACTTGCCGTAATTTGCCAATTAGTGTAGCTGCATGGCGGTCTTTTAATCCATCTCTTATGGCAAGTTGCAGTGTATGAACAGCACATAGCATATGATGAATATTAGCAAGCTTCAATGCTTCTTCAACAAAGTTGTCTAAAAAAATGTCAGTATTCTCTTCAGTTTCTAAACTTTCTCCAATACTTGCAGAGCTGTCTTCCTCTAACTCTAATATCTGTTTGTTACCTTCTTCATCTGCGTTCATCTTCTCAATTGTGCTCAACATTTTAGAAGCGTTATCTGTCACAACACATAAAATCTGTTCCTTTGTAATTTCAAAATCTTCTAGAACACCCTTGACTAACTTCTGAAGGTAATCACTGGTGTGATGTGCCTGAGTGTCCTTTAATCCGAGGGTCCGTGTTATTGTTTTGTTATTTTCATCCACAAATCTAACATTAATAGCAAAATAATTGACTCTGTGACGTGTGCATGCATCCATTTAAAGGAAGACAAAACGTCCTTTCAGAACTTTCTGTAGTTCTTCCTTTTTACATTTGGCCTCCTCAATTATAAGTTTCCTTATACTATATTAATTATAACTTTTTGTGAATTGGGACATTTAAACTTGCTTTTTTTAAATTCCAATCTAAATTTACTAGTCGGAGTCGGTGCATTGTTTGCCGACTCCGACTCCAGGTACCCAAAATTTCCTCCGATTCCGACTCCTCGACTCCGACTCCACAGCCCTGTTGGTCAAGGTAGAGGGATTTATGAACAGTTCCAAATACCAGTCAGCATTTGCACAAAAACTTCAGGTTTCTGCTAGAAAGCTGAACATGAAGAGGAACTTTATCTTTTAGCATGACAACGACCCAAAGCATACAGAAATGGAACAGATATTAGAAATTTTCAAAAAGACTTTATGCAAACTCATTGCAAAGTGTATTCCCATGGGTATTACGTTTTAAAGACTAAAAATAAAACTTATGTGGCTCGTGACCAAAGTTAAAAAAGCTATAAATAAAAAGAAAAGAGCTTTTAAAAATATAAAAATTAAGGAACACTATCATTGTTTAATTGTTACAAAGAATATAACAGAATATGTAAAAATGAAATCAAGGACACAAAAATTCAAAATGAACAACAGATTGCAAAAGATAGTAGGACAAACCCCAAAAAATTCTTCAAATATATTAATAGTAGAAAGGTCAGGTCTGAGCATGTAGGCCCTTTACAAAATAATCAGGAGTGGGTGACTGGGGACAAAGAGAAGGCAAATTTATTAAATATTTTCTTCAGCTCTGTGTATACAAAGGAGCATGGGGGAGCTCATGACCATAATGGGAATGGTATTGACACAGCCCCAAATGATCCACAATGGCTCAAAAGTGATATGGTCCAGACTCCAGAAATATTTAGACAGAATAAGGATGGATAAAGTGGCTGGACTAGATGGCATCCACCCACGCATCCTAAAACGATGCATCCTAAAAGAATTGAGCTCTGTAATTTTCAAAGCATTTGTTTCTAATTTTTAGGGACTCATTAAGGACTGAAATAGTACCACTGGATTGGCATAGGGCCAAAGTGGTGCCTATATTTAAAAAGGGATCAAAGTCTTTGCCAAGTAACTGTAAACCTGTTAGTTTAACTTCTATAGTCTGGAAGATACTGGAGAGTTGAATAAACGACCACATAGATGAGTTCTTGCTAAAAAAAAAATATTTTAAGCAACAGACAGCATGGAATCATGAAAGACTGCAGTTTTCAAACAAACCTGATTTCTTTTTATGAGGAGGTAAGTAAAACCTTGGACAGAGGGGTGGCTGTGGACGTAGTATACTTGGATTTTGAAAAAAGCATTTGACACAGTTCCCCACACCCCGCTAATATGTAAGGTAAAGTCTACAGGCTTGGAAAGATCAGTTTGTAAATGGATAGAAAATTGGCTAAAAGATAGAATTCAGAGAGTAGTGGTTAATGATTCTTACTCTGAATGATCTAAGGTTATCAGTGGTGTACCCCAAGGTTCAGTGTTGGGACCCTAACTTTTTAATATCTTTATAAATGATATAGGGTCTGGGATCAAAAGTACCATTTCATTCTTTGCAGATGACACCAAGTTTTGCAGTGGAATAACTTCCTTACAGGATGTCTCCAACTTACAAGCTGACCTCAATGCACTGTTTCATTGGGCAACTATGTGGCAAATGAGGTTTAATGTTGATAAATGGAAAGTTATGCACTTGGGGGCTAAGAATATGCATGCATCATACATACTAAGCGGAGTAGAACTGAGGGAAATCCTTAACGGAGAAGGATCTGGGTGTTCTGGTAGATCATAAGCTTAATAATTGCATGCAATGCCAAGCTGCGGTTTCCAAAGCAAGCAAAGTCCTTTCTTGTATTAACAGAGGCACAAATCATTACAAATCATTAGTAGGACCTCAACTGGAATATGCAGTTCAGTTTTGGGCACCAGTTCTTAAAAAGGGTATCGGGGAACTGGAGAAAGTGCAGAGAACCAAACTGATAAGAGGCATGGAGGAGCTCAGCTATCAGAAAAGATTAGACAAACTGAATTTATTCTCTCTTGAGAAGAGGAGATTGAGGGGGGATATGATCAACATGTATAAATACATAAGGGGTCCATATAGTGAACTTGGTGTTGAGTTGTTCACTTTAAATACATAAGGGGTCCATATAGTGAACTTGGTGTTGAGTTGTTCACTTTAAGGTTAACACAGAGGACAAAAGGGGCACTCTTTAGGTCTAAAGGAAAACAGATTTCGTCTCCAAATACGGAAAGCTTTCTTCACCGTAAGAGCTGTGAAAATGTAGAATAGACTCCCTCCAGAGATGGTTCTGGCTAGCTCACTAGATTGCTTTAAAAAGGACTGGATTCTTTCCTGGGTGTACTTAATATAAGAGGGTACTTATATTTATAGGTAAAGTTGATCCAGGGAATATCCGATTGCCTCTCGGGGATCAGGAAGGAATTTTTTCCCCTGCTGTAGCAAATTGGATCATGCTTTGCTGGGGGTTTTTTCGCCTTCCTCTGGATCAACAACGGGTATAGGATTGTGTATATGGGATTGTATGGTTGGGTTTTCATTACTGTTTTTTTTTTTTGTTTTGTTTTGTTTTTTATTGGTTGAGCCACATGGACTTTTTTTTCAACCTGACTAACTATGTAACTATGTAAATATATATACATCTAAATCAACAAAGGAATGGCTTCACCAGAAGAAGATACATTTTTGGAATGTATTCTAAGGAATTCTAAGCCAGAGCTTAGACTTGAATCTGATTGAAAATCTGTGGGTTGATGAACGGGAATTCCCCCCGCAATCTGACAGATTTGGAGTGTTTTTGCAAAGAAGAGTGGGCAAATTTTGTCAAGTCAAGATGTGTCATGCTGATAGACTCATACCCAAAATGACTGAGTGCTGTAATAAAATCAAAAGGTGCCTCAACAAAGTATTAGTTTAAGGGTATGCACACTTATGCAACCATATTATTTTAGTTTTTTATTTTAACTTCAGTTCACCTAAAATATTTTAGTTTGTTGTTCAACTGAGTTGTACAGTTTATAGGTCACATTAAAAGTGAAAAAAGTTCTGAAATGGTTTATCTTTGTCTAATGTTTTTACATCACAGAAACCTGACAATTTAACAGGGGTGTGTAGACTTTTTATATCCACTGTACCTGTAATGAAGGATGCCCCATATTGTGCAGGCAGCTGGATCCTGGAGAAAGCTTCACTGCAGAGATGTCTGTCCTCTTAATGGGTGTAAACCAGTGGTGGAACTACAAGGATCGCAGCAGTTGCCATTGCGGCTGGACCCTGGAGTTCTGCCACTGTGGGGGGCCCGTCCGTTCTGGCTGTGCTACTGTGAGGGGCCGCCCGCCCACCCGTCCATCCATTCGTTCTGGCATGTGGGGGGTGTGGCAGGCCGCTGAGGGGAGGCTGAGCACTGGAGTCTCCGGAGTCTTAAGCCCCGCCTATCCTCTCCAGAGAGAGAGAGAAGCCGTGTAGGGAGGCAGAGGTTCACACTGAAAAAAAATGTCATCTAACCAGCTGACACCAATAGAGTTAAGGGGGAGGAGCTCTCCCCTCTGCAAGGAGACCTCATGATACAGAGGCATCCCTGGAGGCACGTGTCGTGAATGCTGAGGGGGAATCGACTGACTGACACAGGAAGTGACAATATGAAAGTGCAACTAATTCCAACCTCCACCACCACTGCCATTGATCTCACCCCCTTCACCACAACCACTGCCACTGATCTTACCCCCTTCACAACTGCTGCTGCCACTAATCCAACCCCCTCACCACCGCTGCCACTAATCCCACCCCCCTCACCTCCACTGCCCCTAATCCCACCCCCCCTTACCACCACCGCTGCCACTAATCCCACTCCCCTCACCACCACCAGTGCCACTGATCTCACCCCCCCTCACCACCACCACTGATCCCACCCCCTCACTACCACCGCTGTTACTAATCCCACCCCCCTCACCACTGCTGCCCCTATTCCCACCTCCCCCCCACCGCTGCTACTTATCCCACCCCCCTCACCACCACTGCCTGCAATCCCACCCTCCCTTACAACCACTGCTGCCACTAATCCCACCCCCTTTCCCCACCACCAGTGCCTCTGATACCACCCCCCCCACCATCACCACTGATCCCACCCCCCTCACCATCACCGCTGCCACTAATCCCACCCCCTCTCACCACCACCACTGGCACTAATCCCACCCCCCTAACCACCACCACTGCCACTAATTCCACCTCCCTCCCTACCACCGCTGCCACTAATCACACCCCATCCTCACTACCACCACTGCTACTGATCCCATCCCCCCCTCACCACCGATGCCACTGATCCCACTCCCTTCACCTCCACCGCTGTCACTGATTTCACCCCCTTCACTACTAACGCTGCCACTGATCTCACCCCCTTCACCACCACCGCTGCCACTGATCCCACCCCCTTCACCACCACCGCTGCCACTGATCCCACCCCCTTCACCACCACCACTGCTGCCACTAATCCCACCCCCTTTCACCACCAGGCTGCCACTGATCTCACCCCCCCCTTCACCCCTTCCCCCTGCCACTCATGCCATCCCCTCACAGCTGCCACTGATCTAATGCCACCACTGCTGCCACTGGTCCCATCCCACCACCACTGCTGCCACTCATCCCATTCCATTACCACCACCCCTGCCACTAATCCCACCACCAATGCTGCCACTCATGCTATCCCACCACTGCTGTCACTGATTCCAGCCCCCTCTGCTGCAGGCAGAAAATTGAGGGGATCATTACCTCTATATGCCGCCCCTTCTATCCAGGTGTACAGGGGTGACGCTTGGGGTTGGGTCACCCCAGGGGTCAGGGGGACCCTTCATGGTAAATAATCCTATAGCTTTAATTACATTTTTTACTGTTATGAACTACTGTATGTCCCATGCTGTGCCGGTAGCTGGATTCTGGAGAAAGCTTCATTGCAGTAATACCTGTCTTCTTCCTCTCTCTAAACTGTGTCATATTTTTAATGTTGGGTGCCCATGGGTTAGATTTACCACAATTTATGTTCTATAGAAACCATAGGAAATAATTCAATCTATTTATTGGGAGCACAGACAATCACAAAAATGACAGATGCTCAAAATCTTTCATACCCTACTAATAAAAAAAACTTTTATTGCCCTTTGGAGTGATTTGTTTTCACTTCCTGTCCCAGTGACACGCAGTGAAATGATACGACAGAATTAAACCCTCATACATGATCTATCCAGAACTAAAACACGTTTTAGCTTGAGTTCTGCTGTAAATACATCCTTGATGATAAAGACATATCTTATCTGCCTAATGTTAATGTCTACCTACAATTCTCCATGGATATCAGTAAAAAGAAAAGCACTGAAGAATCATTACACAAAGTCACCTCTGTTTTATTAATCCTATAAAGTTTCTTTTGGCTTTACTCTGAAGGTAAATTTGCATTAATTCATTTCAACCTCCGCTGGTCATAGTGAACTGAAAAATGTATCAGTCAGACTTAATTTCGAGCTAAAAGATATATATTCATCAAAGGCATATCTGACACCCTATGGAGATGAAAAAGCTATATCTACTGATGACTCCGTTCTGATTAAAACATCCCTGCGGGATCTCAGCAGCTATAATCTTTGAGTTGCCTTAAAAGTTTAAAATAGTAGTAATAAGAAAGTCTGAAATTTAACCCCTTTCCCCCCTGCCCTGTTATAAATTTCCTATGTTGGGAGGGCATTCTTTTGCACCTTCTATACATTTTAATGCAGTAGAAGCATACATTTGCAACAGTAGACAAGATTAAACACATAAAAATATTTAATTTACTAAAGTAATACAATAAGGCCTAATGCACACTGGATGATCTAAAACGCCAATAGCGTGAGCTGTAAAGAGCTACAGAATGAGTTTTGCAGCGTTTTTGCAATAGCGTTTTTCAGCCTCTTTCAACGTTTTTTAGCGTTTTTTAGCTTTTTTTTCTAGCAAAACTATACTCAAAAGCGTATGGCTCAAAAATGCTGATAAAAGTGTTTTTCAGCTTTTTAAGCTTTTATCAGAGTTGGAGTATTTTACAGTTGAAAAACTTTCTTAAAATTCACTACTTCTGGGGTTTTTTCAGCTAGAAAATGCCCCTGCCAAAAAACGCTGATAACATCCTATGTGTGCATGGACACACAGGATAACATGCTGGGAAGTTTACTGGCTGCAAAAAAAAAAAAATGCCTGAAGCCAAAAATAGCAGCTGTAAAAACGCATGCATGAGGCTTCAATGTTTTTTTTGTAAAGCTTATGTAAATCCAAAGACAAAAATGTATATATTGCAGTTTACCATTTCATAGATGCCCCCGCAAATTTAATTTTTTTCCCATTTCCCATTATTATAATCCTGCCAAGTAACACTTCCAGTCCCTTCATATCTACACTCATTTTTTTATTGTATCTATGGGGGAGTCATGGTTGTCACACAGGTTAGATCTCAAACATGTTTGCCTTTGTTTATTCCCATTACATGGTGGTTTGATGAGACTAGTAGGTCCTGTATGCTTTCTTAAGGGCACAGGAAGTGACAAAAACGCTCCATTCCTGGCAATATTAACAGATATTTACATAGTTACATAGTAAGTCAGGTTGAAAAAAGACACCATCTGGCTCAACCAATAAAAAAAAATAAAAAAACAGTAATGAAAACCCAACCATACAATCCCAAATACACAATCCTATCCCAGTTGATCCAGAGGAAGGCAAAAAAAACCCCAGCAAAGAATGATCCTATTTGCTCCAGCAGGGGAAACAAATTCCTTCCTGATCCCCGAGAGGCAATCGGATATTCCCTGGATCAACTTTACCTAAAAATATTAGTACTCACTTATATTATGTACACCCAGGAAAGAATCCATGTCTTTTTAAAGCAATCTAATGAGCTGGCCATAACCACCTCTGGAGGAGGGATGTCTATTCCACATTTTCACAGCTCTTACGGTGAAGAAACCTTTCCGTATTTGGAGACTAAATCTGTTTTCCTCTAGACATAAAGAGTGCGCCCTTGTCCTCTGTGTTGCCCTTAAAGTGAACAACTCAACACCAAGTTCACATATTTTCTGTACTTGCTGAAAATATTTTTACCTTGAAAAATTAAAACTACTACAGTCACCATACCTAAAGACTGGTAAGCGCCACAAATATATTTTACTTACCCAACATAATTTCCTCATACCTCTTAATAAAGGTTGTCAGTTTTGTCATTTAGCTAAATTTGATTAGTCGTAAAATGTTTAATAGAAATTTGTTTAGAAAATTGGAAGGAAACATTAGCAGATGTGAAGGGTATGTGTGGGCCTAATAATAGCTTTGGGCTGTTGCAAGTACTAGCAATGGCTAGTGGCATGACAATGTGCGCTCCTAACACACAAGAGGCACAATCATGTATACAGTATGTACAGTACATGACTGAGCCAGCCTGTGCCACAGTAAATGTACTTTGGTGGGGTAGCAAGTGGTTAAGGTTGGTGACACACTCAGAAGTAAGTCCACATGCAGGCATCACAGAGTCCTTGCATTGTCATTCCATAGCTAGTACTTACAACAGCTCGAAGATAACGTTAAGCCCACACATACCATTAACATCTGCTAATGTTTCCTTCAAATTTTGTAAATACATTTCTATTAAACCTTTTGCCAGTAATCATATTTAGTCTAAGTGACAAAACTGACAACCTTTATTAAGATGTATGCTAAAATGATGTTGGGTAAGTGAAATTTATTTGTTTATACCTATAAAAATGATTAACATTGATTTGTGACCAGACATTTCTGGTATATTTTGCTCTCCTTCTTGGTACTATATTGATATAAATGCATGCATAGTTCAGAATAAATGTATTAAATGCTTAGAGATCAGTCATAATGCTGTCCCTTATACCATGATTGAAACCTAGTTTCATGGAGAAGTCATAAATCTAAATTAACACTGACATTTCTATTAATGTTTGATCACTTAGTAGAAAATTACATGCCGGTAAACTTTGAATGAAAAAGTATGAATGTAAAGGTCAGTTTTAACTTGAACTTGCTGGGGATATATACTGAGAGGTCTAAAGCTGAACCCCAGATATGAAAGACACAACGTAATGAAATTCTGAATTCATGCATACATCTGTTAGAAATTCTGTATACAGCCCTACAGAACAGACAGTACACAGTCCACATGGGCTTTGCTGCTTAACTGCAGACAGGAAACAGGAACTTTATTATAGACCAATGACATGGAGTATACCATAGATACAGCTACAAACTTATAAACACTGACATCTACTGGTTGAAGAATATATCTCTACTAAATACTTATGCTGATGTGCAGTAGTTGTTTCACAAAATACAATTCTGTATTACAACAATATCATTCAATGTATTTTTTGATGAAAGCAGGGTAAGTACCTAAATGTAATTATGTATCACTTTCTTGCAGTCCTGTATAGAACAACTGAGATTAGGAGAGTGAGAAGCAGAGAAAAGTGCTAGTGAGTTATGCTTTAATTCAAAGGGGCTAACAAGGAGCATGCTGATAGGAGGTGAGTACAGAGTGACAAGCTCATCAGTCTGCTTCTTCTTATTTCACTTTCTAGTCACAGACTGGACAGGAGACAAAACCTGTAAGTGTTACTTCAGGAATAGAAAAAATCAGGTCTCCTGCCCTGACAGACTGGGCTTAGCTATCTAAATCTGAGGACTGGATGGGCATACAGATACCATCACTAGACAACAGTACACAGAGACTCAGTGTAAGACTCAAATTATATTAAAACCCACATCAATATGTTGGAGTTGTTAAGTAACACCATTTACATTAGAGCAAGTCTGCGACTAGTGCAGATCCACAAACTCAGCAGTTACTTTAGCTTTGAACATTTTATGCCATAATCAGATGAGAGCCATTACAGTACATTAACGGCTATTATCCATTTTAAATGAGATCTGAGAGGCAGAGATGGAAAACAGACTCTAAAGAAAGACTAACAAAAATAAAGTTTGTGTCTTCAAAATGGGTTCTATATCGGCGTTTAATGCCAAACCAGTGGTACTGATTGTGTCTAATAAAAACTCATACAGAGAGACAAGGAAGAAGTATTGGACTGAATACTATTGGAAGCTTTTTTCTTTTCTTCCACACCTATTATATTTCCTCATATTCAGCAAGTACAGTCTCTATATCAAAACTGATTGAGAGGAATACTTCATCCAGGGCCAGATGGAGCCTGTTGGCACACAATCCCTTAATTCTAACAGGCACCTCTTTTCATTTATATTCCTTCATTTAGGACAGTTATCAGCAAGTATATAAGTGATTCAGACGCAGCTGAGCAGTAATGGTACAGTTTATAGTACCGTATATACTCGAGTATAAGCCGACCCGAGTATAAGCCGAGGCCCCTAATTTTACCACAAAAAAATGGGAAAAATTATTGACTCGAGTATAAGCCTAGGGTGAGAATGCAGGGCTGCGGGCATGGTACAGGAGAATGCAGGGCGGTGGGCATGGTACAGGACAACGCAGGGCTGCAGGCATGGTACAGGACAATGCAGGGCTGCAGGCATGGTACAGGACAATGCAGGGCTGGGGGCGTGGTACAGGACAATGTAGGGCTGCAGGCATGGTACAGGAGAATGCAGGGCTGCTGGCATGGTACAATACAATGCAGGGCTGCAGGCATGGTACAGGACAATTCTGTGGGCATGGAACAGGACAATGCTGTGGGCATGGTACAGGACAATGCAGTGTTGTGGGCATAGTACAAAAGAATGCGGAGCTGCGGGCATACTACAGTAGATACAGTGCTGCGGGCATGGTACAGGTGTACCATGCCCGCAGCACTGCATCCCTTGTAGTATGCCCGCAGCCCTGCATAATGGCAGGTAGTGCCGCCCGGTGCCGGCGCGTCATTGCGCATGCGCCGCCGCCGCTCGGGAAAGCTTGTTTACGTTTGACTATTCCCGGGAATAACTGAACGTGTACGGCCTGTCCCGAGCAGCGGCGGCGCATGCTCGGTGACACGTTGGACATTTTTTTTTTGTTGACTTGAGTATAAGCCGTGGGGGACGTTTTCAGCACAAAAAATGTGCTGAAAAACTCGGCTTATATTTGAGTATATACGATAACTAAGAGGCAGGAGATTCATTTGCATGAAACATTGTACAAGATGCAGTATAGCAGGGGTCTCCAAAATGTGGCCTGGGGGCCAGATGCGGCCCTTTGTTTGCCTTTAACTGGCCC